>NC_060233.1:23979997-24626105 GCF_021155775.2 Neodiprion pinetum
TAATTTAAAGATTTGTATCCTCAATAACAATGTTATTGCTTTTATTTTATATTACGTCGTCATATTTCAAATTATTATGGAATGATATTCGATTTTTTCGCGGCGCTTTTAACGCCGACTAATCAGAGAAAAAATGTATTCCAGGAAGTTAGAAAAGGTTAAAGGGGCCCCGAAAATTGCAATGTCTAGTGGCACCGACATGTGACATGGTTAATCCAGCCCTGTTCACCGTATAATCTTAAAAAATCGGTATTGGGCGTGAAGAATTTATTTAGGTAACAATAATGCATAGGTGTCCGCTTATTTTGACCAAGGAAGAACATACTGCAGTTACGAGCAATTCTGGAACATGACCTGAGCTGGCCTGCATCATTTGAGATGGATTCAGCCTGTAATAACTTTACTTACTTCGACTGCCCCTGGTAGGGGCACTTAGGTAAAAAAAAAAAAAATTAATCACAGTGCTAAACTCTGTCGGACATCTTGTGTTTCTGTTGCCACATTTTAGTCCGAATTATATCTATGTATGTATGGGTATTTGCATTCATATTTATATACATATTGTAGGTATATTACGTAGTATGTATAGGCCTGGACAATAATTTACGTTTATAAGGAAATTAGAAATTGGTACGAAATATAAATTACTTAACAGTGTCCGACACACATAGTACCAGTACAAAATCTGCCGTTCTGTACATATATTATTGCGAATTAGTGCTAATTTTGCCTATCAGACTGTGTAAATAATGTATATGTGTGAATATCCACTCGTTCATAGTTGAAAATCGATAAATATCCACGTATGAACATGCGCAAGAAATCCCGAGCACGCATTATTGGCACTTGTTTGTACGCAAATAATTTAGAGTACCTGTGACCTATTGTTATAATATGATACTTAAGATCAATCAATAGGAGTACAGCTTTAAGTGGAAAATGGAAATTTAAAAATTATTACTAGCTTGTATTAGACGTTAGGGCAATACTTACCACAATGGGCTGTAATTACGTTATAATCTGCAGATCTACGACTTACGTGGAATGCACAGCGAAAGACACAAAGTGATTAATTGAGTGTTGCGTACTAATTCTATTCATGTACACACGCACGATACGTACATATGTATAACTACAAGCGTACATGAAGTACTATAAAGAATAAGGTACCGAGTTCTAGTTCTGGTACTTTGCAATGTATGTTTAAAACCCGCAATATGCGTCAGTTCACGAAACTTTTACTATCACTGTGATAGAATTCAACGATCACTTTTCTTCAATCATTTTTTACAGAGTCGGTACTCTGGTGTCAGTTTTTCATGGAGTACACGATTAAAGACCGATGCAATTTATTCCCTAGCCAATCCTTAACAGCGAAAAGTACTGATAAAAACTAATCACAGCAGCCACCATTTCATTTAAACAAACATACGTACGTGTAATACTTTAATGATTCACTTTTGAGTACTTTATTGAAATTACCTCGAATGGAAGAAATCACAATCCGTTCTTCGTCGCACGAAACTTTATCGCCCCGATTATTTCTGTGCGTATCAGATACCTATCTTACAAAATCTGCTTTGGGCTACAGCTATCTGTAACAAGCAAGTGTGCGTTGATTGTAGCCGTGTTGTGTATTAAGGTGGTTCTTAGAAAGGTCATTTTTTAATTTTTATCGTTTCACCCTCCGAATCGGCTTGTAACAATTCAAAAATAAATTCGTAATTTTTTCAGATTTTCATCTCAACTCTAACCCGTGCATGCAAGAGGGTGGATTTCCCCATTTAACGCTTTCGGGGCACATTGATCTACCGCACAGATTTCCATTAAATTTTGTGTAGGAGGTTTCTGGGGTCACTGATTACGAATCTGAACTTGAACTTACAAAATTCAAAATGGTGGAGCCAATATGGCTACACCAAGTGACTTTGGGATTCTGGTCTGACTTTTGAGGATTGGATCCGTTATTTTGAATTTTGAAATTTCGAGTTCAGATTCGTAATCAACGACCCCAGAAACCCCCCACACCAAATTTGATCGAAATCTGTTCAGTAGATTCAATGTGTACCTGAAAGGGGAAATCTACCCTCTTGCATGCACGGGCTAGAATTAAGATAAAAAACTCAAAAAATGAGGGGATTATTTTGGAATTAATTGGAACCGATTTGGAGCATGAGCCGGTCAAAATTCAAAAATATCCTTTTTAAGGATCACTCTAATGTGTACACTTATATGTATATGTATATACGTATATACCGGAAGATTCTTATGAATCTCGTCGATCAATATCAGCAGATAGGCAATGGAAACTACATTTTGTATTCCGACATGTTTGAAATGTAGCTTTGATCGCCCACCTGCTGTGGTTGAGCGAGGAGTTTCACAGAAAACTGCCGGTGTAGACAATTATCCTGCGGTGTGCATGAGCCTAGAACAAAGTACCACAAGGAAAGTGACCACTGAACAAGCAATATCCTGCACGTTTAGCTACCCACAAGCTATGTATCTGTACATAAACACACACACACACACACACACACACACACACACCCACATGGGGCATTCCATGACATCTCGATCAAGATTCTACATCGACGTCTCAGATTGGCTGTATAATTTTTTGTATGAAAATATATGACAAAAAATACAATTGCACTTTTTTTTTAAATTTTCCGACCCAGCATATCTAAAGTATGATTTAGAGACTGAAAAAAAACCCACTATCTAAAATCTGAAAAAATTCAGAAAAATTTTATAAATACACCTATTAGAAGATGGAGATTTCATAACTTCAAAAGATAAATAAGAAATTTTTTTTTTTCCAATCATTATCATTGGATTGCATTTTTGACATGGGATGAACATAAAAGCTCATTTTATAATTTTATTTCTTTTTATTTTATAATAAGCTTTTATGTTCATTCTTATGTCAAAAAAGCAATTTAATAATGATATTTTTTTTTCTCATTTTTATTATTTATATTTTGAAGTTATGAAGTTTTTTCTATTTTCTGAATTTTTTCAGATTTTAGATAGTGGGTTTTTTTTCAATCTTTAAATCATACTTTAGATATGCTGGGTCGGAAAATTTAAAAAAAAAGTGCAATTGTATTTTTTGTCATATATTTTCATACAAAAAATTATACAGCCAATCTGAGACACTGACGTAGAATCTTGATCGAAATGTTATGGAATGCCCCAGATACATGTACACGTTACGTAGAGATATAGGTAGTATGTACATAAATACGTTCCAGCAAGGACGCTCTCGGGTAGGGGTGGACTAGGTAGGCACCTCACCGTACTGACAACGAGCCCCTGTCGGTGCGGCCTCTTCCTCCCTTACGTGCCCAACCCTGCCCGACGCGTACCTGCGTCAGTTTTATGCTTAACTTAACTCTACTCGAAAAAATCGATGCTAGAGCCGTTATTGTAAAAGCAGCTGCAGCCGTGCTGACAAATTTTTTCTATGCGGTTACCAGTTTATGAAGTGTGAAAGCCGGAATCCGACGATTATCTGGTTGTTCTTTATTCCACGTTTTTTCCTCAAGTTTCGACACGTTTTTCATTCAATATTACACACAGCGAAAGGATTTGTTAAATTTATCAACCATATTTAGTTTTAAAAAAAGCATTACCTACATTAGGTGTTTTGTAGTTTAATAAAATGAATCGTGTTTTTTTCTGTCAGAATGAAGTAGAATATTTTGAACGTGAAAAAAAAATTCGATTTGTCATATTTTGCTGCAAGTCAAACAAATTTCAGTTTCACCGACAAATCTCTGCTCTCTACGTAGCTATTTGCATTAATAAGGAATTTCTATTAAAAAAATTCGACAAAAATAATGATTATCAATCCAGTCGTTAATAATACCTACTCGTAAAATAAGACACGATTGTTGCCGCCACAGCCACTGCTATACTACCATATTGTTAGCTACCATACCATCATATTATATCGTACTATTATATAGCACATACGCAACTATGCATCATTATGGTCATCAACTTCATTATATAATCATATACGTCATTATCCTGGGTCTCATTATTTCTATCATTATTATTATCATTATAGAAATAATGAGACCTAGGTTACTCATGATAGAGTTAGTTATAGTCGTACTCTTGATGTTTGAAATGCATTGGCACTTTCGTACCCAGAATGAAACAACTAATTGCACAATGTACATAATTCTTATACATGGATATAGATGCATAGAAAAACTGTATACCTTGTAGATTATAAACAATTGATAGAGAAACATTCAATCGTAATAAATATATTACAACATCGCAGTCTTTTTATTATAACCGTTAAAACAACCAACCGTAATTATTTCGTTAGCACGGCATAAATGGCGAATACTCAAGGTGCCCCTACAGTAAAAGGTTTGTAGTTTTATCATAATTCAAAATTTTCAGGCTGTATCGGACTCCTGTTCGTTTGTTTTTGAACTTGGATCACTAAATGTCTGCCGAAATCTACTCGTCAATTGAAGTACCCGAGTACAGCGATTCAAGGAAAATCCAATGCAGAACTGAATTGGAATACTCAAATATCGCATCCACTTCAACGCAAAATTCTAAAACAAAATTTAACTATAAATCAGAAAATATCAGAGAACTATTTCTGAAACATACAATCTGAAACAGCTTTGCTGGGAATAAATTTTCAGTCGAAATGCCTAGTTCAAGAATGGATGAATCAAAAATTTAGGCGAATCAACCCACAGCACTAAAATCCCATTTGAAGTTTAACCCAAAGATTATCGATGAAAAATTTCTAACTTCACTTGAGCCGTAATTGCTAACAAAATTTCGTTACTATTGATCGTAGAACCAATATTATCACATAAGTAGCAAAGCAACGCATTTCAATATCGACTAATGATTGCTAAGGTTTCAAAGTTTCATGAATGTCTCTGAGGCCGTTAACATTCTTTTTCTTCAAAGGAACACCTGTCAAAACTGAAATTCGAAATCCCACTTCGTCGATTACATCTAAAACCATTTTGAACTACTGATAAAGTCAATTGCAGGTCTTACCTACAGTCGAAATAACTGGAATACCACGTACCGTCGGTACAGAAAATGGAACAGCGAATGTTTCGATCGATTATAAATGTTATAACGACAGAGTAATACGATCGGTATACTGAAACAACCAATAGTAGAAAAAGTTTAGAAGATTCTCCTGGTGGTATGGACACTGCAGATAAATTGGTTCACGCTGTTTTCAGCGGTAGGAATAATGAACTAATGAATAAAAAATGGCAACCAATGCTTCCAATAGGCTAATCTGGGATTTGCCGTTGAGAAGACACAGCGCGCCTCGCGCAGCATTCAGCGCGCGGTATAAAATGCGCAGAAATCAATGCCCTTATTCCCGAAGCATGCGCCTGGGTGGATCAGGAAATAATTCAGCCAGAAATACGGCGGACGTATATCACCAGAGAATCTTAACTAAGATTACGTATTATGTGAGATAATTAAGAAATAAACTGCTTATCAAGTGAAACTTGTGAAGATTGTATCTAAACTTCATATTAAAACAACTGAGCAAACTTGTCGCAGTTTATTCAGGGATGTGTTGAAACGCATGCTACTTTCATTCGCCAATTCTACACAATATGGATGAAAATTTGAGCAGAGGATACGTTCAGCTGGGCAAAGCTCGCGGTATGAACGAATTCAAGTTTACAAATGGTTTCGCTCATTTGTCACCTCCGGTCGACAAGTGCAACTTTGTGTATCTTGCCCTGGTATTAGCAGGTGCGGGATTCTTATTGCCGTACAACAGGTAACTCATCATTTATTTATTTGATATGTCATAGCAAAATAAAATGTTTAGGATTTCCGTGCATCCTCATTCCTTGATCAAAGTCTCATTATCGCCACAGTAATCGCCATGTTGCAATTTTCGTAAAATTAACACATCCTCGCATGTTATACCTATAAGTCTCTGGAGCCCCGCCTGATGTATACATGCAATGCATACCGCAGAGCTCATGTCAAAGACGGTTTATTTTTGTCAAAACATACCTGCAATGGTTAGCTAATGAATTGGTTTAATGGGTGAATCTTCTGTTTCAGCTTTGTGATCGCTGTCGATTATTTTCAAGCGCGATATCCTGGAACTACAATCATTTTTGACATGTCATTGGTTTATATAACGATGGCCTTTTTCGCGGTGTTTGCAAACAACGTATTGGTTGAAACTTTGTCTCTGAACACCAGGATAACCTTTGGTATGTATGTGCACTTCAGCATTATGCAAATATTCCATAATATATTGAACACGTAACACTACGAATCTGAAATTCAGAATTCTGCCGACATCGGAGAGAATTCTGAGATTCACTGTTCTTCATCTTATTTTTATTCATGAATAATATTGTATTCGATCACTTTTAACGTTATAAATTGGAATAACAGGGTACCTAGTGTCCTTTGTGACATTGAACTTTGTCGTTATTTGTGAAATCTGGTGGGAACTATTCGGCGTTAAAGCATCATACACTATCAACTTGGTTGCCGTCGCTGTCGTGTCTTTGGGTTGTACAGGTAAGCGGAAATATCCCAAGCAAGGAATCAGATACCTGTGCTCACGTTCTGTAAATATACCTATAAGCATTGACATTATTGGAAGAAATTCGAGAAAATTCAGCCCAAAAGGGTCTTTTGCTCCTGGAAATCAAGTTTTTGTGTACATTTTAATTGCAATAATCTTCTGCAAGGTCTGCGTTTGTGTTATTATTTTTTGCGTAAAAAATTTCTCGACTAAACGAGAGTAACAATACATCTCTGAAATACTGAATTGGGAACCGTGTTAAATACGATCTTATTTTCCTTTTACTTCAGCAATCGAGTTTCTACGAAACCATGTTAAGAACAATCTTATTTTTCTTTTAGTTCAACAGTCGAGTTTCTACGGTTATACTTCAATGCTCCCAAGTCGGTATACTCAAGCCGTCATGGCTGGAGAAAGTAAGTAAAACAAATCACTACTATTGAAATAGATTTGTCGTTACTTGTTGTTGATACAATTTGCTGACAATTATCGTTGTCACAAACGACTGTCATTCAAGTCATCGGATCTCACGTTCATCCCCAAGTGTTTCTATTTTCTTTATGTTTACAATATTTACCATTAAAACACAGTCATTAAAACGACTCGGAATATTTCGGAATGGTTGCTTGGTAGACTGTGTTGAATATGATCACAATGACGTAAGTGAACTTCGTTTTACCTAGGTGCTGCTGGTTTCTGGGTGTCAACTAACCGTATAATAACGAAATCCTTGGTCAACGACGAACGTGGTAACACATCAATGTTCTTTGTCTTATCCATCCTGACAATAGTGATGTGCTTTGTGCTACATCAGGTTGTGCGGCAGACAGATTTCGTCCAGTTTTATATCACACTGTGCCAAGAAAGGTACAGAATAACCTTAGAGCCCGCGGAGGACGTTGGTTTGGTGAGTAAATAAAGAATTTTACGTAAATCAGGTATTAATCGCATTATCAATGAATATCCCTGATTATTAAAGAGACCGGCCTGGTCAATATTTTGTGAATTCACGCTGGAACTCAAGGAACCCTCATCTAGAATTCATTAGGAATAATTCAATGATAATATAAAATGCCGTAAGAATCACTTTCGTTATACACCAAATCAGAGGGGAATGCACATGAATCAGAAGAAACTAAAAAAGGAGCTAGAGCGAATTTAAAATATTTTGGCAGTCGCGATTTATCCTTCAATAGGAGATACATTATACTAATGTTAGTTTAATTCGTTCGATTTTATACATCAGATTGTCTACATCGTCCGAGTTAATTTTTGTCGAGCCTTTTTTCTTAAAGAATTTCAAGGACTCTAGCATGAGTTTTAATCATTTGTTAAATCAAATCTATCGTATATATGTGAGAAATCAGCCAAAAATAAAAAATAGTCTACTCCACTTGACACTACCAGGGTTGGAGACAAATATGTTCTGTTAACCCTTCAACGAAAAAAAGATTGAATTAGCTAATCCAGATGGGCCAGACTAACAATAAGAATTTCCCACTCGTTTCCGTTTTGAACCCATAAAAAACTCAAAAATGAAAATTAGATCTTTTGTTTTTTAAATTTTGTTATTCAAATAACTCGTTAATCTATTCTCAGGATATAATTTTATTATTCGAATAACTCGACTGATGAAATCCAAAATTGATTGAGTTCTAAGCTAAGAAAAGCTGCTTCAATTGAGACCGATCGTGAAACTCTGTCAATTCATTCTCAGGATATTGAGGACTTTGCTGTACAATCATCAGGATATTGGATACACGCATGCAGGCAGGCACGCATACACAAAAGTTGATACACACTCGAGACCTTCAAAGTCAATGTTAATCAGATCGGTAACGTTAGTACTTTCATTAGTGAAGCGCTCACGTAGTGACGGTAAGCTTAAAATGCCTATTCAGCTGGTTGCTTGAACGTCATCGATCAGAGATTATCCGAAACCTGCGAGCCCGTCGGTACACAGAACATCAACAGAGATATCGATTTTAAAATGTGATGCATGATGCAATGTGCTGCCATAGTGTGTCAGGATGTAAACACATAAGAAATTTGGATTTGGGTAATTGTTTCCCCAAGGGGAATGCTACGCTATGGTAGCACATATATATCACGCATCACATTTTAAAATCGATATCTCTATCGATATTCTGTGTACCGACCGGTACCCACGGTAGGATAATGTCGTGCTACTATTCTATTCATATTGTTCCACGCGGGTACGTAATTTCGTGGACCGGGTTCTTAAGAGCATTGGTGATCTCTCAACTCATATCTGCTTCGGTCAACTCTTCGATGAACATTGCAGTCTACGGCTGTGTCACATTCACGTTTAAGAGGTTGCTATTGTGAATTTTTACTGACCGAGTAAAATTTTAATCACTTTAACTATTACCCTGCACGTTTACGCATCACTGATGAAAAAAAAAACTGCAGACTACAAATATCCGAAACAAGGTTTGTTTCACGCAACAATAATGCCAAGAAATCTATTCCTGTAATTTAATTACGACTTATGCAGGAATACATTTCCTGGTGTTATTCATGCAAGAATCAAAAAAAAATTTGGAATATTTTCCTACGTTAATTCTGTGTCATTTGTTATTTTCACGTTTAGTTTATGTTAAAGGCTGTATGTAATGGTCGGTAAATGGTTCGGCTGTACGCCACGTTTTACGCGCCCACTGATTTCAGAAGTTTCACGATCATTTCATCACTATTCATGATATGATATTTTAGGGAACTTTTCAGAGTTCTCCTGTCTCTGACGTATTTCGTCCTGTCAACTAAGAAATCTCAAGAAGAAACTTAACGAGAAATGATCCGAAGTAGGTGTATCGAAAAATCCTCACAAGATCTTCTAGAATTTCATAAGATGTTTTATCGATTTCAAATGAAATTCTTAGGAGTCCAAACTAACAATAAGTACTTTGTCAGAACTGCTATAAAGAAATAATATGTTGACTTCCCGAATTTTGTTTCAACAAATTTGTAATTAAACGCGACAAATTATTCTTTTACAACACTTACACGGCAATCCGTACCCTCAGCAGATGCAACTGGCTGTACGAACTCTGTTTTTTGCGGCAGATGGATCCTTTGGACCACGTCGGAGATCCATCGAAAGGTCAGTATGGCGTTCTGAAACTCCAAACCAGCCCCCTGGCTACCGACTCTGCTGCCGCCGAAAACGTCGATGCTGCGAGTAACGGTTCGTGCACAGTATAATAAGTATTTCATAAAATGATATCACTTCGTGTGATGAACTAACTAATATACAGTGAAAATGATGACGTCTCATCGCGATGTAAGCTTTTCGAAAACCGGTACTTTATTATTCAACTATTTCAAATAAATAATAATCAGTGAAATATCTTTTGGAAATATTAGCAGAGTAAGGCATAATAGTCGGTTCTGATTAAAAAATTTCTAGTACAAGGCCTAATGGAAGATGTAACAGCATTTTTTAATTCTAAATGCTTGCTCTCATCAGCTCCAGTTCTTTTATGCAACAAAATTATTCGAAACTAGCTTCAAGAAAAAGGTCAAGAATACCTTGTCTTCAGATTGACCTTGAACTTCACCAGCAGCCGAGCCTTAACAAAATGTGCTCCATATTTTTACTGAATTTCAACCCCTTATTTAACGCGCAAGTGACAGGAAACGATTTCGTTTTTATTAATTTTTCCTAGAGATTTTTATTTCTGGCTTTATGAAAATTCATGGATTTATCGTTTAAAAAATAAGAGAAAGAATTCAAATCTCGCGAAATTAAAAAATTGCCCATTTGAAATCTGGAGCACTTTTTCGAAAAGTGCCAATCTAAAACCATTTTTTATTATATACAGCTTCATTTACCTTGTGGAATTATAAATGATCAATTTTATTTCGGTGCGTTCTTCTTTAAAACATGAAATGAAGTTTCATTCTGTTAAAAATGCCACCGTAAATTTTATTGAATTATTTTTATTAGTACTTTAACCCTTTGAAGCGTCATTATTTCCTTGCAGTCAAATTCTTTGAAACGGGGTATACAAGGATTCTCGAGGTCACTGATTTCAAAAACGGAGTCACATCTGAGGAATTTTCTAAATTAAAAATCGCGGATCTAATACGGTGGACTGAAAATGTAAAAGTAATCGCAATGGCTTGAAAATGCACACTTAGGTGTTTCTTCGCTCATCAAATACGATCCTGAAATCCCCGAGTAACAAATTTCAAGCGAATAGGATCAATTTTTATATTTTCAATTCGCCATGTTGGATATGCGATCTTTAATTTTGAAATTTGTACATCAGATTCGTTCGTAGTAACCACAAAAACCTAAGATTACCAAGTTCCACTTTTTTAGTCCCCATAACCTTCCCACAATTACATTTATTCTATAAAAACAGGCAATTCTCAACACTTTATTTATTTGTAGCGCTCACTGTATTCGTACTGTATACTATACAATGTACGAGTATACACTCGACATCTTAAAAGTCCAATTATGCAAAAAATAATGATAGCGTATCTCAAAAATTGAATGGAAGTCTTGAATACCCGATTCACAAAAAAGTGTCTTATATAATGCCGCAAAGGCTTAAGTGCAACTCTATATTAACTTGCATTCAAATGCATTCTAATTTACACCGTACATCGTTCACATATCTACAGGACAGTATTCAGCCTTTTCATTCAGCAATCCGGTCTACGAGCCCGGCGCACCATCTGGAAATCCTTCCAACAGTGCTGGTCCAACCTACAAGGTTGAAGATATCGTCGTTCGTGCCCGCGGAACCTGCGGAACCCGAAACAACAGGCCATGGTCTGGAATTAAGAGTAAGTGCTAGCCAATGCCATAATGAACCATATAATGATATACCTTCGTGGTAGATCTAGGTAGAAATGGCCGTTCCCCTTTCCACCGGAAACTCTCGAGTTACAGCACCAGGGTCTAATTCAGGAAAGGCATGTTTACTGTGGGCTAGTAAAAAATCACACCGTATTATATTTTTAGGAAATGTAAGTCAAATCGTTGTTACGGATACTCTAATTGCAGCTCCGGTTCGCTGACAGCGGTGGAATCTCTGAAATTCAGAAATCAACTGTCTGTAGATCTTAAGCTCTTTGCTCAATAGTGAATTAATTATGGCCAGCATACGCGTGTCCTAAAACTAGAATGGATGATCATCAGTTAATACATTTCAAATAGACAAGTTTACAATACACCGTCCTGTTTTCACAATACCCATCATAAATGAATGAGTTTACAACAATTGCTAGTGCTTTCTGCTCTACTTGACACACATCTCAAATAACGTTTTTTGTTCTGATATTTATCATCATTGTAATGGGCACAATTTATAAATCTTTTAGGAGGTCTATTGGCACGACTAGAAGTTGCAAAATTAATCTTTCCATACATGACAAGCATAGGAGTTGCTTACTTTGTCACGCTCTGCCTCTACCCAGGAATAGTTTCAGAAATTATATCCTGCAAGTTTGAATCGTGGATGCCGGTGATTTTGATGGCCGCTTTCAATGCAGCAGATCTTCTGGGCAAGGTAAGAAACCACCTACAATCAACTTCATATAATATCCTTTAAATCATAATTTGTAATTTTTTGAGAGTCATCACAAGCCGAAATTTTAACTCTTTGCACGTATAAGCATTAAACTTTGAAATTTTTAACCTTAAAAAATTCAGAGCAATGGAAATTAGTCCTGTTTGGACATATGAGGTTTGACTTAGCAATTAAGCTGCATTGCGACCTACATTAATTTCCGTCTATAATTTATACATTAAGAGATTAATTTTGTCATTTTTTGTAACACATATCAGTGAATCCGGCATCTCACTTGACTGTGAACGATCTGCCTGCAAAATTTTCCTTTAATTTCTCATGAAGTTTTATCTTTTAAGAAGGTGCTATAGTTACTCCTTATCAACTTACAAAGAGATTAGGGAGACTCGATGTCGTCAATCGGTTTGTACTTGCATGTGGTGAAAGGTGAAAACCCCCAATTTAATATGGTTTTTTATTTTTAATCCAATAGGTCTTGGTTGCTGATATATTGCGGTTTGAAATTTTTGCATTCTCGGGCAGGTTTCGGCTCGTGCTTAGAGTATGTGGAGTAGGGCGTTTCAGAAACGGTAAAAAAACTCGCTCACGCGAAAGGGCTAGGCAGTCAAACAAATTTGACTACTGCCTCAATGACGTCGAATTTTCGAAAAGAGGCTACTATCGACAAGTTCAAAATTCGGGGGCTACGTTTTGTACGACGAAACGAAAGTTTTTGTAAAACTTGACATAGATGCGATTTTTTTAGTGACATTTTTTTTAAATTCGTAAAGACTAATTTTTCTAACTGTCAAATATTAGAATATGTCACCGTTTTTGATTTCTATTGTTGCTTTATGGTGAACAAGAGCTAAAATGAAACAGGAGGAATGTGAGCCACTATTAATTACTACCTCATCAAATTATTATCAAAAGAATTGCGAAATCTTTTAATATTAAAAAATTAGGAAAATTAATTTTTTTCGAATTTCAACACAAATTCCGCAGTATTAAAAAAAATACACCGATCTTAAGTTTTACAAAGACTTTTGTAACGTCATTCGGACCATAACCACCGAAGTATTTCAGGATATCTCAATTTTGAAATTCTCATAAATACCCTTTTTTCGAAATTTCAACGTCGTTGCGGCAGTAGTAAAAAACTTTCGCGAGCCCTTTCGCTTGAGCTATTTTTTAGTGAAAAAGTGCGTGAATCCTGGAGAAGAGCGAAGTATAAAAAAAGACCCATTTCTGAACCACCGTATTGCACGTACTTATAAGCGCGAGCCGAAACCCGCCAAAAAATTTCAAATCGTGAGATCTTAGCAACTCATTGGATTAAAAACCAAAAACCACGCTAAATCAGGGGCTTTCACCTTTCACCACGTGCAAGAACAACCCGATTCGCTACCTCGAGCCTCCTTACTCTCCTAGTGAGTAAAATTTAACTATTTTTTTCTCACGTGATCCGAAGGCTATAATATATAGTACTAATGTGAAAATGCCGCAGTCAGCAAAATTTTTCACGCAATGCGAAACAAGAATATCTAAAAACGTTTTTATTTGATTCGATACTAAGGCCAGGAAATGTATTCCTAGAAGAATTGATTCAGACAATATAGCAACCGGACGCGAGTACGAATAACACCGCGAGTAGCCAAATTTGTCCCTATCGACGAGACTTACACTAACGTTGACGAGTTGTCTGGCGGTTATTTGTCATCATTTTTTCGAAAAAACACTAATATTTGTCAAGAAAAAATGCTACCTCCCAGTGTAAGAAAGTGAAGGTTAATCGCTGCGCTATCAGTTTCAGAAATACCGAGTAAACCGTTATTTACTAAACCTACCGGGGTAACATTCTACATGATCAGTCCACATGTCAAAATTAATGCGATGTGGCAATGGCATGGCATTTGCATCGACGGGCCATATTGGAACTCGATATCCAAGAGCAACCTGCCTGTCATACAGCTGCAACATGGTTTTTCGACATGGCTTCGTGCACTTCGTAATACTAACGCTGAATGGACCTTGTTGCTGCAAAGTTGCACAATGCGGTAGACTCTGTATAGTTGCACCTTGTATAGTTGCACATTTCCCTCACACCGACTCTCACTAGTCAGCGAGCGCTCTACCACTACCGCGCTTACCCACACGACCCCCACTACACTACAGTTAGAACCGTCTCAC
The DNA here is from genome assembly GCF_021155775.2 of Neodiprion pinetum. Classification (NCBI taxonomy): domain Eukaryota; kingdom Metazoa; phylum Arthropoda; class Insecta; order Hymenoptera; family Diprionidae; genus Neodiprion; species Neodiprion pinetum. The sequence goes on from NC_060233.1 coordinate 23,994,308, forward strand.
GTGTTCGTACATGTCCGATTTAATCGCACATACTAGATATCTGAAATTCGAATACCTAATTCTTGGTTTTACGATAGTGTTTGTGAATTAGTGAATCATTATATGAAGTTAAGATCATCTAGAAGCCTATGACCTGAGCTATAGAGGCTGTTGAACTAGCTAATGAGAAAACGGGCAATAGGAATACTGGCAAGTGTGGTCATAAAAGAAAGTCTACTCATCTGACGGTACAAGAAAAATTAAATTTAATCAAAAACGTGGAAGGCCGTTCTATATCAGCTATTGCACTTGAATACCAACTGGATCCGTCCACGCTAAGGAAATAGCTTAAAAATCGACCTGAGATTAAAGAGTGTTGTAGTAAGTGGCCAAAAAAACAAACAAATCAATCAACTCCTAATGAAGAAAATGAGGGCTACATGATTTCCAGTTTTTGGTCCCATTTTGAAAGGTAAGTATCATTATTGTTTTGTTCATGAACCGATATATTTTCTCTTTTTATAGAAAGTGTGTAAAAAAGTTTTAGGAAGTTTCTCGCGTTTGTATTTCTATGTCCAGTTATCCGATATTCTTCCCTTGTCGGTGGATTTTTATTTCATCTTGCTGACAGATATCACGTTCGTTTCAAGAATAGTACAGTAATGTTAATATAATGTAGTTGAAATATAAATATATTGGATGACTTGTGAATATTGTGTGTTACGGTAACAGCCGTTGAGTTCCACGCCCAGATTGGGGATACAGACAAATTTTATGCAAGTGATGGCTGGCTAAGTGGGTGGAAATCAAGTTTCCAGATTCGACAATTTTCAGTCGATGGAAAACTTTCTGCAGGCACTACATCGGCCGAGAAATTTACGTCGGATTTTTTAGCACCAATGGATCAGGGAATTATAGTAATAAAAAAGAAATACAGATGCTTACTCTTATCATCCACTTCGAATAGCCAAGAGAATAATTTTTCAGTTTTCAACCCACTTGAAATCTCTCAATATGAAAAATGTTTTTGGGTGAGCGAAGCATGGGACGAAGTCTCACCTGTCACGATATCCATGTGCTGGAAGGCACTATTGCCAGAGAAATCATCTATTACCAATACAGAATCCTCATCAGAAGTGAATACAGAATCAGTTTTACACATTCTTCGGCGAGTAACTGACTACGAGTCAGCAGCCACAGAAATAACTGCAAATTGGCTAAGTATCGGTGATAATTTACTTTTGGTGGAGCCTTCAATCGAAGAAATCATATCAACCATTCGCGATCGAAATAACAATATTGACCATGATTCAGTAGGTGAGAAATATACTTTTATAAAAATATGATACCTCGAATTTGTCCTGATAAAAATGTTTATAATAATTAGTACGATTGATACGAGTATTAGATGAATTATTGAATATGCCTTTAATTGATATTTTTAGAGGCTAAGGGTAACGTCATTGGACAATGCTTCTGTGACTCCAAAAGATGCCGAGTTAGGAGCGAATTGTTCCATCGATTTTTTTGAACAAAACGAAATCATTTCAAAATCTGAAATGGCAGTTCTGAGAAGACTGAAAAACAAAGTTATCACGGAAAAGCTTAATATTTAAGATAAATAAACAAACAATCTTACACTACGAAGATTTTGAAAATTAAAGAAAAAAAATTGTCAGAATAAAAGTTGGATTAGTACTTACAGATTTTGGTTTAACATTTTAGCGATAAAATACTTTTTTATCGTTACTTGTGTCTCATATAGATCTCTATTTTTGTGAAATATCTGCAATAGATCTTCAATTTACTCCATCTTCAAGTCGGTACGTACATACAAACTTTACCAAATTTGAAGAAAAACATATTCATTTTTTGTGCGTGAAAGTTTATGTGTTTGAATTCCGCGCGTCCGAGCGATGTACACACGATTGGTCGAGAGGCGGAGTCGGCGAGCCATAGGAATGGACGCTGTACAGTTGCGTTTTTCCGAGAATTTTACGCTCCTACAGCTCGAGAGCGTGCAACTATACAGTCTACTGTAGATGAGATAATATAATGCGATCATTCTGTAATATTCGAGAAACAACTGAAACTCTGGAATTTACGAGAGTAGCTGAATATAAATATATCATAAACTACGTTTCACTGAACTCTAATATAACTGGAAGGCTTGCTGCGGTGGTGGGGGTTCAGCCGAGAGAGATAGCTCACTCAAATTCAAACCGATTAGTTTATTTCACTGATATATAACTACACTGGATTGAATATTACCGCATACGGTACGTCTAAGCTTGTGAATCCAATTGAGCAGCTGAATTTGCGCTACCTTGTAGGGAAAGTTGTCACAAAAAGTGCGCCAGATTTGAATTGCGTAATATAAACTATTTAGATCGAACGACATATTCGTCACACAAAAACAAGTTTTCGACGTGTAAAATAATGTTTGATACGTTGAATGAAGAACAAATCATTTCTTCGAAAGTAAATTATTATTTACAATTATATGATGGAAAAGGTCATTTACTAATATGGTGAAAATTTGTATTTAAGCGTAATTTTTCGTGATGTTCAAAAGCCGTCTTCAATTCTGTGAAGTTACCGTCCATTATCCTTTATCCTATGGTGGGCTGCATTCCATATGGATTATTCAAAAATTTGTATAACACCAATTCAACCGTTAGGGAATCACCATCCATTGATCATCAAAGTGGAGCTTAAGACATGTAAAAAACGTTTTGAATTAGATCATATCGAAAAATTATAATTTAGTCACAGAGTCAATAATACCTGAAGTCTCAATTTCATTTATAATAAGTCGGTTTATAATTTAAATATAGTGAATTTTCACTTACACGATTCGTACGCTATAATACTCGTTAAATATAAATATAATTCGTATTCTGATATAACCTCTACAAGTTCTCATTTGCAGAACGCTTCAGCGTTGTATACTCACTTGTAAAATGATCATCCACAATCTTTTTTTTTGTATTACAAGAAAGGCATCTACCCATTGTTGTGTCAATAATTGTCACTATAATTTTCCATCTTCACAACAATTGAAATTACTGCTAACTGTCCGCGCTCACGTGACTTTGATTATATACATATATAATAATAATAAGATGTTTATTTGCTCCCATAATTTGAGGGGTACATCTGCGGACCCGCGTTCCGCTTACATAACCACTCTTAACCTACTACTACACGTATACTCTATACTTACAAACTATTTACAATTTTGTTTTACATTTTTTCCCCTTCTTTTGCCTCCTCTTTCTCTTCCATTCTCCCTCTTCACTCTCTCACACTCAGATTCTCACACCCTCACAGCGGGAAAAAAAATAAAAAAATAAATAAAAATAAAAAACCGCTATCTCTTCACTCACACCTGCATCTTTCACACTCCAGCCAAGGACCTCCGTTACCGGTACACTTTTCTACTTTCCTTATTAATCTGCTTTTTCTCCCAGACCCCCTCTTAACTTCTCTATTATTTTCATCCATCTTTCTCCTTGTCCCTTCTCCCCCAAATCTTCCCCTCTCATCTCTTGCCAGCCTCTTTCAATGACTAGCCTCGAGAATCCTTCCCACGCATGTTCCCATGTCTCCTCCTCCATCCCACATATACCGCACAACTTATTTTCTCTATTCTCTCAATACCTATATCCCATCAGTTCATCTCCTAGTCTATTTTTTGCTATCCTTCCCCACCTTTCTTCACTCCACCCTTTTTTAAGATATTCTGGCACTCCCTTTCCCTTAACAAACTTACATTCCTTGTTGCTTCTCGAACCTACAATTCCTTCCCATCGCTCTTCCTCCTGCCTCCTTCTTTCTACTTTTACTAAATCCTCTCCTCTCATTGCACCCATCTCCCATCTTCTCTCCACCTCCACCTCATATCATCCTCATGCTTTGCCAACAACGCCATGTCATCTGCATACGCCAATGCATATACCTTCTCCCCCCCCCCCAACGATAAATCTATTCCGCCCCACCTCCCTTTCTCTAGTTCGTCCTCCAAGTCCGCTAGAAACAGTACGAATAACAAGGGACTCAGTGGGCAGCCCTGCTTTACTCCCTTTTCCGTCCAAAATTTTTCCCCATTTCTTTCCCCACTCTGACCCTTCCCCACGTTTCTTTTAGCACCTCCTCGCATCTTCTTACCAATCCTTCCCTCACCCCTCTCTTCCTCATGTCTTCCACTAATTTACCGTGGTGGACCGAGTCAAAAGCCGCCTTGAAATCCACATACATTATTATCATTTTTCCTTTATTTTTAGCAATTTCCCTATTTATCAGATAATTTAGCACACATATTTTATCTATCGTTCCCCTTCCTGCTCTAAATCCCGCCTGATTTTCCGGCAATAACTTTTTACTCTCAACCTCTTCCTTTAACTTTTTTTCCAGTATTCCCACATATATTTTATACGCCGTCTGTGTTAACGTAACTCCGCTATATTCTTCTACACTTTTCCCTTCCCCCTTTTTCACTATTGGTACCACCACCCCTTCTTTCCAGTCCTCTGGCCGCCCTTCTCCTCTTCATACCCTCTGGCAAACTCCCCACAACTCCATTGTCATTTCTGCACCCCCATACTTTCAAGCTTCATTAGGGATCCCATCCTCCCCCATCGCCCCTTTATTATCTTTGAACTTTTTCACGATTTCTTCGACCTCCCGTAAAGTAATATCCCCCTTCTGCTCTCCCGCTGACTCCTCCTCTCCACTATTATCTTCTCTACTTCTCCTTTCTCTCACACCTCCCAAAACTTCTCTACAATGTAAATCCCATTCCTCCATCCATTTGTTTTTATTTATCCCCTTTCTTTTCTTTCTCCCTTCGTTTATCATCCCTTCAGATTTGTCCTTCTGTCCTTAGACTTCCTACGCCAGTTTCCCATTTTTCTTTTTCCTTTTTCTTTTTTGCTTCACACAGTCTACTATATTTCCTCTTTTCCTCACAGTACACTTCCCTGTCTATTTTCCCGTCTCTAAACTTCTGCAAGGACTCCCTCGGACTTTTTTTCCTTCCCTTACACTCTTCATCCCACCATCCTGATGCCTGTTTGCTCCTCACTCTTACCTTCTTCGTTTCCCCGACAGCCTTTTTCACCCTCTCCTTTAGACTTTCCCACTCCACCTCTACACTTCCCTCTCCTCTAACCCCCTTTCTAAATTCCTCCTCACATTTCTGTGCCCCCTCCTCCGTCTACACTCCTCTTCTTATACCCCCTCATCTTCCTGCCGTGCTCCTCCAACTTTTAGATCCCCTGACTACCCCAACTACAACTGGCATATGATCCGATTCAATCCTTTCCTCTACTCTCAACTCCACTATACTTTATTTAATTCTTTAATCAATCAATACTAGATCTATAACTAAACATCCCCTCCCCCCTACAAATGTCCATTCCCCTTCTTCATCCCGCCTCACACACCCATTTGCTATTGCCCACCCTCTTCCATTGATGAACTTAAATAACTCTTTACCTCCCTTATTCACTACTTTATCTTTCGACTTTCTACCCCCTTCGTCCTGTTCATTATATTCTATCCCTCCTTCTGTCCCTGTCCTAGCATTAAAATCTTCCCCTTTTATCACTTACCTATCCTTATTAACTTTCTCCATCCATCCTCTCATTAACTTCTTTTTTCTCTCCAAATCCTCATTTACTATACCCCTCCCACCCACCACCATTCTTTCCCTAGTTTAACTTCTCTTTCCACTCATCCGTCAACATCCCACTTTCCTATTTTGTCTACTTTAATATCGTCCTTCACCCTTAGTACTGTACCTCCCTTTGCCCTTCCCCACCCTTTTAGTATAATCGCTTCCTGTATATCCCATTTGAAACTTCTTTTCCAATTCTTTCTTATACCCTTCTATTTCTTCTTACCCACCCATGTCTCCACTAATATTGCAACATCCCAATCTTTCAACCCTTCCCAGAAGTCTTTTCTCTTGTTCCTCAACCCCGCCACATTCCAAAAACCTATCCTATATTTTCTCTTACTCTCATATTCCCCTTCATCTCTCTCTTTCCTATCCTTTCCCGTCCCTTTTTTCTTCTTTTCCCCCCTTATTCATTTCCCTGCTGTACTCTCCAATCTCCTTCTGCTTCATCCCACAACCTCACTTTCTCATCCACCCACATCTTCATATAACCTACCTTTACCCTTCTCCCCTTTCCTCTCTCGGCAGGTCGTCCTCAATTCTTACCTTTTCCCCTCTTAACCTGTTTTTCGATAACATCACCTCTCTTTTCTTCTCTAGTCCCTCCAACTCAATTAAAACCATCCCTCTCCCTTCTCTATCTACCGTCCTTATTTTTCTCATACTTTTTTTTACCCCCTACAACTCCTATTTTTTCCCACATCCTTTCAATTTCATTTTCCCACCTTAGCCCCGTTTTCATTTCCACTCCTTTAACTCTAACATTCTTCCTTCTCTCCTCCCTCTTCTTCTTTTCCATTCCTAGTTGTAATTTCCTAATTCTTTTTTCAGTCTCTTCATCCATCCCCTCCACCCCTATCTTAACACCATCTCCCTTTTCCCTGCTTTTTTCTACTGCGTCAATTTCTAACTTTTCCAGCCTTTTTTCCATCTTTTCTAATCTATCCCTCAACACTTTTTTCTCCTCCTCCCAGATCCTTTTGAACTCATCTCTTTCTCTCTTTCCGTCTTCTTTTAGTATGTCCACCCTATTTCCTACCTTTCCACATTCCTCTTTTATCCTACCATCTATCTCCTCTAGCTTCCTCAAAATTCCTTCCATTTTCTCCTTTTCCTCTGGCGACCTCACCACAATCTTACTTCTTTTAAAAACCTCTTTCTCTTCTAGGTCTCCCGCTACTTTCACTTCCCCCTCTACCTCTCTCTCCTTCCTCTTACCTCTTGCCGCCGCTTCACTTATATCACCTGTGCTAGCCGCTCCAACTATCCCTAGACTTTGCAATTTAAATTTTCCCACCTGATCTACCTCTTTACCATACGACATACTCTACTATCTACACTTACTACCTACCTTATCCACCGCCATTCCCACTTTACCCGTCTACTCACCGCCCGAGTTACTTTCACTCGCCCCCTGGCACTACCGTCGTTCTCTTACCTGCCCCCTTTACTTCTCCTTCCCTCACTACCGCGCCGCAACCTAACCTCCTAACTACCACCTCTACTTTATACCCTAAAAATACAATTTGATTCTATTCCTCCATCCTCTTGCATTTATTTCACTTTAACTCTTACCTATTCTCTCTCACCTATCCACGAACACTCCCCTGATTCTTGAACCCGAACCTCTAAAAATTAAAAACATTATTGCACTGGTCTATTTACCTATTGTAAACAACGTCACCGGAAACGGATGTCTTATATACATATATATACATAGGTATATATCTGAAGTGACAAGAATCCCTACAAAATGGCTACCGTTCAATTGCCCTCACGGCACCGCGCTTATATCCAATCCAGTGTAGTTATATATCAGTGGATTGTCCGGAAAAGAAACAGAGTAGTGGCGACAAACCGAAAGACGGAAGTAGTTTGCACTCATACGTACTTGTGGTCGCGGGAAAGAGAGCAGATCGATGACTGGGGAAGAGCGGGTCGGTATCTCAGAGGGACAAGTGAGGCGTCTGCTCGAGGTCGATAACTCAAAAGCCTGAATTGGCGACAGTGAGGCTTCTCGACATATCTCGCATCGGGGCGAATGGTTTGAAACTCTCCGCACGGGCGTCGTTGACACTGTTGTGCATGGCAACTACGTTGAGTGAGAGATACAAGGTGAGGGGAATATAAACCTTGGAACGGTTTTTGACGGTCATTGGAATCGCGTGCGAATAGAAGGTGTACTATACATGTATACCGGAAATACAGAAAAACCTACTTTCTATGGGTGCGTGCGCCGAGAAAGGTTGTTTTATCGGGTTTGACAATGAATGCATGACAGTATCATTGAAAGATGAGATAATTCTGAATGGTGTAAAACAAAGTAACGCAATTTATCGAATACTCGATCGCGTGATGTTACCGAAAGAAACGATGGGTTCTGATGTATTTCGACAAGAGAAATCGAAAGTGAAGAATAAAAATTTTCGCTATCTCGCTTAGTTTTCGAGATATCGATACCTATCGATTATTTTTGTTTTTTGAAATATCTTGGTAAATATGACGTTTTCGAAAAAATTATAAAGAACACTTTTTGTAGGAAATTAAATTTCCTATAAAAAAGGTCTTATGTAAATTTTCGATAAATGCGCACCCGTGATTCCACGCACACATCGAGGTGCCCAGCACGCACCCGTGATTCCACGCACCCTGTGATTCTACGAACCCTGTGATTTACGTCGCCCCGGAAATCGTACTCTTGCCGGAAAAGCGCATCGAAAATCGTTTCCAGGAAAATCGAGTTCGCGCGAAATGGAGCCGGGGGAGTGCGTCCATACTGACGTACGTGGACCGATTCAGGAAAAATCGCAAGGAGGTGCAAGCTACTTCGTAACGTTCACTGATGAAGCCCCGAGTTTTTTCCATGCTTACTTTCTGAAACATAAAGACGAAGTGTTCGAAAAATGCAAGATTTATGAGCGGCTAGTCGAAAACAAGTTCGGATCAAGACCGAAGGTAATGAGATCGGATAACGGGCGTGAATATAAAAATACAGCGATGACAGCATATCTTGAAGCACGAGGAATACGTATGGAGAATTCGGCACCCCACGCACCACAACAGAACGGAAAGGCAGAGAGGGTGAATCGAACCATCTTTGAAAGCGCCAGACTGATGCTCCAAGCAAAAAACCTTCCGGAGATGCTGTGGGCTGAGGCTGTTAACACAGCTGTGTATATGCTAAACAGAAAATCGCACTTGGGCAGATAAGAACTCAAGACGGCATGCGAAGATTGGACCGGAAGAAAACCGGCGCTATGTCACGTTAGAGTCTTCAGATCGACAGCATATGCTCATGTTCCCAAGCAGTTTCGTGAGAAACTAGACGATAAGGCGAAAAAGTTAATACTGATGAGATATCAGGACGAGTCAGAGAAATATCGTTTGTGGGACTCGGCAAAGAGAACAATTGTGGTGTCTCGGGATGTCGAGTTTAACTAAACGGAAGCTGAAAAGAGTACAAGCGTGAAGAATCCAGAAGAAAAATCAATGAAAATAACACAAAACGACGAGGCTATCGAGTTTCGGCCGAAAATGTACCGGGCGACGCAGCACTGCATCAGCAGGAAGAAGGAGTCGAGGTGCAGAACGAGCTACGCGAGTTAGTGGCTAGAAAACAACTCCGAGATCGAAGACTGATTTAGCGACCACAAAGGTATCTCCACGAGATCGATTACGTAGAGCACCGACTACGCTGCAGGAAGCGGTGAGTGGAACTGATTGAACAAAATGGTTGAAAACGATTATTCAGGAATTGCTAACTCATCAAAATAATAAAACTTGGACAGTGGTCAGAAAGAAGCCCGGCGATAAGCTAATAGACTCGAGTGAGTTTTCGAGGTCGGTCAGGGGTCATTAGCTGGTGAGTATCAGCGACAATTTGTAACGACAAAGAACGCCTGTGTGCGCGAGGCTTTTTTCAGCGATAACGTGTGGATTACAACGAAACATTAGCACCTGTTATCCAGTATGATTCACTCCGAGCACTTTTGACGGAGATAACGCAAGAAGCTACGAGCTGGCTCAGCTTGATGTTCAAACTGCCTTCTTATATAGCAAACTGAAAGAGGAGATTTTTATGAAAGTTCCTGAGGGGCTCGCTATCGAAGGAGGTCTGGATGTGCTAGAAGACTACGTGTGCAAATTAAACAGGTCACGCTATTGCTTGAAGCAGTCACCCAGATGCTGAAATCGCAAGTTGAGTGATTTTCTAAAAAGGTTAAACTTTGCTCAAGGCCATGCAGATCAGTGTATCTTTAAGGGACGTGTCGATGGTGTGAATATCCTTCTAGCATTGTTTGTCGACGATGGCCTTATGGCTTCGAAATCGAGTGAAGTGCTGGATGCTGTAATGAGTTGTCTGAAAAGTGCGTTTGAGATAACTACAGGAGATGCGTCACGATTTGTATGTTTGCAAATAGAACGAAATCGTGTCGAGAAAACGATATTCATTCCTCAATCCGAGTATGTTGAAAAAATTCTTGTAAGATTTGGTATGTCGGACGTAAAATCTGTATGTGTGCCTGCTGATCCGGTGGTTGCATTGTATCCTGTCGGAGACGAAAATGAAAATGAGAGTCTATGTAAAATATATTCCCACAAAATACCAAAAAGCTGATATATTTACAAAAGCGTTGCCCAAAATGTAATTTGGCTTGTTGTGTGATATGTTGTAAATAACGAGTGCTTAAACGGTGAATGTGTTGGATAGATGAATGTTTATCGCATGGTGTAAGGAGTAAGGTGTGCTCGATAGAGAACCAATTTTCGTACGAGGTTGCGTATTCCACCAGTTGACGTCACGGCAAGTCATAGTAAGCCTACAGCGCATGCACGAGTACAAATTACAACATAACCGCAACTATTACTTCGATAAACGTATAAACAAACGTGGTGGGTCACGCATCGCGTTGACGCGCATCGTTTCACGAATTGAATCAAATGTTGAACTGTTCGGTTAAGGGCTATAAAAATCCTGCTAGGACCTGCAGAGGAAAAAGTATTCACATTGCCGCTATGCGTGAACTGAAGAATTCAGTCAACGTTTCATCTGTAACATTCTAATCTACCTTGAATCTTCCGACAGTTTTGAATTGACCGACTGTTGCGACGTCAACTGGTGAAACTTTTCTATTGGTTGATCCGAAAAGCTGCGCTGTAGCACACCTTAATCCTTACACCATGGTTTATCGCACTCGTACCTCCCCGCGCCTGCGTACGCCGTTTTTGCAAGGGAGAAACTATGGTGTGATCGCGTGCCGAAAGGAGGCGCTAGGAGAAAGAAAAACTTTTTTTCATGCTCGTGCGTCTCCTACGTATTAAACGTTTTTTTAGTCTCGTGATGTGTTCTTGTCAATAAAACTAAACTTTCTTAATCCATAACCATCAGCGTTTCAGCTGATTCTCAGATCCATGAAACTATTCCCTCTGATACCTCACAAATCTTAATAAACTCAATTCCAATGCATCGATTATTTTTGGCCAAGTAGCCATTTTTACTACTAACAAGACTGAGCTTCTGCATACCTCATAAGTCTCATACTCACCAATGAGTCTTACGTAAAAGTCCCAAGTCCTCAACAGCGATAATCAAACTACTACTCATGAACACGAGACTGAGTTTTTTAAATCGTTAGTCCCAATACAGGCCGCTCCCGTAATAGTGCCACTCCCCCCACCGAACATAACCCCCACCACGGGCTCACTTCGGGTTTCATATTCGTCTCTGTCAATAGTGCCAAACGCTGGCTCAATGAAATAGCGTATAATTCTCTGCTTTAAATTCAAATTATTGTCATTATTTTTTTAATAATGTTATTCCGTCACAAAATTCATAATATAGTAATCATATTGTTTCGGCAAAGTATCGAGTAGTTAAATGTGTGTCTCGCGACACTCAAAATCGTCCTCGCACATGTACGCACACTCGCGTGCAATGTTTACTTGCCGTCTCTGCATCAAATCTCGCCGCTTGCCCGTGTCGCGACTCAAAACCTATCAGCTGTATCTCATGTATTGTCTACTGTCTCGAAATCATGTATGTGTGTAATCTATGTGTTCTCTCGCTCTGTAAAATCTTCACTCTCTGTAACGTTCTCTTGCGATACGGTCTGTATCGCCACATCGAAACCAATAAAAGTCTCGTTTATCGGTAATCATTATCTCTCTCCATCTCAACATCATTTTTGTTTCATTTACACTCGTCCTCATCACTAATTTGCGGATCCCACGTCGATGAGCCATATCCTTTTGCCATCTCTCTAAACATTTTTTGGTCCTTCGAACCGGATCAGTCGCGAATCGAGTCGGATCTTTCGAATCGTTGCGACTTACGGGAAAACGAATTAGCCAGTGAGTGAAACAAAACTATCGCGTGTGCATCAAGTTGCCAAAGTTCACGTAATCAAAGTGAACAATATCGTTATCTGTGAAAACCATCCCAAAATCAGTCGCGTCCGTTAAATTCAAACGTGCGGTGTCCTCTGTAGTGACCGTGACTAAGATCTGAGCGTCAACAACACCGATCTTTCGAAGTGTGTATCGCGACGCCCTATTATCACTGTGTGCGTATCTCGTTTGTGAAAACTCTGTTCGTCGCGTGAGTTACACTTTCTCGTTTGTCAAAATGACGATCGACGAATACATTGAACGTCAAACCGATCTCTTCAGGCGCATCTGTCGCAATCTCGAAAACTTGCGCAAGCTCGGTGAAGCAAAAACAACCCTCGGGCAAGTGCAATCACGATTAGATGCTTTAAATTCAAATTGGCTGAAGTTCCAAGGCATGCACGAGACAATCGATCAAATTAGAATCGCAGCAAAAAGTGATCAACTCGACGCTATCAAACGACTTTCGTATTTCGCGAAAGACTATTACGGACAGTGCAAAGAGCAATACTAGAACGCGAAGGGAGAGATGCTCGATCTACTCGAAACTCTCAAGACTCTATCGGCACCGATCGTGCCAACAGCCGCAGCCCCACAACTCACAACTGGAGGAGCCTCAAAACGGCTACCACGCATCGAATTGCCTACGTTCTCGGGCAATTACTCAGACTGGAAGTCTTTCCACGACCTCTTCACATCAATCGTTCGCGAAAATTCGCAATTCTCGGAAGTGGAAAAACTGCACTACCTAAAAACAAGTCTTACCGATGAACCGTCACAACTCATTAAAAACATCGCTCTTACCGCTGAAAACTTCCCTCGAGCCTGGGAAACTCTCGTATCGCGGTACGAAAACAAGAGACTTTTGACGGATTCTCATCTCGCGACACTTTGCGGGATTCCTCGTGTCACGAAAAAATCGTCATCGGAACTGAAAAGCTTGCACAGCAACACTTGCGAAGCTCTTGGCGCGCTCGAACTTCTCGATAGTCCCGAGAAATTAGGGGATCATATCATCGTGCACATGACGATTCGCAAGCTCGACCCAGCATCTCTAGAAGAGTGGGAAAAAAGTGTTAGTGAGAAACTCGAGCCCCCCACGTTTGTGGAGCTCAAGGCGTTTCTCAACGGTCGCATCCACACCCTCGAAGCCGTGGAGCAAGCTCATGCTCACAATCAGATCGCGACGTCGAAACCGCACTCATCGCAAGGAAGGTCAAATTCTCAGACGACAAGGTCACATAGGGCGCAATCAAAGGAACAGTTGTATGCTTGTTGCAAAGGCAACCACTACATCGCGTTCTGTTCGACCTTTCGCGACAAGTCTCTCGATCAAAAAAGGGAAGTGGCTTCTGCCAAGAAGCTTTGCTTCAATTGTCTCGGTCCGCATCAGCAGAAGGACTGTCGATCTAACAAAACGTGTCGCGTGTGCAACGATCGACATCATTCCTTGCTGCATCGAAACTCTTCCTCAATCTCGACAGCTGCCAACAGCGGCACATCTCAAGGACAGGCTGCAGTAGCGCAACCTGCAGTGCCGAACGCACCGATCTCGAACAGCGCCCCTCAGGTGAGCAACCACTCAGCTCAGCCTACAATGATCAAGCGCTCTCCAGTTCTTCTCGCCACAGTGCAATTGATCGCCTCGAATCCGCATACTGGAGAAAGAATCATCGCTCGCGCTCTACTCGATCAAGGATCCAAAAGTTCATTCGTCACGGAGTCGCTAGCGCAACAATTGCGACTACGTCGGCATCAAGCAACGAAACCGATCATTGGCGTCGGAGCTCATCAATCGGCAGTGACTCGCGGCATCGCGACATTGCAACTCCAATCTCGTACTCACACCTCGTTCTCGTGTCAGGTGGAGGCACTTGTGCTTCCACGACTCACATCGTATCTACCCTCACGTCGACTTCTCGTCGAAGACTGCCCTCATCTACGAGGACTCAACCTCGCGGATCCAAGCTTTGCACATCCCAGTCAAATCGACGTAATTCTCGTAGCTGACATCTACAGCAACATCATTGGTCAAGGAGTTCGAAGAGGAGCACCAGGAACACCAATCGCGCAAGAAACTCAGTTCGGTTGGGTCCTCTTCGGCTGCGTTTCAGCGGAAGCAGCAAGCCCCTCGTATGGCGCAGTCCAAGGCTTCCAATACTCCCTGGATCACGAACTGCTCGATCTCGTGCAGTAGTTTTGGAAGCAGGAAGAAGTGTCGAAACCTTTGGCACTAACTTCCGAAGAAGAGTGTTGTGAGCAACACTTTTGCGAAACGGTTTCTCGAACTGCGTCCGGTCGTTACGTAGTTAGGCTGCCGCTCAAGGACAATTCGGTAGAGCTCGGCAACTCGCGGAATCCCGCGCATCAAATGCTCCTTCGTTTGGAGAAACGGTTCGGTAGCGACGCGAAACTCAAGGAAGCTTACTTGAGCTTCCGTCGTGGATATCGTGAACTCGGGCACATGCATCGCGCTATCAATATACCTGAAGACAATTCCCGCGTGTTTTATCTTCCCTATCACGGTGTAGTTCGCGACAGCAGTTCAACAACCAAGTTGCGTGTCGTGTTCAACGGGTCTCAAAGAACCAACCTCGGACTCTCTCTCAATGACAATCTTCTCGTCGGTCCAAAAGTGCAAACCGACCTCGCGGACGTTCTCCTACGCTGGCGACAATATCCAGTCGCGTTCTCATCAGACATCGTCAAGATGTACCGACAAGTTTTGGTCCACAATGATGACCAAGATTTTCAGCGAATCCTCTGGAGGGAAGAACCAGAGCTACCGATTGAAGAATATCAACTAACTACGGTAATGTATCGTCTTGCAAGCGCTCCGTATCTCGCGATCCGTGTTCTTCATCAACTCGTTCAGGACGAAGGTAAGCAGTATCCCTTTGCGAACCACGTCATTCTCGAGAACACGTACGTCGACGACATCCTCTCAGGAGCAGAGGACGTTGATCAAGGTCGCAAGAAAATCAACGAACTCAATCAATTGCTCAAGGCGGGCGGCTTTGAACTTCAAAAGTGGACTTCAAGCCACCCAGAAACTCTCGTTGACATTTCTCGAAACCATCAAGAGATCGCGATGCATCTAAATCTCGATCAAAGTCCATTCTTTCAGGCTCTCGGTCTTGCGTGGAGACCAGACATCGACGCGTTCGCGTTCTCTCCACAAATTAATCAAACTCGGGACAATTTCACGAAACGAAAAGTTCTCTCACAAACCGCGCAGCTCTTTGATCCTCTCGGATGGCTCTCGCCGATCACGATCAGAGCCAAAATCTTTATGCAGAAATTGTGGACACTCGTTTTCGACTGGGACGAGCCGCTCTCAGCTTCATTGTCCTCGCGATGGATCGAGTTTCTACAAGATCTTTAAGGCATCTCAGCTATCACCATCCCACGATGGATCGGGTTAAGTTCAGCATCTCTCGGGATAGAGATCCATGGTTTCGCGGACGCCTCTCAGAGTGCATTAGGCGCAGTGATCTACGCGCGAACGTATATCAACACTCACGAAGTGCGCGTTTCACTAGTGTGCGCGAAAACTAAAGTAGCGCCGCTAAAGAAGGTGACAATTCCTCGTCTCGAACTCTGTGCTGCGAATCTTCTCGTCCGGTTGATGTGTCATGTGGAAAAAACTCTTAATTTCGAAAACACCCCGGTTTATCTGTGGACGGATTCCACAGTCGCGCTCGCGTGGATCAAAAGCCACCCATCGCGGTGGAAGGAATTCGTTCGTAATCGCGTAACGGAAATCCAAGAGTTCGCGCGCGCTCGTTGGTATCACATCTCGGGTTCTGGAAACCCCGCTGATCTTGCGTCTCGTGGTGCATCTCCGGAGCAACTCCAAAAATCAGAACTTTGGACCTTCGGACCATCCTGGCTCTCGAAGCCTTGTGTCAATTGGCCATCCTTATCTCCGCGACCGGAAGAAAACATTCATCTCGAGGAAAGAAAAGGGCTGTCGACGCACATCGCAACAGCTAAGCTGCTACAAATCTGGGATCTCGTCGATCACTACTCAAAACTATTGACTCTCCTCAAAGTCACATCATTGTGTAAACGCGCAGCAAATCGGTTCCTCGCGAAGACGACATCGAATCACGTAAACACGTCTATCAGTGTCGGACCGATCTCTACTCTCGAATTAAGCGACGCCCAACTGTTTTGAACCAAGGTGACCCAGCAGGCGTACTTCGTGGAAGAAATTCGCCAAATCGAGACAAGCTCAAGTCTCACTCGAAGTCATCCACTATCGCGACTCACGCCGTTCATCGATTCGAACGGATTCCTCAGAGTCGGTGGTCGACTGAATCACTCATTGCTTTCGTATGACGAAAGGCACCCGTTCATCTTGCCTCGCGAATCATCGTTCTCCACATTGATCATCGATCATCATCATCGGTTGACGCTCCACGGAGGTCCGCAACTCACTCTCGCCACAATCCGACAGCGGTACTGGATCCTGGGAGGAAGAGTACCGATCCGCATGTTCATACATCGTTGCGTTCCTTGTGCGCGTCATCGCGCCACCCTCAGCAGCCAACAGATGGGCCAACTCCCTCAGTCTCGAGTCACGCAATCAAGGCCGTTTCTTCACTCTGGCGTTGACTATGCTGGTCCATTCTCGATTCGAGCCTCCCGCGGAAGAGGAGCGAAATCATGCAAGGGATATATCGTTATCTTCATCTGCTTCACGACCTCGGCTGTGCATCTCGAGCTAGTTTCGGACTACACGACGGAGGCATTCATCGCGGCGTACAAACGCTTCACATCTCGACGAGGATTTTGTGCCTCGATCGCAAACGATTGTGGAACGAATCTCGTCGGCGCAGACTCAGAACGTCGCCGTCTTCTCGCTGCATCGTCGAAGGAGTTCTCAGAAATCGCAAACATCCTCGCATCACACGGAACCCAGTGGCGGTTCAATCCTCCCTCCGCGCCTCATTTCGGTGGAAAATGGGAAGCCGGAGTCAAATCGGTCAAATTTCACCTGAAACGTTCGAGCAATTCGCGACGTTCCTCACGCAAGTAGAAGCCACGCTCAACTCTCGACCTCTTTGCGCTATCTCGGACGATCCAAGGGATCCAAGTGCCTTGACTCCAGGACACTTTCTCGTCGGCTCAGCATTAAACACAATTCCTGAGCCGTCACTCATCGAGGGGCCAGGTCAACGGCTATCGCACTGGCAACACTCGCGTCAAATGCTGGAGCATTTTTGGAAACGGTGGAGTACGGAGTATCTTCAGTCCTTCCAAAACCTCTCGAAATGGCAGACTCATTGCGGGAACATCAAAATCGGATCCATCGTTCTCGTAAAAAACGAAAATCTACCTCCATCTGTGTGGCCTCTCGCGAAAGTGATCGAAGTGCATCCGGGAACCGACGGTCTCGTTCGCGTTGTGACCATTAAAACGAAATCCGCTGTGTCAAAACGTCCAATCGTAAAATTGTGTGTGCTTCCAGTGTCCTCTTAAGACAATTATTGACTCTAAGAATGAATAACGCACGGCGGGCGGCATAATCTAATTTCGCGATCGTTACCGATAGCGAAGCAGGTGGTATGTTTCGGCAACGTATCGAATAGTTAAATGTGTGTCTCGCGACACTCAAAATCGTCCTCGCACATGTACGCACACTCGCGTGCAATGTTTACTTGCCGTCTCTGCGTCAAATCTCGCCGCTTGCCCGTGTCACGACTCAAAACCTATCAGCTGTATCTCATGTATTGTCTACTGTCTCGAAATCATGTATGTGTGTAATCTATGTGTTCTCTCGCTCTGTAAAATCTTCACTCTCTGTAACGTTCTCTTGCGATACGGTCTGTATCGCCACATCGAAACCAATAAAAGTATCGTTTATCGGTAATCATTATCTCTCTCCATCTCAACATCTTTTTCGTTTCATTTACACTCGTCCTCATCACTAATTCGCGGATCCCACGTCGATGAGCCATATCCTTTTGCCATCTTTCTAAACACATATCATTAAAAAATTCTCATAAATTTCGATTATTATCATTGAAATAATAATTGATTTTATTCAAAGAAGTAGAGATTATATACATTTGATGATCTTACTGTATCAATATGTATTTTTAACACTTTCTGTGGAGTAAATGGGGATATGTGTGAAAAGTTTTCTTGAAATAACGAAATTTAGAAAAAGAAATTGAATTTCGAAAATCGGATTAATCCATTTTTATATGATAAGGAAAACGAATATAAATATACACGAGTAGTCACAGTTTACCCGGTGCGGCGGCACTATTACGAGAGCGAGACGAGAATTCCGACGGCGTGAACGCACGTCAGTGGTGGGGGTACCTGAGTTCCAAGAAAAATACTCCGCTACTCCCCCATCGCCGGTACTATTATGAGAGCGGACTGTATTACGCTACTTTTCCTCAGGTCTTAGCCTCGATCCCATACGAGTGGACTCGTACACAGCTACTATACTTTTCTGGAGCACGTGCGATTCTCATTCCCCTGTTCCTGTTGTGCGCTATTCCAAGACGAGCGCCGATTTTGTCGGGCGAAGGCTATCCGTTATTGTTCTCGCTACTCCTAGGCTTGACCAACGGAATTGTTGGAAGTGTACCCATGATTCAAGCACCCAGCAAGGTACCCGAGGAACACAGAGAATTGACGGGTAAGAAGCTATGTATATAACACCTTCTAACCGATGGATCACTATTACATGTACATACAGGGAAGGTCTGGTCAATGGACCCAACCTGATCCACTCAGTGCGCCTACCCCACACATGCACAACTCTTACGTGAGCCGAGCTAGACGGTCAATACTGCAAACTTGAGAAAAAATACGGCCCGCAAGGGAATCTTGAGCCCGCGACCGTCATGGTAACCATTGGCGTCAGTGTCGCACAGAGTAGTCAGAATTATGTGAATCACTAGATCGTGATAAATTCACGATACAAGATTATCGCTTTAATTAGAAAACATGGTAAAAATAAATTGACTAGAAATAATTATTCCATTCATTGGGAATTGTGATTCTGGAATAATTAAATTTAGCGGACAATGTGACGGTGCAAAAAGTTAAGGATATCAGAACAGCATGCGACTGAAACAAAGTTAAATGACATGACTTTTATTACATGTAAATTAGTAACAGGAGGTTGGAGAATCCGTTTAATGATAACACCGGTTAACACAAATTTTGAGCCTGTGTTCTAGATGTCAAATTTTGATTTCTTCCACGTAACTAATAAAAGAAAAAATAGTTGTATTGGATAAAAGTTTGATATTTCAAGGTACTGCTACCTGCTGCTTATAGTAGCAATCAAAAACTTCAATACTTATTCAACAACGTTAAAAAGACAAAAGCAAACTTTCCAAGTAATAAATGAAGATTTTAGTTATTATTCGATGTATAGAATCAAAATTTGGTCACTTAAATAGAATTAAAAATTTTTTTTTCTTTTGTTGTCTCCTGTATAATTTACTCAACATTTTAACTATTCAATCAATTTAATATTAAATTATCTAAATTTAAAACCTAAGACTACGTACGTTTCTCAATTTTTTAAATAATCATCTTACAAAATTTTGATTAGAGTGAAATAAACGCGATCAAGTTACTGCGGTCGAAGCGGCTAGGCTTGCGAATTTCATAAAAAAAATGCATAGATCAACTCGCGAGATGTCACCTTTCCAATTTTTAATTACCTCCTCCTATTTTTCGAAACAAAAACAGAAAAAAGGACGTTAATATAATTACCCCAAAAATACAAAGTTGACCTAGCAAACACATCGTGCTGGACCATTGCCAGTTTGATATAGAGCCGCTGCACTGAAGGCTGATGCAGCAACAGCTTGACTATGTAAACGATCAAAATATTTTTCCAAATGTATTTAATCAGCCTAATGTAACTTCTATTATATATTTTTTAAATTAATATCAACTTACATTAGTCAAGAACCCTTAAAACGCAATTTTAGTTTCACGACAAATCTGACGCTTTCAAGATGGGATTCGATCAGGGACCACTGGCATTACCAATCGCACGCTCTATTCATTAGGCTACAGTTTGCTTTACAAAACAGGAAACCTTTTTCCTACTGATACACGACTCCGATCAGGAGATGGAATTTCGTGCTGTCATAGAATATTAAAAATTATCTCACTACAGGACACATATCACAAAAATTTTTAGTCACGATTGTATCATCATCAGGACTGTCAGGTGATTAACATCCGTATTTTGGCAAAAATTTGGTCCCAATTATTTTCAAGATACTTCAGAGAAAATATGGCCCTATTGCTTCATCAAAGCAACATATTTAGATCAACGATTACCGTCAACTATAAATTTTGGTCGGTAAACTGGTCAACTACTTAATTTTGCATACCATGTATCTAGCAAGAACTCCATATCATGAATAGATGAAAATTGCTTTCATCGGACAAATGATGGCATATTACCATCATAAGCCAGTCTGTATTACCTGTACTGAATCGTCAAAATGCTAGCAATATCATGTACCATAATGCCAAAGTGATGGCAATCCGGTTAAGGTGGCTCTAACACTCAGTGCCGATTTGTGTGGGGGCTCAAGCAATGCCCTCAATTTTTTCAGTAATATACATGTTTGTCATCGTACAGTGGCTCGTCATCAAGTTATTGATAATTTAATGTAACAATTACTCGTTGTTTGTGGATAAATAAAATCCAGGGAATAGGAATAATTTCACATTACGGTACTGCATACAGAATAACAGTAACGTCGCAATTGTCTATTTCATTCCCACCGCCAATTTATTCGACGCACTCATCGGTGACCATCACGGACTTATGGACGGAGCGTAAGCTAGGCTTGACGGCGAGGGGTATGCGCCTTGCGGAGAGTGCATGTGGTAGCACATCGGCCATATTGATGAGCTAAGTTTTCGGGCGCCACGTTTAAACGATTCACTTTAGGCAGTATTAGTTTTTCGGACAGATCGTTGTGATAAACTATTTCCTCGAACTGTATAGGTATGTACGAACACAGCTTCAATTCTTTTTGTATAAAAAACTGTGCAGGTAAGCACATTTTTTTAAATCCAATTTTAATTCCGGCGTACATTCTATAGAGGTGCAAAGCACCTGTGCATAGAACCAGAATAATACTGAGTACAAATGTAAACGAAGAAAAAACCAAAAAAAAATATAATACAATGACAGAATGAACAGAAACACCGCGTTGAATAATTCGTAAATTTTTGTATATAGAACCTACATGAATAAATGATTTATATTCACATGCTGAAATATATTTGTATTTAAAAACTATGAATTGAACTCACATTTGGTATAGCATCGTCTTTCAGCCTAACTTTGAAGGCAGATGTTCGATCGAATGATTCCGGTGAAAAATGACATGAACATAAATAAGCATACTTTGGCACACTTGTCTTCGTCAACCCTATCGTATCAAGCCATATCCTACGCCTCTCAATATTTTTCGGAAAACTTGAAGGAATGTAGATACAAATACATACATTACTTGGAATCACAGCATTCACCTTATTTACAGTTCCAGAAGCGTTACTTATACTTACAGGTGAAATGTAGCCTTATTCTGTACTTCGACCTCACATTGTTTTTGTGATTTTGAGAAAGATCTGTTTTTGCAGTTAGGCGCTACACAATAAGGCATGTTGTATTATTCTGAATTCTCAATCCATGATCGGTTACCATCTGACCTGACCTATACAACAATAACAAACAACTGCACATGCATACACATCCGCGTGCGTTCGTAGCTGTGGTATACGTATATCTATTCAGCTCATCAAGATGGCTGACGGCTCTGATTCCCCTTCCGTCTTTCGCCGCATCCCCGCACTCATAGGCTCCGTCCATAAGTCCGTGGTGACCATGCACTAGCCTAACCCCGTAGATTGTTCTCACGCATGCGCCCTGGCGTTATACACATACCACGTGATATCTGCGACGCTGCCGATTCTCGAGGCAGTTACTAAACATTTCTCAACTACCAATTTTTTGACACTTCAACAACCAATATCTTTTAATTGTTGTTATTGACCCTACACTTTATTGTTTTATTTTCAATCCTCGTGATCTAGTTAACATTACTTTAGTTTTTCATCAACATCTGTTCGGTAAATGCATAATATTACTCGGCCTATGTCTCGCAGGGGTAATTCTCCCATAAGCCCTGTGTTAAGAATCCGATTTTCAACTACTTCTATATCTCTTATTTAGTCGTAGACCTGGCTTGAAATTTCGCTTCGATGAGAATGAGTACTTTATCTATAATATAATAAAAAATTATTTTTCACTGTTCACAAGCCGTACGTGTTCGAGTGACTTTAAAGCTGTGGACATTATATTAAAATTTGATGTTATGTTATTAGACTGCCGGAGGGGCCGATATCAAACGATCAAATTGTAACAAAACTGTATTCGTCAGTCGAAAGGTGGAGGGCACTCGGTTGTCATAAGATAGGTACTATCCAACAGTGTATCAGTAATTTTCGTACGCACGCCGGTAAAAAGTTGCCGTACTTGCCAATACCGAGCCATCAAAATGCAATAAAAACTACGCCCAGCACGAAACGCATTCCACCGGAAAGTTCTTAGACTGGCCTCATCAAGATGGATCAAATTAACTATACTCTATTCGGCGAGAGATCGACTCAGCGTCGCACAGGTTCAGGGGGCTTATTACGGTTCTCAGGTGAGCGCGTAGTCACTGTTCACATTCTCATCACACGGGAATTCGCTCATCCAATTACGGATCTGCCGAGTGAAAATGTGAAATCACTAGGACACTTCCGACTAGTGATCTCACGCCATTACAGTTTGGAATGGCTTGGAATGTACATACACTTTCATTGTTTGATTATTCATTATTTTTTATTTTTATTGTGAATATTGACATCAAAGAAATATATCTATAAACCTAGAAGTATTTAGAATTGTTCGCCTGTAAAGACTTCGCAATTCATTTTCGGGGCTCATAAATGGATTTGAGGCATCCCGCAATCTTCGTTGAATTCTTTATCATCTATTATTTCGATTTGGCATGAAAAATACGACCATTGAATTATTCATTTTATTTCTTTTGACAAATGTTCAATATTTGTGACTTGCTTGTGGCTTGTTAGGTTAACCGTTACTGTGCAATTTGCGTCTGTTGCTACACTAGCGCCACGATTGTCCTCGAACACGTTAACTCACTTCAATCTCACCTTCTCACATCCAATTTTGTGTCGAGTTAGCTCGCGCGAAGAGACACGCACTTTCACGAGGTGAGATTAACCGTAATAGGGTGAGTCGCTCACATTCGTCATTTCCACCCAATCCGAAAACCGTAATAAGCCTCCAGGTGGAGCAAAGGTCAGGTGGGGATAGCGGAGCTTGATACTCATAATCAGTATCGTACCTACAATTTCGCACATTGAAAATTCCACGCTCTGTAACAGGACTAATGGATAAAATAATATGAATATCACGGTCTCATTATATCTTACTTGAAATTTCACAAGTCCGGATTCGCTCGCTATTTTGTAACGACTGACACTCGAAGGTTTGAAATCAACCATAAGGTTTGAGTATCTGGGTACCCTTGTCGGCGGTAGCCGGGTATGGCGAGCTGCGAGACCCGTTCGGTAACCTGAACTGAGTAAAGTGAGCAGCGTATTAAACGGAATCTGACCGAAATGGACGCGTTTGGCTTCGTAATTGTGTTGATCTCTCGCCGGACAGAGTACACATTATTTTTAATGTTGTTCATCAAATAACTCACAAACTATCAGACTGATCATATTCAAAATATAATCACTTTTCAGTTGAGAGAAGCCCCGAGACCAAAATCATCTAGATCCATTCATTCATTTTCCAGATATTGCCAAACCAAAATTGATTACACATACGGGCACGCACGTACACACATACAGGCAGACGTCCGAAAATGGTCAGAGGTGATTCTCCAGAGCTTAAAAGGTTGAGATTTAGTTAAAACTCAACTTTTCATTTTCCGGTTGATTATAATAACTTCCTATATTTTTTTGGGTTGTCCAAAGAGCGGAAAGTTCAATGATGTGGAGAGGTTCTACAGATCAAAGTATTCAATTCGATTGAGGGGTTGATCCCCTCGAAATCTGATGTACACCAATCAATAAATTTTTCGAAATCCTTATTAATCTTGTGTAATCATGTGAAATTTTTATGAATTATGTAATCTTGAAATCTGTTCTACACACCAACTGATGAGTATTGGAAAATGTCTTCATTGCGTCTGAACCTGATTATCGGTGCCATTTCATCCCCACATAACCTAAGTTTTCAGTTTTCATGAAGGCAAATTGTAATTCCTGAGGTTTCAAATGACTTATAAGAGATAAATTAATTAAATATTATCAATAATATACCTTTTTTACTATCCACAGGTGAAAAAGACAGTCAACGGTTAATCGTCAATCTGGCTGCATTAGTTTGATTTTGTTCCCACTAGATGACGGATTGCAAAGTGACAGTCCCAATAATTCAACTCCTTGTCCAGCACCAATACAATTTCGAGTTTGATATTAAGTGATAAATTATGGCAATAACATTAACTTTACGGCCGCTTAAGTATACCTTATCTATTACAGGCAACATCATGACACTCTCTTACACGACGGGACTGACCGTTGGATCTCTACTGGCGTACATGCTTGATGCTTGCCTGGGACCCCCGCTCCAAACGAAAGACATATGTCCAAAAGTCCGGAAGATCATATCAGCTACAGTCAACTCTACATCATCAATCCTCATGCAAACAACTACAATGGCGACAATCACTACTGGCCTTCCAATGGTAGATAGACTGACGAGAATTCCTGCACTGAAAACTATCACGACCGCAGTCACCGCTGCCATAGCAACCACGGTATTTTCCAACGACACAACAACGTTTTCCAACACCAGTACACTCAACTCTATGACAACTGCACTACCAAAATTTTTGGCTAATGCAACCGCGGCAAGCAACGCAATTTTACCACATTAAAGTAACCTGCGGCAGCTAACATACATATATTGCCTCATTTGACTCTCCGTTTTCATACTAGATTTCCACGACCCAGAAATTTTTGAATTAATAGTATATTATGTCACAAGAGAATAATTTCCTTTGATTCCTATTTTACATATAGGACGTTATTTCCGACTCAACTCTGGTCACATTATTAACTCGAAAAGAAAGGAAGAGAAAATTCAAACCACGTTTACAAGTAATGCATGGATGTACGACGGCGCGAGTGATGGTGAGGGAGCAGGGGGGGGCGGGCTCCACCTCCTAAAAAATATATGTTCTAAATATAAAATAAAATTTTAGAAAATCTTAGAAATACGCTGAAAATAATTGTGCGGCATTTAGTGTATATTAGAAGCATCAACAATTGACATAATAATCAATGATAATACGGAAAGATGTAGTTCGAAATGGAAAAGAGAGAGAGAAAACCACAAAAATTGAGCAAGTCTTACAGTAGTCGCTAATGATGTGCAACATCTAACCTGCGTCGTGCTGATCAAGTTAAGGTTAGCAGAACGAACAGTTGATAGCCGTGTCTTCTTTCTCTTCATTCGTCTCTCTCTCTCTCTCTCTCTCTACCTCTCTTTACTATTTTTTTTTTTTTACTATTTACCATTTACTATCTTTATATTTATACGAAACTTCTAATATTTTACTCTAGTACCTATCTTATCCTATTTTTATTTTTAGGACACCTATCCATTGTATTGTATGGAGATTGCATGTGAGGTAGTTTTGTTTGCAATATTATTTATATTTGATATGCTTCTCAATATGTATATGTGGGAACGAGAGTGAGCCGGCTTTTTTTGTTTATATTATTAATTTCTTATTATTTTCATATTTATTTCTGAGATACCTGCTTGCGCTCACCGTGTTTACTTTACTGTCTTACTATTTCACTCTTATACCTTTTATCCTATTTTTATCTTTCAGACACCTGTCCACTGTTTAATATTAAGAGTATGCATAAGACAGTTCTGTAACATTATTATTTTATATTTTGGTGTGCGTCTCTAAACCTATGTGTGGGAAATGAGAATGAGCTGGCTTTGCTCTATATTGTTTTATACTATTATTTTTATATTTATTTTGAGTTATCTGAGTGCTGTAACTCCATGTGTTTATCTTAGTATCTTATTGTATTGTTTTACACTATTTTAATTTTTTTTTTCTTTATGTTTCCTCTGTATTTCTTATGTTTCATTTTTCGGTTCTGCTGTACATACATACATGGTTCTAGCCATTTGGCAGATGTCAGCTTTGGCTTAGTAGAACGTGCTAAATTCATACAATAGATCAGCGATATGAATTCCATCGAAACTCCGTCAGAGATATCGGCATCTTGTAGCAAGACTCTTCTCACAACAATATTCGATTTACTTGACAAGAATAACGCCAAGTTCATGTCGGTAATTACAGACTTGAGCAACTCAGTGAAAATGTCGGCGAATAAGCTAATCGAGATTGCGAATTTAGTCAATGTAAATCAAAAAAATATTCATCGTCTAGACCAATGTTACGTCGAAATTTCTCGTCAGATAAAAGAACTTCGCTTGTCCGGACCGTCAGTGTCAGAATCAACAGAAGCTGGCATAACCCTATCTGGTATTCCCGTCTCAGTTGATGGTACAGCGAATGAAATAGT
This sequence comes from Neodiprion pinetum, assembly GCF_021155775.2. Lineage (NCBI taxonomy): Eukaryota > Metazoa > Arthropoda > Insecta > Hymenoptera > Diprionidae > Neodiprion > Neodiprion pinetum. The sequence goes on from NC_060233.1 coordinate 24,021,066, forward strand.
GGGAAAAATTTTCTCTTCTCTAGGGATACCTGATCTAATGGGAGAAATTATTGAGATCCGTAAAGTTGCTCGTAAGCCAGCCTCTGTTGATAATGAATCACAAATTCAATTGCCAATAACTTCAAATTCTCTCATTGTTATTCTTAAATCGCCGAGGGTACGTGATCGCATCATTGAGATGAAGCGCGCCAAATTAAACCTTGCGGTCGGCGAAGTGTTTGAAAATGAAAATGAGTATGGAAAGATTCTTGTAAACGAGTTGTTATCATCGACGAAGTATAACTTACTACGTAAAGCGAAAGCTAAATGTAAAATTGGTGGATGCAAGTATTTTGGTCTCGGTCTGGGCGTATCTTTGCTCGCAGAGATGATGGATATGCGCGGATCGAAATTCTCACTGACGCTGATATCGATAAACTTGTATAATTTATTATGTACACTGTTTTGACTTATATTTCTTTTTGACTACAGCTTTATTTTTACTTCTCGTATTACTATTTATTACTGATCTGAGAATTGATCCACCCATCCACGTGAATTGGTTGTTTTTGTTTTTTCTATTCATCTAAAATTAAATTCAAACTTGTATATTTGGTTGTTGTTGTTTCTACTCTTGCTTATATCATCTAAAAGAGAGCATTACTATTTCACGACTATGTATCTATATATTTTTCTTTACAAACTGTTTTACAATTATCTTTCATTTACTTTAGCGTACTCTGCATGTATGACATTACAATAGTTAAGTCTTAGCGCTGCGTATTTCATTTTGCTAATTCTTTTTAATTATGTTTCTCATGCTTATTCATATGTTATTCTTACTGTGTGCACTATTAATGTACTTCATTGTTTATTTTACATCTAGCCCCAAAGCTTTGCTAGGGCTTAATTAAATAATCAAAATCAAATCTCTCTCTCTCTCTCTCTCTCTCTCTCTCTCTTTCTTTCTCTTTCTCCTTTCGCACGTAATGAAAATGTTTGTGTTCGCCGTGCTCGCTAACACGCTGCAGCACACACGCCACCTGTAGGCCACACCGAAGAATCATGTAGTAAATTGAATAAATCGAATAGCGCGCGCATTTCCCTACTTCCTGTTACACATTTCCGTCGCATTCACGAAATTACTCCCACCCAATGCCACGTACTGAGAGCTAAGATGTTACGTCAATTTGCGGAAAATACGAGATCATATTTCCGGCAAATGCTTTAAGAGGGAATAATGTGCTACTTTCATCCCGCTTCTCAGGTTAAAAAAGTTAACATTATGGTTGAGTCGGGAATAAACATGTTGTTTTCGAACTAAGCGCAGCTCCAATTCTTTTCGCAAGCTAATAATATCGTGTTCCTTAGTTTCATAAATATCTCCAGACATTTCCAAAAAATGCATAGTTTTCGGGATACATGAAATTGAAAATTAAGTGGGGTCGATTCATAATTTTACTAAAGTGTGTAACCGAAGGGATGATTTGTAGTTATTGCATATACAGGGAATTTTCACGCATACATCGCGCATTATGTCCGATTTTCTGTAAATGAAGACTGTACGTAATAGATGGAAATCAATGTGCACTATTAAAGTAATCATTCGCTGAAGATTTGAGATTATTGTGCCAACATTTCTATGCATCCCAATCGAAGCTAAGCTTATCTACGTCTTCAGTATCGCTACAATATTTTCATAACACTGAATGCGTGTTTTGATATCACTTAATACAAAACGTTGAGAGTGCTGTTAATGATTGGCTTTTGCTGTCTACATCACCGTTGGGGCAGTTGAGAATTGTATTTGCCGTGATAACGAACTTGCTCAACCGGGTAACCAAGTATGAATATAATATGCAAGAACTGGCAACCGAACATACCATGACATATAGTCGGAAATACACTGTGTATTATCATTTCTGTTGAAATTCGAAATTTTCGTTTTGTACCGTTTGGCTTACAATTACAATTATTATATGATTGGATGTATGTATTCTTGCGAAATCCAAAAACCGTGAGAACCTCGAAATGAAACTGACGTAGACCTGGCTTTTGATTTCTTAATTATTAACTATGAAAATATATTTTATGTGAACTGTGAAATGGTGCATTAAATTACTATCACCGTATAATTATTGTACTATAGCAATATCCTCAGCGCGTTAAACATTGTATAAATATTATGTATCTAATAACGGAAATGTTTAATGTCAAATGCAGGGCTGATTCTTGTGTAATAATGTTGATATAGCGCACGTATAAAAAGTAAGAATAATAATGAAAGTACGTGACGCTGATAGGTAGGTACTCACAATTTGTATATTTTAGAAACTACTAATTGAAAAGCATCTTGTTTCGCCGATATTGTTGAAAATATGACGCTTATACGGATAGTTGAAAAATTTTACCAATATTAATAATCTGCTCATTTAACTATTATAATCATCGTTTCTGTGGTTTCATTTTTTTTTCACTCAATTGATTGCATAACAGTTTCCTCGGACATGCATTTTGCATACATCAGGAAACTGTACCTTTCATAATATTAACTGTCACAACCTGAGTTGTGTTTCGCAAAGTTATTCGAAAATGGACAACAATAAAACACGGCACTAGGAAGCATAATCAAAAACTTTCACTAACTACATATCTGTAATTTTTGCGATGTGCAAATCCTAAGAATCGGCAAGACAGATTTGAAATATCAGTATTCTATGTATCAAATCTCAAATAGATATAAATTTTCATTCATCAAAGGCCGCGCCACATATCATGTGATAATGTAAATAGGGTAGTCATACTGAAGGATTTATCTTACAATCGAAAATTCACTGAGATATAGAGCTATGAAAAATTTGTACAAGCACAGGCTAGTAATTAACAAATTAGTCACTATGGACGTTAGATCAAAATTCCGTTTTTTTCGTGCCATACTGTGTGCAAAAAATGTTACGAATTGATTTTGAAAAATACAAAAGACCGATGTAACGGTGTCCCTGATTTACAAATCAATTTTTCATATGTTTTAAAGACACTGTTCCAAGATCTTGGAAAAATTCAAACCACGTTTGTAATATTAGCAGAACCATGTTGGAAAAATCGATCATTACGGATACCATGATTAGTTGATCTTGAGGTGCTAATTAGGTGTCCTATTCAAAAATTAGCTGCTCGATTCCGTTACCGATAAAAAAGAATTTTCACTTTAAGCTGCTGACACAATGTCATGCTGGCAGTGCATAGTCTAAAAACGCGGAATATTGGCTATGGAAAAAATTGCTTTACGCAGGAATTACGTGCTCTTTAGGTGCCATATTCAAAAATTAAGTGCTCGAATTCATTATCCTCAAAAATGTATTGCCACTTCGAAATATCATCAAATAATGGCAGTAAAAAAAAATTGGTTGACTCAGGAATTGGGTGTTCTTTAGGTGCTTATTGCGTGGTTTAAGAGCTTTTAAATATCAGCGGTGACAATTTTTGATTTTCAATCTTTAGTAATTAACAAAAAAAGAACCTTTTTTTCGATAACCAATATTCCGCGTTCTTAGACTATGCGCTGCCAGCATGACATTGCGTCAGCAGCTCAGAGTGAAATTTTTTTTTTACGGGTAATGGAATCGAGCACCTAATTTTGGAAGAGGGCACCTAATTAGTACCTAAAGAGCACCTAATTATGGTATGTGTAATGATCGATTTTTCCAACATGGTTCTGCTAACATTACAGACGTATGCTCAGATACGTTAGTAACAATTAACGTATAACCACAATTAATAATCCAGTAATAAAATTATAAGATGAGTATTGGAAAATGTTTTCATGACGTCAGAGCCTGGTTGTCGGCGCCATCTTATCACCAGATAAACTAAGTTTTTAATTTTAATGAAGGAAAATCGTAATTCTTGGGATTTCAAATCGCTCATGACACATAAATTAATGAAACTTAATCAATAATATACCATTTCTATAGCTTAATTAATTGTTTGGAAGTTGGTAAAGTTTGATATTGCCTTGTCTGTGGCTCCAATGATTTTAGTCTATTCTTATTATTCCTCATTATTTCAAGTAATAGGTCTTTATTTTGGGGATGGCGTGCGTCGATAGTGGCGACCGCTGTTAAGAAGCTTCTACAACCTGCTACGAACTTTCAGACTGTTCTAGATGTTTGTATTGGCTTCTACTCTTACGTGTTCGACTGTCTTTTTATTTAATAGACCTTCCCAGATTTATATTGTGAGAATATTTTCTATACGTGGAAAATTACGTGCACATCAGACTCCAAAATATATAAGAATTGTGTATAGTAACGAAAGTGAAAGTGTAAGATGTTATTAAACAAAATAAATTATCACAATTTCACGGTAAGATGTCAAAGTCACTATACTATTTTATCGGTACAGTAGGACAAGAAACAGTCATTTCTAAATTGTTTCGAAATACTTAACTCACGCAGCATTGAACATCTTTCCAATATTCAAAACGAATGCACAGTGTGCAAAATACATGCCATTGTGCATTGATTGTTTGCCAAATACACAAGTAGACATTCAATTTCTCGTATCCATTTTATTGATACAATTATTGACTGCAAATTAACAACGACCATGAGCTTTAGTACTTGCATACTAATCCTATTGAAAGTTAATCAATTATTTGGTATTTTCAACTTTCAATCCTACGATCAAAAGTATCGTACTATGCGGACTCTCCTACATCGGAGTCTCACAAGACGGATCAGTATCGCAGAATACGAGAATTACTCCTGTGCCCGCTTAATTTCGGCAAAAAATTACGAAAAATAACTCAAATCTGGCATTTTTTTTTTTTTATACTTTATACATGTCCAGTCAACACTTACTGCAAGTAAATATACTGAACCTTGTGAGTTATTAGCAGTCAATAAATACTCAATAAAGAGTGGGGGACTAAATAATTTAGTTGAACATAATACAATATCATACATAACGGTGAAGTTCGTAAGTATTTGTCCCGTTTATTTGTAATGTTTCCAAAATATCCAGAAATTATTCGAACCTTACAAAGGATCATACATCGTAGTTATAGCAACGAAGATGGAGTCCCATAGAAGCGTTCGACCTGCAGGCTATTTGAGGCATGAAAAGTTGGAATGTTCTATGAGCTATCATCCCACATCTAGGTGTCGCTAGTGGTACCTTTGCTTGTGTGGTTCACATAGAGAACTCTATACTAATGCGATGCTAATGAGTACAGTCGTTGGTACAGTGACAATGTGTGTCGGCCATCGGTAGAGCCACCCTACAGATTGACGAGTCGCGGAAAGCCTTGCTTCAAGCAGTCCATAAGCTGTACGATTGTATGGAATTCCATCTTCGTTGGCATATATGGTGGCTTTCGAGTCAAATCTACCTTACCACAGTAGCGGACTCCAGGCGTTTCCCACATGCCGCCAGTATGTTATCGACAGAAGTGACAAAATTGGGGCATGTCCCACATGCAACCGGTATGTTACCGACAAAAGAGTCGAATAACGCATGTAATCATTCAAATTGAAAAAGTTGGCTTGCGATCTTCGAATTTCGCAAGAAATTTCTCCTGAATTGCTATAAATTGCCGTCTATTTTTTATTATTTGCTCTCACGCTGGTTTTGAAAAAATCGAAGAAAGCAAAAATGCATATCCGGCATTGGCCAGGGGTTTCGTGAATTTTCGAAAACCGTGGAATTTCCAGGAAATTCATGTACCGTATAATTACACCTTAATTACTCTTAATTGCTCCATGATTTTTGTTATTTGTTCCCGCGCGGCTTTCAAGAAAATTCAAAAAAACAGTGCACATACCGTCAGTCGGTAACGTTGCCTGTAAAATAACGCCAAATTTAAACAAATGTGGATGACGAAACGTCCGATATTCCATCGGAATAGGATTAGCTTTGTATTGCTCCTTATGGCTCTATTACTTTAATGCATTGGTTCTGCATAGTTTTCGAATGAATCAGAAACAACCGAAAAGGGGTTTTCGCATGGCGAAGTATAGTCGAATTTGTTTTGATAGATCTCTTAGACGAATGTAGTGAATAAGCTGATAACTGCTCCTAATTACTCCTCAATCGCTGTTAATTGCTCGGCAAATCTCGTAATTTGCTCCCTCATAATTTTCGATGAAACTGGAAAAACAACACAGCATCTGATTTGTAGGTTATACGTGACGGATTCAAAATAGCATTTGAAACAAAAAATGTCAATTCGTCCAAGTGACATTTGTTTCTATTTACTACCCGATAACTAGGAAATTATATACCAGTTTTGTTATTTACTCCATCACATATTCCAAGAAAACTGAGAAACACGACGCCCACTTGTTGCGTGACGAAGGGTCGGATAACAGCATTTTGAACTCATGTATCCATTAAAAAAAACTTATAATTTGGCACAGCGCAATATTGCTCCTAATGCTCCGTGATTACTTGACATCTATCGACCAGTTTTGTTATTTGCTCCCTCATAGATTCCGAGAAAACTGAGAAAAACAACATCCTCTTGTTCCGCACCGGAGGTTAGAGGATCAGCTGATTCGAACTCGTATCGTTGTCAAAAAATGATAACTCGGTCCAACTTAATTATGCTCGTGATTGTTCCTCGATGGTTGATGAGCACACATTTGATTCAGCAATTTGCACCTGTCCACGGAGTTATGGACGGAGCGCAAAGTGGTATTTTGGAAGGGCAATCAGAACGGGAATCATATTGATAGAAGCCATTTGCGCGCCACGTTCAAACCAGATGATTATTGAATAGATGCTCGTTGACTGAAGAATATAAAGACAGTTGCCTTAATGGGCTTTGGTGTGACAACCGAACATCGTCGTGCGCTTGCACCCCCTGAGATGTTCCAACGGTAGAGTTGAGAACTTAATGAGGAACATCAGAGAGTTGCTGATTTCGACATGATGCTGGCTGCATTCACCTTCCGAGTAACACAGTCTTTCCAATGATAAGCCCAAGTCTTAAATTATTGTAAATTAGTATTAAAGTTCCAAACCAAAGTTTGGATGTTCGGATCTTCGGATGATCAGAAAGTGACGTCACCCAAAATTTTTTGTCTCGCGACGTCATCGATCTATATAGACGAAAATCAGCTACCCGAATTCCTCAGTCTGGAAACAACTGCGCAGTAGAGAGGACGTATGAGAATCGCGCTCCGCAGATTTCGAATATCGGGTTCTCTACCTCCGTGGTTTCTGCACTCCGGGTTCGCTTCCTGGTGCAACTCGAGTTCCAGGACAAGCGCTACGTAGTTTCTATGCTCCAGGTCCGCCAGCTCGTAAAACTCGATTTCCAGAACGAGCGCTCCGTAGTTCTGGCTATCCAGGTTCTTGACCTGGTGACGTTTGACCAAGCGCTGTGTAGTTTCTGCGCTCCAGGTCCGCTTCATGGTGAAACTCAACTTCTAGGACGAGCGCTCCGTAGTTCTGGCTGTACAGGTCCTTGACCAGGTGACTTTTGACCTTCAGGACTAATTTTCCGTAATTCTGGTTGTCCGGGTCCTCCACCTGGTGAAACTTGACTTCAGGGACAAGTGCTCCGTAGTTTCTATGCTTCAGGTCCGCTACCTGGTGAAACTTGACTTCCAGGACCAGCGTTCCATGGTTCCTGCGCTCCAGGTCCACTACCTGGTGAAACTTGACTTCCAGGACAAGCGCTCCATAATTTCTATGCTTCAGGTCCGATACCTGATGAAACTCGGCTTCCAGGACAAGCGCTCCGTAGCACATTTTATAGTATTTTCTCATGATCTTTTTGGTAAAATGTGTCAATAAAAAAATTGAATTAATTCTCACACAATATTTTTGATGTGTTTAATTACTAAAAATATTTATTAGTATTCGAGGTGTAACCCGAGGTTGTTAGCGGTGGTCGTTGGAGCTGGTTGTCGGTGGTTGGAGGTGGTCGGCGGTGATTAGAGGTGGTTGCGGCTGATCGAAGTGGCTGCGGAAAGGGACGAGGAGGAGGAAGACAAAGACAAGGAGGAGTACCAGGTTGACGAGGAGGACGGAGGTGGCTGGAGGTGGTAAGAGGTGGTGTGGAGTTGTGAAGGGTTGTCGGCGGTAGTAGGAGTAGGAGTGAGAGTAGGAGTAGGAGTAGAAGTGGGAGTAGGAGTAGGAGTAGGATCAGGAGTAGGAGTAGGTGTAGAAATAGGAGTAGAAGTGGGAGTAGTAGTAGGAGTAGGAGTTGGAATAGGAACAAAAGAAGTAGGAGTAGGAGTAGGAGTAGAATTAGGAGTAGTGGGATCAGAAGTAGGAGTAGGAGTAGGATCAGGAGTAGGAATAGGAGTAGGATCAGGAGTAGTAGTAGTAGTAGTAGCCAGCACCACCACACCGAAAACTCATGAAGGGAAAACAATTTCATAAAAAACTGTTAGGTCCGTGAAGGGGGTTTACTCCCGAGCGGTAGGAAGAAACAGGTTCGGCTTCTCTTCTACGTACTAGGACAACCGGAAGTTGGGATAAGTGTTGAATAAACTTGGGTGTGTTTGATATATCGATTGTATGTTCATTGCGTAGAAGTTGAGATAGCAGTAGGAATGAAGTGAGCTGTGCGAAAGACATATAAGAGGTCTAGATGTGACGTTGTTGAGAGTTAGAATAAGAGTGTTTCCAGAAACGAAACGTACGGGTGCAGAAAAGGTGTGAGGATGTTGAAGGAAGGGAATGGAATTTCATGAGTAAGGGCGATAGTGAGTAACGTGAGGCTAGGTAGAGATAAGAGGACAGGACAGAGTAGGAAAATAGAGAGAGGTGATACGCCGAACGTAACAAAACGATGACGCAGGAATTTTAGGCTCATTTCCGGATCTTCATATGCACTCGTCCCAAATTTCGTAATTCTGAAAAAAACGAAAATAAATAGTACCTATAGGTGCTACGGTAACGTTAAGCCAGCGCCACCACACCAGCATAGGTGTCATGCCTAAAATGAGCCTAAAATTCTCACATAATCACTTTTTCGAAATTCTTCCCCGTTTTTTTTTACAGCATGGTGGTACTGACTTGACGTCAATCTAGTACCGATTCGCGCTTTTCTCGTATTTTTCGGAAGCGTGAAATTCGCGACTGTCGTATATAATCAGCCCGAAATGAGCCTAAAATTCTCACATAATCACGTTTTCGAAACTCCGCCTCTTTCCCTAGTTTCTGGTATGGTTATGCTGGCCTAATGTCAGCTGGCTCAACGCCGGCACTAGTGCCGTATTTTAAAGAGTATTTTCAATCATAAACATTCCTCACGGTAACATTTCACGTTTCACGCAAATTCCTGCGTACTCATTTTCTAGGGATTGTTTCCTCTGTCCTAATTTTAGGTGCGGTGGTGCTAGGTTAACGTTAACCCAGCACTACCACAGATTTTTTCGGTTGTTTCAAAAGCCAGAAATTTGGGACGACTCCATATGTTGAGCCTAAAATGAGCCTGAAATCGTTACGTGATCGTTGTTTCAAAATTCTTTCCTCTTCCCTAGTTGTCGATGTCGTGGTGCTGGCTTAACCTTACAGTAGCACCTTGTAACGCTAAATTCTATTAGCCACAGATGAGGACTTACCGTTGACACTTTGGCGCGATCCTCCACTTACTCTGAACACTAAACTGTAACACAATCAATTACGTTGGGCACCGGACGCGTTAGCGTGGAATTTCAAACAATAATACGAATTAATAAAAAAAAACAAGACGAAACAATACGGAAATTAACTAGAGAACCCGTTGTACGGCTGACTAGGCTCAGGTACTCACACGAACTGGTAGAGTGGCGGTATTGAAGGCAGCTAACGCTAATTAAAGAATTAAAGAAAGTTAAGAAATAAAGAATGCACTCAAGTCAGGGAAACTGAACGGGTCAATCAGTCATATATTGTCGAGTAGGTTACAGGTTTAAGACAGTCAAATTAAATGGCAACGATAGCGGTAGTTAATAAAACTGGCACTAGTCATTCACAGAACTTTCGATAGAATAGAATTAAACGGTAGCTTTGAAACGAGAGACGATAGAGCACAGCGAATAATGAGCGTAAGTCGGGAGAAGTGATATAATGCAAGAATTTACTTAAAACTACACGTCAGGGGGCGACGTGATCTTACCCAAATTGCAAAGAATTACGCTACGCGAATTATTATTCTGTTAATTACAAACGAGAGTGAGAACTTTCTAATAATATTTGAATTTTAACAATGAGGGGAAATCTATATTAACAATCTTTTATCAAACTATGATTAGTAGAGTGACCATTTTAATTTATTTATAAATATGACTACACATGGGCTGTCATTAATTTTAAAATTCATTCATTCATCATTCATTCATCATTCATTCCCGGTGTATTTATTTAAAATCAGTGTATCTTGTTAAAATCAGTGTATATGGTTGAAATTACGATGTATTGTCAATAACGGTTTTTCGTCGAGGCACTATATTGGTTTATGGCACTTTTAATGTTCTCGTTCTATCGTCTCTCTTTTCAAATTTGCTTGGCTTTTCGAGTGTTGGAATTGTTAATATACCAGGTATGTCCCCGTAGTTTAAATTTCCGTTATTAATTTTAAATGGTCGATTTTCGATCAGTTACTATTTCAGTTCAGAGAGGAACACCTCCGTACCTCCTTCCTCCTGGAGAGACGTAGACCAAAACCCCTCTACTTTCAAATTTGTGACCAGGTTCCCCACTCCCTGGGTCTAACCTAATCCACTCGTGCCGTGTTCATCGCGCATTTATATTTGAATCATTACATTTGCCTCCCTTTTGTGATGGTTAGGTTTATCATAATTATCACAAACACCAGTTATTGTCATTGTTCATTATCCATACTCAAATTTATTATATAATGATCGAAAACTGCTTCATGTCCACCGTTCTCTGCACATACTTGAAATTTCATCACCTTTTTGCATTATTAGCACTGGAAAGTTTGTCACACTCATTCTTCCACACACATTCATCCACTTGTATAAACTAATTAACAATCTTCTGGTTTTCCGTTATTCCGATTATTACAATCTCGTCCACTTAATAAAATTAAATCTAACTCACAAAATTTGCTTGTCCTTATTCTATGTCGAGTCCAAAGTAGAGGATGAAATCAATTTCATTGAGATTCATACGAGTTAAATACATTATTATATATATATATTTTTTTTTTTTTTTTTTTTTGAATATCAATAAACTTAAATGTATATAAATTGCTTTCAAAATTGATTCAGGAAACTAGGAAGTTTGATACTTGCGTAAATTTAATCTATTATATGTACCTTTGACATCATTTAAATTTTCTGGATTACATAACACGAACGCATTCTTTCCAATCACTTTTGTAATCTTATATGGTCCCTGATATATGTGAAAAAACTTATGAGTTACTCTATCAGCTGCATTAGAGGGTAGTGGTACTTTCAATAAAACTAAATCATTCACATCAAGAATAATCTTTGTTTTCACTTTTTGTTGCTTGCGTCGATAACGAAAGTTCTTTAACAATCTTTCCATAGCTATCATAATTTTAGTTTCATGATCCACCTCAATATTGTCTGGAAAAGAGATAAGCTTTCGTATTTCATCAACAGGTTTTTTACCAAAATGCAGTTCTATAGGAGTATATCCTGTACTCGAATGGGTTGTTATGTTTAATAAATCCTGAATTTTTGAAATGTGGGCTGCCCATTTAGTATGCTGTTCCGAACACAATGTTCTAAATAGCCTTCCTAATTCCCTCATAACTCTTTCCGTTGGATTAGATTGCGGATGTCTGATACTTGAAAATCCTGTTTTTATTCCTGCATCATTTAACGTTTTTTTCCAACTATTTGCCGTAAATTGTGTCCCGTGGTCTGACAGAATTCGTACAGGTTTGCCCATTTTTGGTACGTATGATTCTAAGATTTTCTTCAAACTAATACGAGTTGTAGCTTTTTTCACTGCATATAAATTGACATATTTCGAAAAATTATCTAACACAACTAAAATATACTGCACCCCTCCTACAGATCGCGGTAAGGGTCCATAATAATCGATAGTTACTAATTCTCCTGGTCTATCAGATTTAATCATTTCATATTCTCCTTCCATGGTTTTCGATAAAACTTTAACTCTCTGACACAAATCGCATGCATTTACGTATTTCTTGATATCTTTCGTCATGCCTTTCCAATAATAATTTTGTTTCAAATATTGTAAAGTTTTGTACTGACCGGGATGACCTAATTTAGCGTGGGTATGTTCGATTAGTTTTGTAATTAAAAAACATGGTACTACTACTCGCCATTGGTTATTTTCGACGTTATGTTGAAATAATATTTCATTATGAATTTTAAAATGTTGATCAGGCAAATTTTCGGACATTTTAATGAGTTTTTCTGATATCCATGTGTCTTTTCTTTGTAATTTCTTTATATTTTTGAAATCTCTAGTTAAAGTTCGATCCAAAGTCATGTCATAAATAAGATTATAATTGGCATTTACACTATTCACATTTAATAGATTAGAGTACGATTCTAAAGTTGATATTAAAAGTTTTTCAGGTTCTAAATCATCCGTAAATTTCCCTTCAGGATTTCTACTGAAAAAATCAGCAACTATATTATCTTTCCCTTTACAATATTCCACGTCAAATGAATATTCTTGAAGTAACAAGCTCCAACGTATCAATCTTCCATTTTGAAATATGGTCTCTTTCAAAAAAGTCAAACTTTTGTGATCGGTAACTATTGTAAAAGTTGCTCCTATCAAATACATTCTTAATTTACATATGGCATAAATTATTGCTAGTAATTCTTTCTCAGTAGTCGTGTAATTGATTTCTGGGTTAGTCAGACATCTACTGATAACTGCTATTAAATAATGATTTCCTTCGTTGTCAGTTTGATACAAGATCCCTGAAATACCTTTATCACTTGCGTCAGTCTGTAACCGAAAAGGTTTTCCTGGTACAATATAATGCAATACTACACTTTTTGTGAAATTTTCCTTTAAGTCTTTATATGCTTTGGCTAATTCTTTCGTCCACTTAAAAGGTACGTTATTTTTTAATAACATCCGTAAGGGTTCTAAGTAATACGAGTGCTTAATACTGAATTGACGATAAAAATTACATACACCTAAAAATCTTTGCAACTGTTCTTTATTTGTGGGTTCTGCAAAATTCTTGATGATCTCTAGTTTATCCGGATCTGGTCGGATTCCCTCAGGCGACAAGATAAATCCCAAAAATTTCACCGATTTTTGGCAAAATTTCGATTTTCCGAGTTTTAAAGTGAAGTTATGTTGAAGTAGTTTACTAAAAACTAGGTCTAAATGTATCATGTGTTCTTCAAAAGTTGGCGAAGTGATCAATAAGTCATCGATATAGCATGTTAAAAACTTAAAATAATCATTTCCAATTGCTAAATTGAGAGCTCTTATGAACCCACTTCCTGCTGTTTTAAGTCCAAATGGGATTCTGCAGAAATGGTATAGTTGTGATCCGTGTAAAAATGCGGTATACGGCCTTGACTTTTCAGCTAACGGGATTTGCCAGTATCCTTGAGTAAGATCGATTGTTGTCATATATTGTACTCCATGATGTTTTTGTAATAGCTCAAAAATTAGTGGTGGTGACTCATTATCTGATTCGATAATTTCATTTAAAAATCTCGCATCTAAACATATCCGAATTTGATTTTCTGATTTCTTTACTATTCTCAAAGGATTGCAATGTGGACTAATGGATCTTTCAATTATTCCCATTTCTAACATAATTTTTATCTCTTTGTCTACTAACTCTCGCAAAGCTAAAGGAATTGGATAAGTTTTTCGTACAATTGGATTTGGCTTAGTTACTTTGATTTCATGTTGATATACTTGAGTACATCCGGGTTTATTGGAAAACAAGACTTGATACTTTTTAAGAAGTACACAGACAGTTTCAATCTGTACATTACTGAGTGTCGTTAGACTATGCACGAAGTTTGAAGACTCTTTAAAAAAATTATGATCCTCTCCATGTATTAAAAATCTTTCATCTTTCTTTAAATTTTGAGATCTTTCTTCCTCATTTGTTTCTTCTAGTTGTTTATGACTACTATTTATTTCAATGGCTTTAACTAACTTAACAAAATCATTTTCACGAGGTAAATTATTTTTATACATTTCACAATTGAGATGCTGTGTATCAACATCATTATCATTAACGATATTATTTTCATCAACTATCAATTCAATTTCATTTTCTAAATGGCAGTGTGGTTGTTCATTATGAATCAACGCATCAACTCCACAATTTTCTTCACCAATAACAAGTTTATCATTTTCATCACTTAAATCTAAATTAACATTTTGCATATTTATTATTTGAATTAAAGTTACTTCGTTATTTGTAGAGGATACCAATTTATCTAAAGGTTCCAAATCAAACAACACCGTTGGTAGACCGATATGAACACCGTTGACTTCCAACATACGATCTTTGTAATTTATTATCACTTCGTTTTTCAATAACCAATCATTACCAAGTATTATACGATTAGATAAATGTGGAATAACAAGACATGAATATTCTATAACTTGATTTGCCAGATGCAATTGTAAGAAAACTTGTTTTTTAACAGTTATAGTTTTTCGTCCAATAGCTGGGATTACCATTACTCTACTAACCGGGAGAATATTTAAATTTATTGTTGTCATTAATCGATTGAAAAATTCTTCGGATATACATGTCACTTGACTACCAGTATCAAGAAGTGCATGTATTTTAATCCCCAAAACAGTAACTAAGATATGTGGACATCTTGGTACAGTTAATCTTGAATTCTTTTGGACATTTTTTTCAGTACCAGTTACATCATAAGATAGGTCCGTAATATAATCAAAAGGGTCACGACACGTTATTGGACCTTGATTCAACGCGCCGATGGTCAGTTTAAATTTTGTTGTTGGTCATTACTGTTGTTATTATTATAATTCCCTGTTGGTAAATGATATCCATTCGACCTTTGATTTTGTCCAAAGTAAGTAGGTGGCGGATAATTTGTGTTGGGTAAACAACCGCTTACAGCTGTTGGTATAGTATTTTGAAAATTTGGCTTCGTAGATACCCCGTTATGTTGACTTATCTGTTGATATTTCTGTTGTGCGTGAATGTGACCTGGTTTATTGATTTCGCTGGTATTATAAGAATTGTTGTTGTAAGATTGCGAATTTCGAGGTTTTTCACGTTCTCTTTCTTCATAAGTCAAATCTAGCTGAGCTAACGCAGCTTCAACTCTATTATTATCGGAAAAATCAATTGCCACTAACGCTTCCCTCACTTTAATCGGCATTTGTTGAATAATACTATAATTTATTTCATAATCCGACAACTTGGGTTCAAAATACTGAGCTTCCTTAGTTTGTTTTAAAAAATACGTTTGCAAATTATTTTCATTCCCTTTGAATTTGCGCATCGACCAACGATTTTTTTCCCTGATTCTTATAGCTATGGAATAAAATTCTTTCAAAAATGCAGTTTTAAAACATTCGTAATCGTTAAACCTACTTTTTTTTCCATCAAACCAAATCTTAGCTCTACCATCTAATGCACCATGAATAACTAATATTTTTTGTTCAGTCGGTACGTGTTTCACATCGAAATATCTTTCTAAATCACTTAAAAATTCTCTAGGATTCGTGTTATCCTCCCCAGAAAATTTAGGTACTTTTATGTCTATTTGAAATGATTTCATTTGGTTTATCAAACCTCCTACTAACCTTCCTTCAATATTTTGACTTTGTTGAATTGGTTCTACTGCCGACAATCTTTCTACCAATTGACGTTGTCTCTCATTTTCCTCCATCAAACGTCGAATTTCCGCCATCATCGTGTCCTGCTGCTGCTTATCACGCAAAGACTTGTCCAATTCTTTTTGTTGGTTAGCCAATTGTTGTCGTTCTAGTCTCAATTTATTCAAATCATCACCTCCTTCAACTCCAGTCGCATTGTCTTCACGGTCAGAATTTGAATTCGTCGAACCAGGTGCCATGTCTTTATATTGAATATTTCGGCCACTACGTGTAGTTTTCGGTCTAGAAACTGGAGTTCGTTTTACTCTACCCATGCAATTAATTGAAAATTATAAATTCTATCTTAACCTCTTAATCATTCACACTTCTTCCTAGCTTTCGAGCCTTCGCGTTGGGCGCCAAATTCTAATAATATTTGAATTTTAACAATGAGGGGAAATCTATATTAACAATCTTTTATCAAACTATGATTAGTAGAGTGACCATTTTAATTTATTTATAAATATGACTACACATGGGCTGTCATTAATTTTAAAATTCATTCATTCATCATTCATTCATCATTCATTCCCGGTGTATTTATTTAAAATCAGTGTATCTTGTTAAAATCAGTGTATATGGTTGAAATTACGATGTATTGTCAATAACGGTTTTTCGTCGAGGCACTATATTGGTTTATGGCACTTTTAATGTTCTCGTTCTATCGTCTCTCTTTTTAAATTTGCTTGGCTTTTCGAGTGTTGGAATTGTTAATTTACCAGGTATGTCCCCGTAGTTTAAATTTCCGTTATTAATTTTAAATGGTCGATTTTCGATCAGTTACTATTTCAGTTCAGAGAGGAACACCTCCGTACCTCCTTCCTCCTGGAGAGACGTAGACCAAAACCCCTCTACTTTCAAATTTGTGACCAGGTTCCCCACTCCCTGGGTCTAACCTAATCCACTCGTGCCGTGTTCATCGCGCATTTATATTTGAATCATTACAACTTTATGGCAATCGATAGAAAACAAAATGGCGATAGCTCGGGAGATAATAACGGAAGAATGAGACACATTTACTATAGATTCTAACCAGCATGAAAGATTGACATTCATTAATAGTTTACAAAAATAGTTGGCGTAGACGATAGACTAGAGTCAACGGTAAAGTACGAGGGATAATTTACCAGAGAGTTATTGATAAATGATAGAATCAATAATTTATAATATTTAGGAATTCGAGGAATTATACAATGAAATCTCAAAATATAACTTCGAGAGAATACAAGATTACGAAAGAATACAAAATTATGAAAGAGTGAGAAATTCAGAGAGTTTGCTAAATAAAGAAATACACTAAATACACCTGAGTACAATAAAATCAGGGATAATACGCAAAACTTAAATCAACACAGAAATACGGTATTGCGGAAAGATACAAAGAAAATAATATAAGGTTGTCAATAGCAACAGGAAAGGTTCAGTAGTATTTAGCGACTAATTCTACGCTCGGTTATACTCTACGAAACTCGATTTACGATACAATAAGCACAATATAAATAAAATGGGATAAGTAATACAAGAAATAAAATATAATAAGCACTAACATCACAGAAAATTAAGAAAAGAAAGATGAAGCCAATATGGCTCCAGATACGGTAGAAATTACAGAAGCAGATTAATAGAGATTTACTAATAAGCAAAGACGTTCACAAATGCGAAAGAATAATTATTCGGTAGTAACGAGGCCGCTCAGACACGGAATTTATTAATTACTGAAACCATGCAGTCATACGGCGGCTTAACGCGACTCGAAGCCGTGGACCATGATTCACACAAAATCGGCATCACACGATGCAACCAAGAAAAGATGAATACAATAAGAAAGAAAATAGAAATTATGAGCAACTTCGTAATGATATAATACAAAGGCAGAAGCCTTACCTTGATAGGTGACTTCAGGCACACATTTAATTTATTTTAAAAGAAACTTAAAAATAGCAAAAGAAAACGAGAAGGCCGGAAGGTAATTTAAAGGAAAGGATGAAGCTAACGGCAGTACAACGATAGAGGGTGGTGAATAAACGGTAGATAAAATAACGATGGAGCGATAAAGGAAGAAAAGAAACGGTAGACCAAAACGAGAGTATATATTGGGAATCGTAACGGTCTCCTGGCGGGTCAAGCGTAGAATAGACGGAGGTCGGCGTCCGAATCACCGATCTCGCCGTTGTCGTCAGGCGGTCCTTCTTCTAATCGATTGGTCGTTTGTTGACCCACCATAAATGGGTCATCCCTCTTGTGCTGAATATTGGTTATAATTACGTAACACATTTTCGAAGTTTGCCGATACATGACACGTAATGTCCTGCCCGTGATTTCGTCGTTGACATAAACCCGTACAATTTTTCAGCTGCTTGACCTTACTGTCCAGGTTGCCTATCATTGGCGATTCCTTTGATAGAGGCATGTACGGAGGATGCCTCCCGGTCAAATTTACCGAGTGGAAGGCGACGACTTACTGTAACTTAATGTTCGCTTCCACCGGTTTCGTCGTGTAGGCAGTTACCAGCTGCCCACGATATATCACGGAGACCGTGCATTCACACGGCGGCTTAATGCAACTCTAAGTCGTGAACCATGACTCACGTGATTATAGTCCTTATTGATAGGAAGGCTCCGTCGATCCTCAGAATGAGAGCTTTATCAAACTGGACGTAGTACTTTAGGGGTCGGTACGGCACCTGGCCGGTAAGTCGGAAGATGGCAGGCTACGGTCTGCCCTGTATGCCATCCTTACGGCATCCGGGAAAGCGGGTGGCTGGTTTCTCCTTGACAAGTTGGTCCCTCGGCTGTCCGGAGGACTTTACATCCATGTACGCCGGCAACCGAGGTGGTACGAGAGGTTCGGATGGGTGCTAACCCAGGTATTTCAGAAGCACACCAAGGTAGCCAGTGTAATCTTATCAGACCGTCGTGTCGGTAGACGAAGTCATCGAGAACTGGAAACGGTAGTCATCGGTCCCTCGGTGCTCGGGATCGTCGTCGTCCGTGTACCTTGTTAGCTTGCGCCGAAGCGCGAAATACGGAATTTGCAAAGAAAGAATCAGTTACTAGTAGTTATTGCCTATTTTGTATCGAGTTCAGTTGGAGTACCCCGCCAGGGACGCCGTTTCCAAAGGTTTCCTTCAGGTTTGTGCCCGTGACGGGCGATTCTAAAACCCCACGTTACAATACAAATGCACGATTTCTTATGTATAGCTAAATATTTATTTCGCCATATTCAAATATACGATTTGTTAACAGTAAAAAAATCCTGCTCACTATAAAAGGACTCTTTTCTCAGTGCAGATAAGTTAGAAAAATGAAACACCCGTATAAAATTACACTTGTATTTATTCCAATGATGAGACATGAAGCTAACTTATTAACCCATATTTACACCAGCTGGGAACTGTTGCTTAAAAATACGAAGTCTTGCTCGACTACCAAGTCAACAAATACGTTGCACAAGATGGATGGTTGAATGCCGTTCAAAGACATCCCTGATAGTCAGAGAGCCACCTACTCTTGGATGAAGATTTAGCAATATATAAGAAGTTGCCCTACAAGTTATTCTTAATTGTTTCAAGCGATGATTTAACTCATCAATTGTTAGTGGGATCCGTATAAAGTTATAAGTATACGTAAAACCCTTTGTTAAATTATCAGATTTGTCAGGTACAAAGATCATTTCATAAATGCAAACATAGAAAATACCGGAATTATTAAAAGAAACCGATGCCTCGTATCAAATAATTTCGAAATGGTGATACATTTATTAGATTCACGATTATACTCTACTTTGGTTTATTTTACCAGAAGGAAATCTTTCTCGATGAATTGATTGAAATGATTTTTTAATTATTATCGATAAACATATATTATTATTGAGAATAAATTTTTTCATTTGCGTACCAATACCATAAATCCAATTCATTTTGACAACTCCGGCTGATGCACTGAATTCGCAAATTGCTTCCACCGTAAGGGTTAGAAGCAATCAAACGCAGTCCGTGACTAAGTCTTATTGTGCGTCATACACCATGGAAAACATGAAATAGAAATGGTTAATCTCTTCGCTTTCACAATTTCTGAGAAGTTGCATTGATTGTACTTTTATGGTCACTAGACTAAGAGGGTCACTGAGGCAAAAAGCCCTACAGGTGTAATAAAATGGCAGATTCTCGCAGCTTTCCGTCCCAATCAACTCCGGATTCGAGGTATTTTATGGTACCCTTTGTATATTCCCTACCTGCGATAGTAGTATAGCTATGAGAGTTCTACACGCAGATTCCTGTTACCGACACTTACTGACCGAGCCGCACCCCAGACGCAAACCCTTTTCCGCGATGACGTCACAGTCTGCCGTACCGGCTTGAGGTCAATACCGTGCAACCTTACCGACAGTTGTATCGATCGAGGGTCAAAATCGTGCTGTTTTACCGACAATCTTACCGACCGAAGGTCAAAGTCTGTAGTGCTCGCCTGCCAATGGTAGAGGGCGCAGCGGGGGGTGAGAACTTTTTTACCGTCCCGCATTCTTTTCTCATGATAGAACTGCTCATGTGTAACATTAACCACTCCGAATTCCTTTCCCACGGTAGGACTGCTGATGTGTAACATCAACCATCCCACATTCCTTTCCCACGTTATCAGCCACATGACATTCCAAAATTAATAGTTCCGAGAATTGTTTTGTCTGAAATTCGTTCAAGGTCAGAGCGAGTCTTTCGGAATTCAACGTCGCACCGAAATCCTTTGACCGCATGCCGCTCGCCGTCAAGTCGACACTTGTCGAACACATTGTTTTGCCTAAAATCCTTTGACCGCATGCCGCTCGCTGTCGAGTCGAAACTCGTCGGACGATTCCGAGTATTGTTTTCGTCGAACGATTCCGAGAATTGTTTTTCACTTACTCGAATGTCGGTTTGATATCCAAAGTCGACCGATAGCCGCGGTACATTCAAAGCAATGGATCTGCGGTGTTGGGTTACTATCGCTCTAAGAATGCCAAAAAGTGCGCGCGCATACACTAACATACGTACAGTTGCCCTATAAAAAGGACGCTCATCACTGCAAACGATCATTAAGTCACAACTTGTCAAGTATACGTGAGGAAAAAGCTCAAGATGGAATCCGCGAAGTGTTTGAGATTGATCGATATTATGGAAACAGCGTTCAAGATTTTATCGGAAAAATCGTCGCCGGCAGAAATTGCAAAATGGATTCGATTCGGAACCCAAAATATCAGTCTTTTAAATAAAATCTTACGCAACAACGCCTCAACGATCGGGGAGAAGACAAGAATTTTGACTACAATTGGAATTCTGAAATCGTTGACAGTCAAATTTCAACAATTTCAAAAAGTGGGTGACGGATTACGAAACCGACGAAGAAGCGATCGAGTACGATGGGAAGATTTGGAATCAGCTTTCGAGAGGAGAATTCGAACTGGATCCATCGTCAATTTAAAGCATAAAGATGTGGAGAGATTTTTAGAAGACGCAAAGGTACTAGCTGTGACGAGACTAAAAAACGCTCTGAAGAAAGACAGGAGTTTGAAAGCCAACGTTATCCTGGCTTGTAAATTTGAAGTTAGAAAAGATGATCGCACGGTGGAAGAGATCAAATTTTTTAATACGAGAAATGAAATCATCCTCCAGACAACGGATATCAACGAATGGTTCATCGAAAACGCGACGGAGCGTTTGTTGAAAAAGGTGGAAGATTTCCAGGAAAAGGATTCAGGCTGGTCGCTGACTGAAATAATCAATTTGACTGTGAATATCAACAAGTACGTACCACTACGAGGCGGTGTGTTCACATACACCCCGTTACCTAAGCATATCAGTGATAAGAAGGCTGTAGTAAACATCAGAAACAACGACTCTTACTGCTTTCTTTGGTCGGTCACCGCAGCTCTGTTCCCAGCCGACAACAACCATCCTAACGCGACCAGCTCGTACCCGCATTTCAGCTCAGTGCTACGGTATGATGGTATAAAGTTTCCTATGTCTCTAGACAAAAATACCATTTCAAAATTTGAGAAACTTAACGGCCTTTCAATTAACGTTTATGGTATAGACCAAGGTGATCGGAAAAAAAGTGAAATAGTACCGATTCACCTGAGTCAAAATGAGTCTGATAAACCTGTGATTTATCTTTTGGCGATAGAAACGAAATCACTGACGATGACGATGATGATGATGTCGATATGGAAAATTATAAAATAAATAGAATCTTTCATTTTACTTGTATTCGAAATTTGTCTCGATTAACAAGTTCTCAAATTTCTAAACGTAATGGTCGTACTTGGTTGTGCGATAGATGTTTGACTTACTTTCATTCTGAAAGATGTTTAACAAAGCACAATGTGGATTGCATGAATTTAATCAAAACCAAAGTTATTCTACCTACAGATGAGAAAAAAATACTGAAATTTAAAAATTTCAAGCACAAAGAAACCGTTCCATTCTGTATTTACGCGGATCTCGAATGTTTACTGGAACCTACGCACAAAAAGATGGGTACAAGAACAATTTATCAGAAGCATCTTCCGTATAGTATAGCTTACTATCTACATTGTGCGTTTGACGATTCGCTTTCAAAATTTAAAATTAATCGTGGAGAGACTTGCGTTCAATGGTTTGTGGATGAGTTAGCGGAATTGGCACATTCGTTAGAAGTTTATTTCAAAACTGTTGTACCGATGGAACCGCTCAATTTCAATCAAATCAACGAATTTGATTTATCGGCGGTCTGTCATATTCGTGAAAAAACCGTTTACGCCCACAGACTTGAAACATCGGGATCACTGTCATTTCACGGGAAAGTACCGTGGTGCTGCTCACCGAGGTTGCAATCTAAATTACCAAAATTCGCACACTATCCCAGTGATATTCCACAATCTGTCGGGTTATGATTCACATTTTCTGATCAAAGCACTGGCTACATCGTTCGAGGGCAGAATTGAGCTTCTACCCGTAAACAAAGAAAAGTACATTTCTTTTACAAAATATGTCGAGGGGACAGATATAAAGCTTAGATTCGTAGATTCGTACCGTTTCATGCCTAGCAGCCTCGATAAATTAGCAACGTATCTTGGTGATGATCAGAAATCAGTCACAGTAAAATTTTATCGTAGCTCTGATAAATTTCAGTTATTGACCAGAAAAGGTGTCTTCCCGCACGAATACATAGACAGTTGGGAGAAGCTCGAGGACAGACGGTTACCATCCAAACAATAATTTTACTCAAAATTGAATGATCAGGATATATCAGACGACGACTATGCACATGCATGTAAAGTTTGGCAAACTTTTAACGTTCAAACTTTGGGAGAGTATTCAGACTTGTATTTACAGACGGATGTGTTTTTACTGGCTGACGTTTCACAAAATTTTCGACAGAATTGTTGGACGACGTACAAACTGGACCCGTTACATTACTACACAGCGCCCGGTCTGTCGTTTGATGCAATGTAAAAATGTACAGGCATCGAACTCGCGCTTCTCACCGAGATAGACATGGTTATGTTTATCGAAAAGGGTATTCGAGGTGGTGAGTCACAGTGTTCGAACAGATACGCAAAGGCCAACAATAGATATATGGGAGAGGAATTCGATCCTGAGGTCGAAGAATCTTATCTCATGTACTTTGACGTTAATAATTTGTACGGTGCTGCTATGAGCTTTGCTCTGCCATACAGTTCCTTCGAATGGTTATTAGACTTCGGACAATGCGACGTTCTTTCCATCTCGGACGATGCGGAGTTTAGTTACATACTAGAGGTAGATTTGGAATATCCTGCGGAACTGCATGAAATTCATAAGGATTTACCTCTGTGTCCGGAGCACTACATACCTCCGATCTCGAATAGTAAGCAACCGAAATTGACACCCACGCTATTTTCCAAGAAAAACTACGTTGTTCACTACCGCGTTTTGAAACAATGCTTACAATTAGGCTTAAAATTACTCAAAATTCACAGAGTTCTCAAATTCAGACAAACCCCGGGGCTCAAAAAATACATAGATTTGAATACCGATTTGCGCAAAAAATCTCACAACGAATTCGAGAAAAATTTGTACAAACTGATGAACAACGCAGTTTTTGGCAAAACAATGGAAAATGTTAGGAAGTATAGAGATGTCAGACTGATCATGAAATGGGATGGAAGATACGGTGCTAGAGCTACTATAGCCAAACCCAATTTTTAAATCTGCACCGTTTTCGACAAAGATATGGTTATCGTTGAAATGAGTAAGACGAAAGTCAAGTTAAATAAACCGTTGTATGCAGGATTCTCCATCATGGATCTGGCTAAAACATATATCTACGATTTTCATTATGATTATATTAAGCAGAAATTCGGCAACCGAGCAAAATTAATGTATACGGATACCGACAGTTTTATTTACAATTTTACCGTCCCCGACATATACGAACACATGAAGGAGGACTTGCACAAATTCGACACGTCGGAGTATCCGCTTGACAACGTTTACGGAATACCTATAGCGAACAAAAAAGTTCTCGGCTTGATGAAAGACGAGAATAACGGAAAAATAATGCTGGAATTTGTAGGATTAAGAGCTAAATTGTACGCATTTCGAGTCTTGGGAGACGAGAAAGACAACAAACGTGCCAAAGGTGTCAAAGGATCAGCGTTGAGAAAAATAACTTTCAACGATTATTTGGGATGTGTTTTGAACCGTGAAAATCTATCCTCTAATCAGCATTTGATATTGAGTCGAAAGCACGAGGTATACACCGTAGAACAGCAGAAAGTAGCACTGAGCTGAAATAACGACAAGCGGATCGTGTTTCAAAACACGACCGATACGCTTCCGTGGGTTTACAAGCCTGCACCGTAGCTTTATAATTACCGTATCGTAATCTATTAGGACTTAATTTATAACTGTACCATGATGTATAAACTATTATTATTATGTAGGGCTTAATTTTTACAACCGTACCATCACGTATAAAATATTATTATGTAGGATAGTAAATAAGAACGCTCCGAAATATGAAGAATTGTACAACGATGCATATGTCTGTCGATTGTCTAAAAAATAAAGACGCATACTTGTTATGTGTTGGGTATAAAATAAAGAGGGACATACGTTTCTAGAAAAAATTCATTTATTCAAATGTTACATATCCGATTCGTTTATCCAACTGTTGTGTGTATTGTCAAAACCTAACCATTTAACGTATATTTTTCTTCCACGCTTCTTGAGCACCTTCTTTACCAGATAGATATCCGGATGCTTAACCTTGAGGAGCTCTTGTTCGTAGAAACCACCAGCGATGGGTTGATCTCGGTAGTCTTTGAGCTTGTACGTCACAGGATGAGTATTTTCCACTCGACTTATCGTGAATATTTCAGTCGTCCAATTGGGAGTGTAACCTTTCTCGAAGAGATTTTTGAATTTGCTGATTCGAACTTTGTCGCCGGATTTGAACTTTGCCGATATGGTAGGTATTGCTCGAAGCCCTCCGTACGCCTGACGTAATAACAGCCTCTCGTTTGCAACGGTGACATCCGACGGTTTCATTCTTATGGTTCGGTGTTTGACGTTGTTGTAAGCCGAAACCAAATCAGATAAGATATCGAGCCACTTGTAGCTTCCTTGCATGCTGAACCGTGTCCACATTTTACCTTTCAGCGTGCGATTGAAACGTTCACAGATCGAAGCCTTCAAATTACTGTACGTGGAGTAAAGTTTGATTCCGTAACGTGTCATAAGCGATTCAAATTTCGAGTTGTACAATTCCGCTCCTCTGTCGACGTGTGAATTTTTCGGCACCCGTCCTTCAACAAGCACAGATTCCATTGCCTTCGTAACCTCATCTTCAGACTTTCTCTTTATCGGTACAGCCCACGCATACTTTGAAAAAATATCAGTGACTGTGAGCATGTACTTGTAGCCTTTGTTTTGTCCAGCGTATGACGTCATATCAACAAGATCCGCCTGCCAGGTCTCGTCGATGCCGCGCACGTCTGCACGTCGACGCGGGTTATTCCGGCGTGCAGGCTTATGCAATTCCGTCACCAGTGCTTGCTTTTCCTCGTTCATATTCCAACGCTATTAGTCTGGTGTCCAATTTAGAAATGATTTCTGCGTTTCGAATCGACAAGTCTCTTCCTATTTTAAAGTCTGTGTAGAAGGTATCCAAGGCTTTCTCCGTGGTGATCTCCAAAGCTTTGATCATTTGATTGAGTTTGTCGATTTGTTTTTGTGACACGCTGAATTTTCGTCTCAAGGTTTTTGAAGTTACAGCATTGTTCGGCTCTGCGGGATCTGCGACATTGCACAGTCTCTTGTTCCGTATACCGTAATGCCCGTCCGCGGTTATTTGAAACCCGACACCCGGAAGACCGCGAGTGCTTACGGTCGTGTTTTTATCCAGATGCCGTCCAAACACGTCGACGCTCATCTCGGTAATGAATGCAAAAACGATGGGAGCTGCTTAATAAATAATTCCTGTTTTCCGTAGCTCTTCGATAATGGAGATTATTTCGTTATTGTGACTCGGATTTCCCGCTGCCTGAGATGCCAGGAGTAAACGAAGACGCTCCATTAACTCGTTTGGATCATCCCAGACGACGTATTCCGTTTCAACACCTTGTCGAGTGATCATAGCTTGCGGAAGTAGACCTTTACCCTGTCGGCGAGGTGATAGGGAATAATCCATCAATTCGGCAACGACATTTTTGAATTTGTAACTGTTATCGTTTCGAACAGCCCGATCGGATGAGTAATACTTTTTATGCGCGTTCGTTGCGAGGATTATGTTTTTAAAATTTTCCCGATCTCCGGCGCTCACAGAAGAACCGTCAGGCTTCTTTTTGAACAAAAGTTACAGCAAACCCTTCGTTTTCGGGTAACGCGTATCGCCAATACGAACGTAGTCACTCTCAAAAGATATCAACGAATCACCAATCATTAGTCCGTTTGAGAGGTTGCGTACACCGTACACGTTGTCCAATTCGCCTTTTGTCTTCGTATCTCTCATCAGTGCAAAATACTCAACCTCGATTTTCTCGACCGGTGTTTCTACGATTGTTTCATCTCCTGCCGAAGCAAAGGAATCGTCCATTTCCGAGACAGTTTCATTTTTCGTTTCATTTTTCATCTGCTTTATTTCTTCTTTAATTTCTTCCACCTCTTGTTTGACAGGTTTGGTATTTTTTGTAACATTCACCAGTTCTTGCAACGGAGTCACTACTGGTTGGAAAACGTCACTCAATTTCTGAGTCGTAGATTCCTTGCCCGACTTGAGCAATCTGTGTTTTCGACGGATCGCAGCACTTGCTTGAGCGATCTGATGTAGGACATCTTTTTGCTTGGAAATTTCAGAGCTCTGCATGTTGACGCAACTGAGTCTGCAACGCTACTGCGTCTCTCGCTCGAAAACGTTAGATTTTATTCCTTTTCCAGGCTAACAAAAGAATCGAATCCCCTCCTACATCGTCCTTCGTTGAGCTCACTGTCTTTGTCGATCACCAGAAACCCGTACTTCTCACCGTTCCAGCATGCAGAGCACACACTTTTAAACTCTGTGTAAGACATATCGGTGTTTACATGGTCGTTGTATACGTGTCTGAGGTTTATATCGTCTTGTTTGAATAACACGAGTAAGTTTACGTTGTCGCGCACGAGATGTTTGGGAATACGCGCGTACGTCTGACAGAGATAGAAACAGTCAACGTCGTGATATCTACCCATGCAAAAGTAAGCTCTGATATTGTCCTGCTTCTCGCACGCTACATCGTCAAATATGATTATTGAGTTGGGCCGTGCTTCTTCCGGTGTAATCACTTGCTCACGCTCGGTGAACGCAAAATACTCCGTATTCTCCACATGGTCCAACAATTGCTTCAACAATTGGTATTTAGGTTGGTTGAGAGATTTCGAGTAGATGTAGATATTTTCAAATCTGAGTCAATTGGGACGGGTTATAAGTGTGAGCAACGCATTAGTTTTACCACAATTCGACGGTCCACAGAATATTGCACGTACACTATTCGGGAGTAATTCACCGTGCCGTTTGTGCCTTTTGACATTTTGCTCCGAAAGTTTGTCAAAATCCATCACGGGAAGCTTGGTAGGTTGTTTCTCAAACCGCATCTCGGACATGACTGATAGGATTTGATATAAATACCCCGTTTTAAAGCACTTTTCTTCAGTCAACGCACGAACATGATCGCGTACAGAGGTAAACGAAGCAGCAGCAGGCGGCAACATCGTGGCAAGGGTCTGGTGAATAAAATCATCAACAGCCTTCCAGTCGAATTGCATATACCTGGTTATCAGTACTGTGGGCCTGGTACAAAATTAACAAAGCGACTTGCGCCGGGTGATCCGGGAATCAATCCTCTCGACGCAGCTTGCAAGGACCACGACATTGCTTACTCGCAGAATCGTGAAAATCTTGAAGTTAGAAACGAGGCTGATAGGGTGTTGGCTGAGAAAGCTTGGAAACGGGTTCTCGCAAAGGACGCAAATTTGGGTGAGAAGGCAGCCGCTTGGGCAATAGCTAATACAATGAAAGTAAAATCAAAACTCAGAATGGGAATTCGAAAGCCAAAAAATGTGACCTTGAGAAAAATTATAAATGCTGCAAAACGTTCTATGGTTCCAAGCAACAAAGCAAAAGTATCTATCGAATCTGCGCCGAAGGGAGCTGAGAACGCCGTCAAAAAAGCGGGTGGTAAATGTCAAGTGCGAACACCTCGCGTCCTACCGGTACCTTCAAAAGTCGGTGGTTTTCTACCGTTTCTGATTCCTATTTTCGCTGGACTTAGTGCTACGGGTGCGTTAGCGGGAGGTGCTGCGGGTATAGCAAAGGCTGTAAACGATGCGAGCGTGGCTAGACGAGAATTGGAGGAAAGCAAACGACACAACAAAACTATGGAAGCTATCGCGTTGGGCAAAGGGCTTCATATGAAACCGTACAAAACAGGTCTTGGTCTCCATCTTTCAAAAAACTAGATGCGATGCTACCACGTCGAGCGTTGACTGATTGGGACTTGTTGAAATATGCAAAAATCTTTAAGGTTCCGCATTTCCGCGGTGTTTTCATGCGGAACGAAATGCCCGAAAACGGCCCACGAAAAAACGAGTCAGCCATAATCAACCTTGACGACAAAGACGGTCCGGGAACACACTGGGTTGCATACAAGAAACGCGACGATAATATCGATTACTTTGACAGTTTCGGCAACCTTCAACCACCCTCAGACCTCATAAAATACCTCGGCGTTGGTAGCGTCAAATACCATCATGAAAGGTACCAGGATTATGATACATTTGAATGCGGACACTTGTGTCTGAAATTTCTCAGTGGTGAGCTATTTAAACATGGTGCGTGATTCACCAAAGTCAGTCTACCACTCGCAGTCATGGATGATTCGTTAACATTAACGATTTCGGGAACCTCTTCGATACTCGAGGCACAATATTTCCCACCGATCGAACTTGCTCGTGATAAAAGTTATACCCTTGGCTTGGTAGAATTGTTAACCTTGTATTCGATTCCCAACGTTGATGTCGGTCACAATAAAATTTACGTAGCTGATAAAGTGATCACCATACCTACGGGCAGCTACGAGATCGAGGACATAGAGAAGTATCTTCAAAACGTGCTAAGAAATAAAGATATCAGGCTCGCCATCAAACCCAACAATAATACATTACGCAGCGAAATGACATGCTACCACACGATTAACTTTGAGCCGAATGATTCCATTGCTCAACTTTTGGAATTTCACCACGTGTATTGGAGGTTGATAAAACTCACGAATCAGACGTGCCTGTAACTATACTCAAGGTCAACGCGTTGCGAGTCGAGTGGAGCATTACAACGGGCGCCTACGTCAATGGACATAAAGTACACACTATTCACGATTTTTTCCCGACTGTCCCACCAGGATATAAGATCGTGGAAGTACCGTCGCACGTCATTTACCTTCCGATCGCCGTCAGGACCATAGACCACGTTCAGCTCCGGTTAGTGGATCAAGACGGAGACCTGGTTAATTTTCGTGGAGAAGTTATTACTGTGAGACTACATATCAAATCGCAATAAACGATGGGAATTGTATATAACAGACTGTCAAAGAGTAGGTATATCAGTAAGTCGGCATGCCCCTATCAATTCAGTCATCGATCGATTCGTGAACCGTTAACACCTCGAAACGTGGAGTTCCTGATAGCTCTGGGTCTGAAACTGACCACTTTTGGAAGAGGAATTTCCGACAACTAAAAATCCGATTTTGCTTTTTTATCATCTGCTACGCACCATGGAGGAAGAAATCTTAAACATTCAGACACCAGTCATCTTTGACGAATCCGTTGCGCATTACGAGATTCACGCTCACAAACCTTACGCCTCGTCAACTTTCAACAACAGCGATGAAATTCGAATCACCGTTCAGCATCAGGATTTATGCATATTACCCAGCAAAAGTTCGGTACATATCCATGGACGACTCCTCAAACCTGATGGTACAGCTACTGTGAACACACAGCTCGTAAACAACGCGATCTGTCATCTGTTTGAAGAAATTCGCTACGAAATTAACGCAGTTGAGGTTGATAGAAGCAAGAACGTTGACTTGACAAGTCTCATGAAGGGTTACGCTTCCCTGCACCCTGGTCAGACTTGGCTGATGGAGAAGGCTGGATGGCTTGATGTAGAAGAGAAGAAAAAATTAACCGACGCCGAGAGTAATTTTGACGTACTGATACCGCTCAGCATGATATTGGGTTTCGCTGAAGACTACCGCAAGATCGTTGTCAACGCTAAACATGAGTTAATTTTGACGAGATCAAAAACTGACGTCAACTCAATCATGCAGACTCAAGAGGAGGAATTCAAAATCACGATCAATGCAGTGGAATGGCTAATACCGTATTTGAAACTCGCGGATCAGAAAAAAGTTAACCTACTAAATTTCATTCAGAGAGATCCGCCTATTTCGATGAGCTTCCGCAGTTGGGAATTGTACGAATATCCCTTACTTCCCACAACATCGAAACACGTTTGGACTGTGAAAACTTCCACTCAGCTTGAAAAACCTCAGTATGTCATTTTGGGTTTCCAAACAAGTAGAAAGAACAAGACCGGCAAGAACGCAAGTCATTTCGATCATTGCAATACCACGGACGTCAAGCTATTTTTAAACTCTCAATCTTATCCGTACGGTAACCTGAACCTCAACATGAGTCGTAATCTGTACGCACTTCTGTACGAGATGTACGCAAACTTCCAAGCTACCTACTACGACAAGAACCCCGAGCCGTTGCTGACAAAGAGTGAATTCCTTCGAGACGTCCCCTTGTTCGTTATCGACTGTTCAAAACAAAACGAATCTTTGAAGTACGGACCTGTCGACATCCGTCTTGAATTTGAAGCTAAAGCCAACTTTCCCGCTGAAACATCGGCGTACTGCTTGATTGTTCACGATCGTATTGTCGAATACAACCCGCTCAGTGGTGGGGTGAAGAAGTTGGTGTAAAGGCTGACCCGTTCCGACCATCTCGCACAGTTCAAAGATGGAGCTTATCGTTGACATACAAGGCTTTCGTAGACCTTTCAACAATACCTTCACATTAAAAGAATTGGCTATAATTTCAATCTACTCGGAAGCATCTCCATCAGTGTTTCTCTTCAAGCCACCTTACAAATGGAATTTACTGGACGTCAAATACAAAAGCCAAAATTCTTGGTTAGAACGCGATTTTCACGGTTTACCTTGGAGCTGTGGAACCATACCTTTTGAGGAAGTTGAGTGGACCATTCAAGACAGGCTGTGCAAAGCTCAAACCGTGTACGTAAAAGGAGAAGAAAAACGAGATTGGTTGCTCAAAATCGTTCCGAAAGTTCAAATCATCGATATGCTGGACTTTGACTGCCCGTCGCTTGAAACCCTGCAAAAAACTTCAGCTGTGTCTCTGAGATGCGACCTTCACACAATACCCAACGCAATCTGTGCAGTACAAAACGTTTGCATACTTCAGAATTGGCTACAAAATCATCGTACTGTCCGGATGGCGAGGGTGTACGATTTGTGTTACTGCGCAGAAGCGTCTACAAGAACGGTCCCGCATTCCTGGCGAATATATCACCCTGGTCATGATACTGTTGAATAGAATTATTGTACTATTTTTGTGAAGTAATTGTCAACCGTACTCTAAAAATTATAATCAATAAAACTGTTTTTTTTTTAAAGAATATTCATGAAATAATTTTATACCTTCACCTTAGCTCTTAAGAGAGAATTTTTTTCAATACGAAGCTTATGTAAGATTCGACCTTACTCTCCATCCTTGACCGAGCTGTACTCAAACCGAGTTATGTTTTGCATTCCTCGAGCGATAGTAACCCAACACCGCAGATCCTTGGCTCTGAATGTCTACTACCGCTGCTATCGGTCGACCTTGCACTCTGGTCTTGTCTGAACCCGTCCAAAATTCATCGTAGAGTTCACATTACAGTTACAAGACGCAAACGCAGCTCGAAACCCTCCATCGTTGCTTAGTGGTGTTCGAAGTAGCATTCTCTTAGATTTTAAGACTTAATTCTATATACAATTACAAGGTACAAAACGTACGTAGGATTAAAGGTATACAAGATGGTTAGACGATAAATGAAAAAATATTCATAATTTCAATCTTTTTTTTTTTTTGTTTATTGAACGTAAGACTTCCACAGGACACTGAATATTTGAACGTGATACTCAGATTATATGTATACGAATTCAAGTTGACCGTACGGTCTGCCAAGATAGCGTAGATGCAACCGTCTCTCGTTACTGGCTGTCGTCACCTTCTGGAACAAATCTTCATCTTCTTGGAGGGCCTTGGTCAGTCGGTTCGGTAGAAAAATCGTGAAAGAGTCCTCCAAGTCCAGCACGATTTTGTCACCAAATTTCGTTTTAACCCGACGAACGCCACTGACTCGATATTCGAAGTATACTTCGAGGTCCGAAAGCTCTTTCAGGGGCAGAAGTGTCTCCAGGCGAGCGACTTCGTTCAATTTTGAAAAGTCCATGATCGTTACTGTCGAGTTGTACGTGCTCAAAATCTCTTGTGAGTTGATTGAGGTCAGATCTGATTTTCAGCAGATGTTTTACTTCTCCAATATTCTTGATGAGCAGTTCTAGTCGTTTCTTCAATTCACGTTGTTGTTGTTCCAAAGCACTTCTCATTTGCAAGAAGAACAGCTTCAGACTGGCGATGAAGTTTTCACTTTTGACTTATATAACGTTCCCCCACCAAATAATTTGAAATTTGGTGGAGGGTAAGGAATGTCACGTGGTTGATATCAAATACGAATGTTTGTGTATGCGCGCGCACCTTTTAGCATTCCCAGAGCGATAGTAACCCAACACCGCAGATTCATGGCTTTGAATGTACCGCGGCTATCGGTCGACCTTGGATATCAAACCGACATCCGAGTAAGTGAAAAACAATTCTCGGAACTATTAATTTTGGAATGTCGCGTAGTTGATAACGTGGGAAAGGAATGTGGGGGTGGTTGATGTTACACATCAGCAGTCCTACCGTGGGAAAGGAATTTGGAGTGGTTGATGTTACACATCAGCAGTCCTATCGTGGGAAAAGAATGTGGGACGCTAAAAAAGTTCTCGCCCCCCGCTGCGCCCTCTACCGTTGGCCGGCGAGCACTACAGACTTTGACCTTCGGTCGGTAAGATTGTCGGTAAAACAGCACGATTTTTATGGATCGATACAACTGTCGGTAAGGTTGCACGGTTTTGACCTCAAGCCTGTACGGCAGACTGTGACGTCATCGCGGAAAAGGGTTTGCGTCTGGGGTGCGCGGAGTGGCTCGGTCGGTAAGTGTCGGTAACAGGAATCTGCGTGTAGAACCTGCCTCGCTATACTACTAATACACCACTCAATAGTCCGTATGGAAACAGAAAAATCTACTCTTCCGCCGGAAATCCAAACGCTCAACCAGCAATTAACAGATCACCACCACGGGCTCGATTGGCACGATGGCACCGCCGTTGCCAGTGACGTTACTAAGGCATTAGAAGTAATGTACAAGAACACAAGAATCTACGTAAAGGGCTCAGATAAGGTCGAAACCTTAAGACCATACTTCAACGACATAATAAACCTGGACGACCACGGTTGCCCGCCCTTAGCGGCGATTAAAGAAAACGGAGTACCCTGCATTCAACACTCTTTTATGGATTCTAAATTCAACTGTCCACTCCGCAATGTCACAGCATTACTTCACTGGATGAAACAATCCTTCAGCGAGCCAGTAAACTGCGATAAATGAACAAACGAACCTAATCGGCTCCCACAAATAGTAATGCCAAGCTGTCAACGACGACGAGAAACACCGAAACGGAGGGTGCCCGAGTTATTGAAGAAAATAGCCCTGAATTTACTGGGACACATCGTTAACACGATCGAAAAAGTTTGCAACGATCCCGAATAAAACCAACACCCCGTCTAAACCCAAGGGACATGCAAGCAAAAAAAAAAAAAAAATATGAATACGCGTCACCAATCCTCTAACAAACCAAACACCTAAACCGAAAAACAGACTTGCAAACCCCATATCATAAAACTATTATGCCCACTCGATAGCCCAGACATAATGAATTCATTTGCCACCATGAAAGGAATTTGTTGAACTCATAACTTTACCGAATTGATGATACTGACGCCTATACGTTGTAACATTACAGCGCTAAAGATGTACGGTATCGACATACAAGGACTTAGAGGGAAAAATAACACGTTCGTCATTAAAGAAATCACCGTGAGACGGTGTTGCGGAACCGCAATACATCACCTTATCCTCATCACAAAGACTAATGGGATTAACCTCCCCGTAAAAATTCAAAGGACCGACCACTGGCTAAACGAGTGCCTCCACGGCCTTTCCTGGGAAGCCGGATCAAACACCCGCGCTCAATTGGACGAATTAGTAAACTCACTGGACGCTGAGGAAACTATATATGTTAAAGGCAGGGAGAAGGAGACCATACTGCGTGCACATTTCAACACGGTAATCAATCTAGAAGATTATGGATGGCCAGGTATACCGGACATAAAAAACTACGGAACCCCGTGCGACGAACATTCAAAATTGAACCCGGACTTCAACTGCTCATACCAAAATACCGCAGCCATGATGTATTGGCTAAAAACAAAATTCTGTGGACCGGTGCCTTGTAGCCCATGGAAACCCAACCCAGACACCGCTTTAAAATCACCTGTGGCTAAAGACCCGGCGAAACAAGATCGAGCGCTCACCGCAAGGAAAGGGCTAGACGTCTTGGAATAAGTAGTCGAAGCCATCAAGGAAATTAATTGCAATATTAAGGAAGACGAAGCCTAAAATAAAAACCACCCATCGCACAAAAACACTGACGAAATATAACATCATCAAAATGTCCTAACCTCCTTCACAACCATACATCCTCACCAGAGCAAAAGACAATTCTATCGAACACCAGAATGTTCATTAATTACAGTCGATTTTCTTTTACGACCACAGAAGATCGAGATGGATCTCCGGCTAGCAATCCTGCCCCAACTGATCTGGATGACTATGACTTTAATCGCCTACGACGGCGGATCGAAAATGATGAACCTGACCATGGTATCTCTCCTCAAAGTAGGAACATGCGACCTGCCGAAACTACAACCTGTAAGTAGCACCATCAAAATGCAGCTCCTACAACTCACCGACTACTCAGAGGCACGAATCACGCAATGCAAAGTAGAGATACATCGATCGATCTTTCACTGCGGAATGCATTCGCATATTTCGGCAACTAGCAACGGACAACTCGAATATATATACTTTGTATCAAAAGAAGAATGCATACAATTTCGTAGATTTATTATCGTTTTTCACAGATTCATTGGATTCACTTGGATTTATCGCAGATTCGTCGTTATTTTTCATGGATTTATTGGAATATTTCGTAGATTTATTATCGTTTTTCACGGATTCACTGGATTCACTTAGTATTAACGTAGATTCATTATTATTTTTCATGGATTTATCATTATCTTTCATAAATTCATCGGATTCACTTGGATTTATTGCATATTCTTCATTATTTTGGATGGATTCATTGGAACGTTTCGTAGGTTTGTGATTATTTTTCACGGATTCATTGGATTCAATTGGATTTATCGCGGATTCGTCATAATTTTTCATGGATTTATTGGAATGTTTCGTAGATTTATTATCGTTTCTCACGAATTCATTGGTTTCAATTGGATTTATCGCGGATTCGTCGTTATTTTTCATAGACTTATTGGAATATTTTGTAGATTTATTATCGTTTCTCACGGATTCATTGGATTCAGTTGTATTTATCGCAGATTCGTCATTATTTTTCATGGATTCATTGTCGTATTATATGCATTCGTCGGGATATATTTGATATTTTGTGGGTATATTCTTATAATTAACGGTTTCTTTTGCATTCTCGCTTTTGATTTTAAAATTTTGGGTATCTGATTCTAAAGACTCCTCTGTTTTACTCATTTCCTCCAGGATTTGCGGTGGAATCCTCAGCCTTACTTCCGAGTCTGACGTATTAATTGCATAAAGGTACGCTTTACTATCTCAGTTTGCCACTAACGCGTTCCCTATGTAGAGGTAGGTATCCTTCGGTTTACTCAGTTTTTTCGAGATTGATACGGATGCCAAGCCGTGTCCTCGATGGAATTACGATAACATCTTCCGGATTTTTGAACTTTTCCTTTCCTTTAAGAGGTTCGGAAATTTCCGTCTTTAAATCGGATTTTGTATAACTGAGACACCCGTTAGATTCTACATCTAGGAGCGGTAAAACCTCGGTGCCTAGTTCGGTCTCTGCGAGTTTGTCGCAGTTGCCAGTCTGCGCTCTATTCCGAGTCGTTTTTTCCTGCTGGTTTAGAAATGGGATTTGTACGTTACCGAATTCTAATGTGCCTTTATCAAAATTTATCTGAGCTCGCTTTTCGTTGAAGAACTGGGATCCTATTATTCCGTCCTACGGGATTGGTAAATTTTCCGGAACTATATGGAATTGAGTTTCGGTTCCTATTACGTTTATGGGAACTTCTCCCATAGTTTCTACGCACGCGGGGACTATTCCGCTAAGATTAAATTTCTTTTGTTCGTTTATTTCGATTTCTGACCTTACACAGTTATTTTTTATAATGTTCAGGTCGGAGCCTGTATCCAACATGAAAGTACTCGGATTTTGTAATTCGCTCGCTTTTAATTTGATCGTAGGGATGATACTTTCTGGATTGATGATCGTGTTGATTGATTTGTTATCGGAATTTTGAAACGGATCTATAATTATTTGTTCCATATCGCTTGTAGGCAACGTCACTAGTTTTCTATCGGTATGCCCTATATTATAGACAAGGTGCGGTTGGGTGTTTTGAGAGCCTCCGAGATCGCACCGTCGTTCGGCAGGCTCTCCCCGTTTCCCGAAAACGAGACTTGATTTTCTCGCGGTATTTGATTTAATCTACCATTCCGCTGTTTAATTGAACATTCGCTGATTAAGTGACCGTAGTTTCTACAATATCGACAGTATTCGCGTGGTTGTTCTGTCTGGTATTCGTCAGGTCGGTTCGAATTGTAGGGCTGATAATTTGTTTGCGGAGTATAACGCGTTTGTCTAATTATTTGACTATCGTCGTACTGATTTGGACGCTGATTTCCTTGTCTGGAATTTGATTGTGACCTCTGCGAGCTAGGGTCCCTTGAATAAGTTCTTTCGCGGTACGAGTTATTGTTGGGATAAACGTTTCCGCGGTATTGATTGTTCCCTTGATAACGATTTTCGCGATATTGATTATTTCTAGGATAACCTTGTTGATTAGGGGAGTTCGACCTTCTATTACTGTAATTGTCTTGGTTACTAAAATTCGGAGGTCCCTGTTGTCAATTGGGACGATTTTCTCTTGAATCGTAACCGGGTTGCGGTTGGTAATTTATTTGACGATTTTGATGTTTCGGAAATTGATTTCTCGAGTTAGTATTATTTTGCAGTTGGTAGTGGTTCGAGTTACGTCGAGGATCCGAATAAGCATCTCTCGAATTATAATCATCCCGATAGTCTGCTCGATTACCTTGGATAACATAAGTTTAATTCCGAGGTTTACGGTGATCGTAATAGCTTTTATCTGAATTATGTTGGCAATCGTATTTATCGTGGTCGTTTACTCCGCATACAACGCAATTATATGGTTGAAACATCGCGTAATTTATCGTAGCGTCTTGAATTGTACTAGGTTGATCTCCTAGTCTAAGTTGGATTTTAATTTTCTCCTGTTTCTCTACTTTCATCGCCGCGTCGGCCAGTTCTTTTAGTGTACCGGGTACTGTGGGGATTTTTCCGTCGATTTCGGGTCTTAATCCGCGCAGAAAAGCGGCTCTGCCATCCGCTTCGGTATTTCGCGTAAAAATTTCGAAATCATCTTTACGTTGTTCTTGCAAGAATGCCTGTCTTATATTTTCCATTGCTTCGCGTACCCTTGATGCGTACGTCACGACGTCTTCATTCTGTCTTTGGAAAATTTTCCCTAGTTCACCCTGACACAGATTAACGGATTTGGCTGGTCCATAAAGCTCATTTATTCGCGCGGTTAATTCGTCTACGGTATCGAACCGTTCGTTCTAGATCACACGTCGAGCTACTCCCTTGATTTTATTACGTATTATTCGCGCGAGGCTTAATTCGACTTGAGGCGAAACCATTTCGCGTGCATCCTTGCATCCCTGCACAAAACTTCTAACCTGGGACGGATTGCCGTCAAACACCGGGACTGCCTCTAAGGCATCCTTAATTGAGATATAATGATAAGTCGGTGCGGGTAAGGCGGTTGCGCCTGTACTTGCAACGGGTTCGCTTACCATTAAATTCCTGAGGAATCTTAATATGTGTTTGGGATTGGTTTTCCGAATCAGGCGTCTGAATAAGTATTTGAGTGGGTTTTTCTGCTTTTCTCGAGTTCTCCGGAGAATTTTTATTCGTTGAATTAGAATTTTCGTTGGAGATTTGTGACTGTTCGGGAGTTAGGCTTGAGTTTCCCGACGCGTTCGTCTCCTCTAAATTTTCTAATTGTCCTTCAAATAATTGGGTGCCCTGCGTACTAACTTGTGATCTGAGTCGTCGGTCTGAAGGCGGAGTATGTACTACGGCTGGGCGTTTTTTATCGATAGGAGGGTCTTCCTTTCCCATTTAATGTTGGGATTGCACAATCGGATTTATTTGCTTGCAACTGGGTTGGAACTGGGGATTAATTGTTCGGGATTCGTATAATAGCGACAATTCCGGGGACTGCTGAGACGGGAGAGAGACAGGACAGATTTGATAGCGGGGAGCTTGAGAGTAATAAAAAAAAAATATTTTTGACTCGTTTTTATGGATATGGATAACGAGTTGGGGTGCTGTGATGTTCTGAACAATTCTCCTTATTTTATGGGTTCCCGATTAATAACCGATGCGTATGTGATGACTGAATTTGAATTTTTGTTAATAAGGTTTATTTTAACTTTTAGATTCCGTGTCGGAGGAAAAGGAGGTGGAAATCGTTGGAAGTTTGAACGTGAGGTATTCAGAAATAATTTTTGCCTTTTTCCTAATCTTTGCGTCTTCTTCGCTAATCGTTCTGGGTCGCGTTGGGGGCTCGAAGAGCTTATTTCTTTTTTTTATTCGTTCTTCTGTATCTCCCGTGTAATAGCAAATATCTTCAGAAGTTCCGATGGTATGGTTAGAATTCAGCGGTTTATTGAGATATCAGACCTTTACAGAGTCCGGGATTTCGTGCGGATCGTTTAATATAATCGGCTGAGTATATTGTTCCTAAAGCTTTGCTATGGTTCCGCGTTTCCTTCCGTTTATTTCGTTCGATTTTGGGAGCATTCGTTATGAGAACAAAGGGTATTTGTCAGAGGTTTCGATTAAAGGTTGGAATCTTGGTTCGACAGAGTATTTCGATGAAAACAAGGGATCTCAGTGACACGAGATCCCAGTAGGTGCGATATTGAAGAAATATTTGAATGGAAAATTTCCAGAGCGGATGGAAAAATTCTTGACTGACTCATTGATTTTTAGAATTTTGGCGAGTTAACGGGTATTAAAATTCAGGTTTGTTGAGTTATTTTATTAAATCGAGCGAGATTAGGATGATTTTCAGTTCGTGTCGGTAGCGCGCAAAACTTCCGCCGTCCGTCGGTCGCTACTCGCGTCACAAAAAGTTTTTCGCGATTATAACGTTTGGTTTCCCGGCCGATGCACCAAAAAAAAATTTTATATATGACGTCGGAACGGTACCTGGTGGAAATTTCCAGATGTTAGACACCGGAATCATTCACACAGCCACAGTTAGACTCACATCAGTAGTTTGGGTCACCAATTACCGATAAAGTATTGAAATACACCGGACAACGGGCATTCTGTCGCTCTAATCGAACGAACCGAGGAAGGAGTAATTATTGGATAAAAAATTTAATCAATTGGCTTACCTCTTGAGAATACTCTGGATATGATGACTTACAGCGTAGATTGGTGAGAGGATTTAACGGAATAACTGATTCTAATATATTTGGATACTTTGATTAACTTGGATTTATTTTACAAGTTCAATATTTCAAGTCACAAAAACGGAGTTACTTAGTGTAAGATCTTAAATTAATATGACAAAATGGAGCTGAAAGCTCGCTGGACTTTTGGGCAGAGTAACGTTGTATGAAAAGTTTAAATGCAAAAGGCAAAAGGATTTTACCGCGAGACTGTACCGGAACAAGATGACGAATCTGGTGGTAGAAACCAAGAAGACGATCGGGTGATCGGTGGCCGTTTTTATAGGGGTCGATCGTTGCGCAGAACGATCCCCTTCTTTAGATTTTGTCACCTTTTGCGCACCTTCCCCTTTTTCTAGGAATTCTAATTAGGACACGATCTCCTCGCCGCATGCACGCCTGTGATCTTAGTTCATTAGCTATTACTATATTGCAAGTTTTTACATATGGTATAACGCTGCACTGGTGCGGTGATGTAGGTGCGGGGTCGTTGTTCTGTAATTTTCCATTCTGCGTGGGCTTTGTTGTTGGGGCGCAAGCCCCCCTTGGCCCCTCGGCTACTGTGCTTCTTCCCCCGTCTTGTGCTATTGGCAGCTATTTCCTAATATAGTAATCGCAGTGCGTATGCGCTAGTGGTGACTCATGTTTTATGTTAGTGCCGTGTGCATTTTCAGGGTCACGATGCGCTTAATTCTAGTTCCTGTTTAATTCTTAATATTTTTACTATCTTGCTCGTTACAAAGTCCATATGTCATATTGGTCACTCGTCGTTTGTTAGTTTTATAGCGTGTATCTATATAAAATTACATATGTATTATAATTGATTACTGTCGGTATTCACCTGGAGTACAATAGCGATTTTTTATGAGACATAGTTGCTATTTGCTTAACATTATTAAAATCGCGCTGCTGCGAATATTCTTAGGTGTTTGTGTTATAATTATCTTAACAGATTTAGGGTATTTAACAATTTGATAATCCATAATTTTAGAGCAGGTTTACATGTGTGCTTTCGTATATAATTCTCTTCTGTAATTATTAATTCTTATATTGATATAAATCGGCTTGGAAGCTTCTAGAACGTTTTTCTTATGTTTGTTGGTTGCCTGTCATTGGGCGTTGCCACGTATGCATCTTTGAGTTTATTACGAGTTGATTTACCTTCAATCGTTTCGTCGGTAAGTTTCCTAATGTGTTCTCTAGATGAAGCTCTGTATGGCTCCACATTGGAGATCTGCATTGCCTTCAAAACGTTGCTCGTGTTGCCTTCAATACGGCGTTACGGAGGAAGGTATAGTTCATGCTGGATAATTAGTATTTACGGTTTTGAAGGTTTTGCAGTCTCTGGTTTTATGGGTTATTGCAGCAGTGCTATCTTTACATTATATTGGTTATATATTTATCTATGGTTTTACAGTTTTCTATACTCCAGGCTATATGGTATGGCGTAAGTTGCTTATAGTTGGTATGTTCCGATATACACTGCGAGCACTGTAAGGTGTGTCGTCAATTTAGTATACTGCCAAGCCGTTCCTGTATAGTTAGCTATACTGGTTACTGCTTAAAACGGAACGCAGTACAGTATACTGTGATCGACATTTTTTGGCGTTAATTTCATTTCATACATAATATTTGTTTCACATTGCAATTAACACAATTTATTCAAATTTTCCATTTTTGTTTTTAACGGCCGATATTTTTAAATGACAATATTCAATAATAATAATTATCAATAGTGGAAGCTGTTAAATTTCTGAACGCTGTTGATCACGTGATCAAAGCACTGAGAGCACCTTACCTCGAAAGCACCAGTGTTCACAGTAGAAAAATGGCGACGATTTATGACGTCATATATTTCCCTAGGATACTGCGACTGTATACTGTCCGTCTATAACGGAACGAATTTCTCCCCAGTAAGAGCACTGAACAGTGCTCGCAGTGTATATCGGAACATACCCAGTATAGCTCTCAGCTCCGAATGCACAAATGGCATTGTCGAGTGCTATATAATAATTGGATATAATCGTGTTAGTTAATTATGGTGTTAATATGATAGTGATATATAATAACGTATAATAATATTATATCTCTTTGTAGTGCGAAGATCTCGTAACATGGTTTTTAAGCTTTGGTTAGTGAATGTCATAGTTATTTCCATCTAGGGATATTCCAAATAGTTAGACAGTTGTTTTAATCCTTTTGGTTACAAGATTCTCGTACTTCGAGTGTGGTTAGTTGATAAAAGTAACATGCAGTAATAATAGTCGATAAAACATACGGACGTTCCGGTCGGATGTTACAGTGTGAACGAGTCCGGTGTCTAGCATCTGGAAATTTCCACCAGGCGCCGTTCGACGTCACAACTATGAGGCAAAATAATCGAGTCGGTCGATTCATGGAGTTTGAAAAGTAATCGGTTACACTCGATTAGTCGGGAAAACAAAATTCCATTTAATTGAAAATCGATTCAGTGCTCATGATGGCACGACCGTCTTTCTACTTATGAACCGGCACCTCCACTCTGACATAACCTAAGTGATTAGTAGTTGCGAATTTGGTTACGAATACCGAGACTTACCGTTCGGCTACCTCGCCTAAACATGACGGTTCCCAATTCTAAGAACTCATTTCTTACCTCGCTCATAGTAAGTGTTCAATATATTTACGTAGGTGCAGTCGAATTTGGTTATCAGCAACATTACCCGGGCTTGTCGCTCTTCCGTGAACTGTAGAATCACTCATGAAAGCACATATGATGCTCATAACCACATTTATCACTGTACTTAATTTTTCACGCAAATTTTTCATATCATTCTCTAATAGCATCGACAACAATATTCAGTAAGATCTGGTGTTATGTTCAATACCATTTAACCATTGCTGAGATCTGCAAACTTTTCCTACATTACCTTGGCATCCTTTATTATTGAATTGTCTATTTTAGCATTCA
The DNA here is from genome assembly GCF_021155775.2 of Neodiprion pinetum. Taxonomy (NCBI): domain Eukaryota; kingdom Metazoa; phylum Arthropoda; class Insecta; order Hymenoptera; family Diprionidae; genus Neodiprion; species Neodiprion pinetum. Next base: position 24,064,402 of record NC_060233.1, read on the forward strand.
ATAATTCCTTAATATTCATCATCTTACTTATAGTCTGGCGGTGCTGCAGGAACTTTTGTAGATGTTGCGTTATTCCCGCTAGATACTTTAAAAACTCGGCTGCAGAGTCAGAGGGGATTCCTGCAGTCAGGTGGTTTTACGGGATTGTATCATGGAATCAAACCAGTTATACTTGGCTCAGCACCAACCGGTAGTTACCTAAATGACTTATATTACATTTTAAGTTGGTTATTGCAAAGCCCATTACAAAATCTTACTACAGAAAGTGATTAATCATTAAATATTTCAGCTGCATTGTTTTTTGTGACTTATGACAGTGTCAAAATATTCCTAAAACCAAAAGTTGATGAGAGGCATCACTTTCTCATTTACATGGGAGGTGCCACTTTCAGTGAAATGGTAAGGACAGTAAATAAGGCTTTCCATTGGAAACAAATTTCCCGATAGGATAAAAATTTCCCAACAGGATACAAATGATTCTATACCACTTGCATCAATGAACAATAGTCAAGCATTAGCAGAACAAAAAGAAAAAAACAGAAAATAACTTCATAATATTACATGAATTACCAAATAATTGAAAAACGCTTTTTTTTAAACCTCACTAGAATTGTTTAAAAATTTCACATGATTTTATGTTCTGTGAAAAGGGACAACATAGTCAATTTGGAATACTATTTTGTTGAGACCAATTAAACGCAAGGTCAAAGTTTGAAACATCAATAGCACAAAATATGTAAGGAGAATTCTAATTACTCAACCAACGTCTAACGCTCTTCATTTCTGGTTTTATTCAAAAATTTTTATTGTCTCAACTGTAAAACGGCACGCTGAATTTTTTCATAATTTTTATTCTACCAGTCAATTATTTATAAATATTTAAAGCTATTTTAGAAAAGACCATATTTGAAATGCTGAAACAATTCTTAAAAATTGTATTTTCTATCCCAAACATTTCAACACCGGTCCCATGATGGAACGATTTTTTTTCTCTATTTTTTATTAGCATTTTTGATTTTTGATGAACTAAAAATTGCTAAAAAAATATGAAAATTTGCTAAAATTTGACAAAACGTTTCACTTCGAACATTTCTAAACCAGTTCCATCATAGAGCAAGATAGAAGTAGTCAAAAATTGTTTTTTCACATTGTTCCATGATTGAACCAGTCTAGAAATGATTGGAGTGAAAAATACATGTTTTTGGGAATTATCAGACCGTTTAATATGTTTTAGTTGACCAAAGAAATTGAAAATGCTAGCAAAAAATGCAGAAAAAATCGTTCCATCATGGACTGGTCTTGAAATGTTTAGAATAAAAAATAGAAATTTTGAAAATTTCAAAGATGGCCGTTTTTAAAATCGTTGTCGATATGTTGGAAGCAAGATGGCGAAAGACATGGATAACGAGAGTTCAGAAGAGTGCTTCAATAGCATATGTAATTCATAAATATTTCTGTACAGGCGTTTGCCCAAAGCAGTTTAAAGCGGGAGTTGTTCCAATTCACGAAGCTGGCAAAGAATGTGATTTTTAGCCAACTACAGACCGATATCGTTATTGCCTATTCTTTCCAAAATTTTCGAAAAATGGCTAGCAAAGAGATTAATGAGTTATCTAGAATATATAGGAGCACTAAACAACGCCCAATACGGATTTCGCAAAGGTGCATGTACCAGTTCAGACACAGTTAACCTCACGGACAGTGTACATGGAATGCTTAATTTGAAAAAGAGAGCAACTGTTGTACTTGTTGACCTTGCCAAAGCGTTCAACACACTTCACTGACGTGCTGCTGAATTAGCTAGAACAATATGACAGGGGGTATGTAACTGAAATACCTTGGAATGTTATCAACCAACACTTCACAAAATTCCCATGTTGAGCATGTTTACGACAGGTACTAAATACAAAATAATTATATCAAATATAATACGCTCTCGTTGAATCTATACTTTCGTATGGGGTTGTCGGGTGGGAAGGTGCTAGGGATAACGTCCTAAACAAGCTGCAGTCTATTCAAAATTGTATTATAACAGTTATGTTGGATTATAACAGTTATGAAAGGATAGACTGTACCCCACAGATGTACTGTACAAAAAGAAATCAAATGAACGTGGGGCAGAAATTTTGCTTCAGTACGATTGAGCAGTGTCAGCGATAACTAAATGCCCGGTAATCCGCAGCAGAAGTATGAGGATTGCAGCAAATAGAAATATAACGGAGAACCGGTGCAAACAAAGTATAGGCCAGCACTCCTATGGATACATTATGGTGAGGATAATGAACAGCATGACAATAGACCAGCGAGAATCAATATTGAATTCTAACAAAAACGTACGGAATAATGTACTGAAAGTAGTGGTAGAAACATTTCCGGTTTGACACTGAGAATAATAATGTAGTAATATAAGTGGCAATATTATTATCTAGATCAACAGTTACCTATATCTATATCAATAAGAGTGGTAATAATCCTTGTCTGACAGACGCGATGGATTATATGAGATGTAATAGAGAACTCTTTTCTTATTATTTTACTTTTTTATATTTAGTTAATAATGTTTGTTCAATAACTGTCTAGTATCTAAACTCTTATGGTAGTATGGGTTATAAAGGGGTTGCAGATAAATGCTTGCAGCACTTATGCAATCTTCATACTTACCAATGGGTGGGCTGCTGTGCGGCAATGCCACGTTTTATATTGCTAATTATTCACTACTAATTACTGGAGGTAGTAGACACACCTATATATGTATGATATAATGTATTTTACAACGCAATCAATAAATTGAAATTAATTAATTTATAAATAATTTACGGGGTGTACAAAAGTTCTGAACAAATTCCAGTTACTATTTTAGAGTTAGGACAGTTGCATAAAAACTTTTGAACAAAATCAAAAATTGTGAACGTATCAGACATAGTTCCAGTTGGTATGGAATGCCGCATAATCACAAAATTCAATTACATCATCTGTTATTGATGTGTTAGGGCATAGCAAAGAATAAAGTAAAGCACTACTCACATGAATTCAATTTCCTTCTTTTTGTGCCTTCTCATAGATTTTGAACAGTGAGATTGGTTACATTTTTTGTCTTTCCTTTATTCACTAACTTTCTTTTATCGTAATTGATCAAGCCACTAATTAGATGACATCATATAAAGTCATAACATGTTTATAGTTAAATTCCATAAAACTACAGGTAGCCTGTTTAATAAGAGTACCAGTTGAAGTAGTGAAACAAAGGAATCAAGCTCTGCTATCTGGCAAAGAACGTCTTGGTATAAAGTTACTGTATCGTGGCTACTGGAGTACAGTTTTGAGGGATACTCCATTTAGCCTGTTACAATTTCCACTGTGGGAATACTTCAAACACAGTTGGAGCCACAAAGTCGATAGGGAATTAAAACCATGGGAGGGAGCCGTATGTGGTGCGGTTGCAGGTACATACTCGTTTGAATGTGGAAAATTATTACACCCCCCCTCATTTGTTTCATATGAAATGTTCCCGGATTTAAACGAATTATATTTCTAGGTGGCATCTCAGCAGCAGTAACTACACCACTGGATGTAGCAAAAACTAGAATAATGCTTTCCAGTGTAACAGTTGGTAGTTCTGAGTTGAAAATTTTCTTTGTCCTTAGGGCATTGTACAGAGAAAAAGGAGTGCAAGGGTATTCATGAATTATTATTGCCTGAATATAAGGAAATGTGACAAGTGCGAAAAATATTAATGAGATTCAAATGTTCGATATTAGCTCACTCCTTGCAAATAAATTCTTTTATTTTTAAGTGTATTCCCCACTATTTGTGTAAGGTAACAACTGTATACTAATTCTGGATAAAAATTTCAGGCTATTCGCTGGTATTTCGCCACGTGTCGTTTGGATAACTGCTGGCGGTTTCATATTCTTTGGTATTTATGAGGAGACAAAAGTTATAATGGGAAAATTATTTTCAACGAAAACCAGAGTACCTAATCTATAATTGAACTTGTAAACACGGTTGATGGTAAAAATTATGCGGTGACATTGAAGCACCTCTGTACATTTCTTGGGAATGCATAGAATCACGTCGCTGAAACATCCATGCCTTTGTCCATACAATTTTGTTGAACATCCATGCTACTCTCAGTAAATCAGGTATATTATAATATACATATACCCTCAACACAAGGATTACCAAGACAAACTTTATTGTGAGGCTTATGGGAAAATTGCAGTTTTTGTCAATTACCAACTTTGATTTATATTAATCGGGAAATAAATTGCTCAGGATTGACCCAATTGTGAAATTCAAATATCGCTGCGTCAAACTAGATGTTGGGTTGAGGCGGCAATGTAGACCGGCCAGGTAAGAGAAGCAATTCACTTTGACCAGAGACGCTCTGGTGTTGATTACATTATATATTCCTCATAGAGTTGTACACAAATTTTCCATTTACTCATTTATTACTATTGAATTGAACTTAAGTTGATCGTCGACATAAGCAAATTTAAATATGAATTTTAAATACAATTGGAAATGATCTACTGTTCATCGAACCCTCTGGAAATGTTTATCACACATAAACACAGATCGTCGTGACCTGTGGACATTGCTCATCAACGAATGACATCGACGGTAACAAATTGTAGATAGATTATGCTATTGTCTGTTAATCTTCGTTGCCACTTTAGTTAAGTTCAGTGCATAATAATATAAGATTTGTTTAATGGTATGCTTATTATTTTTTCTTCGAAAACTCTATTAAACTTAGTTTCACCCATTTAGTTAAATTAGAGTCCTCGAAAAAATAGAATTTGAATTTCATAGAACTAAAGCCAATTAATAAAATCAACCGTACTAGGCCAATTGGTGCATTTTATATGAATGATTGTATGACGAATGAATATGATATAATGATTTATGCCAGCTCATGAAAATCTTTATATATATTATATAATATATATTGCAAGTTGAATAATCTGTTAAGTTGTGCAGCATTCTTTTGATAAATAATTGATGCAATTTGTTTAATGTGTTTACCCGTCATCATTGTGAAATAAATAATTCATCAGATGACAATTAAATTGTTACAGTCAGTGTAGGCTGTCAAAAACAAATCACACTGCATATGTAAAAAACAAACACAACATAATGCTTTATTGATTGTAAATATATAAATTGACTCCAGTTGATGTGTAAAAAAATATATCATGTATACATATTTCTATAGGATATGATTTAAAATATTTTTATTTAAATCCTTGCTTATTTGTTTATATAAAAACTTTTTCGTTTTACTTTCTTTATCTAATTATAGAATATATTCTTTACTTTCGAATTTTTTTATTATTTTATTATTTTTTACTTTTCGAATTCATTTTTATTTGTATGAATCATGATTTATCCTCTCATTACTTGACTTTATTTGGAAATAAATTGTGAGATCACGCGCACAAATTACAGGTGATCATTTGGTGAAAAAAAATTTAGGCAGTTCACCTCTTCTATAATGATGAAAATCAATTAACATTTTCTTTCCGTTCAAAGCTTTGATTTTAATCTATTCATCAAAGTTTCCAATTTCATTGCTTTCTGAAGACTACCAGTAATCTTCAACTTGCCTGTCATAAAAGCTGTTGCAGGTTTCAGTTTACCTGCCATAGAAAAGTTGCATTCAGTTTACAATTCTGATATATTGTCATTCAAACATAGGATGCATTCAACGAAAATCTAGGTGCTTGATTAATTGTGAATAAAAATTAACGTGTATTTCAATTGCAATCAACTAGGTGTTGAATTACTTACCACCAAACATTGCAAAAAAGTTTTTCGAGTCCATAGTTAATGTAGCGTCAGCTGGTTGCCCAGGCTCACCTTTGCCAGCTGTGCCTTTACCATTTTTCAGATCTATGAACCATGTGCTAGCTTCGTCTCCTGTTAAACAGAAAGAAAAAAATGCATTAAACATGACTGGACTTTTCAACCTTTGAAGCTGAGGAGTTTGCAAAAACCCCATTACCGTATGGGTTTGTGTATGAATTGACGTTTTTAGCGCTACTTGTAAGTCCGGGAGCTAGTACTTTGCTTATGCACGAGTTTACCTTCACAAGTATGTTGGAAAAACAATTATTGAACGCAGTCTCAGATACACATGTCAAATGGTATTTAAAATAATACTATATTGGCTGAATCAATCTCAAATCATGCAGGCTACCGGAGAAAAATTTATTTGGGCTATAATAAAATATACATGTCCGCTTAATTTGGACGCGAAAGAAAATACTTCAGTTACGAGCAATTATGGAATATGACCCCCGCTAGCCTGCATCATTTGAGATGGATTCAGCCTATTTTATCCATGAAATATGGTTGGGAATATTTCAGTAATTACGATATAAAGATATAAATTACGATATAAAGATTTAGAAAGTGTTACTGAAGTTAGTCATGTTATGTTCAATTTGAAAGCATTTCCTGAGAACACAAAACCATTTTTACGAACCGTATACTGCAAATCATAGATCTCAATTATTTACAACTTTCCGAAAGTGACATTATTAAACGGTTTTTTTTAGCGATGAATGGCTTTCATTTGTCTGATTTTAATGAATAATAGCTCATATAATTACAGACGAATTCCTTGTAAATCGTCTGAGTTTTTCCAATAAAGCATATATTCATTATTTGTAACCCATCACTTTGAACTGCACCATTTTCTTTTTATTAACTGATCAGTTGAATAATGATGTCGTTATTCGACGGTTTGTATGGGAAACGGGTTGCGAACAAATGGAACTATGTGATGAGCTAATGATTTATCAAAATTGGACAAACAATAAATATGTAGCCTTGCAATTGTAAAATGCTGAATTTAATATAAAGTTACAAATAATTAGGCACTATGAGTAGAAACTTTCGATATCATTTTTTTTTATCCTGAATGGATGTTGTTCCAATCGAATTTCCCTCTACCGTCAATTATACTATTAAATCTTCGTATTATAATTTTTGGTATCGACACTATTTTGACCAATCCATAGAAACGGTACATTCTTATTGAGCGATGGTTTAAGATGCCAGTAAAAAGATAGCAATAGGGTAGCTTTTACAGTGTTAACTTTAAGTCTTTGAATTCGTTACATCAAAGGATAATATTTTAATGAGAAAAAAAAGGTTATATGGAAAAATTGACTTCGGTCTACCTTTGACGTTAAATTGAAAAATTGCTCCAGTCTTGTTTACTAGCTCACTGCTAAGGTTAGCTTGTATAACTGTAAATATCTCCTGCACTTTATCGCCGCCTGAGTCAGTCACCTTGGTATCTTTACTGGCAGCTTGGTCATTCAGTGCTTTGGTTGCGCCTCCTTTTGCAAAAGTTCCTAAGATTGTGACTGGATCAATGTCTAAGAAGAAATCTGGCATCAGCTTGTCCTTGTATTCTGAAAATGTCAAATAGCATAACATGAAACGAAGATAACTATTTATATGATACACTATTTTCGTCCATATGTTAAATTAAAATAACAAAGAAACAAGGTTGCGCACCACTCATTTATATCTACATTACATTAATTTTAACCACAATTGAAATATGATGAAAGCTGCTTGTCAAATTCATTATATCATATATGTCAGGAAAAGAAAAACAATGTATAATGTTGCACCAATAAATGTTTACATATTGTTTATATTGCTAAATTCATTTCACTTATTGAAACGGAAAAATTGACATTTGAGTGCAGAAGCTATGAAATATTGTATGATTTCATATTGGTTGCATGATTCCTGCTATTACAACTGCAGTTTCATTATGGTAAAACAGCTGTGCATTGTGTAAAATTATTAAATTCGATAACTTTTACTGGACTGATTCAGTTTCACAATTTTGTAACACAAGTTACTCCTAGTAATCCCACACGTCTAACAATATTAGATGGAAAAAGTTTTAGATGTATTTTTTGAGCACTCTTAGACCATACATTCAGTAAAAAATAATATTTATCAGAAAGGTATAATCACCTGGGTTACACGCATATTGTGTGAAGTCTGTGACACCTTCATTTCTAAGATAATCTTCATCTACAAAGAATTGTCCCGTTACAGACCGTGAATCTCTGCAGAGTAGACTGTAGACAGTGTCGGCAACAATTTCCGGTTTTCGACTGTGATTACTAGAATCCGGGCCAGTCAGCATTTCAATAGCTGCAGTATGTATAGCTAAAATAAAGAGAATTAGTTATACAAATGAATAACTGTTATTTGGCTCGCAATTTTTCACGTATCAATCTGAAACTCAAATTGCAATTAATTGTATTTTGAAAGTACCTGTCTTAGGCCATACTGCATTTACTGCAACTCCATTTTCTTTGAATTCCTCAGCCATACCAAGAACGCACATCGACATACCGTACTTGGCCATGGTGTAAGCAACATGAGGAGCAAACCAATGAGGCGCCAAGTTAAGTGGAGGGCTTATATTAACAATATGTGGATTTGGGCTCTTCAATAAATATGGAAGACATATTTTAGATCTGAATTATACAAATGAAACTGTCATTTTATTGTAATTCGAATCCAATAAACGAAAAATCTGAAATCTGATTCAAATGAATTCAAGTCTTACACGAGAAATGTTCCTCTTGTATTGATGTTGTGCATTAAATCATATCGCTTCATATCTGTGTCCAAAGTCCTCGTCAGAGAAATAGCACTGGCATTATTAATGAGAGCGTCTATCCCACCAAATTTTTTTACTGCATTCTCTACTGCCGAAATGACCTGTGTTTCATCCCTGACGTCTACTACACACGGCAATGCTTTGCCACCCGCAGCTTCGACTGGAAAGTTGAATTATTCAAATATTAATACTGTCTACAAGCATTGAATTACTACTGTTCCTGTAAAAATACAATAATTTAATTATTATAGCAGTTAGTTCTAGAGGAAAAATGTCAAACATTCTCAATAAAATACATATATAGTAAAAACACATTATGAAAGTGATGATAAGAAGATGTAACAACAAAGAGGAACAAATGGAAATCCTATAATGCAGAATTTTATATTTCATTATCACAAAGTTGAAGTAAATACGGTTGTATACACTTAGGAAACTTTTTACAGGTTAGTTCTACAATCTGAATGAATAAAATACAGAATAAAAAATTTGAGCTAAATTATCGACAAGTAGCAGCGATATAATGTAAACTAATTGAAAAAAGATAATTCAAATGATATTCTATTCGTGACAAGTCCTAAAGCTTAAGTAATAATTTAGTAATAATGCAACTGACACTATATCACTTTGCTTGTCGCCTGCTTGAGCGGCTCTCCCTTACCCGCGTCTTGCCTTTGGTAACGAATAAATGACCATTATATGTATTATATATTGTATACTCGTATGTGTTATAAATTAAATCTCTTACGCACATACTTTTTACATTACATATTTACTTTCTTTGGCAGCACTATAAATGGTTCCAGGTAATTTTGGATGAGGATCAGCAGTTTTTGCAGCAACAACAATATTGGCACCATCTCGAGCTGCCTTCAGAGCAATTTGTTTTCCAATGCCTCGCGATGCTCCCGTGACAAAAATCGTACGCCCAGCGAGTTTCCTTTGAAAAGTAGACAAGATTCATGTATGACGTACAATATATACATGACATATGGTAGGAAAAATTTAGCTATACTGTAGAAGTTTGTTTTTATCAACAGAAGCGGTTCGGCCCTTCAAAATAATTAGATAATTCTAGAGTGAATTCTTATGCAATAACCATGGCCAAGACACAATGCCACCTGTTGTGATCAAAACTAACATCCATACTGTACAGTAACACTATTTGGGCCTTAGTCTAGTTGTGACCGTCAAACTTGTATAAGTCAAAATAAATATACGAATAAAGTGGAACCTAACAGTGTTATTATCGTCAAATCCTGTCTCCGGAATATTACATCCTTCACAATTCATTTTTAATGTAACAATGGACTTACTTTGCGATATACTCACAATCATAAAAAAGTTCAGACTAAAAGTCTTAACCAAGGAAGTAGATCGATTGTTGTTCGAATTAGAAATTTTTTTTATCTGTCATCGTTCAAAGCTAAAGCTGCTGATCAATGAATAGGGAACTTTGTAGCGCACGAAATTTTAGTGAAAGATGTTAAGAAATCAAGAATGAGCTCTATTATCGTGTTTCTATATTAAAAATTTTGAAAGTGTACCGAGGTATGAGTGTAAAGAGATTCGAATGTTTTAAATCTCCAACATAGTATAAGTCTATTTATATTCCAATGTTGAATAAAACATTAAGAGACTGCAATGCTCCATTTTGCAACACAAATGTTTGTCATTGTTTTATTTTTCAGTGTTTACTAAGCAGATAAGAAACTATAATGAAAGTCACCTTGTATACGCCAATACGATTAATAAATCAAAGGGAAATGTGCAACAGCTTGTTAGAAATTAGTTAGAGTCTATCGAGATGTTTTAAATGCTTATCTAATCTAATAAACAAGCAATTTATAAATAACCAGTTTAAAAGATATCCTACTGGATCAGAATGATTGTGATTAAGTAATCTGACTAATCTTGATGTTTGCATGATCATTATTTCGAAGTGAGAACATCAGTAATACATAAGTTTATTGGTCAAAAATGCACCTTGGAACAATTAAGATTTTTCTTGAACAATTCTTCAAGTCAAGTGGGTAGAAGATTTACTGATACAGAATAACACATACTCATAATTCAATTTAAAACTTGATCAATTCATTCAATCTTTATAAGTGGCACAATATCCGCAGTTCAGACCTTAATTTAAAAAGTACCTCCTACTGGTACTAATTCATCTGGTTTTATGCGTGAGACTGTTAGGAAATATGAATATGTCTTTTTGGATTGAAAACGCGACTGATGCAATGAAAGTGCCTAGTACTTGAACTTTGTATTGTAGTCCCAGTAACAAACACTCAAGCTAAAGTAATGAGTAATTTACTCCAACGATTCCAAACAATAGTAATAAAATGTTTGTGAATGTCCCGAGTTCGAGTTGCATGACTATATTTTTGTTTAAGGTGGTATGAAATCATTGCCTTGAAATTATGGAACTTATGGAATGTATGTAAAAAAAAATTCCTGAAATTTATATAGCAAAATTTGAAAATAATTATAATACTTAGTTATCTACGAAAATCAGAATTGGTCTGCAAATTATTTTATTACCAAATAAAAATGACAAATACATACAGTTATTTACTACATCAGTTTTCATTGCAACGAAATCGTAATTCGAATCATAAACAGGTCGAAAATGGTTGTAGTTTGACTACTTACCCCGTATTAGTAATCATTTTTTCGTAGATTGTCAACTTTGGCAGAATGTAATGTGTACTTCTCGATTACTCCTAGCAATTGTTTCGACTCAAGTTGAATGAAGCAACGGCTCCGGCTATGAATACTTGATACGTATTTAATTAGAATTTCCGATTATGTCAATTCCAAAGGTCCACTACAATCTTTGATTAGATATTCAACGGGTGTATAATACGCACGGACGTTACGTCCTACGGGCAAGAACATTAACGTTACCAGATGCCCAGGCGAATAAATGAATAATATTGTATTCGGCTGAGCAAAATTATCGTGCAATTATCGTATGTTGGTAACAAGTTTTATCGTACTAATTATCGTACATTATTACGGATAACGTACAACATAACCATACTTTTTCTTAACGTGTAATAAATTTCCCAAGTTAAAACATTTATCCTTTGGTTCTTACCAATAATCAATGATTTTTTCTAATAGAAAAGCATTGAGATTACATAGGTATTTATAGCCCATAATGCTTATCGTGCTTATATACCTGCGTTGCGTTCCGAAATTAGCTGGCAACGATAAAAACTCTCTAGAAAAAAGGCGAAGCTAAGCACGAACTCGGCAGCGCAAAAGAGATAAATGATTGCTGTCGGCACTAGAGCTAATATCAAAACGCATCCCTTGACATCCCTTGACGGAGCATCTCAATGGGGGACTCGAGAGACTGAAGGCTGTTGACCAGCGTACATCCTGTCTCTCTCACTTTGAACGGCGATCAGCTAACAATCAGTGAGAGCGCAAGAGCATAAGCGCAAGAGAGATGGCATATCCTGGCTGAGGAACGGGAAATCATACACTCGCGCCCGTTCCCTTCGACTCATTTTAAACTTCGATTAACATTGGAAGAATCGGGCTTCGGTAACAGATGACAGACAAGCATTCTATCTACTGAATCATGGGAATACTGGAACGCTCGCCATAACGTAGCGGGTGCAGCAGTGCCTGATAGAGTCTCTTCGAGAAAGATAGAAAATTGGGTGCATTGTGTTCTTCTGAGATACTCGTTTTTGATTGGCAATGAAAGAGATAGGCAAGGGAGTACTCCATTTCTCGTTCGCTAACGAGGAGAATATTTCCATCTTTGTTTAACCTAGCTATGGGTGAACATATATGTGGATAGTGGGGATAGACTGGCGGCGCGGTCTTTTGTACACGGTGCACGTTTCAATATTATTATATTTCACCGGTTCTAGCCCTAGGTTCTAGCATTCTACACTGTGAATATCTATAGAAGGACAAGGGGCGTAATCATGGAACTTATTAAAAATTCTGAATTGCTGACATGCCAACTGGGGAACAATTCGGTGCAGATAACGATAAAAAAGATGTGTATCGTACGCTCCCATGATTATCGTACAAAAAATTGGATCTGACCCTCTAGATATAGGGAGCTTTCCAGCAACGACACAGAGCGACACAGAGCGACACTGTGTCGAACATGGTGCTTTCCAACAACGACACAGAACGACACAGTCAGACACAGCTGCGGAGCATGGTTGGACACTGTGTCGGATTCATTGCTGCCAATTTTTTAGTTAGAGATTTTATTTTCAACGCATGGTATTGTTTATATTTACTTATTAAATGTAATGATAATCTACACGCGTTTCACAAATATTTTTTTTTCCTGGAGCGCTCAATGATCCTAGATTTTTCGTATAATGCATGAGCGGACTCTAGTGACTGAATTAAGAACCTCAAAGCGTTCCAACAAGCACCAAGGCACAGTGTTCAACCGTGTAACACAGTGTCACACTGTGTCTCCTTGCTGGAAAGCTCCCATAGGTAATAATTTTTCAACCCACGGTGTTGGATGAGCATCGTTTACACTGCCGGCTGCACGCCGCATACTCTTTTTTGTTTGCTCCTCGGCCTGAGGCACGCGGCCCGCCGTGTGAACGGTGCTCACTTAACACCGTGGTTTACAAAATTGTCAGGGATATGAAGAGAGTCAGAATCTATCCAACTTTCTATACATGTACGATAATTATCGTACAAAGGGAATGAGAGGGAAGGAGATCGATCTCCATGCGACCAGTTCGCCAAAACATACGTTAATGTTTAGGTCTTTATAGTAGTACGGTATTATATCATTCGCGGTGCTGATGGACAATGTGTGGCTCTGACGACGAGACACGTATGTACACTTGTGGATAATGAATCTGAGACGGCTAATTTTTCACACTAGACAGTTGAGTTGGCAGCACAGGAAACGTATAACGCCATAGTCGGTCGAGCGCGAAACAAACGCAATCTCAATAAACGTAATATAACTCATGACCGTCGAATCTAACCCTAGAATATCGCGGGGATAATGACTTGTTGGATTGACACGTATTCTAAGGCCCGTATTCATAGTCAGTTCTTAAATTTAAGCACGGTCTTAACTTCTCGTTTACCATGACTTGAGATAGGACTTCAGGGTCTGAAGACCGTGCTTAAATTTAAGAACTGACTATGAATACGGGCCTAAGGTTAGATTCCACGGTCATGGGTTATTTTATGTTTATTGAGATTGAGTTTGTTTCGCGCTCGGCCGACTATGGCGCTGTAGGTTTCTCTGTGTTGCCAACATAACTGTCCAGTGTTTGAAGCAACCACTAGGTTTGTTCGTGCTAGCTACACTCTACACTCGCGATTCTAAAAAGAACTAGGGTAGTGTACTAGGGATTGCTGGGAAGTGTACATCGGCTTCTCGAATGTAGCTTAAGATAGCGCGAACGCAATAGTGTACACGGGCTTACATACAGGTCTGGCAACGATACCAATTTTTCTACAGAGCGGCGTGGTTCTCTTGCTCTCCGTGGTTCTTAGTGTTTGAAATAGCCATGTCGTGGCGCTGCTATCTAGGGATGTACGTGGGGCAGGGATGGTAGGGATGAAAATGTGCCAATAATAATATTATTATTAGGTTGGCGCTGCATTGCGCACGCGTTGATTATGCATCCCTCGATCACAACGCTGACCTGGTGGCCACTAAGTGAGATAAATAACCGGCCGTGAAATGAACCACCCCCACCACCTTCGTTGCCAGATCTGTATGTAAGACCGTGATAGTGTAAAAGGTGCAGAAAAGTGGAGACAAGAAAATGGCGCACGTTACGTACAGTCGTTTTTTTCCTTGAAACACTTATTAATACAACAAATTAGTATATAAGATAAAGCATTTTTGGAATTTGTTAACGGAATCTTTCATACCTTATGTTTGAAGTACACCGTTATCAAATTGAACGTTGTTTTTTGAGTAAAATACTGTACTGCCTTGTTCTGATTTGTAGTGAGGTTATGGGTTTGTTGTCACTCGTGAGTTTTAAGATATATATCGCATCACACTTCACTAACGTGGTGGAAAAACCTGTAGCATTCATGCGAATTGAACCATTTACGCTTTTTACACTTGGCCTAGACCGCGTGTAAAAAGTGTATACAAAGGCCGTGTTCGTAAATTGACTGACAACACTGAAAATTCCCTAGGACAGAGTCAGAGCTATTCACGAACTTGGAACCGCAAAAGAGATGAAAATCAGTGGTATTACCATGTCGTTTTACCATCTGGTACCGCTTCGGTCGACTACAGCGCTTCTGGAGGTTCAACGTTGAACTAAATTACAGACTTCTCGTGCATCAGAACGAGCTCCTGTCACCTGAAAATCGCCCGCACAAATCGTGCCATATTTACAGAAAACTGACTGGTGCTATAGGTTTTCCCGGATTACGTGTGTGTTTTGTACATCGGTATCTCCCTGGCAAAATTGAAAGAAATTCTGATATCGTACAAGCGGTGAATATTCAACAAGTCGCTAGCCCGATCGGCCATGTTTGACGAGACGTGATTTTATTGAGTTCATCATTATTTTTATTAGACGTTATCAGTGATCTGCGATAGCAGTGACTGAGATACAGACGTACAATTTTAATCGAGGGATGTTTTGAAAATTTTCCCAGTCAGATTCGTACCCCCATTTTATCAGGATTTGTGCGGGCGATTTCCCCGCTTCTGACGTCACAAAATATATATAGGACATGCCAGGTCAGCGGCACCTTAATTAATTGGCTTACCTTTTGAGAATAATCTGGATATGATGACTTGCAGAGTAGATTGGTGAGAGGATTTAAAGGAATGACTGATTTTAATATATTTGGATACTTTGATTCACTTGGATTTGTTTTGTAAGTTCACTATGTCCAGTCACAAACAACGGGGTTACTCAGTTGTGAGATCTTAAATTAATATGACAAAATGGAGCTGAAAGCTCGCTGGATTTTTGGATAGAGTAACGTCGTAGGAAAAGTTTAAATGCTAAAGGCAAAAGGATTTTACCGCGAGACTGTACCGGAACAAGACAACGAATCTGGTGGTAGAAGCGAAAAGGACGAGCCGATGATCGGTCGCCGTTTTTATAGGTGTCGATCGTTGCGCAGAACGATCCCCTTCTTTAACCTTTGTCAACTTCTGCGCGCCATCCCCCTTTTTCTAGGAATTATAATTAGGGCACGATATCTTCGGCGCATGTTCGCCCATGTTCTTAGTTCTTTAGCTATTACTATATTGCAAGCTTTTTACATATGGTATAACGCTGTGTTGGTGCGGTGGTATAGGCGTCGGGTCGTTGCGCTGTAATTTTCCACTCTGCGTGGGCTTTAATGTTGGGGCAGCAAGCCCCCCTTGGCCCCTTGGCTACCGTGCTTCTTCCCCCGGTGGGCATTAGGACCTGGGCCGATTTTAGCAGCTATTTCCTAATATGGTGATCGTAGTGCGTGTCCGCTAGAGGTGACCCATGTTTCGTAGTGCACGTTAGTGCCGTGTGCATTTTCGGGGTCACGATGCACTGGATTCTATAGTACTTTACTTCTTAAATATTCTCACTATGCTGTTCGTTAAAAAGTCTATACATTAAGATTGCCATTCGGTTACTTGTCGTTTTGTTAGTTTCATAGCGCGTAAATATGTGAAATTTCATATACATTATAATTGATTACTGTCGTTATTCACCTGGAGTACAATAGCGATTGCTTATGAGACATAGTTGCTATCTGCTTAATATTATTAAGATTGCGCTGCTGCGAGTATTCTTAGGTGTTTGTGTTACAACAATCTTAACAGATTTAGGGTATTTAACAATTTGATAATTTTTAGAGCAAGTTTACATGTGTGCTTTCGTATATAATTCTCTTCTGTAATTATCAATTCTTATATTGATATAGATCGGCTTGGAAGATATTAGAACGTTATTCTTATGTTTGTTGGTTGCCTGGCACTGGGCGTTGCCACGTATACATCTTCGAGTTTATTCCTTGGTGTCGTAAAATACTTGTAAGGAGCTATGGATATGGTTTTTTATGTTTTACCTCAAAACTGGTGTCAGCTTTGCTCACATAAAAGGGTT
Source organism: Neodiprion pinetum (assembly GCF_021155775.2). NCBI lineage: Eukaryota > Metazoa > Arthropoda > Insecta > Hymenoptera > Diprionidae > Neodiprion > Neodiprion pinetum. The sequence continues at coordinate 24,081,157 of NC_060233.1, forward strand.
GCTTGTTAGTGTATTGATATATTTATTGTAATGCTATCTGGTTGTTTCGCCTTACAGAATCCTTTCGTGAGTTGATTGACCTTCAATCGTTTCGCCGTTAAGTTTCCTAATGTGTTCTCTAGATGGAGCTCTGTATGGCTCCACATTGGAGATCTGCATTGCCTTCAAAACGCTGTGCGCGCTGCCTACAATCTGGCGTTACGGAGTGAGGTATGATTCATGCCGGATAATTGGTATTCACGATTTTGAAGGTTTTGCAGTCTCTGGTTTTATGGATTATTGCAGCAGTGCTATCTTTACAATATATTAGTTACAGACTTATCTATGGTTTTACAGTCTTTTATACTCCAGGCTATATGGTATAGCGTAAGTTGCTTATAGTGTAGCTCTGAGCTCCGAATGCACAAATGGCATTGTCGAGTATTATATAATAATTGGATATAGTTATATATATATATAATTGTTAGTTAATTATGGTGTTAGTATGACAATGATATATAATAACGTATAATAATATTATAGCTCTTTGTAGTGCGAAGAATTCATAACGTAGTTTTTAAGCCTTGGTTAGTGAATTTCATAGTTATTTCTATCTAGGGATATTCCAAATAGTCAGACAGTTGTTTTAATACCTTATGGTTACAAGGTTCTCGTACTTCGAGTTAGGTTAGTTGATAAAAGTGATGTGCAATAATAATAGTCGATAAAACATACGGACGTTCCGGTCGGATGTTACAAACCTGTGACATTCTGTTACCACAGCAACAAAAATAAATGTCTAGAAGGAATTTGACTAAGTCCGTGTTTAAAAATTGACAGACAGTACAGTCAGCAATCTTTCATCTCTTTTGCGCTTCCAAATTCGTGGATAGCTTTGACTCTGTCCTAGGGAATTTTCAGTACTGTTAGTAAAGTTACGAACACGGCCTAAAGTGGGTAGCGTTTATCATAATAATAATAACATATGGAAATTTGCTTCTCGAGAGTGCGCCGCGAAAATATTGTAGTACCAATATACGTGGGGGAAAACTCAGAAGTTCTACTGATCCTTGTTTGGTTACTTTATCACCCAGCTCGATTCAGGTAGTAATGTTTTGCAATAGGTTGTCGAATAAGGGTGTGTGCTAGAAATTGATTCGATCATTCATAATATCAGAAATCAATCAAAAGTGAAATAGTCATATTTAAAACACGTGTTTCGTTTATTCGAAATACAACTTGAATGTAGTGCATGTAACTGTATGTAGTGTATTAACTTCAACCGTGGCGTATGTAAGACCGTGATATTAATTCACCTAATTTACTAGTACTTTCAAAATAGAGGTAGTGAATCTATATTACATTAGTGGACTGAAGTTCCAAGCATTTATTTGAATAAAAATGTACCTAACCTACAGCATACCAATTTTTTTAACCAAATTTTCTCAAACTTAATTTACAAATTTATCATTCATACTAAATCTCAAGAAAACTCTTGTATACAGTGAAGAAGTTTTGCGAAAACTGCAGATACATATTATATTAATGCTGCAGATTTCAAGTTCACAAGGTTATAAAAAGTTGTTTAGCTGGACGAGTTAGCATAGCAAATGATCATTTTATCCGGGTAATTGATCATTTCAAGCTTGCAGTATTAATTTGAGGACGATTTGTGCCTTGTAGTGAATATAAATATTAAGTTACCGTTACATTGTACTTATTTCACTGAAAATATTAAAACATATAATTAAATTCTTCAAGTCCAAGTCTTCAATTTAGCAAGCATATTTTGAATAACTTATATAATTGATACAAGTTTATCACCTAGGCTTGATACATGCAAATTCATTAAACCATTTTCCTGATTTTATCAGGTAAAATTTGAGAGATTGCTAACGATGGTTTTTTATTTTTTAAACCACATCACCTGTGAAAATTGTGAATAAATTAAATGTAATCAATACAATGACAGTCAGGATTAAATAAGCAAGTGTGCAGAAAATCACATAAGGCTGAAGTTAATAACATCAACGTAACAAAGCATCAAGAGAAAAATCATATTGTGCAATCTTAGAACTTTCAAGGAGTCGGCTTTGATTTTTTATGATGTTTCACTTCAATTTCAAATATTCCTAAAGGTGCGAAGTAACGATTTTTTCTAAATATGCATCATTATAGTCACATTACTAACTTCATCCTTGTAAAATCACAGTCATTCAATTCGAATATCTTTGATTGACATGCGATTTCCAGAATACAATAATCTAGAGAAAAATGCATTGCCATATGTTTAAGTTCAAGAATTTGCAAAAAATCACGAGGTATTGTCTCATCTAATACTACCATCTGACAATTTCTAAAAATCGTAGTCCAGTTAGTAAAAAACCTCTTAGATATAGGGTACATCGACCGTTCGTGTCGACGGTTGATTATGTACATTTTTTTATAATCAGCGTTAATGGTAATAGTAGATTGTGAATTTTGCAAACAATACGACAAACTTGTAAGTAATTGAATGAAACAAAAACACTAAAGGTACTGTTAAGCAAAAATATCAGAAATTTCATTAATGTGTGGCTGACAAGTTGTACCAAGGTCGCAAAGAAAGAGCACTCTTATCTTAATGCAAATCTAATGCTGGTTGGCTAGCTAACAGACTCTGTTTTTTACAAAAATAGTTTTGTATAAAAACGTGTGCCCCAACGGGAACTTACAGGTCAGAATGAAATTTTAACTGTTTGTAAATAAAGACATAGTGTAAAATTGAATAAAATATTGATAAATAAGTCAAATCAAAAACAAACGAACTCGGAAGAATACAGAATATTTTTGTACATTATATTTTGTATGAGGGTGTTCTTGGAGTAAGATTGAAAATTTTTATCTCATTGTTGATGTTTTGGCTTTGATGGAAGCCCTCCTAAGACTTTATTTTAAACCAAACAAAACAGGTAGGAGTAAATTTACATAGAGTACATTATACCTTGATTATTCTAAATACAATAGGATATGTCTCAAAATTAAGTTAAATAAATTCAAGCTATATCCTCTCACCATTAATTCAATGTTTAAAAGGAGAACGGATGAAATGTAATCAATGCTTTAATGAATCAACATTTGTATTTAGATTGAATTGGTTAATCATCATGATTATTGTTCTGGTGGTAAATTTCAAAAGTTCTATAGGTACGAGTATTGTGTACATTTTTGTGATCAATTCTAGGTAGTATTTGATGCTGATATAAATGATACAATTTATACTTCTGTATGAATAACATGTATGTGGAATAATGTGTAAATAGAATTAATATGTATCCCAAGAACAACCCCTGGAATCATGGAAGAGTGACTGATTTCTCACAGCGGCAGTTTTCGATTATAAATCATTCAAATGCAGAACAGGCTGATGATCACTGGATATACGGTCATCCGAAATCCATTGTTTCTCACATTGGGATATAGAAAATATACAAGCATCCATAACAACCAACCAATCAACTATAAATGTTTTAATTTTTAAGCATTTCGAAGAGATATTTTTGCCAGATGAATTGAAAACTCGTTGATGTATTAATTTTTACAAATAATATGCACAATAACAGTCCATGCTTAATTGACGAACAACTTCTTGATGGAACAAATGACGACTTTGTAAGAACTGTTGTTGATTTGATTTGTGGCAATAACTGGTCTCATTTTGACTGTTTTAAACAATAATGAAGTATTCTAAAAAACGACGAATTTTAGAAAATAATTTACTAGAGCTTCTTTTATAATAATTCAGCATATAAAGATTGCCGCTTCTTGGTATAGATCATGGCAAGAAAAAGTATATACAAATTCGTGTTCTCCCAAACTTTTTCATGCTGCGTGCTCATAGAAATGCTAGAGGTTCGAATCCGTCATTCAATTACACTCACACCACTTTGCCTGTTCTCGTTAATCACAATAACAATATGTACATATAATAATAAAATCGCACTTTCTAGACAAGCTAGAGACATTTCGGTAAATCCTATGTTGTCAATAATTTCACTATTAACCATAGTCACACTTGACACTGTCGCAATTTGCACTCCAGAAGAGACAGTTACCTACACCGCTATAACATATTAGGAATACAGCGGCCAGAAAGACAACACTACAAATGGTGCATGGCTTTCTTTCAAGGAAAAAACCAATTAAATACAGTATCATGAACATGACATGAGTCTGAAGTAACGCAGGATTCACTGGTTTTGGTATTAGTAAAACAGGAATCAACCATTGTAGGCAATACATTGTTTTTTCCAGGTACAATGATTTCACCTTGAACCACAAATCTGCTTCCGTTGTTTAGAAACGTCAGATGGTTGAGCCACTTTGAAAGTGATAAACATTTAATACGTTTCATCAACGAAGTTTTACATCGTCACTTTTTTCGCGTTATATTTTTCACAGCATACGAGGTTAGCTTTGGCAAGTGATTTCACATTTGCGTAGTAGTCAGACTATCCACGCGTGGATGACCGCATCATACGTAAGAGACAATTGCGATTTTCGATTGTCAATTATCACACGTTGCGAAAATTATTCACGGCTGCTCCAATCCCTATCTGGTGAGACTCGCACTGGTATCAAATTTACCCACCTTTTGTACTTTCCAATGATTATAATTAGTTACGGAATTCAAGTTATTCTCCGAACATTGGCTTGCAGAACCCACGGACATAGTGGGTATGTGCGGATATACACTGCGAGCACTGTTCAGTGCTCTTACTGGGGAGAAATTCGTTCCGTTATAGACTGACTGTATACAGTCGCAGTATCCTAGGGAAATATATGACGTCATAAATTGTCGCCATTTTTCTACTGTGAACACTGGCGTTTTCGAGGTAGGGTGCTCTCAGTGCTTTGATCACGTGATCAACAGCGTTCAGAAATTTAACAGCTTCCACTATTGATAATTATTATTATTGAATATTGTCATTTAAAAATACCGGCCGTTAAAAACAAAAATGAAAAATTTGAAGAAATTGTGTTTATTGTAGTGTGAAACAAATATTATGTATGAAATCAAAATAACGCCAAAAAATGTCGATCACCGTATACTGTACTGTGTTCCGTTTTAAACAGTAACCAGTATAGCTAACTATAAAGGAACGGCTTCGCAGTACACACGTCACACCTTACAGCAGAGATGCTTACAGTGCTCGCAGTGTATATCGGAACATATCCAGTATAATTCCTATGTCCATGTTAGAACTCATCCTGTTACCGCCTCTTTAGTCCTTAGGCTGGATTTTCACGTGCGGCAAACAGCTGGATGCAGCATATTTTAATTCGTTATTTCACCAAAATCACTAAGTTAGACATCACAAAATGGTGATTTTGGTGAATTGACCGATCATAGCATGCTGCGTCCAGCTGTTTGCTGTATGTGAAAATCTAGCCTGAGTGTGAGATTCTTGTAACCGGAAGGTTCAAGGAACCGTCTAGCTATTATAAATATCCCTAGGTAGAGAAGCCCCTTAGAGCATATACAGTATGGTGGCAGCCTGGTGACAGAAAAAGTTTCCCCGAGCCGGCGAAAGAGAGGGACATAGTATCTGAATTTTCGTCTAATTCAACTTCACTACGATCCTTATCATCTATGTATATCGCTAAGGATGTAGTCGGTATATACGCTATAATTATAGATTATTGGTGGCAGATTATTGGTGGCAGATCGTCGTTCCATAACAACTGACGGGTCACGCTCTTTGCCCAATCTGGCATGACTCTATTGCATATTACAACAATAATATTACCAGCTCGCTTTATTTCTAAAGTTCGCATATCTAGCTGAAATCTATCAGTGAATAGTGTGATCAATTTTTCCTGGTTTGCCAAGAGATTCATCTGCAAAATTGAAATGTTGATGTAGTAGTTGAAATCGTGATTTTGACGAAGGTTGTTAATTGTGAGCGGGTGGCTTTTAGCGGGGAATTGTGTGGTTGGATTTGTGTCTTCTTGGAGTAGGGGAAGCGTGAGTTTTAAAATTTTTGGAGTTTACTCCTTAAGAAACGATTTGAGTTATAAGGCCTGGTACGGAAATTTTGTGTGGGGTAAAAAAATATATATCTGTAGGATTGAACGTGCAAAACAATGAGATGGGATACATTACAGAGCGTATCCTATACTCGGGGTCGCCTCTTTGCGCGATGCCTCGTAGTCTCACTGTATAGTTCACTACCTCTGGTCTGGGAGTTGAATGTGTGCGTATGTTTGTACGGGAGTGTTGTGAAGTTCTGCCGCAACTTGTACGCTGCTGCTGAGTACAGGGTATGCATGCTGTGTAATAAATATAAGCTACCGCGATACATCTAGTAGCATTCATTGTATAGATTCAACGTACGCAACAGCAACCTAACCATCAACTTTTAATGTTTTGATTTTAAAGTTTTCTTGTACTTCTATGCATTGATACGTGTATTTTTATGTATCATTAAACAAATCATCTAGTGATTAAAGTTAAAATAATCCGAATAATTACAGGTATATGTTTGTTTCTCTTATCGTTTTGGAAAGTGCGTTCATCTACCCTCTTTTTAAATTCGATATATATCATAATTATTGTTCGTAAGGAGTAGGTAAACGCCAGTCGTGCGTCGGAGCTGACACACACACACACCTTTTTTCTCATGGATTGGTGGGTAGCGATATTGTTTCGTATTTATTGGCTGTTCGTCGGTTGTAGTTATTTGATGTTTAATTACCTTAGTGCATCCTAAATTATCGCCTGGTAGGTGAAATATATCTGCGCTTGCTCGGATTAAGTTATAGACATTCTCTTTTTCCTCGGTATTTAAGTGTTCTAATCTCAATAAGGATTCCAAAAGCTCGACCCTGGCTTTGACTAGGTCGTCGTGGGAATTTTGAACCATGAATAATCGTTTTATTTTTGGGATATTTATTTCGTTAGGTTGATTCGTGTTTTGCGTAGAGATATTCCGTGGGATTGCGCACGTTATCTTCCTTTTATACTGGTCTTCGGCTGTTTTCGTATAGGGTTTAGATTTGCGGATTCGCGTAGACTTCTTTATTTCTTGTCTTCTTGTATATTTATTTCTCTTGGTTTTTATTGCATTGATTTATTTCTTCTTTAAATATCGAGGTGTGTTTATTTATTACAGCCTTGTTTGCGTTGTCAGTAATATACTGTCCCATTAATTTGATTTCGTTTAATTTACTCGTTGTGGGTTTACTGGGTTTAGTTTGATTCTTCTGAGATCTATCTTCTCGTTTCATGGGTTTATTGGATTCACTCAGGTTTACTACAGAATTATCATTTCTTATGGATTCGTCGGAATATTCATTATTATTTTCCTCGGATTCGTCGGAATTACTTTTACACTTGTTACTCGTAGTTTTATTTTCATACTTCACGGATTCATTGAACTCACTTGGTATTATCGTAGTTTCATTATTATTTTTCATGGATTTATCATTATCTTTCATAGATTCATTGGATTCAACTGGATTTATTGCAGATTCGTCGTTATTTTTCATGGATTTATAGGAATGTTTCGAAGATTTATTATCGTTTTTCACAGATTCATTGGATTCACTTGGAGTTATCGCAGATTCGTCGTTATTTTTCATGGATTTATTGGAATATTTCGTAGATTTATTATCGCTTTTCACAGATTCATTGGATTCACTTGGATTTATCGCAGATTCGTCGTTATTTTTCATGGATCTATTGGAATATTTCGTAGATTTGTTATCGTTTTTCACAGATTCATTGGATTCGCTTGGATTTGTTGCATATTCGTCATTATTTTTCATGGATTTATAGGAATATTTCGTAGATTTATTATCGTTTTTCACAGATTCATTGGATTCACTTGGATTTATCGCATATTCGTCATTATTTTTTATGGATTTATTGGAATATTTCGTAGATTTATTATCGTTTTTCACGGATTCATTGTCGTATTTTATGCATTCGTCGGGATATATTTCATATTTTGTGGGTATGTTCTTATAATTAACGGTTTCTTTTGCATTCTCGCTTTTGATTTTAAAATTCTGGGTATCTGATTCTAAAGAGTCCTCTGTTTCACTCATTTCCTCCAGGATTTGCGGTGGAATCCTCAGCCTTACTTCCGAGTCTGACGTATTAATTGCATAAAGGTACGCTTTATTATATCGATTTGCTACTAACGCGTTCCCTATGTAGACGTCGCCTGCGTCTATCAGAGGTAGGTACCCTTCGGTTTACTCAGTTTTTTCGAGATTGATACGGATGCCAAGCCGTGTCCTCGATGGAATTACGATAACATCTTCCGGATTTTTGACCTTTTCCTTTCCTTTAAGAGGTTCGGAAATTTCCGTCTTTAAATCGGATTTTGTATAACCGAGACACCCGTTAGATTCTACGTCTAGGAGCGGTAAAACCTCGGCGCCTAGTTCGGTCTCCGCGAGTTTGTCGCAGTTGCCAGTCTGCGCTCTATACGGAGTCGTTTTTTCCTGCTGGTTTAGAAATGGGATTTGTACGTTACCGAATTCTAATGTGCCTTTATCAAAATTTATCTGAGCTCCATTTTCGTTGAAGAACTGGGATCCCATTATTCCGTCCTGTGGGATTGGTAAATTTTCCGGAACTATATGGAATTGAGCTTCGGTTCCTATTACGTTTATGGGAATTTCTCCCATAGTTTCTACGCACGCGGGGACTATTCCGCTAAGATTAAATTTCTTTTGTTCGTTTATTTCGATCTCTGACCTTACACAGTTATTTTCTATAATGTTCAGGTCGGAGCCTGTATGCAACATGAATGTACTCGGATTTTGTAATTCGCTCGCTTCTAATTTGATCGTAGGGATTATACTCTCTGGATTTATGATCGTGTTGATTGATTTGTTATCGGAATTTTGAGGCGGATCTATAATTATTTGTTCCATATCGCTTGTAGGCAACGTCACTAGTTTTCTATCGGTACGCCCTGTATAATAGACAAGGTGCGGTTGGGTATTTTGAGAGCCTCCGAGGTCGCACCGTCGTTCGGCAGGCTCTTCCCGTTTCCCAAAAATGAGACTCGATTTTCTAGCGGTATTTGATTTAATCTACCACTTCGCTCTTTAATTGGACATTCACTGATTAAGTGACCGTAGTTTCTGCAATATCGACAGTGTTCGTGTGGTTGTTCTGTCTGGTATTCGTCAGGTCGGTTCGAATTGTAGGGCTGATAATTTGTTTGCGGAGTATAACGCGTTTGTCTAATTATTTGATTATCGTCGTACTGATTTGGACGCTGATTTCCCTGTCTGAAATTTGATTGTGACCTCTGCGGGCTAGGGTCCCTTGAATAAGTTCTCTCACGGTACAAGTTATTGTTGGGATCAACGTTTCCGCGGTATTGATTGTTCCCTTGATAGCGATTTTCGCGATATTGATTATTTCTAAGATAACCTTGTTGATTAGGGGAGTTCGACCTTCGATTACTGTAATTGTCTTGGTTACTAAAATTCGGAGGTCCCTGTTGTCGATTGGGACGATTTTCTCTTGAATCGTAACCGGGTTGCGGTTGGTCATTTATTTGACGATTTTGATGTTTCGGAAATTGATTTCGCGAGTTAGTGGTATTTTGCAGTTGGTAGGTGTTCGAGTTACGTCGAGCATCCGAATAAGCATCTCTCGAATTATAATTATCCCTATAGTCTGCTCGATTACCTTGGGTAACATAAGTTTGGTTCCGAGGTTTACGGTGATCGTAATAGCTTTTATCTAAATTATATTGGCAATCGTATTTATCGTGGTCGTTTACTCCACATACAACGCAATTGTATGGTTGAAACATCGCGTAATTTATCGTAGCGTCTTGAATTGTGCTAGGTTGATCTCCTAGTCTAAGTTGGATTTTAATTTTCTCCTGTTTCTCTACTTTCATTGCCGCGTCGGCCAGTTCTTTTAGAGTACCGGGTACTGTGGGGATTTTTCCGTCGATTTCGGGTCTTAATCCGCGCAGAAAAGCGGCTCTGCCATCCGCTTCGGTATTTCGCGTAAAAATTTCGAAATCATCTTTACGTTGTTCTTGCAAGAATGCCTGTCTTATATTTTCCATTGCTTCGCGTACCCTTGATGCGTACGTCACGACGTCTTCATTCTGTCTTTGGAAAATTTTCCCTAGTTCACCCTGACACAGATTAACGGATTTGGCTGGTCCATAAAGCTCATTTATTCGCGCGGTTAATTCGTCTACGGTATCGAACCGTTCGTTCTCGATCACACGTCGAGCTACTCCCTTGATTTTATCACGTATTATTCGCGCGAGGCTTAATTCGACTTGAGGCGGAACCATTTCGCGTGCATCCTTGCATCCCTGCACAAAACTTCTAACCTGGGACGGATTGCCGTCAAACACCGGGACTGCCTCTAAGGCATCCTTAATTGAGATATAATGATAAGTCGGTGCGGGTAAGGCGGTTGCGCCTGTACTTGCAACGGGTTCGCTCACCATTTTGAATTCCTGAGGAATCTTAATATGTGTTTGGGATTGATTTTCCGAATCAGGCGTTTGAATAAGTATTTGAGTGGGTTTTTCTGTTTTTCTCGAGTTCTCCGGAGAATTTTTATTCGTTGGATTAGAATTTTCGTTGGAGATTTGTGACTGTTCGGGAGTTAGACTTGAGTTTCCTGACGCGTTCGTCTCCTCTAAATTTTCTAATTGTCCTTCAAATAATTGGGTGCCCTGCGTACTAACTTGTGATCTGAGTCGTCGGTCTGAAGGCGGAGTATGTACTACGGCTGGGCGTTTTTTATCGATAGGAGGGTCTTCCTTTCCCATTTAATGTTGGGATTGCACAATCGGATTTATTTGTTTATAACTGGGTTGGAAATGGGGATTAATTGTTCGGGATTCGTATAATAGCGACAATTCCGGGGACTGCTGAGACGGAAGAGAGACAGGACAGGTTTGATAGCGGGGAGCTTGAGAGTAATAAAAAAAAAATATTTTTGACTCGTTTTTATGAATATGGATAACGAGTTGGGGTGCTGTGATGTTCTGAACAACTCTCCTTATTTTATGGGTTCCCCGATCAATAACCGATGCGTATGTGATGACTGAATTTGAATTTTTGTTAATAAGGTTTATTTCAACTTTTAGATTCCGTGTCGGAGGAAAAGGAGTTGGAAATCGTTGAAAGTTTGAACGGGAGGTATTCAGGAATAATTTTTGCCTTTTTCCTAATCTTTGCGTCTTCTTCGCTAATTGTTCTGGGTCGCGTTGGGGGCTCGAACAGCTTATTTCTTTCTTTTATTCGTTCTTCTGTATCTCCCATGTAATAGCAAATATCTTCAGAAGTTCCGATGGTATGGTTAGAATTCTGCGGTTTATTGAGATAAGGCTCCTTTACAGAGTCCGGGATTTCGTGCGGATCGTTTAATATAATCGGCTGAGTATATTGTTCCCAAAGCTTCACTACGGTTCCGCGTTTTCCTCCGTTTATTTCGTTCGATTTTGGGAGCATTCGTTATGAGAACAAAGGGTATTCGTCAGGGGTTTCGATTAAAGGTTTGAATCTTGGTTCGACAGAGTATTTCGATGAAAACGAGGGATCTCAGTGATACAAGATTCCAGTAGGTGCGATATTAAAGAAATATTTGAATGGAAAGTTTCCAGAGCGGTTGGAAAAATTCTTGACTGACTCATTGATTTTTAGAATTTTGGCGAGTTAACGGGTATTAAAATTCAGGTTTGTTGAGTTATTTTATTAAATCGAGCGAGATTAGGATGATTTTCAGTTCGTGTCGGTAGCGCGCAAAACTTCCGCCGTCCGTCGGTCGCTACTCGCGTCACAAAAAGTTTTTCGCGATTATAACGTTTGGTTTCCCGGACGATGCACCAAAAAAAAATTTTATATGTGACGTCGGAACGGTACCTGGTGGAAATTTCCAGATGTTAGACACCGGAATCATTCACACAGCTACAGTTAGACTCACATCAGTAGTTTGGGTCACCAATTACCGATAAAGTATTGAAACACACCGGACAACGGGCATTCTGTCGCTCTAATCGAACGAACCGAGGAAGGAGTAATTATTGGATAAAAAATTTAATTAATTGGCTTACCTCTTGAGAATACTCTGGATATGATGACTTGCAGCGTAGATTGGTGACATGATTTAACGGAATAACTGATTCTAATATATTTGGATACTTTGATTAACTTGGATTTATTTTATAAGTTCAATATTTCAAGTCACAAAAACGGAGTTACTTAGTGCAAGATCTTAAATTAATATGACAAAATGGAGCTGAATGCTCGCTGGACTTTTGGGCAGAGTAACGTTGTATGAAAAAGTGTAATGCAAAAGGCAAAAGGATTTTACCGCGAGACTGTACCGGAACAAGATGACGAATCTGGTGATAGAAACCAAGAGGACGATCGTATGATCGGTCGCCGTTTTTATAGGGGTCGATCGTTGCGCAGAACGATCCCCTTCTTTAGATTTTGACACCTTTTGCGCACCTCCCCCTTTTTCTAGGAATTCTAATTAGGGCACGACATCTTCGCCGCATGCACGCCTGTGAGCTTAGTTCTTCAGCTATTACTATATTGCAAGTTTTTACATATGGTACAACGCTGCACTGTTGCGCTGGTGTAGGTGCGGGGTCGTTGTTCTGTAATTTTCCATTCTGCGTGGGCTTTGTTGTTGGGGCGCAAGCCCCCCTTGGCCCTCGGCTACTGTGCTTCTTCCCCCCGTCTCGTGCTTTCGGCAGCTATTTCCTAATATGGTAATCGCAGTGCGTATGCGCTAGTGGTGACTCATGTTTTATGTTAGTGCCGTGTGCATTTTCAGGGTCACGATGCGCTTAATTCTAGTTCCTGTTTACTTCTTAATATTTTTACTATCTTGCTCGTTACAAAGTCCATTTGTCATATTGGTCACTCGTCGTTTGTTAGTTTTATAGCGTGTATCTATATAAAATTACATATGTATTATAATTGATTACTGTCGTTATTCACGTGGAGTACAATAGCGATTGTTTATGAGACATAGTTGCTGTTTCCTTAACATTATTAAAATCGCGCTGCTGCGAATATTCTTAGGTGTTTGTGTTATAATTATCTTAACAGATTTAGGGTATTTAACAATTTGATAATCCATAATTTTAGAGCAGGTTTACATGTGTGCTTTCGTATATAATTCTCTTCTGTAATTATTAATTCTTGTATTGATATAAATCGGCTTGGAAGCTTCTAGAACGTTTTTCTTATGTTTGTTGGTTGCCTGTCATTGGGCGTTGCCACGTATGCACCTTTGAGTTCATTACGAGTTGATTTACCTTCAATCGTTTCGTCGGTAAGTTTCCTAATGTGTTCTCTAGATGAAGCTCTGTATGGCTCCACATTGGAGATCTGCATTGCCTTCAAAACGTTGCGCGTGTTGCCTACTATACGGCGTTACGGAGGAAGGTATAGTTCATGCTGGATAATTAGTATTTACGGTTTTGAAGGTTTTGCAGTCTCTGGTTTTATGGATTATTGCAGCAGTGCTATCTTTTTATTATATTGGTTATACATTTTTCTATGGTCTTACAGTCTTCTATACTCCAGGCTATATGGTATAGCGTAAGTTGCTTATAGTATAGCTCTCAGCTCCGAATGCACAAATGGCATTGTCGAGTGCTATATAATAATTGGATATAATCGTGTTAGTCAATTGTGGTGTTAATATGATAGTGATATATAATAACGCATAATAATATTATAGCTCTTTGTAGTGCGAAGATCTCGTAACATGGTTTTTAAGCTTTGGTTAGTGAATGTCATAGTTATTTCCATCTAGGGATATTCCAAATAGTTAGTCAGTTGTTTTAATTCCTTATGGTTACAAGATTCTCGTACTTCGAGTTTGGTTAGTTGATAAAAGTAACATGCAGTAATTATAGTCGATAAAACATACGGACGTTCCGGTCGGATGTTACAGGTCTATGCGTACTAAGGCCGTGTTCGTAAATTGACTGAGAGTACTCAAAATTCCCTAGGACAGAGTCAGAGCTATCCACGAACTTGGAAGCGCAAAAGAGATAAAAGATTGCTGACAGTACTGTCAGTCAATTTTCGAACACGGCCTAAGTAGGCCTCTCCCTCACTAGCGCTAGCGGCGAAAATTCACAACATCGGCTTCATTTTCGAGCACGTTTTTACAGTCGGAGTTCACAGACCTGTCTATTAAGACCGTGCTTATAACCAAAGAGTATAGGGAGTATAGTAACGTAGCAAGCAGCCAATGAGAGCGTTTTGCTGTTGCTGCATCCCAGCTGTTTGCTGCACGTGAGAAAACAGCTTAAAGCATTAGAGCATATACTGTGTATGTATATATGCTCTAAGATACCGCCACGGCGATAGAAGGGACGCTGATTACCCTAGTTTGTAACGCGATTTGCGGTTCGGTTCAAGCGTGTAGTTAGGTTAGTGTTAGGTGAACTTGACAGACCAATGTGTGGAATATATTGTTCGGTGTCTCGTAGAGAACAGAATGGTGTCTCAAAGGCAGGAATTGACTCGAAAAGCACTGAGGTATTTGTTTTTTCACATCTTCACGCCACGCAAATTCATTTCCAACAAATTTTACCACTACTTACCTCCCAGTATTTGCTGAAGGCACATGACAACGTACACACGATAGTTTGAATTTTTGAATCGGGCATCTAGAAACTTTCAAATTCCACATAAGAGAGAGAAACTAACGAATCTGTTTAATCGAATTGCTGGTCATAAAAAAAACCCATGATCGGATATACACATGTAAAATCTCCAGAGCTGATGGAAATAAAGCTTATTGTCAGTAGCCAAACATGCTAAACTTTCTTTAAGCAAGACGAAGCGAATTTGTTTTTCATCTGTCATTCTATCAAAGTTTTAATTTTATATGAGTTTTTACCAAATTGTAACCATTGTACTTCACCGTGTTGTTTTAAATAATATCTAGCTAGGTTTAGCATTACACTTGGCGGGGCTTTGGTAACACAACAAATGTTAGCAAATTAATTTTATTCACTGTAATACATAAAACTACTCAGAATTACATGGCTACCAATGTATTCCACATAGAAATCTGTGACCGAAACTGATAGGAGATTTGTTATTTGCTCATTACAGTTATTGAAAAATTGGTTAATCTGATAGCATCTGTAGGTTGTGAACAGAGCTGGCGGATCGACATGCACTTGGCAGTTGTCCTGCTACAGCTATCTTATAGGGCGTTAGCCTGAGTCACGCCGTATATATATTCATGATCTTATTCAAATGTTACTTTCTACATTTAACCCTGTGTGGTCTCAATGTAATTTAGCTATTTCCGCAGTCACACTGGGTGCGCCGTCCATGTACAGTTGTCAACGTGTTAAATTGCTTAAGAACTTCTAAAAAATACATGAATACTCTTGAATCTTTCTAAAATCGAACCCATAATTATTTGAGTACAAAAGTTATTGTATCTTATATTATGCATTAGTATCTGAACGAAAACGCCAGAAAACCATGTTTTGGCCTCAATTTCAAAAAGTAAAAAATGTGCTATACTGAAAAACAAATTACCATGGATTGTTGTCATGGACACCCTAATGTTCAAGAATAATTGAGTTTTGATCGTTTCTGCCCCAAACTATAATTATTGGATAGCTTGGAAATGCACAATTTCAAAGAGATGCAAATTAATGATTTTTATGAAAAATAAATCGAACAACATTTTTTATTGCAAAAATAATATTATCTTTAAGCAAACACGAAATTAGAAATGAAAACTAACACTAAGTAAAAAAAAAATGAATTGCTCTTTTGGAAAAGAATGCTTATACCTGTTGTTTGGACATAAAGAAATCAGTCAATTAAGACATTGATTTACACACTTTAATGCACCATTAGAAGTCTTTTAAATAAAAAAAAGATCAAAAAGACTTTTAAATCCCAAGTTTTACTCAGACGGCGGTTGCACGGAGTCGTTTTTGTCCCCTCAAGTTTAAACCGCTGTAGCTCAAGAACAAATGGGTGGAGGACGGCCAGAACTTACCTGTACGAAGTTTTTTTGGAAATGGAAGCTGCGCCTTATTCCTTTTCGGTTTGTCGGGAATTCCCAAGTATAATTCTGCTTGGGACAAATTGATCTAGTGTGATTGCCCAGGGGTAATTGCAAACAATTTAATTTTGGTGAAATTGCACAAATATAAATATTTTTGGAATATTGAATAGTTTAATTAAATTTGAGTTTATTTTTGCAATGCAAAAACTCAAGTTAAACTAACTTAAAAATTAAAAAATTAAAATAATTAACCAGGAGGAGCGTTGAATACATGGTAGTACCGCTTTTCTAAGACAGAATGCAGATCATGAGATTTGTGCCTTATACTTACATTAATTATTTCACTCGTTGCCATGTTTTGCGGTATACACGGAATCTTAAAAATGGCTCAACCAATTTATTTCAACTTTGGAAACAGTGTAATTGGACAGTTTATCCTCAACATCACGACCTTTTTGTCTCGGTAGCATAATTGTGCCCATTTTAAGTTGAAATTCTATTTTTCAGCCAATATCTAACTTTTTTGAAGAAGATTTATCTTGACCTTGGAGATTTGTTGAACACACACACAGCAGTGTGTTTCGTTGTTTGTCGTTTTTGCCTTTTTTGTTCTATTTATTCTTCAATTTTCAACACGCTTTTATGTAATTGGAAGTGTTATCGCATTTGAGGTAATCTCTCTTTTATTTTTGCTTCAACACCTTGCATATTATTTACATCAATATGTCTTACTTTGTCAAACCTATTTGTATATCATTTTTATTTTGTTTGTGACAGATATTTAAATAAAATTGTTCTGAGGAGGGCCCCCACCAGGGCCGAAACGTTAACACGATAAAAAGTGTTTTTGAGTTGTGACCTTCATATCCAAGAATAACTTTAATCATCTAACTTTTTTATTGCCTTAACAAAAAAAGAAAAAAGAAGACTAGTACAAAGGTGAGATCCTGGTAAAGTGAATAAGCTATTTGAAAATAGTTTCCTCAAATTTGAAATAAATTGGTTGTACTATTTTAGAAATATCGTAGATACTACAAAACATGTCTTGGAACGAAATAGTTGACGTTATTGTCGATAGCAATGCTACCTATCAATAGATTCCAATGAAAAACTCATTAAATCAAGCTTGATCTATATATTTTTGAATAAAAGACACCCGAATTGATTTGTATAATTGCTCGTGAATACTTGAATTCCCTAATTCACCCGCTTATTCACCCGTCTTCTCATTCATACCTCCTTATTGTGAGACAATTGGTATTATATAGAATAATTATTTCAGTGGACAAAGTGCAAAGATGCAATGAATGCCAGAGGTCCTGATGGAACTTCGGAACTATTCCGAAGATTAGCCAAACAGTGGGACGGCCATTTTGCAGCGAGCATTTTATGGATGCAAGGAAGCAACCCTGTCATGCAGCCATGTACAGATTCTGATGTTAATGGTAATGTCCTACTGTGGAATGGAGATGTTTTTAATGGAAGTTTGGTGAGTGAACACATTAGCAAATCAAGAAGTTTTGTGAAAGTATGAAGCCTTTTGTTCTGAATTCTATTTCCACTGTTTTCATGACTGGAATATTTGCAGTAAAAAGAAACTGCAAAATTATTTGTCAATATCACATGTTGTTCCCGACACAGGATAAAGGGCATCATGCGTTTATAACTAGCCCACACTCTGTTCTTGAACAAGATTATTATACTAATGAACAATAAAAAAAAAAAATGCTATAACATCTCATATTTATTAAACTTGCTTATACTGAAACCTCCAAGTAGTTCTTCCTACCAAAGAGATTTGGTAATATTTTCTGTAACAATGTATTGTACTTGTTTTCAAAATTTATTAACAATCAGCTGATGGCAATTAACCCTCTGAAGCATACATTTTTCCTTGCAGTCAAATTTCTTAAAGCTCGGTACATTAGGGTTCGCCACATTGCTGATTTCAAAAATGTGGTCAAATCTGACAAATTTTCGAAATTCAAAATGGTGGATCTAATATGAGTGAATAGGATCAATTTTTATGATTTCAGTCCGCCATCTTGAATTTTGCAATTCTGACATCGGATTCGTTTTCAGTGTCGCCAAAAACCCTCGAACTAACAAATTTCAAGCCAGCATGATCAATTTTTATCTTTTCCTAGACTGCTATATTGGATCCGCTATTCTGAATTTTCAAATTTTGATATCGGATTAACGAGTTCCACTTTGCTGGTTCCCACAGCCTTCCCACAACTACATTTATTCTGTAAAAACAAGCATTTTCAAAACTGTTTATTTATAGTGCTCATTGTATTCGTGGAATCATCATAACCCCTCTTAAAACATCAACATTGACATCTTAGAAGACAAATTAGGCAAAAAAAATGACAGTGATATCTCAAAAATTGAATATAAATCTTGAATAACCAATTCATAAAAGGTGTCTCATATGTAAGATGCTGTGCCACAAAGGGTTAAGTCGGGGAAAAACAAGAAATCACTCAAAATTGGACAACAACATTAGTCGCAAATTACTAACCTAGACAAAAATTCTAAAATTTTATCTTCACTGTTTCCTTAATTGTCCGAGAGAATATGGTAACTTTCGGGGAATTGAATCATTTTAATCGCATATTATACTAGGTGAAGAAAATTTGGCAATGATGTATGCCAAGGTACACGTCTCAATGTGTTGCTCAGAACATTTTTTGTAAAATGTACCAAAACTATGTTACACAAAAAATCCATTCCTTTCTTTAGGCAAGCGATACAGAGTGTGATACAACGACAGTGCTAAAAAGGTTCAGTTCTTCCCAAAATGTTGTCGCAACACTGTTGGAGGTCCAGGGACCTTATAGTTTTATATACTTCAATAAGTCAGACAATTGTTTGTACTTTGGGCGAGATTCGATCGGTAGACACAGTCTATTAATAAAATTGAACGAGGACAAGACTTTGCTGACATTGTGCTCTGTTGGGAATAAAAATGTGAAAAATATGACAGAGGTACCAGCAATTGGAATATTTGTAACAAACTTAAACTGTGAAGAGTTCAATTTGACTTGTTATCCATGGAAAGAACCAAATCTTAGGTTCACAGATATTATTGAAGATCTTGAGACAAGTTTGAACATGGATATTGATGTAAAAGAAACCATTGTCAAACCAGAAATTGATAATTCAATTCTATATCTAGATCCAGAGATCAAAGATGTCCAATATCTCAAAAACATTGATTACAATCAAAATTTCAGTCAAATAATGGAACAGCTATTAGAAAACAAGGAAGTATACCAAAGAGTGGAAAACATTTTAAGGTTTCTGAGAAGTTCTGTCGAAGTTAGAGTTAGAAAAAAACCTAACTACTGCAGGAATTGTATAAGCTTGTATCTGAATGCTGAAGAAGTAAACTGCAAGCATGCCAAAATTGGTATACTTTTCTCGGGTGGATTGGATTCTGCAATTTTAGCTGTTATCGCTAATCAATTTGTCCCAGAAAATGAAGAAATTGATTTAATTAACGTTGCTTTTGAGAAAATAAAGAATCCAAATTCAAATTGCACAAAGGAAGCTGCCACTATCAATTACGATGTACCTGACAGAAAAACAGGCAAACAAACTTTTACTGAACTTGAAAGGATTTGTCCTAATAGAAGGTGGAACTTTATACAGGTTTGTTAGTTAATTAGTAAAAGTATTTTAAAAGGTTACAGGACTCTTGAAAAGCAAAGCGAAATGCCATATGTAACAAAAAATTACAAATTGATGAAATGAAGTACCGGACCTATCTAGTTTCGAATTGACATTCCGATGAGTAGGTGTATTTAGTCCAGTCAAATAGAACTTGAAAATGACAAAACGGATTAAAAAGCCAAATTTTTTAGGGCAAGTAGAGGGTCATCTGAGATGCCCAAAAACACCAAAATCCAACGAAATTTCCTTGTGCATCGGCCGCCATCTTGAACAACAGACAATCCTCGATATCTCGGCTCCCATTGGTCGGATTTTCGATTTTTTTTTAGTTTTTTAGAAAAAAATATTGTCTACAACTTTTATTGGAAGAATATTTTCATAGCGGTGAATGAAAACGTTTTACAATAAAAAAAAGTGCCATAAATTGATGTCTAATAATGTTTATTGTCAATTATATTGCCCCCTTTAGATGTTATCAATAAATTTTTCATATAAAAGTTGTAGGGGACTAAATTCTGAATAATTTTTGTCTTTACGATTTTGCGATTACTCGAATATTACTTGAGATAGAGAGCGTCAAAGTTGTCTCTGTCCGCATTCTACCTGCAAAGCTTACGGACTAATTTGACTGGACTAATTACACAGTATCTATATTATTTTATCTGAGAGAATTGGATACATACAAAAGGTATGTTCGATTACTTGGTATTTATAGGAATAATTTAATTATGTCTATACTCGGCCAAAATCTGATCTTTGTGCTTACATTCAAATCAATTTAATTTACTAATCGCGTTAGTTATAACATCTCTTGCCTATTAACATTCAGAACACATCCTCCAATTTTATTTTGAATATCCGGAAGCCCAATTTCTAGTAAAAAATATAAAAAATGGAAGAAATGACATTTTTTTACAAAAATTTCTTGTATTGAAGTAAACAATTTTGTGAGGTTTTTTTTTCATTTTAATATTTCTAACGATGCAATTGAATTATGGTGATTGATTCTAAAGTGTTTGACGAATATCTGAGAATTTTTTCAAGTTGATCGGATAAGTTGTTTTGAAATGGTGGACCGTGAAAGAGTGCAGAGAATCTTACAGACCCACAGTGTGCTCTGTGATAGAAAAAATAGTTGTGTGCTCTGAGGGTTAATGAAGATACTTCTTAAGATTTCAGTGCTTGACGAAATCCGTTACAATTACTCGTAATTTCATTGTGTATTGTACAGCTACCCCATAAGATATAAAATACGAATGATTATTATTAGCTATCTTGTCAGAATCTCTTGGAACTGCATAGCATTTTTTATAGATTGTCAGGTTTATAAGCTCATCATTGATTCACAATTATTATTGCTATGCTTGTAATTAATCATATTTTCAAGTTTTATTGTATGTACAAGAGTTAAAACAATGAAATTGTATTAAAATAGAGAAACGGCAGATGGAATTTTCAAGAGTACTGTACCCTAGAAAAGTTTTACGAAAAGTTTCAAGGTCGAATAAACGTCAGCAAAATTTTAATTAATCATTTTAGGTAAACGTAATGCAAGTAGAGCTTCAGAATTATCGTTCCAATCATATTTGTAACCTCGTTTATCCATTGCGCACTGTATTGGATGAAAGCTTGGGGTGTGCTGTATGGTTTGCCAGCAAAGCTAAGGGTGTGCTGATGCCAACTGAAATACCATATGAATCTTCATGCAGAATACTTCTCCTTGGTATGGGAGCTGACGAACTATTTGGAGGATACATGCGGCACAGAACGACATTAAAGCATAAAGGCTGGGACATGCTAGCACAGGAATTAAGTGTGGAACTAGAAAGGATATCTGAACGAAATTTAGGAAGAGATGACAGGGTTGTATCTGACCATGGAAGGCAATCTAGATTGCCATACTTGGATGAAAATTTTGTCAAATATGTCCAGACCCTCAAGCCATGGGAAAGGTAACTGCTGCAATACAAATTGTATTGTGTTTCAATACATAATTTGTTAGATGGTAATGAGTATTGGAACATGTCCTCATGACATCAGAGCCTGGTTGTTGACGCCATTTTATCAGCAAATAACTCAAGTTTTTAATTTTGATGGAGGCAAATCGTAATTCTTAGGGTTTCAAATTACTCATATCACATAAATTAATGAAATGTAATCAAAAATATATCCGTTCTACCATCCACGCGCGAAAATATATGATCAGCTGTTATCCCGGTTCATTACTTTGATTTTTTTCCACCAGATGATGCATTGCGAAGCGACAATCCCAATAGCTAAAAAATTATGCAAAACAGTTTGGTTTTATCGAAAAGTTATCTTAACTATCAGTTTTATTTATACCAACATTGGTGGTGTGATAAAGAAATACCTCTGAAAAACACCACCAACTTGAATTAAATTTTACTGCTAATATTTTTTTTTCAAATGTGTTTATTTTTGAGATCTTACAGGTTTACATTTAATTACTTTTTGTTTGGCCTATCGAAGCGAGTGTTATGTAAGGCTCTTTGATCCACACGTTTGTCTGACTTTAGCCTCATTGTTAGCCTTTACCTTCTCACATCACATATCACATCCTGTTCCTGTTCTTATTACCTGACTTTACCTCACAACTCATCAGCTAAATCCCCTACCGTGTTCCTAGTTGTACACTGTACAAGAAAAGATGCAACTAATATCAGTTTCCTTGACCGCGTATTTAAGTGAGAGTGGTAGTTCACACTGTTACAGTATTTACTGTTTCATTGACAGCTCTAGTGTTGAGTTGCTGTGATGGCAGCACTAAAACAGCTTAGTATTTTCTATGCCATTTAAGTGATGAATTCAAAACTCTGCTGTTTATTTCAAATTTAATTTACTTTGACAAACACATGCACTATTTTGACAATTAATGTGTATCTTCTACATGCAAGTATGAAGAAACTAGTAATCCACTTGAGTTGTTCACTGAAATGGCACCGAAACACATTTCAGTATCTAGCGTGATATGCACAAAACTTGCAAAATTTTGAATCTGGCGTGGCAGCACCATCACTAGGTCGGATTTCGAAAGAGAGTTAAAAATGCTTTAAGCAACTCTATGTAGCCTCTTCCCTGACAACTGTACCACACTCTACACTCAACCTCCAAATTGACTTCTAAACCGAACTTTCAAACCATCAACTTCAAATCACCTTCTACTAATCTCGATTCTCTATTCATCATTCAATAGTTCCCAACTTGATACACGACCAATTTATATACAGAGTAATTTATCGAATACTGATAACAAGTGCAACTGACACAGCCGATTTTACCTGAGACTTGCATAACTGGCTCTCTTACTCAAGGGTCGGGTGGCCAGTATTCTGATGAATAAATAGATTTCCATAGGCAGAATGGCATTGAAAAAATGAACTAGATGAAAATTCAACCTTAAAATTTTATCCAATTGAAACAAAAATGCCTTGTATATGCAAACTTGACTGTGAAATTATACTACTGAGATACCCGTACACAAAATACATGCGCCACAAATTTTACTTGTTCTCTGTTACAAAAAGTGATTATTAATTCTATATCTTGTTTCAGGTGTTACCCAACTGATCAAATGCCAGTTGGATTGGGTGATAAACTTCTTTTACGACTAGTTGCACGTCGAATTGGTCTCCAGAGCGCGGCTAATTTTCCGAAGAGAGCTTTCCAGTTTGGATCGCGCATTGCTAATAGTAAAGAAAATGCCAAAGATGTATCCGATAGGTTGTGAACTGTAATTAATAAATAGTTACTTTTAATCGCTAAACATAATATCACAATAATTCATCATTCGCGTACATCAAATGTCATGCCATTTTTGCAATACTTATGATAAACCTCGATAATCAAATGTAATACAGTACATTATTATTCGTAGGTATAAAGGCTAAACCAGGGTTATTGCACTATAGGCTACCGATGTGTTTCTTGTGAAAATTTACGACGGAAACGTTTCTTACTTCTTATGGGAAATTAGTTGTTTGTGAATTACAGTCTTTTGAAATAGTCCAATCCGGTAGCTTGTAACGGCTCACAACAGCTGTAGAGTGTATCATCATGAAATGATAATCTGTCAGCCCTGTTCTGAGCCATCAGATGTTACCGGATCGGCCAGTTTTAAACAGCTGTATTCGCAAATAATAAATGTCCCATCAGAAGTAAAGCGTTTCAGTCATAGATTTTCACAAGGAATACATTGGTAGCCTATGAGGCAATGGATTGGGGTCACCCTACATATTTTCGTAGTATTATGGAACATTTTAAATGTAATTTTTTATATTATGCACATGTATTTCATTTTTTTCAAGGTCGTCATAATTATTGTTCATTTCTCATTAATACTTATTATTAATCGCTGTTGATTAATTTATTGCATAGAAATCATGTTTTTATATTCAAGAGAATTAAAAGGATATGATTCTGTAACGATGGTCTCTCACTTCATGTTAACACCTTGTAGCCATATGAGTAGAGAAATAATCTTGCATGCGTCACTGATTATTATGTAGAGATAAATCGCGACAAGTGTCAACAGCTGATTTTACACATTAGCAAGGCTGACGATATCATCAAAAATAGAGATAATTCTAGTGAATCTAAACACAGTTGGAAGAATCGCGAAACCAATGCGTAAAATCTTGTCTAGAATAGATGTAAATAACAGTCAACTTATGAGATTTGAGAAAAGTATGATAGAAAAATAAAGTCAAAATAGGTAAGTGAGTTAAAAAAATCTAAGAAGGAGCCTTTAAAAACCTTATTCAACGATCATGCTAACGGGAGATTCTGGAAGAAATTAAAGAATATTAAGGAAAGTAATGGTGGCCATAGGTCATGGAAAACTGACAAGTAATGAAGAAGTCAGGACAATTTTGAGGCAGTACGGAATAAAAAAAGGATAAAGCTTCCCTCATCAAAAACCAAAATCCTAATAACAATTTCTTTCCATGTGCTCAGTTCCATGACTCAAATAGATCGTGGACATGTTTTTGAATACCCATTGATTCGGAGCTTGATTTATTGAAGATCATGTATTACTGTTACCTTTACCGACCGAGCTAATTCCTCTTTTTTTTCCTATATTAAATAAACAAAGGAACGGAGAGGATTCAATTTCACCGCAACCAAGGAACGCTTGGCCGCGCGCCTAGCTAATTGTGGGAGTATCGTTTGTTTACGAAATGATTGTAATTCCTATTTCTCACCTGGCGACCTCAACGTTGCATGAAAACAGTGTGACAATGGCTCATTTTATTTCTCATTGTTTTCGAAGTTGTGCAAAGTATCTCAGTTATGCACTTTTCGGCCCCTGAAATACGGGAAATGTGAGAATAGTAACAGGTGTCAAAAAACGACATATTTTTTTGACGATTTCCGGGAAATAAGTAACTTTCCTGAATTCCGCTACAGAAGAGCGATGCGTCGTGGAAATTTTAACCCTTTCCATGCATTTGTTTATTTAATATAAGGAAAAAGCGTGAATTTGGTCGGTCGGTAAAAGTAGGAGTACTACATGATCTTAATATTCGAATTTCGGAATTAAGTCGGGAAAAAATTATAATTCAGTTAGGGAAAATCGGGGAATTGCTGCGACTATTTTTAGTGGCCACCATGCCTGAGTATGGTAGCAGTGTCATGTGGGATACCGAATACATAAGCTTATAACAATACTACACTGATACACGTGAATGAAAAGAATGATATTCATAAATAGAGAATTGATCAAAAAATTAGATAAGCTCTGAATGAAGGAAACCCAAAATGACAAGATCCAGGAGGGAATGAAAAAAAACTGGGAGAATGGTCCCGAACCCCAAGATAATACATGACGTAATGAATATTTAATATTTATAGAATATATCACTGGAGATTAAGGCAGAATACTGGTACCCCTCTTCGATTTGCTGGTAAAAGGCGTTCTACTGATAGAGTGCAGGAAACAGAAAACTCGCATTGGATAAGCAAAGAGTGCAGAATATCAGAGAAAGCTGAAAAAAACTTGACGCAATTGTCAATAAGCTATACTGTAGATAGCATGAACTGGAGAATGGCAATCCCGAGAAAAAGAAACACGCTAGTTGATATTAAAAAGAGCAATCGAATAGCCCGATAAATTTAAATGTACTTATAATCGATCATGTCACAACATTGGAAATGACATGATTAGACTATAGGATCTATTTAGTTTTATTACAAAGTTTTTCCATGTTGAAAGCACCAAACAAAATTTATTCCTACATGTCATAAGAAAATTGCTATCCCTAGTTCAGAATTACTTTATAACTAAATGACTATGGCCCTACATTGTTGGCAAGATTATTAATTGCGTTCACCTCGAAATATCGAATTCTGATAAGTAAACCCCCGATATCATTGACCAATTATTAGTCAGCTATTGAATGCGATGAGTAGTAATTCGGGTAATAAAATGCTTGCACTGCTAATAATTGTAATCATAATTTTCATTTACTTTTCTGAGTTCTGACTAGAGTAAAAAACAATTTCAGGATTTTTGAAGAAATGAAGTTCTTTACTTAACGAAGAAATTCTAAAAAAATTTGCAATATTATACAATTTACTTATTGTCTCTGAAAATGTACAATAACTGACATATAAACTAATATTTTTTTAAATAAATGCAAGCAAACTTTAACAATTCTAAGAAAAACAAGGTCAATTTTATGTGACGAAATTTATTTTACATCAATTTTCATTATTTCAGAGCCTTATAGATTCGTTTTCAAATATTAAATCACTATCTTACCTACATACAGTAAATATGGTGATCAGTAGACTCGTTTTAAGATGAGCAACAGATGTCACTTTATTAGTTTTAAAGCAATCGGAGCTACTTGCTAGCTTCATGAATCCAGCTTTCTACACGAAAAACGGGTATCATATATTTCCTAAAAGAAATTGGCATTTAAATATCAATTTCTTTGTACAATATACTACCAGAATAATTCTGTGATCGTTAATTTCTGCTAAACACTGTTAGAAGTGGCAATTGTCATTGTGATATTGGCGTTATCAGTTATATGAGATAACAGGGGTCAAACAACAATAATGAACGTATTTTGCTGCTAGATAATCCAGCCAGTCGTTGAAAAGGTAACGGAGCATAATCATTAAACAGCTACACGTGAATCAAAAAATATAATTCGTTTTGTCTAAATTGCTTTATTAAATTGTTGTATAGAGGAGAATGAGTATGTTAAAAGAAAGTTTAGCTGCCGCAAAAAAACATAATGTGTTTTTGGCGTCTCCACCAAAGAATTTAAAAAAGGAATTTGATGCTTTGTTTACGTTGGAAGCTATCGAGTTTTTGGTAGATCTGATAACAGAATTTGATGACAAAGTTGATCAACTTTACTACACGAGATTTATAAAAAAATATGAATTGAAACGGAACCCGAAAATACCAACATTCTTAGAAACTGACATTACAAACAGTGATTGGAAAGTAGCTCCAGTGGGTATGTAAAATTATAGCAAACATCTCTCACGATGAATTCATTCAGTTTTAACACCAAAATTTTTTACCACATGTTTTGACAAATTATTACCATCACATTCTATAGTAACCATGGTGAAAATTTCTACTTCTACGAATTTTTACAGAAATTGAGTCATTTCGTATTATTTCGTACAAAATCGTAAATATTCATAGGTTTTCATGAAGAATTATTAACTTTCTTTAAAAATTGCAGTAGCTTGTAGATTTTTTTGCTGAAAAAATATAATATTTCATGAAAATTTACAAGTTTATATGAGCAACTATGCTTAAAAATAATTTTTTACGAAAACAATTTGTTGTCAAAAATTGTACGAAATGTCCCAATTTCCCGAAAAATTCGTAGAAAATTGCAGAAATCATTTTCACCAGGGAAACTTCTCTCTTTTATGGCAATATCACAATTGAATATAACTTCTTATAATAACGACTGCTTTAATTCTCATTGTGTATAAAATATGTTAATGTTAATACCAAATTAATAGGGAAAATGATTTACGTATTTAGTAATAAAATTAAATGAAAGAATTTCAAACGTTTGCAAAGATTAAACGAAATAGTCTACATTTTCATATAGACACATATTGCAAATACGCGCGGCGAAAAGACGGTTGACTCTTTGTTGCACACGATTAATTCTTTACATGACAAGAGTATCTTACGTGTATTTTCACGAAGCACGAAATTGAGGTTAGGGTCGCGTAATGTCAGATTCATTCGATACAGCGCATGCGCACAGTACAGACTAGACCACTTTTAACTCTTAGGACTCAAAAGTGATCATTTCAGTACTCCGCGCATACGTATTCGCAGACTCACTCGACCGTCATAGAAACGGTTACTTTGTGTACGGAAAACAAGCATGATAAAACGCGTAAAACATGCTCGCGTTATATAAAGTAATTTTTTTCCAAATCATAAGTCCCATAGGCTACCGATGCGATGTGTTTCTCGTGAAAATGTGCTACTAAAAAACTTTTTACATTTTCTAAAAAAGTTGTCGTTTGCGTATAACATCCGTTTGACATTGGCTAATCCAGTAGCATTTGATGATTCAGGACAGCCGCCGAGCGTACGACGATCAAATGACGATCCGCCAATCCTGTTCTGAACCATTTGAAACTACCAAATTACTAGTTTCAAACGGCTGTAATCCGCAAAGAACAAAATTCCTATGAGAAATAAAAAGCGTTTCAGTCGCAGATTTTCAGAAGTAATCACTGATATACAACTACTCTAGATCGAGGATTGCTTATTAAGAATGACAAAAAATAATCGATTTCCGATTAAATCGATTATTTTTTTCCGATTAATCGAGTATAATCGATTATTTTACGTCACAAACGGTTTTCGTTTTTTACTCCCATGAACGACGCAATACAATATCAATTTATGTGATTAAAGTATCAATCATTATCAATGTCTTACTTACTAAGTACCTGTTTGGCATAATAACTGAAAGATAAATGAACATTTTCACCTGAAATTGAAAAATATTTTGAATGAAACTATAAATTGTCAATTTTCTTTTCCGCTACGAAGGCTGCATACTGAAATTTACAAAATTTTTGTTCTAAATGCACCGATTCAGGAAAATACGAAATAATCGATTAATTGATTAATTTTTACCGATTCAATCGAGTCGTGTTCGATCAATTTTGGGGGTTGATTAATCGATGCATGGATTATTTTTAGCTTACAAATAGTGGCCATCGTTATCGCCTATACTGTGCATGCTAGCGACTCGGATTTGAACTCGAAAATGGTTTATGAAACTATATTCACGCATTAAACCGAATGAAAAAGATCTCCATAAATTATGAAACTATTCGTGGAAGACTACTTTAGTGAAAAATACAATTGTTCTACCATATACAGGGCGTTCTCTAATATTTATTCGAAAATAATTGTAGTCTTTTGTAAGTTGTGTGTTTTATCTGCTCTAATACGGACAGTCGATCAATCTCGTCTGTGCTGATAAATACCACTAACAAATATTTAAAAGTATATTAATGTAGTACTCGCTCTTTCTTCAGGCTATTAGATACAAGAATTCTTGGAGATCCATAATAATAACACTTTTACATCATCAATTACTGAAGAGCACGTTTATGCGAATGATACGACAAGCAACATTATAATTGTTAATAGATAATTATTTGTATAAAAACAATAATATTTTAGTTTGTTTGGCTAAAAAGTATTCTCTTCTTATGGATGAAGCACCGAAATTGATGCTTTATACCTCCATCTATGGAGGGCAGTTTCACGCCCTTAAAGTGTTTTATGGCCGATAAAAAAATACGTATTGCTTCGTTTTAGATGCACCACACATGTATGATCTAGATTAAAATCAAAGAGATCGACCTGGTATACCTTCCCTGTTAGAACGGCGGCACCAATCAGCGAAAAGTACATACACACATTGGCCATACTGTCTAGATATACTCTATGGATGCCTATGCGCGTACCTATCGGAATAGTTCTGACTTTTCACACTGATTGTAAGTGAGAAATCCCCTGCCATGCGAGTTTCCAGGCCTGTGTATAAGACCGTGGTAATTACTGATCTCGCTTTTGCGACTCACGCTGCAAGATCGCACAACTCTCACTCATCGGAAATTTCCGGCTCTCCGCACTTGTAATACAACATATACTTTCATTATCTTGGAGTATATGAAATTCAAAAACAATTAACTAATTGATGAACGAATATTGTGATTTGATCCAATGCGTGGTTGCTTGAACCGAAAAATTATTCGAAGTAATCGTATTGATAGTTGAAAAATTTGGTCATTTGATTTACTGACTTTTTCTCAGTGTGAAAATCGTGAGAAAGCGAACATACAGGGTGATTTATTCGTTGCTGATCACGAGTGCTACTCCCTCAGCCATTGCGTTGTATCGTAGTGTCCGCAGAAGCTGCTCTTTCTCATCCAGGTCTCGCGTTCAGTAACGAATAAATGAATCTGTACATTGGTGAAATATTTTATGATTTTTATTGAGAAATTTCATGCTGTATGGGCTATTTCAGTCGATCTACCAATTATCATAACCGCATGCATAGCGGCAAAGGATAAGTAATCCAGCTGACAGAGACATTGTACATATAATAATGATGTTCGTTGTTTATCTAATGGTAATGGCGGATGAATGTGGATTATATTAAACGTCCGCTATTTAATATTCTGATAAATTTTCTAGGTAGACGACTGCAAAACCGGCATTTAGACCTTGGCGATGTCAGTCCATCAAATTTGGATCATTTTACTAAAGCACTCGGCTGCAATGTGGAGGGCATACAAGTAGATTTTGATGATGGCCATTGTCCGACATGGAGAAATCAAATAGTAGGCTTGTACAACGTGTATAAGGCGGTTCGAAATGAACTGTCCAATGTTCTTCCAATTTGGAAAGCGCCGATTCTTATGCTGCGGCCAAGAGCGTGGAACATGTTAGAGCACAACGTCACTGTGAATGGGAAAGAGGTCCCTGGACCTCTTCTAGATTTTGTTTTACTCACATTTCACAACGCAAATATATTGCGATACTGTGAAAGCGGTCCATATTTTTATTTATCCAAACTGGAGGGTGCTAGTGAAGCGAAACTCTGGGACGATATTTTCACATGGACAGAGTCGAGGCTTGACATGCCTCACGGGACAATAAAAGCTTGCGTTCTGATTGAGAATATTTTGAGCGCATTTGAAATGGATCAAATATTGTTCAACTTGAAAGATCACTCATTGGGACTAAATTGCGGAATATGGGATTACGCGGCATCGATAATAAACAAATTTGGCAACAACAAGTCTTTCATCTTACCTGATAGAAACAAATACGTTAACATGAATCGTCACTTTCTCAAGTGTTACATGGAGCTTGTGGTCAAAACTTGTCACAGACGAGGTGCGCATGCAACTGGCGGTATGGCGGCTTTGTTATTGCCAACAGAAGATGATCCAGATGAGTTTCACAGAGTCGTGGAAACAGTAGTAAATGGAAAACTTGCAGAAATTCAAATGGGCGTGGATGGTTTCATGGTGTTTGATTCCGGGCTTGTCCCCTACATAAATAATCTATGGAAAAATTACGGAGGGCCAAGTTATAATCAGATAAAGTATCCTGGTACACCAAATGACATTTCGGAAGCTGACTTGCTTAGACTGCCAACCGGAGGCGTAACAGTAGACGGGTTGAAGCACAACATATCGGTAACCATTTTATTCATCTTTTATTGGTTGCAAGGTGTGGGCCATTTTGCATATAAAGGCGCTGTGGAAGACTCCGCGACAGCAGAGATTTCAAGATCGCAGATTTGGCAGTGGATAAGACACGGGGCGAAGTTTGAGGACGGAAACGGAAATTTACTAACGAGGGGATTAGTAGACAGTTATGCCTGTCAAATCATTGACCATTTATTGGAAGAGTATTGCTCTAATTTCCAGGAAAAAATCAATTTACATACAGCTCGCGATTTGTTTACGGAAATTGTCAACCATAGAGAGTTTCCTGATTTTATTACAACCTACTTGAACGATGCACATGTATTTCGTAGACTACATCATTCTCGCTTGTAATTTTAAACAATGTGTGCTTTTTTGCTTATTTTTTTTTTTCAAGATGACATGCACATTTGGGTGTTTTGTTTCAAATGACATTTTTCTACTTTGATCTGAAAATCTTATCGTACGTAGCAGAAAAAGAATCCCCCTGGAACGATAGTACTAAATTTAATTTTAAGAGACTACTTTCAGAATTCAAAATTTTCCCATTTAAGAAGGGACTTCGCCGAAATTTTTATTATACAGAGTTTTTCGTTATTGAACTGACCGAAAAAGATGTAATCGAGAATTCCTTCCTACAAGATGCAACTTGAGATACCATATGACCTGAAAAAAAAATTTCAATCCTCTGTAATCAAAGTATAGGTATGCGAAAGCACTTATTGGTATAAGATTTCCTGCACACCGCTGCCAAAAATTATTACGCACAAACTTTCATCGTAAAAGATTGAAATGTTTTCCGGTACACATGCTACCGTTACCAAAATCTAGTAAGAAGCAGTTTTTGATTACATTTTTTCTAGTCATTTCAAAAGCGAGAACATCGTTTTCGTCAAAATTTCACCGAAATCCTCTCCTTAAATAACAGAGAAGATGTTACTTTTTCTCAATTGTAACAACTGAGCTATATTTATTAATGCAGACGTGATTCTCAAAGCATTTTTTAGCGAATTCAGCCTCCAACAAATTTGTCATTTAAACTTTTTTGTGAAGATAGTAGTTTAGATATAAAAAACGATTGAAGGTTAACTTTTACGTGAAATTGACTTTCGAACCAAAACTTATTTTAACTGTTTGAGTTATGGGTTTCGCTTTGACTTTATCAAATGTTTCCAGGATTAAGTCCGTATTATTTAATGATACTGAGTACCAAAAAATTTAGGATTATAGTAATTAACCCGACCCAACAAGACGAATCGTTGTATTCATTGCGAGGTTCATGTTAAATTTTACCGAGATTTATTGGAATTTCAAGCCGAATAGCCACAGTCTCACGACACTTTTAAATACAGCTCCACTCATCTTATGTCTAACCAAATTTTTATATTACATTATATGTAGTTATTGGGGATAATCAACATTTTTTCATTGCGATACGTGTATAGCCTATTTTAATAAACAAATTTGTTAAGGAATAACCTGAAATCTCTCTTGATTTTGGTATAGCAATATGTACACAATCATAATATTGGAAAATGACCTCATGACGTCAGAGCCTAGTTGTCGCCATTTTATCACCAAATAACCTAAGTTTTTAATGTTAATGGAGTCAAATCGTAATTCTTGGAGTTTCAAATTACTCATGCCACATAAATCAATTAAACATAATCAATATACCTACCTGTTCTACTGTCTACGCCCGAAAAAGACTATCAACGGTCAGCTGTCGGCCTGGTTGCATTAGTTTTATTTTTTCCAACACATGACACATTGCAAAGTCACAATCCCAATAGCATTTCTTTGAGATATGTCTCCTGAACTAATGCACGCACATCAAGAGCTAATGGATACTCAAATGAAACTATCATTATCCGAATGAATCTTTCAGGAGTCGCAAAGATTATAATGATCCGAAGACGTAATGCGTCTCCGTATACGGTAATTTCATATAGGCAGACTGCAAACTTGCCGAAAATAACCTCAAAGTCCGCCTCAAAGTAAAATAAATAAATAACAAATCTGTACGCTATTTACTCGGCCCTAGCTGGACAAACTGCACTTTCTGACAATAGCATGCGATCATTTTACAACAAAGTCCAAATCGCTTCGAAGTTGCAAGACAAAATTGTCCCGATTCTCCAATGCTTAAAAGTTACCTTTAGGGGATGAGAGTTTATTTACGAATAAAATTTTACTTAATATATAATTTTTTCAAAATTTTTGTCGGGTGCGTCGTAGTTAAAAAAAAAAAAAAATTGAATGTCTAAAAAGATTTTTTTTTTTTGAGGTCATATTCATTGTACAATTACGAAAATTTTTGTACACGTATCAAACTCTATTTGTCGTTACATATGATAACAGATAACAGGTTCTGTCAGTCATTGACCTCGTGTCACCTTGAATTATTTGTACCAAAATTGCAAAGTGATAAAAAAAAAGACAAACAAAACCTTTTCTTTTTTGAGGTTATAAATTTTGTTTCGCGTTGGTAATTTTTTTTTTTTTTACAAATGCACTATAGTGATATCTACAACGTATTAAAATTTCAGCCAGATCGGTTAGGTCATTCAAAAGATATGAATTTTTTTTTGATTCTTCGAAAATAAATTCACACCTCTTTAGGGTAAATTTTTAAGAGTTGAAACTTGGCAAATCGTAATCTTTTATCGTTGCAACTACTAAAACAAAAATAACACAATCCGTACTGGGGCATCCCACCCATACTTATCCTCCTATAGCCTTTATCTTTAGTTATTGGGAATTCATCACCATCTACATTTGTATATTGACGCGTAATGGCAACTGGACACAATCGCATTAAATAAACAAGCGGCTCAAAACGAATCGATTAAACGTGTCACTGCTATGGCAGTCGTGCTAAAACATTTTCCGGTAATATTAATTGCTAAATCATCCGAAATTGCAGGATATGACTTTCACGATATTATACCACTCGTTCCGTTTTCAATCGACATAGCAATTGCCTTTATTC
This sequence comes from Neodiprion pinetum, assembly GCF_021155775.2. Taxonomy (NCBI): domain Eukaryota; kingdom Metazoa; phylum Arthropoda; class Insecta; order Hymenoptera; family Diprionidae; genus Neodiprion; species Neodiprion pinetum. The sequence continues at coordinate 24,115,617 of NC_060233.1, forward strand.
TCAGGATTTTGATATATATATTATATGCCGGAATTTCGGTTTTAAATCCTTCCTTTTCATTCGGCCCGGCCGGGCCGCTATTTTCCATGTCGTTGTCAGGTGTATTTTTTTCTGTCAAGATAGTTGCTGACTTCGTCCCATTTCACAGCCGATAAAATTCTTTGACTCGAAATGTACTCATTCAGAAGAATGTTACTACAAAAAATTAGGTTAACGATGAAAAGCAGTCTACGAATTTATTGGGAATATAAAGTCCTTGAGAAAGAAAGAGACTTCAATTTTTTTTGAAATCATTTCATGCACATTTCAATGCATGTTTCAGAAATATGCAAATTCCAAGAATACTGTTCGACTTTGAATACTGTACAATATTTGGACTTTTTATTTCACGAAGCTGAAGTGAAGATTCGCATTGCATGGGCATTCTTTTGAAGATCAAATAAATATATCATTTTATACCGATTTCTTTTGAAAATTTGCATTGTGTCTTTACAGCGAATTCGAATTACAGATCTATACGGATTTAGAAAATGGACGTATAAAATATTTCCGATTTTGGGGTCCGTAATGATTTTGTCTTTGTAAATGGCTTAGAAATATCTATTTCCTTGAAATTTGTATGTTTCCGTTTAACCCTTTCAGTCACAGTGGGATGCTCAGCCTCCTACCTAAAAAATTTCCTATGTCCCTGCCTTATCACAGTTTATTTACCACTTCAAACGATCTTTGTTACTTCGTATAACCCCAAAAAGTCCAAAAACCCCCGAGTGACAAATTTCGGACGGAATCATCGAATTTCGATAGTTTGTTCGATTTTACATCCACCGTCTTGGATTTAAAAATTATAAAATTCAGCCATCAGATTCCTGGTCAGTGACCCCAAAAAACGAGTGACACAATTCAGGCCAAAAGATTGAGTTGAAAAATGTGTGACTGAAAGTGTTAAATGTATTGAAACGTTCAGATAACAATGGACATTATTTTTCGAAAAGTGTGTCCAATTTTCCACTATTGTTTATTTATTCATTCTTGGTCTTCACTTTCGATGATAGAACAGCACAAAAAAATACCGACGTAAATAAAAAATAGTAAGAGTTCAAATAACTGAATTTCGGGTGGAATTTCCCATGCATACATATTATGAATCATTATTTTAAAATTCTTCTTCCGCAGGATGTTGTTTGGTGTCTTGGTGTCTCGGTGTAAGTTTGAGGTTAGTTTGCTATAAACGCGAGGTGCGAAAAAACACGGTGCTACTCACAGAACGAATTGTTTGAAACACCCAAAAAAGTGTTTTCGCGTGAAATCTTGATCGAGTTAGGGCTAATCTTTGTTTGGCAAAAAAGCGAATCATGAGAAATTTTACAGTAATCCGTGAATTGTTACGCTAGTTGAACGTTACGATATTGACAAAAGAAATCGGCGATTTCTATACGCAATTTATAAGACAAAAGTGATTCGAATAAATTACAACGTTATAGATTTGATGAAAGTTTACCTCACTTTCCACTTGGATTGCTTCCCATTATTGGATGACAAAATTGTCACGATGAAAATTGTTTTTACCGCCTCTTATTCCTCGGATATCTTTATGCTATTTCACTCTGGAAAGAGAAGAGAAATATAGTAGGAGGGATAATGACCCGGTGTTATGGTTGTCTAGAATTATGCAGAAGCAAGCACAACGTAGCCACCACAAAAACAAGGAAGTGACAGCAAGTTATAAATTTATGAGCTCTCTATCTGCGTGGCACGTATCGTCCACTTTTTTCTTGTTGCTTTATCGTACAACTTATCAGAAGTTGTACACATGTCGATATCACGGAATAGCTAATTACCAGTACCATGATTATCCAGTACCTAAACAAAAATGGATTTACAATGGATCCTTTTCATATGATTTTAGAATTAAATGGAATGAAAAGTATCATCTATGACATCTCTAAACACTGTTTGTTCTATACCAAATCGTGTCCAAATTGAACAGCATGAAATTCACAAATTTGGCTTTGTTCTTCTTTACCAAATGTGAATACTGTAATTACTTTTTGGAAAAAATACACAATCATTATTGAAACATTTTATCGTAAACACATAGTGAAACATCTCAGTACCTATATAGATTCGCCTATGTTTATAATTGAAGAAATGCAATCTATTCCCGAGGAGCAAGTATCAGTTCAACAATTTTAATCACGATTTCTTCAGCATGAAATAGAAGTTATTGGATAAATAACTCAAATTACACAAAACAATCATTCGATGTATAAACTTCTTTCCAGAGTTTGTGGAGAGGCAAAAACATTCTATTATCTTCATTGCAACTATCCTAGCAATTAAATTGCTGATACTAGACATTTTTTTTGACGAGTCACAATCAAATAGAGTACAAATGGAATATTTTAAAAACTAGTAAAGTAAAGATGAAAATGCTTCGTTTTTTTGCAATGAGCACGACCACACGATGACTTTTATAGGTCAATGCGTTTGCTTGGTATAGTTTTTACAATGTATAGGAATCGAATTTACGTTGACTTTTTGAATTGATCCAGTTCTTTTTTTCGGAATTCAGGGTGTAAGTAACGCTATGTTAACGTAATATTACATGTTTTGTTATATTGCACAATGAAGCAGGCATTATTTTACGTTTAGATGTGTTTGTCTGTCAATAAGATGTGCCGATTGGAAGGTATCTTCTAATTAGCAAATAAATAATAATTATTCGCCCTAATTATTCTTGACAATTACCTACAATAAGTACAAAGAGTATTGGAAAATGTCCTCATCGCGTTAGAGCTTGGTTGTCGGTGCCATTCTATCACCACATAGCCTAAGTTTTTAATTTTAATAGAGGCAAATCGTAATTATTGAGGTTTCAAATTACTCATGTCGAATAAATTAATGAAACGTTACCAATTATAGACCTGTCACATACCATCCATACGCGAAAAAACACGGTCAACGGTCAGTTGTCAGCCTGGTTGCATTAGTTTGATTTTTTTCTACCAGATGACGCATTGTGAAGTGACGACACGAATATCTAAACATTTAAAATAATTATGAATTTGCTACACATTTACTGTACAAAAGAGTTGTCAATTTACAAAATTAGGTTGCAAATCTACAAATTCGGTGGAGTGACGTAAATGACTATTTATCTTAAATTTATGTATAAATATTTATATATTGATCAAATTATTATATTCGTAACTTACGGAGATTTCTTTAAACGTACAAAAATATGAAGTACGGAAATTACCAACAGAAGCGTAACTATCAATGCCTCATTCCAAATTGTTTCAGAGTGGTTGAAATTCTGTTAGATTTATTCGATTTCGACGCAACGGTGCTTAATTTTTTTAAAAAGCTAATTCCCGTCAAAGTCTCTAAAATGGATTCATTTTTCTAAAGTTGACTCGTCAAAATAGGATTTGTCATGTGTTGATCGTAAAATAAAATATTTAACGATACAATGACGAAAGAAACGTGTTTCAGTGAATTTGTAGGAAATGAGTCATCGTGAAGTGAAATTGAATAAATGTACTAAATTTTCAATCATTTTGAAGCAATTTCAAACGAAGCATAGATATTTGATTCTCTGTATAGTTCCATTATTGATCGATTTCGTCGTTTTGAACAGATCTTATTAGCTTACGAACATAATATAATCTTTTAAATTAAACCAAATGAACGAGTGTATCTATAGTAATAGAATCAATCAAAAAAACTATCTAACTTAAGTCAAAGAACCTCCTTAAACCCTTATTTATTATATTGAAATTTTCCATTGACTGTTTTTTTTTCGACGTATCGATACAGCGGCTATAGATGATTAAAATCGATTGAAAATTCGGAACGCGCGCGCTTCAACTATTCTCGCGTAACGGTTTTGAGAACGTTATATAGTCTCGTTGCCTTGCACCAAAATTGGATACTGATTGTTGCTTCCTGGCGTTGAGACAGAGGCTCTGACAATGAGGTAATTGAAATTGTTACAGACGACAAGGAAATTGGTAACCGATGACGCGCTCTTTTGACCCGTTCGCTGTACAATTGAAGGAATAAGAGGAGGCTAAATTGTACAAGTAACGCCCGTGAGATAAGCGAAAAACATTCACAATCAGCGCGTTTGAATATGCATTCTTCAGACTCGTGGAAGATGAGGTTATATTGCTTTTTGTATAGATGTTGCACGTATACTGATAACAAGATTCTTGACCTCATATATTTAATTGTGAAGAAAAATCAAGGATATGTTGGTCAAAAGTGTACGCAGAACATTTTCCCGACGTTACATGTATAGGTACTGTATTAGCGAATCAGCCAACCTTTAAATTGGAGATTATAGAATTGTGAGCAAAAAAGTGAAGCCGAGTATTCAGCCTGTTTTCTCGCGTTCTCCCACGATTGATGGCAATTGAACGAAGCTCTAAGGCGAATCACGGATAGGCGAGGTGGGGGAATATTACTCTTGAACGGTCGCAAGACTGGACGTATACTTATTGTTAGTTGACAGTCTTTCGCATCACAGGCAAGTTTATTCTATTCCGCAGAGATTCGGAGATTTCGAATATTGCAATCGACGCCGATACGAGGCGGGCTAATCGGAAGTTACTGCTATTTAAATCGAGTCGCATATCGGTCAAATTTGGAAGTGATACCTATTTGATTGAAAGACAATGGAAGATACACGGAGAAAAATGACAAAACGAGTGTTGACAGATCGCGGTTAAGCATGTGATTTTGTTTATAAAAACGTTGTACTAGTGGTCAAAGGACATCGATAGTCGAGTTCTATTTCAAGGGTATTAATTTGGTTTTTCAATCAAAAATACAACCAACTCACACATGCGAAGGTTCTTCGGTATATTCAAAGGTAAATACACTTTTGTTTGACCCTTTCATGCATATATTTTTCCTTAAATGCGATTCACTTGAAATTTTGTATCATGGGCTTTTGGGGTCGCTGTATGGAGGATAGAGGTAAGGAGAACTATGTCCGTGTATAGAAAGTGTCCATAAAGTAGAGTACATATGAGATGGCGTTGCTGTAGCAGAAGGGACACATTTAAAAGAAAGCGCCAAAAATTGTCAGAGCAGGATAGAATTAAGCGGAGATAGATAGGTATACACTTTGTGAAGGCGCTGTTTTCAAAACACTTATTGAATGACATTTTCAAGTTCCAATTAAATAAAGTCATTTGTTCCATTTATTAAATCTATCGTCATGAAATTTTGAAATTCAGGATTGGGTATCAATAATGTCTTGTGGCAAGTTTTTAGGTTATATTGAGTATATTTCCATTTCACTACGTTAGCAGTTGATCATTGCATTTAGGGCACTTTTATCAACTAATCTAGTCATTACATCTACTTCTATATATTGCTACTTTCCTTTGACATACTTTACTTCATCTATAAAGGCCAAGTTCAAGTTGAACCCTTATTGTTTATCAGCACCATTCTGGTGACTTATTGAACCATTATTTGCTACGTTGTGGCGGACAATTTTCCAGTTGAAAATCCATATGACATTGTCTTCCTCTCCTGTACCCTCCATAGGTCGCTGATTACGAATATGAACTCGAAATTCGAAAATTTAAAGTGGCCGATCCAATATGGCGGATAAACAAAAACAACAAGATGAAAATTTTTTTGGTGTGTATTAAGTTTGTGCAAAAATCGGCATTTGAATTTCCATGGTGGATTAGCAGGAAATGCTTTTCTTCGTGGAAAAGTAAAAATTTCGAATATTTGTTTACATGTGCTATTTTTGCAATAAATAAATTTTGTATTTTTTTTAGACTTAGAAATATTTCTGGATCATGTAGAGCTAAAAAACTCGGCGGTTGTTACCAAAAAAATATTTAGATAAATAAAAGGCTGCGAAAAAACGTGGGGCGCTGGCATCCCAGCGTGAATTGAAAGATTAATCATATACGTGTAGTTACGTTTAATCAGCTTCGGTAAATAGAATTCACTGGTAAATTTGACTATAAATAGGATTCCATCCCCGCCCGCTGGTATAATAAATATATTAGAACAAAAGTTTGCAAGTTTTCTCAGTTTTATTTGAATCGCGAGATTGGATGTACAAAATACACAGTGATTTTTAATAAGTAACAGTTCTGTACTTATCAACTGAATGTTATGCCGTAATTTTCACTCGTAAGGAGTATCATAAAATATATGTAGATTGAGTATTTATCGATTTACTTACAATACTCATAAACAATGAAGATCTCTTTAAAATTATAGATTCAGCAAGAACGGGAATTATAAACGAAAACTTGGATATCGTTGGTTCATTTCAAATCTTTTAAAAATTGTTAAAAATATGTGAAATCCTCAAATTTAACTCTACGATGGCTCATTTCATTCAAATACCGACTTCATACAGTGAAATGCTATTTTTTTGACATATTGACATTGTTGAATATTTAACTTCACAGCATTGCACCGATATTTATTATGATCAATAAATGGTAATATTGTATTGACTATTGGAGAAGAAGAAACTGATCCAGTAACTTTATTGAAAATGATCTTCTGTATAAAATGCGCCATAAGCCAAAATCGAACCAATCTACTAGATTTTCAGCTATGAATTGAAGCGATTTGAAATGAAGTATCGATGTCTAAGTTTTTGTTTATAATTCTAGTATTTATTGTTCTTGTATTTCAAAGGAAATCTTCGTAGTTTATGAATATAATAATTTGATAGATATTCAATGCACAACTATATCATAATAAAATTACAGCAAAGTATCGATTTTTAATCAGTCAACCTCCTTCAGATGCTCTGGCATAGAAAAAGTAGTTTTAGTACTAAAACGTGTATTATATTCACATAGTTTTGCCTGTAGCTAGATTTCGTCTTCTACCATTAATGAACGTTCCGTGACCAAGCGTCATATCAACCATTATTTAAGATAAAAACCGAAGCTTGAGTCGTTTACATTGACCGCGTATAAGTATAATGACTTAGCTATAAACACGAACTACATACAGGTATTCAGTTTATTACAGTTATTGCTGCAATGGAATATATTGAAAGCTATATCGGAATATTGTGTACGTTTTTACTTGAAGTCGTCATTTTATGCGAACGATAAATTTATATACGAACCAGAAATTCTCTTCACCGGGTTTGCCATTTACACGTAAATTCTACATATTACGTACGTATAGTATCGATCTCAGTATAGAAAGAAAAAGGGTGAATTTGCTCGGTCAGTAAAGGTAGGAGTATTACACGACCCTAAGATAAAAGCCGCATCTTTGCAGTTTACTTTTATACAAAGAGAAGTTCAAGTCTTACAAAAAACACACTTCATAATGTACGATTTCAAGGGAGAAAGATGATGCTGATGTGAGTCCGGCTCGTGGAGTGTACCATTGTTGATATTTTGCAAGTGACGTTTGATCTTACACGGGGAACAGGTATTTTGGATATGAGTAGCTAATTAGATGTATTCAAAGACGTGAATAAAGAAATCAAAGACGTTTAAATTCTTTCTATAAATGTTTCTCGACTTTGTCTTTCCTTCCTTCTTAGCTTCTACACGTATATTTGTGGTTTACTCTCAGCGAAAAGTTTTCTGGCGGCTACAAAATTGACGAATTTGAATCGATATAATATTCTTTATAATTCTGGTTCGGATCATGAATTATTTTGATCACAAACATTTTAGCAAGAGTGAGAGTAAATGAATAAGTGCGGACGTTAAGGTTAACGAAAAAAACAAATTGTTTCTCAAGTCTTTGAATTATTCTTTGATCTTGCTCTAAGCTGCTCATACCTAAATTACGCGTTTCCTATCTTAAATCAGACTCGTTTCTAAAATATTCACCTGAGGTGATTAAAATTGATCACCCTGTATATTACAATTATAACTCGAGAGTAAATAGTACATGCTGATCAAAAAGTTGCGTCATTTGCAATTATAACACGCCTCGTGTGATGAATGTGCAGGTATGTCTATACTACTTTGAAAAATCCCGTAATACCTTTTATGAAATGTGACAACTTATTGAAAAATTTTGAAAATTTAGATCAATTTCACTGTGATGTTCAACCGGGAAATTTCGTTACGTTATGTGTAATTAGTTGATTGCTCAAGAAACCTAAAGAATTCTACTTTAAATTTCAATTTCATACATAATGCTTATTTCAATCAATTGAACTAGTTTTGCGAGCATCATTTTTTCTCACGGTCAGTCGTAGCCTCAGATCCACTGAAACGAGACTGAGTTTACCGTTTTTACTTAGCGTTGAAACTAGCTCAATCTTTTTTTACTTGGCATGATAAAAGTCAAGCTACAATTTACTGGGTAGAAAAATGACAAACGTTAGAATAAATAAACCGACGGCCAATAAATAAAGATCCATTTCTCAGTCAATTTGTGTCCCGTGGAATCACGCGATTAACTTTTGCCGAGGAAGTATTTTAGCACTTTGAACAATAACGGAGATATTGTCGTGGGAATTCTAAAATGGGACACCTTGTGTGTAATTATTATGCATTTTTTTGGATGATGCACTGGTTTATACCTTACATGTGTCGGCATTAACGTCGCGATCACCATATAAGTTTGCATAATAGACGTAAATGTGTTCGTCTTCAAACGTTTTCCTCTCGTATATCCAGGTATTGTACATCTAGGCAGGTAGTGCCGGCTAGAGTGAAATCGTCTTCATTTATTACGTGTTCAACTGTGTAAGCTGTATATTATATTCATTCGGTGCACTGTCTGTGTTGACTAATTCATAATGCGATTATACTATTGGTCAAAATGTGTTTCTGTGAAATCAAACAAATTTATTCATTTCAATCATTATTCGTTTACATAACAATGGGCAGATGTGAAATCGCCCGTGAAAATTTGGATCGATTCGATAGGACTTCATTCATATGACGTGAATTATTTATATTGATCAACAAACCTGTCTGCTGCTACAGTCTCCAGACAAACAGATCACACTCAAAAAGCAAAATAGTCAAACGACGAAACGAGTGTCTTAAATTCATGATTGAAAAAATTTTCTTCCTCTGCAAAGAGTTATCCATAACAACTATATAAAAAATATAACAGAAAACGACAGACCGAGCATGATACTAAATTCGGATGAAAAGTTTTTTTGCCATGCTAGTCCGTGGAGGTAAATGAGGTAATTGACTTTTCAATTCAGGTAATCGTCATTAATGTGATAGCGAAAAACTCGATGCTTTTTGCTTTGTCACGTTTCACTTGAGACAGTGCGGATAAGACAATTATAGGAATGGCCATTACACGAAGGAACAGGATTATTTGAGTCAAGTGATATTCATTTGATTCAATAGTTACTTAAATTATCAAAATATTTTTTTGCCCTACGTATGCGTAATATGGGATTTTACCCGTTTTGCGGGTGTAAAACCCCGTTTTGCACACTGGTATGTGTAAGATGAAAACAGATCGAAATTCTCCGAATCGTTGTCTCTCGCACTCATAGTTGTGGTTAGGATGATTCTAAGAATTGTTATTCAGTTTATTGCCAGGAGAATTATTATTTTTTTATATTTAATAAAAATTTAATATCATTGTTACGTGTTCGTCCGGGGGGAGGGGGGGGGGGGGCGAATTCAGTTAATATGTTTGTTGAGTTAAAACCTTTCTGTGGTAAAACCAGAAATTTATATTATCATTACCTCTAATAAATATGAATAAACATATTTTTTCACAATAAGGAATTATTGTTCTTTAGGGGGATGCCGAATTCAGTTAATTTTTTTTTTCATTACTTAAAAACCTTTCCATGATGAAACCATAAATTTATATTATAATTAATTCAAATAAATATGAATATTTTTTAACAATAAAATATTATTGTCCCCCCCCCCCCCCAATGTCCCGGTGGAGGCAGCCATATCAAGCTGGAACCGCCACATTCGAAAATCGAAAAATTTCCTATGGAATAGTTAAGGGCTAATTAGAGGCTAATTAAATGCTCTATTTTCGAATTAAATGCTCCGCGTTTTTTAAAAGAAACCTGTGGCGGTGCCAGCTTGACATAAACCTGGAACCGCCACACCGAAAAAAAACGGAAAACAGGTGAAATTTCGGAAAAGTGTTAGGGTCATAATTAAAGGCTAATTAAAGGCTCTTGGAATTCCTCATCTTTGAATTCGTTGTTCGGCGTTTTTCAAAAAAAACCTGTGGCGGTGCCAGCTCGAGATAAACCAGACTTAAAAAAAACGGGAACGGGGTCAAATTTCAAAAAAGTGTGAGGGTCATACTTAAAGGCTAATTAAAGGCTCCCGGAAAACCACCTGCTCGAATTAACTGCTCCACCCCCGAGGGGTGGAAACCACCAAAAAACTCGAAAAATCAGTGTAACTTTTGGACGCAACGACTTACAGAGTTCGTAGGGGTGCTAAAATTACTCTAGAATTAAAGGCTCCCGGAATATCATCCGCTCGAATTAACTGCTCCACCCCCGAGGGTGGATTTTAATTCTTTAATTCTGGAGTAATTTTGACACTCGTACGAACTCTGTAAGTTGTTGCGTCCAAGAGTTACACCGATTTTTCGAGTTTTTTGGTGGTTTCCACCCCTCGGGGGTGGAGCAGTTAATTCGAGCGGATGATATTCCGGGAGCCTTTAATTCTTGAGTAATTTTAGCAGCCGTACAAAATCTGTAAGTTGTTGCGCCCAAAAGTTACACCGATTTTTCTAGTTTTTGGGTGGTTTCCACCCCTTGGGGGTGGAGCAATTAATTCGAGCGGGTGGTTTTCCGGGAGCCTTTAATTAGCCTTTAATTATGACCTTCACACTTTTTTGAAATTTGACCTCGTTTCCGTTTTTTTTAAGTCTGGTTTATCTCGAGCTGGCACCGCCACAGGTTTTTTTTGAAAAACGCCGAACAACGAATTCAAAGATGAGGAATTCCAAGAGCCTTTAATTAGCCTCTAATTAGCCCTTAATTATTCCATAGGAAATTTTTCGATTTTCGAATGTGGCGGTTCCAGCTTGATATGGCTCTTCTCCACGCCCATGTACGAGATCTTCTTCCTGTTTTCTTTTGCAATGTTTGTACAATGTCTTCTAATTTTACGGCTCGTAGGGTAAAAAATATTGTTTGCATCACGAGCGTAAGAATTTACACCTTCGTGCGATCTCGCCGAGCACTCGGGGTATAAAACCGTGTTTTACGCTCTAGATACGAAAACTGCTATTGTCAAACGAAATACTTGTGGCACCATAATATAGAACAGAATAAAGTTTTTGAATGATCATGCTGACCATCAATTTAGTTACGATAACACGGTGTGAGTTCCTTGAGATAATGTGAATTTTTCATCAAGAAAATGTGTGATTGATATGACTAAAAATTTGATTGAACGCACCTCAATCGTTTTGTTGAAAAAATATGAAATTGTTGTATCAAAACTAATTAAACTTGTTCTAATTCATGTTTTGTTGAGTCAAGAGTTCAATGGTTGAGCAGGTAATTAAATTTGTTGCTTCAAAAATCTTTTGCATTAACTGAACATTAGGTATATTTAAGCGCACAAAACGTATTCTTCGAATGAAATCATTTACAATTCTATAGGCGCAAAATTTTGTAGGATTTACTCGATATTTAATGGGTGAAAACCGAAAACTTATTGTTGCATATGTCAAAATATAAATTGAACATGTTCACTTTTTATTCATTTGTAGTCGATATCAATTTTGAGGACTCGAAACTAGGTATTATGCGTTCTTCGTTTATAATAAGTCTGATGATAAATTTATCTTATATTATCTGTGTCTGACTTCCTAACCGACTACCCGGTTTTATAAGTATCTCTGAAACTCTTTCCGTAGCAAAAGAGTTCACTGCCTAGTGGCCGTTTATAGTACTAGTATACTGATGTTTACGTTGAATGTATTCTATACTTGTTTCAAACTATGTGGTGTTTCTTTTACCTCGTAAAGAAACTAGTGCAACTGATTCAACTATTTACGCCAAACAAGCTCCTGTTAGATCAACAAAGTATAGTATTGAATCAGTGTAAATTTTTTATTGGCTAGATTTATGTACTTATTTCATTTGAAATATCTAATTGTTTCTGTCAACGAACATGCGACTTGGAGGAACAATATATAAACTTGAAATGAAATGATATTTAGTGGACTCAATTTCGGGAATACATCAAGAGATTTACTCGAATCAATACTTCACTCAATTGCGGCAAGAAAGGCTTTGGTTGAATCAAGGAATTCGCTTGACTAAATCATTTTGAAAATCCAACTGAATCGCAGTTGTTGAATGAAAGTCATCGTATTTGGAACAAATAAGGGATACTAGAGTGAAGTGAATGAATTTAATTCAACAATTTCGACTCAGTTATGTTTGTCGAAATGATTTAGTCAAGCGAATTCCTTGGTTCAAGAATTCCTTTTCCTCGATGTAGAGATTCTCAAATGACTCGGCACTACAATCCATATCTTCTCGCTGAAATTTCGCGAGAAATTTAGTATTTTTGAATCCACACAAATCCTACTGTGAACTAATTATAATGATTATTTGATCAGTTACATGGAAATAAATTGCGAATCTTTCTTACTTCTTTATACTGTTGGGATTACGTGAAACGGCGGCATGAGAATAAAATGCACTTTCCTCTTTATCGAAACACCTTTCAATCATGCGTATGGGACATTCCAGGACATTTTGACCAGTCTCGATTTTCACCTCCTCAAATTTTCAAATGATTTTAGTATAAAAGCCCCTGGTTTGGGAAATACTCATGAATTTGTTTCAAATTTTCAAAAGTTCCCCAAAAAAAAAAAAAAAAAAATTGTGGATTGCAACAAATCGGTCTCGATTAATTTGAGATTTTCACTCAATTTCCTAGACCTTGTAAGCTAGTTTGGTTTATTGAGAGATTAAGCTCCGGATTGTAAATAATTTCAATCTCTCTAAAAACCATAAAAATAAAAACTTACTCAAAAGTGAACCGAAAGTGGACAAAACCATTGAAGTTTAGAAGAAACAAGCCGTAAAAATATTATTTTTCTGATACTTTGTGGATAATTTTTTTAAGGGTTTACAATTTTTTTTTGTGGATATTATCGAAATATGTGCAGGTCTAATTGTGAGATCGGAAATGAAAGCTACTTGAACACAAATTATCTCAGTTGGTGGACTTTGCATAAATTTCTCACTCCATGGATAGAAAATCATTTTTATTGATGCGATAAACTATCTAATTTGTAATACGATGTATAAAATCAACGGTCAAACGGTGCGATCAAAATCAATAGTAACCTCGATAGAATAGTAGTTTGCATACCAACGCCGTAAAAGGAAACTTTTGTTCAGCTGAGCAAGGATCGCGAAATCCACGAAAAACCGGCAAGTTATTCGGCCGTGGTGCGAACATTGTTTTTCGGTATAGCAGCCGTAAAGTATGCCACATGGTCTCGCCTCCGGCCGTAAAGTGGGGGTCAGGGTATCAACACATGTAGCGTAACTTGCATATCTAGTGATTCTAGTAATTTAACAGAAGTTACACCACTCTCAAAGTCGGCATGCAACCAAGGCGTATTTGATTGAATTACGCGTAATGCGTAACTGATAAAACCAAATAACCAATTGTGGATCAGAGTTTCTGCTATAAACTCAAATGAAAATGCTATGCAGATTTGCGATTGGTTTTTGTAGCCTACGCCTCTCGGAACGTACGCTTCATGGTAAACTAGTACTCTACATACGAGTATGTGTGAAGCGAAATATAATATGAAATATTGTACAAAATAGGGTTGAATTTTTTTAGGTTATGTTGATCTGACGCCTTCGCCTTATGCTGAATCTCTTGATCTTGATATGCCACTATAATATATGACGTATGAAGATATATCTCCAAACGATATTGAATCTGTTAGTGTAATAAACTCATTATAAAACTAGTTTTTATGACATGCTTACTATACTAACACAAGTACATCAGTGTTTCTTCCGCCAGAAATCAGCTTTGGCGTATCGACAGTAGCGCAAAGTGCGTAAAATAACTAGGCGTAAGTTGGGCGTACGCAAGTTACGCTCCATGTGCTGACACCCAGTACGTGTCTGTAAAATTATACTTTACGACCGGAAAACGCAATCATAGTGGGGTACTTTACGGCTACTATATCGAAAAGTATATTCCCTTGTTTAGGAAACCCATTATTTTTTTATTTGAATATAGTACCTACCCCGTATACCTACGTATAAAACCCTCTAGACTTTCATGACATACCGATAAAGTTGTGATAAGTAAGCATGCCTGTTGAAAAATATCGTCCTACAATTAAATTAAAATCTATGTATTCTTACGTTGCAGGGACCTGACTGACTCATTACCTCAAGTACGATGAGATACAAAGTAAGTTTTTAATCACTTAATAAATAAGCCTACTCGGAAGCATCCACGTTGAAAAAGTGTCCGCAAGTCAGTAAGAGAGAGGAACGTAACACTACTTGCGCTCTCTTTCTACGGCAGGAGCGTACCTATCGTAATTGAGTGCCCCGAGCATTGCATTGATGGATCTGACTGATATGAATACATATTAGTATCTAGTGGGTCAAGTTATTGAAACAAACAGTCAATAATATCAATGTTTAACATATTTTCAAATGAGACAATACAATTTATAAATGTGGAACGGGCATTTTCACGGAAAAATCTGATAGAAATGCGAGGTTTCAACGGCATGATTTTAGTAAATAAATTTAACTTATTAGACAACAATAACAATACTCCAACGTCTTTGTTAGATACATTCTGACACATTCGATAACCCTAGAAATTTTACGACCCAAGGTATTGGATCAGTGTGTTGGATGACCGTTTGCGGTGCCGGCCGTACACCGCAGGCTCTTTTTTGTTTGGTGCTCATCCAACACCGTGGGTCGTAAAGTTTCTAGGGTTATCGAACGAGTCAGAATCTATCACAGGGTGCGATCTGGAACTAGCAGCGCTAAAAAATCACTAGAAAATAGACAGAGCTACTCACAAACTGGGCAGCGCAAAAGAAATAAAAGATTGTTGACAGCACTGGGAGCTAATATCGGAACACAGCCTAAGTGTCTGTACTATACATCACAACACATGTACGAAAAATTCGATCGTGAATCGTTGAATTAAGTACCTCTTCTTTTCAAATGTGATCCTAATATAAAACGTACGGATAATTGCGAAGCACTACAATTCATTGCTATCCCTTATCATGAACTCTGCATAAACATGTAACTTCCCGTTATGAGTGCGTTTTACTCATCCGTTTCATCACTCTCATGATAGCAAGGTGTACATAACGCGCATCCTATTGGTCAAGTTGCAGATTTTAGGATACCGTATTGGTACCTACCGAATTGAAGTTTCTTCATGTAGCTAGCTACCTATTTCTCATAATTCCCCTCTTTAATACACCCTTAGAGAGTACGAAGTTACACGATGGTGGCTGATGTGTATTACTCGACATATATTTTCTACCGATGGTCTCAATTCAAAATTATATGAATTGATTAAAAGCATTGCAATTTCTTTGTACTCCAGTTGACCAGTGAAAGTTATTTGTAAAACAAGATTTGAACTCTCATTTGCATGTTAGGACAAGTGCGCAACAAAATGTATCCATCTATCACCATCAATTTTCTTCTTACTCTGTATCTGGTACCACTTATTTGAATAAGAGAATCCCATTTCACTAACATTTAGGAATATGCCAAATTTTTGTGAGGTTATGTACACAAAGTTTTATGAAACTAAGCTTCACTGACATAAGAGGATGCTTTCCATCGCGTTGAATGTCACTTATTCTGACGATTATCAAAGCCCATGCAGAACTTGTGCGAAAATGCCACAATCAACGCAATTCTACATGTAATCCCGAACAACAATATTTAAAAACTTATCTGTTGCATGCGGGAATAAGGTCAGGAAGTGTATCTCTACGACCAGTGATGAACCAATTATAGGAATACATTTCTTGGCATTATTGTTGCGTAAGACAAAGTTTTTTTAGGCGATTTTATTCGGTATTGCATGTAGAATCGCGCTGATTCCGGCATTTCGACACCAGTGATGCGTAGACTTTGATAATAATCAAAATATATGTAATGTTTAATGCGGTAGGTAAAGACTGAGTATAGCATCCTCTTGAGAATACAGTACAGTCTTCTTTACCGAAAAAAAACTTACTTTATATAGTTTGAACGGAACAAGTGGTAACTATAAGCACAATTTTACATGCAATGCCGAATATAAGTATTTAAAAAATGTTTGTTTACGCAAACAATAACGATAGAAAAAGTATTCCTGTGATTGAACCATTAATCGCAGATATACCATTTCTGGCCGTAATTTTGCATGAAACATTTTTCAATATTTCTAATCGGAATTGGCTTGAATTGCGACATTCAAGGCATTTCCATTTCAGTGATGCACAGGCTCTGATAGTACTTCATATGATAAGTAAATGACTTTTTGCAACGGTGCGCGTGAAATTCGTTTTTTACGATTCGATATCGGGTTGATGCTGTTTATACAACAGTATGCGTAAAATGAAAAATCTCTGCCCAGAGGAAAAAACACGATCCAAATTGAGTAATTAAAATTATGTTACTTTCGTGGCTTTATCTTTACACCTGCCAGTGGACATAACTCAAACCACGTTGGATTTTGTTGAATATTTTAATTTTTTTTAAATCTATTATATATTCTATAAACAAACAAATAACTCCTACGTTAAAAAGTAGATGGACATTTTTTGGCATCTGCTGCCCACTTTGTGAGAGATTCTATCGTTGACATTTTGCTACAGTTTGTGCTCGAGTAGGTATTACTAAAATTCCCGAGTTCCTCAAAAATGTTGGGTTTGCCAAAAATTGCGGAGTTTTCGAAAATTTTGCTCGCGGCTATTTTCGCTTCTCCAAAAATACCGGGATTTCTAAAGTGAACAGAGATTTTTGAAAATTTCGGACTACCCGAAGTTTTCGGACTACCCGAAGTTTTTGGACTACCCGAAGTTTTCGGATTACCCGAACTTTTCAGATTACTCGATGTTTTCGGATTACCCGAAGTTTTCGGATTACCCGAAGTTTTCGGACTACCCGAAGATTTCGGGTTTGTCAAAAAACCGGACCCGATGCAAACCGGACCCGGATCCGAGTTCGAGTACCCGAAATTTTGGGTACCCGCATACCCCTAACTGGTAATATATAATTTGCCCCCAATTTTAAGGAGGTCGTTAAACATTTCACTTGTCCAAAATAGTGGATTCGTTACAGTAGAAATTATCACAGCTGTAGTACCATTAGCTGTGATTTGTTTTTCCCTGCAGAGGTCATAACATATTTTGTTGTCCTGATGAAACGACCTTCTTGTAATTTCGAACGAGAGATCGGTATACTCGAGCACAAACTGTAGCCTACGAGTTTTTCGGGTAACCCGGAATTTCCGGGTCACTCGAGATTCTTGGGTAATGCGAAATTTTCGGGTACCTGACCTGAAAGTAATCCATTTTACCCGACCCAACCCAACCATAAGAATTTCAGTACCCGCACACCCCTATTGCCAATAGATTTGTGCGCGATAAAGCTTACCCTGATATAATTAATCAAGATTAATTGACTGCATCTGAGTTGAAACCCAGAAATATTATGATTAATTCAATGAGTCATGAGTACAAATTTGGAGGTATAACATTTTGTCGTCGATTCGACGATAATATCAAAATTGGCAGATTTAACTTAGAAAACGCTTTGACAACATTTTTTTCCGGATTTTACTTGGGGCATACTAAGGATTAACGGAGTATCAGTATCACTAGCAGTATGCTGATTTTATCAATCAGGTAACTAATTGCGGCCTAACAAATTATAATTCTTTCCTTAACAATAGGTGAACGACCCGGAGAATCATGCTGGGCAAACTGAACTCACCAGACAAGCATCCAACGCATCGTGGTACGTTCGTTATTAACGAATTTACGCATTTGAATATTTTAGTCCCTGGAATTCTATTGTACCATTAATATTTGTTGTGCTGTTATTTTTACCCAATGGTGTAAAACGCCCTCACATTATTGAGTTTTGATGTTTATTTTTCCACAGCAGTTCGTGAAAGATCGATTTATACATAATAGGTACATTCATTTACTTTTTTCCCAGGCAATACAATAGGAATGCAGATACGATGAAATCGAGGTCAAAAGAAGCGATACTGATTCTAGTCGCGGGGCTGTTGACTGTGGCCGTTATCGCACTCGTAGCTACGCTAATCTTGCAAATGGCCGTATTCAACAAAGAGGAATATAAAGAGATGTGCCAGAGCGAGGAATGCGTCAAAACAGGTGATCATAATAGTATATTGTGTTACAAGAGCGGAAAGTGGGTGATTTCCGATGAGAGTGAAATTTGCAGCGTGATCCGCAAAGGTGAGTGCTGAAGTCGCACGAGTATTAACAGGATCGCAGCATGAGCCAATAAAACCGCTGTACTAACGCGAATAAGATCTCGCCCATTTGCACGTTGGACATACGCTAATTTTTCCAACACTTATGAAGGCGAATTTGACTTGAAAGCAAGGAAGGTGAAACCGATAGCGCGTAAGCTTGGGGTTAGGTAACTTACGCTAAATGACGAAAATTCGCATGCGTGAAAGAATGCCCGGATCGGTAAGTACTGTATTTCATTAGTGCACATGCGCCAACGTAATTTTACCGCACTGTTCTGAAATTGGCCTCTTTACGCATGCTCGTTAACTGACACGGAGTTAGGACTAGAGGGAATTGACCTTTGCGCCACCTATGGTGAGCCTTCGTCGATGGAAACTACTGATCTAAACAAACTCAGAACCTCGACGTTACAAGTTGCATACGAAACTAACCTACCTAATCGGGAATTCCTTTAATTTTCTTTTATACGCAATCGGCGATTCGTATCTCAAACATTTCCTCGCCCAGAAGCTTTAAGGTTATGGCCAGCACACTTGCACTGACGTAGGCATTTATAGATTCTTTGAATAAAGTGCATAGAGGGATCACCAACGACGGCTGACCGGTATCGTAGTGTGCTGCATGTGTGGGTTTTTCCCCTTTTGTCTCCCGTTTCACTCTAAGTACCTACCTAAGCACTGATACTCCGTTGAGCGAGAGAACGACACAGCATCGCGCAGGTTCGGGCTGAGCAGGTGCGGGGTGGGGATAGTGGAGCTCGCTACTCACGACCAGTATCGTATATTTATGCTCTGCACCAAAAGTCCACGCTCTGTAAAATGACTAATAGGTGGAATAATATGAACATTGCGGTCTCATTATATCTCGAATACATTTGTTCTACTTCCTCGTCCACATTCTCTGCCATCGGATGTATTAATGAACCAGAATAACGAAACCAAATTCAAATCTTACACGTCCGAACTCACTCGCAACTTTGCAACGACTGACGCTTGACAGTTTGAAACAATTTGAAATTAGTCATCATGTTTAAAATCAATCGTTAGATTTCAGTACCTAGGTATGTACCCTTGTCGGCTATAGCCGGATCTGACCAGCTGCGAAATTCGTTTGGTTACCTGGATTCTCTGGTTTCTATACAAACTAGATGACTGACAAGCGTCCATGGCCTGAGTCGATTAGTAACAGACGAAATTGACACCAGCGCTTCAATAGCCTCCATAGAACTAACGAATCACATGGTTCACTGATGTCATTGGTTAAAGTGACAGAACCATGTGACTTGATCTGTTCCTGATAGACTATCACCCTCGTGACCCGTTAGTTTAACTTCGGGTATCGCAGTACCAGTGTCGGTTTTTGGGGCTTCTAATCGGCACAAGCTGCCATGTGCAGGAAGCATAGGAGTCAACCATCCAGTTAATATACAGATCAGTACCTGGACTGCGTAAAGTAGGTGGCGCATTGGGTGGGAGCTGATCGAACTGGGCGCCTATGGTTTCGTAAGCGTGTCGTTCTCTCGCTGAACGGAGTATAGTTGTCCGTCCATAGAAATATTTAGAGCAGGTAAGAGATGGGTCTTCATGCAAGTGGGAGCGTTCGATGAATAGAGAGAGAAAAAAGATCCGGGAGCTCTCTGCCCTTCTCTAACAACGTATGCGTATAACAGACAAAAACGGTTCTATGATCTTTCATCTTGATACATTCACCGGACATTTCCAGCGCTGCCTCACCTCCTCTATCAATAACTGCATGGCTTCGTCCTCCTATTTCTAACAATGTGAAATAGCTCCCATTCACCGGAAAATTTTGAACCGCATGTAATATATTACATTTGTATTCCTCTCAGAAAAACGTCGAAATATGTGATTTGTGGTTTTTCTCAGAGTATCGTAATTCTGAGAAAATACAGTAACCAGAATAAATACAACTTACGTAAGTATTTAGTTCATATTGAATTCTTACTACAGCAAGACATCAAATGAAAACACGTGTTAACGCAATATTTTCATCCGATTGTTTTCTCTTAATGGTCATCAGGCTCAACTTATTGTTAATGTTATAGATCTCCTTTTTCGTTGCTTAATCTAATTATAGTATATCTGCTGTATCATACAAAATAGCCAGTTTTACCCATCCCAGACGAATATTTCAAAAATAAAAAGAGGTACCGGAAAAATGTTGTACAAAACTTACGGGGCTCCAAGAAAAAAAGATAATGCTGATATGGGTCAATTTGTGGATTGTGCTATTTTTGAGACCTTACAAATAAAGTCTAATTTTACATAAGGAATAACATGATATAAGATCAGCTGATAACAAGATTAAAGAAGATATCAAGCATGTAAAATTTTTGTGTTCTTTGTTACTTCAGCTTCCGCACTTATTCACTGTCTGAAATCCTCACAAAAGAGGTTGTGATCATAATTCATAATTTTAACTAAAATTAGATAAAATATTATGTAGGTTCAAACTCACCAGTTTTGTATCCACGGGAAAATTTTTCAGCACGAGTGAGGGACAACAAATACGTACAGAAGCTAAGATAGAAGAAGAAAAAACTCGCCAAAAAATTTTCAAAGAAAAAATTTCACGTCTTTGAAATCGTGTTTGTATTTTCACTATCGCCGAGCAGCTCACACGAAAAAAGAACCTTAACTTGGGTTAAAGTCCGTACCTCATCTTATAGATAATAAATTAAATTCCCATAAGAACAAAGTTAAGGGTGCGAATTGACACCCGTATGGAGAGTTTTTTCCGTGGGTGAATATCGAAAATAGAAGTTTCCTGTATAAAATCCGACGTTTCTTTTAGACTCTTAAAAATTACATAGTCCACAATTCGGTCCACATCAGGATCGTCTGTCTCCCTTGAAACTGTTCAAATTTAGTAAAACATTGTTTTGTAACTCTTTTCGATTCTGAGATTTGCGCCTGCATTAAGGCTGCAAATCCTGTTTGTGAGATATTTGGATATAAAATTAATAATCAACGGTGCACATTACATCAGTTAAAATTACTCAAATGTAATATTCCGTAGAGAGACAGTGAACATAAATGAACCAAGCATTATTAAGGCGCCGCTGAACTCGCTTGTCATACATATACCTATATACCTATATATATATATATAGGTTTTCGAGTCAAATTAGGCTAGGTTATGTTAGGTTCGGGTATTTCCGGATAGATTCGGGCAAGTTCGGGTAATATATATATTGTTACAAAGGGTGAAATCACCCGTTTTGTCCCCTTTTTAATGATCTAGTAGTCATCATAGATAAAAGACGTTTATAAACCTCTTATGTCTTTCAAAGGAATAAGGTTGCTGCGTCAACCTACATTATTGTAAAAGCAGTCTATCTCGAGACTTTAAAAGGAGAGCTTCGTCACAAAATAAATCCTTTTCCTCTCTTAATTTTCCGCTTCGTAACATTGGTGTCAGAAGTGGGATTCTTCTGAATCTCGTCAGAGTTTTGAGTGGATTTTAAGTGATAAGAAGTATACCAAAAATGCAAAGATCTCCGAGGGCATCACGCGCGGAGCGGCGGGCTGCTGGACGCGTTTCGTCGTGTCAGCGCTCCCTTGAACCGGCGTTTCCACCCGTTTCTCCTCGTTTGGAAGCTGAGGTTCAGCCCCAGCCCCAACTAGCTCTCTTGGCAGAGCTCATCCAAGGAAATCAAGATTTACTGACGCGACAGAAACAGCAGCAACAACAACACCAACAACAGCTACAACTGTAGCAACAAGTACAGCAGAATCTTCTGGACGAACTCCTCTCGCAACAGCGTCAACAACAGGAAATCGTGTCCCAGGCGCTGATCGGGGTCCTGCAAGGTGTGCAGAAGCTTCAGGAGCGGCCGCAGGAATTCCCAATACGCCCAGTTCCGTCCCCAGGTAGAAGGACTTCTCTTCCTTCAGTCCCGGTCCCAGCAAGGAGGACCTCCTTTCATTCAATTCCGGATCAATCAAGGTCTGACGCCATTTATGGGGGAGGCGAAATTCCCCCTGTTGCTAAAAATTTTCCACCTGCTCACGTCTCGCGACAAGCTCAGGTTAGCTCTTTTCCGCAATGCCAAGATGTTCCGTCACGTGATATTTCAGAAGTAGTTGAGCCTCCTGTCGCGTCGTCTCATCCTAGCGTGGATATTCAGTCAGACTTCTTGGCCTTTTTAAAATGGCGCGGAACTGTCAATGTTCTCCCTCCGCAGACTCGGAGCTCGTTCGGACTCAATCAGGTCTCTGTACCTGCCGCGGGTACTGTAGAGTTGCCCTCGAAACAATCGAATTTGAAGCCCGGTTCGTATGACGGTTCGTCTGCTTGGAGTCTATACGAACGTCAGTTCGACATGATAAGTAAGATTAATGGTTGGAGTCCGTCCCAGAAAGCAGCTAATTTGACAGCGTCTTTGTCTGGTCCGGCCTTGGTAGTTCTTGGATCGCTTTCAGATTCGGATTCTGAAAAATTCGGCAGCATTTGTGCGGCTCTTAAACTTCAGTTTGGCGAAGAACATCTTTCCAAACTTTATTTCACTCAGTTTGAAAATAGACGTCAAGGGCCCAAGGAAGATTTAGCCTCTCTCGGAAATGACATCGAACTTCTCGCTCGACATACCCTTACTGATTGTGCAGAAAAAGCTAGAGATCAGATAGCTCGGGCGAAATTCATTAATGCGATTCGGAATCCGGAGCTTCGGTATCATCTGAGGTTCGCAGCTCCAACTTCTCTACATGAAGCAATTATTAAGGGCTTAGAATTAGAAGCTATAAACGAGGCGGATTTAGGTTCGCGTCAACTTCATCGATTAAACCAAGCTGAACCTTCAGAAAATTCTTCGTCTCGTCCTTCAGATAATCAGCCTAGCTCAGATTCTCTTCCAGGAAGGAAAAATAGTGGTTTCTCTCGTTACAATAGATCAAACTCCAATCGGCCTGTCTCAGAGTGCCAGTTTTGCGGCGTGAGAGGACATATCGCGAAGAATTGTTTCAAACTCGACCGTCAGTTGAAGACTGCGGAAGATTCGTGGCGCAATAATGCCTCCAAGAGGGCTCCCTCTAATCCGGTTTGGGCAGCGCAACCTTCTGTTCCTCAGGATTCGGGAAACTAGCTACCGATGTTTCGAAAGGGCGGATATCTTCGGTTTTTTCCAAGTTCCTTAGCCCTTTTGCTTCACAGTTTGTGGTTAGAGGCCTGCGTCGTATCCTCGCTTATTTTTCTAACCAATATGTCAGTTTCTTTGAGTTTTTATAGATTTTCCCCGACGAATCTGCCGCCTTTAGCTGTTCCCGATGATATCTCCAGCTGTGCTATTTGTCCGGTCTTAGCCTGGGTTCTCCGGATATTCAGATAAGATCGTTCCTTTTCTTTTATTGAATGAGTTATAAATCCAATCAATCGCGTATTTTTCCCCCAAATCTGCGTAGCGAATTGGGAATCATCATACTCGAGACTTTAAAAGGAGAGCTTCGTCACAAAATAAATCCTTTTCCTCTCTTAATTTTCCGCTTAGTAACAATATATTACTTCCTGTATTCAGACAGCGCCTATCCTCGCTGATACGCCAATGTGACCTGCTCGACGAAATTGCCCTATGAATTTGCCCCATGAATTCTTTGCCTTACCCTGGACTACTCTAATATTTCGAGCACAAAACACCATTATGTCTCTCTTAATGTACATGCTTTACATATATTTTTCCTAACTTCGGTTGGTATGTGTATAAGGGACTTGTCCCAACGTCACAATAAACGTTATTGTTATTATTATTATTATGTCGTTCTATATTATATGTATAAACATATTGCCGCCCCCCGAACCTACCCGAACTTGGCCGAAGTTACCCGAACCTATCCGGAAATACCCGAACCTAACCTAACCTAGACTGACCCCAACTTAGCCGAAGTTACCCGAATTTGCCCGAATCTATCCGGAAATACCCGAACCTAACATAACCCAGCCTAATTCGACTTGAAAATGAGGGATGGCGCATGAAGCGCGCAGGGTGGTGAACCCCCCCTCTAGTATGTATATATTGCAACGTACCGGTTACCCGAGCATACACGTAATCGAATATACGCATGATCGAGAAACATAGAAGAACCAAGTTAACGTGAGCGGGATAATCTCTACGTCTACGACGAGGCGACAACACCGAGGGATTAAGCCGACTATACCTATAAGGACCACGCTGAGCAGTAATAATCTCACCAGATAGTTTCGACGGAGCAGACGAGGCAAAACGCCCGCCTGACTCGAGAGAGGAGAGTAAATTCAAATAAATCCAAACTAATATTGGCTATTAAATTTAAAAATTCAGATGAAAGATAGATTCGAGTCAAAGCGACAATTTTGATCAAATTTGAAAAAAAAAACGTGATTTCGAAAGCGAAATTCAAACGATAAAATGAAAAGCAATGAAATAGGGAACGATATTCAAACTGATGAAAGCTAATTAAATTCAATGAATTAGGAAAAAGGAAAAAGGAGGCGACAGCATAGTAATAAAGACAGCTTCGCGGTTAATAGGCCAGGCGGCAGGGCGATAAAATCGTTCAAAACCGTAAAAAAATGTTGGCAAAGCTTTTATTGTTTTAAATGGTTTACTAGGGTGTGATTATCAAGAATCTAGGTTTTCCCCACACCCTTAAGGCCCGCGTCGATCTCCGTGAGGCTACAAAGGTACACATTTTTGGTTTTTCGATAATATCTCGTTTTCTCTTTATCGTACGGCCAAAATGGTCCTATATGAAATTAAAGGTGACAAAATTCTGTACAAAATAGTCACCAGTCCGAGAGAAGAGTGAAATTCGGTAAGAAAGAATTGATATTTACTGCATTTGTCAAAACTCGCACAACTTCGCGCGGCTACTACTCCGAAACTATAAGTCCCATGAAAAAATAATACCGAACTATTTTGTACAGAATTTTGTCACCTTTAATTTCATATAAGACTATTTTGGCCGTACGATAAAGAGAAAGCGGGATATTACCGAAAAACCAAAAATATGTACCTTTGTAGCGTCACGGAGATCGACGCGGGCCTTAAGGGTGTGGGGAAAACCTAGATTCTTGATAATCACACCCTAATAAACCATTTAAAACAATAAAAGCTTTGCCAACATTTTTTTACGGTTTACATTATTTGCTGCCTGGCCTGTAAGATTATACATATATGTATATTATATATATATTTCGTGACGTCACAAGCGGAGAAATTTCCGCGTTAAAGTGTGCGAAAACGGGGGTACGAATCTTGAAGGAAAATTTTTAATTCGTAGCTTGAATAAAAGTGTACATCCCTAACTCAATCGTTAACATAGATCGTGACAATGTTTATTATGAATAATTATGAATAAATAAAATTACGTCACATCAAACATGGACGATTGGAATGACCGATTTGTTACATATTCATCGCTTCTACGATGCCAGAATTTATTTCACCACCGAAAGGGAGTTAGGGACGTATAAAAGCATACACGTAATCCGGAAAAACCTATTCCACCAGTTAGCTTTTTATAAATGTGGCACGCTTCAACGAAGAAATTTTCAGGTCATATTTAGGTAAATTTTCTGGCACAACACGATACCAAGAGATTTCATTGCCTTATTCCTTTAGATCGGACCAGTCAAATCACTTAGTGTCGAATCACTTCATTCGACGTTGAACGTCCAGAAGCGCTGTAGTGTTTATGACGTCACGAAATATAATATGACAAGCCTGTTTAGCGGCACCTTAAATTGACTTCTCTAATCGTGTCATGTCTTCATAAATTCTAGCTGCACGGGTTATAGAGTCGATGGACAGATCCTTTGAGCCTTGTGATGACTTCTACAGATTCGCCTGCGGTGGTTGGACTAAAAACAATCCCATACCGCAGAGTCAAACTTCGTGGGATCAACTGAGTTTATTGAGAGAAGAGCTCATGAGAAACCTCAGAGTTTTGCTTGAGGAAGATAACTCTCCAAATGACCTGAGGCCGGTAAAATTAGCCCGGGCACTCTACAGAACTTGCATGGACACAGGTCAGTAGCGACGATAGACATATTATTCTTATTCTTAATTAGTCCAGTCCATATGTACAGGCATTCGACCAACTTCTATTTAGGCATGACGTAAATTTAGCAATTTTCTTAAAAATTATTTGGATGTCCGGCACTACAATCTAAAATTTTCGAACATAGCTAAGTTTGGGTTGGGAAGAAAAAAATTATTCCAAATTGATAACGTCCCGTTTTTATGCTACTTTTTCCACTTCTACACAAAAATCACGTGGTATTGTTAGTTTAATTGTAATTGGTGAAAAATCTAAACGAACCAGAGTTTGGTTTATTTCATGTGACTCTGTGATTAATAAGAATAGTGAAAAAGGAACATATTATAGTTATAAGTAATACGGTTCGAAACGGAATTTTTTAATAAATGTGTTATTAATATAATTGAGAAAAAATTGAAATTAACTAATAATACCTTCGCCATAATGATATGACGTCGTATACATCCACTTCCGTAGCGTTTTCAAGGTAACACGATAGTTGATGTATTAAGTAATGAGAAACTCTTATTTGCGGCAGTATCATTGAATTGATGAGCAAAAATCACGCCAGATTGAAAAAAAAGACTTTTTACGATGCTTCTTAATGGATATTAATTAAAATGTAAAACCAGGTAATATCTTCTGTTCTAATAAAAATATTCGCACGTTCTTTTTTCAATAAAAATGCATTTCGAAAAGGTCGTTCAGAATCTTGAAGGACCTTTCCAAAAACTAAAAAAATGGCCAAATTATTTTCATTCGTTTATAATTCAAAAATACTACTTCTTCGAATAACGTGTTTTTGCAATAAAAATCAATTTTTTTTTTGGTACATTTAGAAAGTAGGCACCTAAAACTGTAAACACGATTTTTCTCACACTATCAGACCTTGCGCTAGGAATGAGCAATATACATCACTGTTTTTTTTTGCGGGAACATCGATGTTTTTTAAGTCGATACATCGATAGTCGATGGAAAATATTGAACTATCGATACCGTCAATTCGGGAGTAAATTAAATTACTGTGCAACATCTGTCGGTAACTTATCTATAAAAAGTAAATACACATTACTGAGTTTGATAACGAATCTTTATTTTCTACTATATATCTCAATATTAATCAGAATATTCAATTAATTTAATTTTAACTCGCTCAATTTATATTAAATTCTCATATTTTATACTTATTTTTAACAGTGATGATAGTTCGAAATTCCAAATTTTCGCGCCGATTTTTCTTTTTAAAATTGTAGCGGGAATTTTTATAATTTTCGAGCTTGTTCTCACCATCGATATTAACAATCGATGTTTCGATGTTTTCAGAAGAACATTGATACTTCGATGATACGGAATTGAAACAATCGATAATACGATGTCGATATTTTTTACTAACATCGCCCATACCTATATCCCTACCTTGCACCCAAAAGAATACAGGAAGGACGGATTTTCGGTGGTTGCTTGTTATTTTTAACGTCATTTAGTACTCCTACTCTTACCGACAGAGCAAACTCACCTTTTTGCTTCCCATATTAAATAAACAAACGAACGGAAAGGTTCAAATTTGGACGGTGCGTCACTTTTTAGTAGCAGCTCTCAGGAAAGTTACTAATATCCTGAAAATCGTCAAATAATGTGTGGTTTTTTTGATTCCGCACGTGTTACCATTTCCACATTTTCCGTATTTCAGGGACCAAAAAATTCTTAGACGAGCGTTCTTGGTAGACTTGGTTGGCCGTGCACTCAGCTGATAGCGAGAGCATTTTTTATTTATGAAATCATTATAATTCCTAGTTCTCGTCTAGCGACCTCAATATTGCATGACAACAGTCTCACTATGGCTCATTTTACTCTTCATTCTTTCCGGAATTGCGCAAAGTATCTAAGCTACACACTTTTTCGCCCCTGAAGTGCGGGAAATGTGGGAATAGTAACACGTGTCAAAAAACTACACATTTTTCTGACGATTTTCGGGATATGAGTAACGTTCCTGAATTCCGCTACAAAATAACGACGCTCCGTCGGAACTTGAACTTTTTCCGTTCATTTGTTTATAAAATATAAGAAGAAAAAGGGTGAATTTACTCGGTCGGTAAAGGTAAGAGTACTACATGACCTTAGATCCTACGCGGCGTGAATTGGTAGCGGCTACATTGAAATCGTGTAGCAAGGCAACATCAAATGCGCTCTTTGAAGCTATGTGAGCTAACCATGATGTGCCCAATAAAAATAAATTATTAGGAAATAATTAAGTTGTGACGGTGAATGGGTATTCTACAAACCTTAAAATTTTAGGAAATAAAGTTTTGCGCAATCTTGACGATGTATTAGGTGTAGAGAATTATGAAATAATGACTGAACAGGCGCAAATGAAATTGATCAAGATGAATCAGTCCAAAAAGATGTCTCTTCAATGTACAAAGAAACAAAATAAAAACCAATGGATTTAGACGGTAAGATCCGAGATATCAACATTTTTTCAGACATCATGCTATCCCGCCGTTTTACATGAAAATACCGTATCGACGTATCATATACTCAATTTCAATAGATTTGACTCTCTTTTCTTATGACTGAATTATCCACTACTAACCGAGTTTAAAATTTTACGTAGCTTTCAACTGAAGAGTGCCTGCTGTAAAATCAATACTTACAGGTTCCATGGCCGAATACAATGTCTAAACTAAGAACTTATTTTAAAATATATTCATCTTAGCAAAAGTAATTGACAGAAAATTTTTACAGAATTCATTTGCCAATAGAATGAACTATATTCACTAAAATTAGACCAACTATTCGAATTGTTGGTATTAACGAGAGGTGCAATCGAAGCCATCTCAGATTATTGATCCATGAACCACTTTTTTTTTAATCGTAGCTTTCTATTTTTTCTAAGTTGAGCGGATACATTTCTAATACAAAACTTATCAATATATGATTATCTTACATTAGTTATTGATAAGAAACCTCTCCTCAGTACCTACTTGTTACGGGAAACCAGAAATCTTTGAAAAACCCGAAATGTGGGTACCCAACTTATCTAATATTTATAATGTTGGCCAAATACTACATACTAACTGCAAATAGTAAATAGTATATCCAAATAACATCAATATTTCCAGTAAAAAGGTATATCACTTTTTATCGGGGGATCCGGGAATCTGGAATATTTCGATCAAACTGATAATTTTGGGAACCCCGATGTATTCGGAAATCCCAACATTTTTATGAATCCCGATGTTTTCGGGAATCCCGATATTTTCGTAAACCTCAAACTTTTCATCTGACTGAAGTGAGTAACGATATTATAATGATAAACGTTCCCAAAAATCGTTATTTCACAATTTCAGGAATGTCTGAAATTCAGTAAATCATAATGAGGCAAAACATATTCGTATTTTGAAAACTTAACTACTTCAAAGTCACTATGCAAAATAGTAATTTTCTTCCCAATCTTTCGTTACGTTAGCGTTACTAACTTCAGCCTCAGTTTTCAGGAATCCCGAACATCTCGGGAACCCGACCAAAACTAATAGATATTTCCTGACCCGATCGGATCCAAAGAATTCTGGTACGCACACAGCCCTGATAATTGTCGATATCAAATATTGATCTTGAACTTCCCTTTCTTAATTTCCTAGTTTTCACAGTTTTTTGACTATACTGAACACCTGATATATCATAAGAATGGTATTGAAAGCAAAAATACAAATATACAAGTCTAGGGTTATATATATGTGTGTGTGTATGTGTATGTATGTAGGTGTCATTTTCGTATCCACGCTACTATTAACAAGTGTCAATCGGGTCATGGCATTGTAGACATATGTATATTCCATTTCTGTTCGTAGAAAGCGTTGAAGAACTGGGCCTCGAACCAATATTTGACGTTCTATCTCGATTGGGCTTACCCAGAGAACCTCCCCTGGGAAACGACATCGAACCTCTGAATTTAGCCAATTTATCCGGAGTTGTCCAGAGAGTACTGGGGCTCAATCTCTTTGTAAATTTCTACATAAACGAGGATGTCAGAGACACGACAAGAAACCGAATGACGGTAATACACGGAATACTGATAATTCATGAATATACAGAATACCCTCGGAATAGGGCCGCTCGTTTAACTTCGAAACAGGGCTGCGTATTCCTAACCAGGGGTAATTGATTAAACACCCGTAAACAGAAATATATAGGGGGGAAGCGCTCAAGCAAGGATTAGGTGAAGTGGCCTTATTTAGAGGGACCCTATTCGGAGGGAATACCGTACCTATAAAAGTCGTCGTTACAACTACCCATGAGAACTTATAGTACGATAATTGATTTCCGCATCAATTATTATTCTATAATTTTTTCCCCATGTGAAGCTTGATATACGTGCTTAACCCTTTAATTCATGCTGGGATGCCCAGCGTCCCACCTTTTTTTGCAACGTTTTATTAAACTACTTTTTTGGTAATAGCTTCAGAGTTTTGTAGTTCCACATGGTCTCTAAAATATTTATAAGTTTAAAAAAAAATATTAAATTTATTTATTGCAAAAATAGCATGTGTAAACAAATGATAAAAATTCGTACTTTTCCACAAAACAGCATTTTCGGCTAATCTACCATGAAAATCCGAATGCCAATTTTTACACAAACTTAATACTCGTAAAAAAAATTTCTTATTGATGTTTTACTTTGTCCGGCATATTGGATCCGCCATCTTGAATTTTCGAACATCGAGTTCAGATTCGTAATCAGCGACCCTAAAGCCCATGTATGCAAAATTTAAAGTAAACCGCGCGTAAGGAAAAATGTATACACGAAAGGCTTAAAAGCCAAATACTTTCGAAATGTTAATTGAGAATAAAATTCATGTGTTTTGCATTTTTTAACAAAGATGGAACAGGTTTCCCCTGGCTTTAGCGAAAGATATCTTTTGGAGCCTTCACGTTTCCAATCGGAGTTGAAGGAATATAGAAAGTATGTAACATCGATGATGGAGTTGGCTGGCGCTGGCAACAAGAGTGCTGCATTTGCTAACGAACTGATAGGATTCAGTACTGAAATTGCGAAGGTGAAAGTCGTTGATTTCAATATAATTCTTATTCAATCACTCCAAACCATTCTTTAATTTAAAAATCGGTTTATTGCAACGTTCCGTGGGTCATTGAACTCCCGCGCTCATCTATGCGGAAAACAATAGTCATTGACTAGGAATTGTAAGGTTAAAAAAACTGAGCGCAAGATATTCTGCTGGTAGCCGTATTTAATCTTACTAAACTGTCCTCTGTATCAATAAATCACATAATACCCAGACAAAAATTTACTGTACATGCAATTTTACTATTTATTATTGATTGATGAACTCCAAGTTAATCCTAACTTACATAATAGATAAAATAATTTTTATTAATAATACTGGTGGTCAACTTCCGTTGATAATCTTCAAACTCTTTTTCATATCCCTATGTTCTGCTAATTATATTACAAAAATCAAAACTGACTTCTATGATACTACAAATGGATAAATATCGTAAAACTAAAAATACAATCCATGTGTATATCATTAGTCATTTGCTTGCCGAAACCCGTCAACACGTTCTCTTTTCAACTTTCAATTTTCAACTTTCTGAGATGTATTTTGTAATTTTCGAAAATAATACAAGCTCATTGCTAACAAAATGTGTGTCTTCTCATTCTACCAGATTGTGACAACACCAGAACAAAGGAGAAGCGTAAATCACTTATTTCACGATATTACAGTCACCGAACTGCAGCGTCTGACGGATCTGTATGCTCAGCAGGTATGAATGTATACTTTATAGTATGTAGTATTTTCTTTGATAAAGTTGGTTATATTTTTCCTTCTATTTGAGGGGGGGGGGGGGGGGGGGGGGGGGTAATCACAATTACGATTACAAGTATATCAAGTTGATACTAGTTCATAACAGAGCATGGCGAATAGATTGCGAAGGATGAAAAATTATACGGATTACAAAGTGATTACACAGGGTAAGAGGATTACAAAAAGAGTGCTAGAATTACAACGTAAATACGTAGATTACAAAGATTATAGCGATTACAAAAATATCGCAACGATTACGACGATTAGAAAAATTATATGATATTGCAAGGGATAACAATGATTACGTAACGACTACGAGGCATACGGTACGACAGATTACAACAGTGATTAACCTTTCGCTTCTGCTGAAATGTATAATGCAGCCATGTGACAGCAAATTTTATAAAAATTGCCTGCAAACACGAATCTCCCCAGCCTGACTGTCTATTATTAATATTAAAATAAAGGAATAATTATACCTGCAACGGTTTCAGTGGAATTGGACAACGTACTTGGGTGCTGTTTTCAATAATACAAATGTTACAATAAACAATGACGTGGACCGGATCATTGTCATGGATTTGGAGTACCTTCGAAAGCTGCCAGGCTTATTGGCAAATATACCCCCAGCAACTTTAGGTGACATTGTAATTTTTTTATACGTTGTTAGATGATTCGTACACTATTTGGATTAGAATAAATGGATATGATGCTCGTGAAAAATTTTCATAAAGAAAAATTCTGCATACGGTATATATTGCAATTTGCGATAATCTCACAACATTACAAATTTTAAATGTTCAAAGAGTTTTGGTACGTTTTGCTAACTCCCTATGTCTCTTACTGACAATGAGTTTCAACTTGCTCCTTGATGTTGGAATATCTTTTCAGCAAGGTACGCATGGTGGGGTGTGTATTCAACAGTTGCGCCACTGACGCTACAAAAATTCCGTGATCTTGGATTCGAATTTTCTCAAAAACTGTTTGGACTGAAGGAGAAGACTGCGAGATGGAAAGGGTGTACTGGAAACGTGAATTCTAATTTTGGAATGGCCCTCAGTTACTTATATATACAACGACATTTCAACGAACACTCCAGAGAGAAGGTATTATCATAGATTTTCGATTTCTCATTGACTTCACATTTTTGCTAAATGGAATCATCTTTTTTTATTCCTAGACAACAAACACGAAATAAGTAGTTCAAGTTCACTGTAAAATCTAGTCATTTTTATGAATTTATCTGAAGCCAATTTCTCGATGCCGTATTTGTGGGGGTGTCGATTATGATTTGACTATTTAAAGCTGGCATAAAACCAACAAAAATAAATTTGGTAAAAAGTTGGTAAAATGCTGATTGTCAGTTTCCTGAGGCCATGGTATAGTAATTACCAATAAGCCGATACAGCCAATGCTGTGTCCACGAATGTCTTCGAAAATGTCGCTATAAAAAGACAGTTAACAAAGAAAAAAGATTGCAATATAGTACGTGTCATTGCACTATTCATGAGAGGACCAACAACATCTCCTCAATATTAAAATTGGAAAGTTTCCCGTCACTGCTTTTTAATTACGGCATTAATTGCGAGATCATTACTTCTGTGCTATTGACTCTGTAGTTGACGATGTAGCGGGCAATTGTGGACTTATGGTTGATCTGATACGTATACGTACTCCACTATTAGCTTCATATAGCCCTTTTTATCCATGTCTTGAAATTAGTTGGCTTGATATTTTACCGCCAATAATTCAAATATTAGTAAACTGTATGCTACTTGGGTTATAAGGAATTGTTGCAAGTTTTTAAGTACATTTTTAAATTGATTATATATTCAACTACAAATTACTTTGATAATGTGTAATTTTAAAAATTTCAATCACCAATTACTTTCGCAATGTAAAATTGAAGAAAATTCAATTACTTGCATAACAAATTATTGAAACGAGTTCGATTAAGTATTGCTGTGATCATTTGTGAAAAATGAATCGAAAGTCAGTACTATCGTGAAAATAACTTTACTCGCAGTTAAACGTTAGCACAATTTACTGCTCGGATTATTCATAAATTGAACGATAAATTTGATTTCACGCACTGATTCAGCATTATTATTCTGCATTTAAATAATTACCAGAATCCTAACCTAACCCAAATAACGCAATGTGTTTATTTCACAAGTGAGTTATATATATTACTATTTCAAAGCGCTTCGGTAGATTTCAAAAATGGTTGGTGCTGAAAGATGTACTGGCTATACATCCTCAACCGAAAGTGTGTCTTGTCGACAATGTTGAATACTTTATGATGAGATAAAAGTCGGAAAAATCAACCACAATAAAGGCAATAAGAAAATTAAATTCGAATAATAATAATAATACCCAAAAGTTATAAATAAATTGTTTAAACAAAACATTGTTCAACAAATTTTTCGTGAATTTTTTATTCTGCCATGTGAAATAAAATTGAGAATTTTTTTGAACACACATGAAGATTTAAAGAATTTCCTCATTATTTTGAAATTTCCATTTTCAAAAATTTAAAATTTTGAAAAATGGAGGAAAAATCGTGAATTTTGGATACGTTTTCGTAAAAACATTGTACATTACAATTAATAAGTTTCCGGGGCATTGAACGAATAGGGTCGCAAATACAGCCTTTACAAATTTTCGAAAACAGAAATTTCAAAAGAATGAGAAGATTCTTTAAAAATTCATCCGCATTCAGAAAAATCAACGAATTCATTTCACATGACAAAAAAAAACTGCCTAAAAATTTGTTAAACGACGTTCGGTTTACATAATTATTTGATAACTTTTAGGCATTATTATTGTTCAAATTTAATATTCTTATCACCTTTATTGTGGCTGATTTTTTTCGATTTTTATTTTATCACAAAGTATTCAATATTGTCGACGAAACTCACTTTTCGTTGAGAATGTATAGCCAGTATATCCTTAATTAATTACTATTTCTACAGACGGTCAGATGATGATGTACAACTTGGAGTTAAGGGTGCCGAAGACGCCCGAGACGAAGACGAGTGAATCATCGACTTATGAGTATCGTTTTATGTATTAAATTTGGGATTTTTAAGGCATTAGAAATGCTCTCGGACATTAAAGACGCATTCGATGAAATGGTCGCGGAGCTGGACTGGATGGATGCAGGTACAAGAGCCACAGCCCACAAGAAATTAGCAGCGATAAGACCATTTGTCGGCTTCCCGGAATGGATAACCAATCCAGACCGTCTGAATGAATTTTATAATGGCGTAAGTGATAGTGCATTTTTATTCATTAGGATATTGTATCATCTGTCAGCTCGTCTAGATTGAATGTGTAAACTGAATAGTTAAGCAGCTGGTTAGTTTCATTATTAGTTAGAAGCAAAACGTGAAAATAGTGTTTTTCGCGTTACTTTACATTACTAAACAAACCAATTAATGTACTAGTAGTACCATCAAGTATGATCAAAATCTTCTGTCGTTAAAACTTTCTCTTTTCATGAAATTTTTTCTTATTGCATCATTTTATTAGTTTAATAGCAATTTATATCAAATTTTCTCTCAACGTCGTATGAACTGTGTCTGACTATTTCTAGTTTTATAAATTATGTTCGCTAGTAACGTACGTTCGAAGAAAACAGGACATGGCAATTTTTTATGCTCATCATTTGAATGTGATATCATATACAGTTCGAATTTTTACTTTTCATCATCTTTGGTGACATAAAAAAAATATTGGTTTCAATCGAAAATCACTTTTTGAATTTCGTCTAATCTTTACGTTTTAGAACCTCTTAAATCCGAAAGATTGGTTCTTAGAAAATGTCGGTCTGTCGGTCTGTCAGTGTGTCTCACAAATTCCCACGATGGTCTCGGAAACAGCTCGATGAAAAAATTTGAAACTTACAGGATTGTGTGATCAAATGATGGGCATGAGAAATCGCCATGTCGCGTTTAATTTAAACTTCCGGTTCTACCGGAAATTAATTGTTTCTCAATGTTTAATCTAGAGACCTATACCTTTTCTTACTTATTACTTTTTCTAAGTAAATGATTATATTTTTCCCTGTTTATACATTTATATAAAAAAGGAATTTTTAATTTTTTGTTTTTCAGAATTTTTTTTTCCTAGTTTTCTTTTAAAAATTTTTCATTTGGCTGTAAAGTCCTATCTGTTACAGATTTTTCACCCGGCCGTTTTCGAAATAATCGCGCCAGTTTGTCGGACATACCAAGACTTTTCCCTTCTCCTGCTGGTGAAAAGTGTCGCGAAAAAACTGTTTTTCCGGCTTGTTTCCTTATTATTACTTTTTCTGAATGAACGATCATGTTTTTCTGAGTTTGTTTATTTATATCAAAATAAATTTACAAATTTCTTTATGAATTTGTTACGGGATGGATGATTGTGATCGCGACGAGCGGATATCGATGACCGCATCCATACCCAGGCGTGATGTTATCACGGCCTATTTCGAGTTCGTTACCCGTCGACTATGCGCACGTGCGCATTGGGGAGTTGAATGTTTGAGTGTGTAATTGATTTATTGTCAAAAATATGAAGAGTACAGTGAGAAAATGTGGAGGAGGAAAAAGGGAAGAGAGGTGAATTTACATATTGACTAAATGATATATGACTTAATAGTGAGTATATAGGGAGAGCGGAATGAAGCGTTGGCGAATGCAAAGAACAGAATACATGATTAGGGTTCCGGGAACGAGAGGAGATAGTTGGGTGAAATGGAGAGTCTACTAGATAGAAAGAACGAAGAATAAGTTGTGAGTACGAAGAGAGACTGAGGACGTAGCAAATTTTTTGAAAACTTTTTTTCCCTCTCTCTCTACCAATAAACCTATACCTTTTCTTTTTTCATTAAAAGTATCGCGAAATATACTATTTTCCGGCTTGTTTTCAATCCACGAAGATGGGCTGTTCGAATTCATGCATCGATTACTGTAATTTTAGTTGTGATTGAATGATATTGTTTTTTTGTTGCATCAGGCTGAAGTGGTGGACAAGAGGCTTTTTGAGA
The DNA here is from genome assembly GCF_021155775.2 of Neodiprion pinetum. NCBI lineage: Eukaryota > Metazoa > Arthropoda > Insecta > Hymenoptera > Diprionidae > Neodiprion > Neodiprion pinetum. The sequence goes on from NC_060233.1 coordinate 24,152,981, forward strand.
CGTTCTTGAAACTGACCAATATTGGCGTACGGAAGAGTTTAAATAGTTTGAGAAAGGAGCCTGATAAAAATAGGTGGATTTCAACCGGAACCACCGTGAACGCATTTTATAGCGCTATCTTAAATTCCGTCAGTAAGTAATAAATAATATAATTCATGGACCATTTAATAAAATAGTATCGAATGAAACTTCACGATTGCCGTAAACTCTTTCAATTAAAGAGTATAATGTCATGGCATGAATATAAACATCGCTTTTATAACGAATCTACCCAAAAAGCAAAAACCGTGAAAATATTATACCCTGAGATTTTGAGGAGATGAATCACTCCAAAGCCAGGTACCATATCAAGAAGACCCGGAGACCAATCTCCTACCGAAGCCCGTAGTTTCAGGTGGGCCAATATATTGCAACCGCTTGGCGGCGCTGCTAAGCGTAGAATACTTGCGCAATCCGACACTACGCATCTCCACATTCATCTGTTTCAAGGTAGGAAGAGAAACTCGAATTAATTTTAATTATTTGATTGTGCAATACCGCATTGCGCAAGTATTCTACACTTAGCAGCGCTCACTGATATCTATACTAATCGAATGGCTGACTACAGCATCCTCGGCTTGAGTCTATTAGAAGCAGACGAAATCGACACCAGCGCTTCAATAGCCTCCATGGAACTAACGAATCACGTGGTTCGCTGTGTATGTCATTGGTTAAAGTGACAGAACCACATGACTTGATCTGTTCCTGATAGGCTACCACCCTCGTGACCTGTTAGTTTAAGCTTCTGTGTGCTGCAAGCATAGGAGTCAGCCATCGAGTTAATATAGAGATCAGTGATAGCACTGCCAGGTGACTGCCATATACAGGCCTACCCTCACCACCCGAATTCGGTCTCTTGGTCTCTATCGTTTTCCACGGTACATCCATGGAACGTCTCTAGACGGTTCTTTGTGTTGATTAGTGATATACAATAGATGCCTGATATCTTCAAAATATCATTTTTAAATTATCAAATAAGATATGAAAACCATCTTGAAATGTTTTCTAAATATTTCCTTGGTTTTTGCTGCCTGGAAAGGTTTCTCAATTTCCACTTCTGGTTTACCTGAATCATTCTTTAATTTCAGCATTTCCTGCTGGCATTTTGCATCCACCATTCTATGGTAACGGAATAGAGTGAGTTGAAAATTTTCAAGTTGTTAAAGTTAAGTAAAATAATTTAAGTGTTTCCAATCACTAGGTCAAATTTACTGATAGAATAACCGTCATGCTATACCGATGGATAAAATGCTTTGTGAAACTGTTATTTTTGAAACATATAATAGATGTTATAAATATTTTTCAACATTTTTTGGGGATATTCAGAAAATCCACATTCATTTTTTTATGAAAAATGCAACAAGTTTTAGAAAAAACAAACATCATTTTCCGAATGAAACTATAATTTATTTATTTCTAAAACTTGCAACCTTTTTTTATTGTTGTAGTCTTTCAAAATTAGGAGTTTATCAAAAAAATGTATACAGAATTTTTTTCGGCACAAATACTACATTTAAATAGCAGTTTTCGTTACAAGGGCGTGAAGTGGGATGAAACACGAGTCTGTGAAATCTTACGCCTGCGTAACAACAAAACCGCGTCCTTTACGCACACTCGTATACGAAAACTCAATTTTAGGTGCCTCACGTCAATAATATTATAATCTCGATACTTTTCTTCACTTAGATCAATTAATTATGGAGCGATGGGGGCCATAATGGGTCACGAATTGACGCACGGCTTTGACGACCAAGGTAAATCAAATTATAAAAACGGTGGTAGCCGTTTAAATTAGCTTCAATATAATAATTAATACAATTGTGTGTACTTCTTGCCTCGTCCCCGAGATCACGAGATAGTCCCCCTACTCCAAGCCAGATAGTGCCACAAGATTTAAAGTTAGTAAATAAACTTATTTTAATAATGAATTTCATTCGTCGTGCGCTCTCTAACTGGAGCTCCATTCTTTTATTTTGTGCCGTGCAAGCGGCACCGGATTTGGGTTAGAAATGTTTTGTACTCCTATAATAGAAAAACTCAAGAAATCTAGTTCATTATCTGAAGATAAAGAAAACAAAATTGATCTCTACAGAAGTTTGGATATTGTGGAATTAAAATTGATGGACAAAGAAAACCGAGATCATAGGCAGAAATATTCTCAACACTTACTATTTTTATTTCTAGTTATCAAAATGGCTGCTCATTTACAACCTTAGAACAAGGCTGCTGTGTGACAATATGATGCAATACTGATGTCTATGTATAGTAATGTTCACTAGTGCTTTTGGCTTCCGGCTATCTTGTTTGCGGTTCGAAACAAAATGCAAGTTCGACTGACCTCTGGTATAAGCGCTTTGTATAAGTAATAAAAATGACGTAATAAGTCGCTCGACTCGTACGAAATTTATGTGAACGTTTGAACTCTATGATGGCGAAAATCTGAACAGCTCTGTTGGGAATAGAATTCAAAGCTAATTGGGGGAATTTCAAATTCTATCCTAAATTTGGATTTTCCTCCATCGCTCGTCCCAAAGACACGTTGACCCGTGCCATAATAGCCCATGCTATTTACACGCGATCCAAATCTGTCTGTAACTATTCTTGGTGTAAATATTTTTGCGAAATTAATACCGGCATTGGTTTCCAAAAGACAACCAAAACAATGTGCCAAAAATTGGTGTGGGTATGGTGGCAAAGTTTTTCAATAAAAATGAAAATTCCGCCGTAGCCGAAACACACGAAGTGACAGTCGGCGGGTAAGTAATATTTTATACCATTTATATATTTGAGTATATCATTATGGTCAAAGTTCTTTGGATTTGATCGATAAATCGTGGCTGCTCTCTCATATATATGTGTCATTCATTAAAATTCAAAACAAAATTTTATATGAAGTTGTCGAAAGTGTATTATAACCTCAAATAGAATCTAAATCGCAGTCTTCTTCATTTATTGTATTTTTTATATACCTCTGTATATCCATGAGAGTGTACTGAAATTATTTATTTATTGATATCAATGAGCATCTACATTTTCCACATACAAGGTGTTTCAGTATGCGGGGAACACCGGGCACTTACGGATTCCTCGCAAAAAAAGACTAAAATTACTCTTGACAATTTTTTTTTAGAGCAACGGTGTTCGATTTAGAGCCGATTGAAGTCCACCAATCAGGGCGTAGATGGAGCACCGCTGCAGCGTTGGCCGGGCGAGAGGGTATCATTTCTATAATAAGTTGTGGTCCTGCTACTACTAGATTGGTTCTTAAATCAATTCGGGGCTGTATGACGAAATTTCCCAAGACGATGATGATCTGCCAACGTGCACCATAAAGGCCATTCCCCCGAAATGTATGCCACTCGTCCAGCCTCGTGACATTTACTTTTATCGTCAAGTAAAAAATTTCATCAAACACATATAAAATTGTTCATACCTGATCAAACAACAGCAGGAAATCACTTCGTGCGAAGAATGTATAAAAATACATTCGATTGTGCATCATCAATTGTCTGCACTAGCTTTTGCTAATGTACTGCGATAGGCATGGTTCCCCGCCTAACTTTCCACCGAAATTACACTTTTAATGAATTTCAACGCAATTTGTTTTCCAGTCGATGTACTAAAAACTCCCTATGCCTTCAAGAACCCCGCATTCGTGAGGTGTTCGAGATACCGATGGTTTTCTGTGTTTTTACTACGCGTATCACCCTGGATCTTGCTAGACTGATTCTAAAGGTCATGCTTCAAACAATTAAATTTTACTCTTCTGTACTGTATTCATTACAAAATAAATGAAAGACATTGATAATAATTCTTTTTAAATTTCACACAATAAATCCAAAAAAAATTATAATTATTTTTGGAAAGAAAATATGCATTTAATGCTGATCTGTTGAGGTGATTTCCATAAGTCTACAATGTGAGCAATGCAGGAATTGAAAACGGATTGGAAGATTGAAAAAAGTCACCCCAGTGAAACGTGAACCGGCATATTCCATAAACATACGAGCAGTATGAACTCGCTCAGATTTTTCAAATTATATTTTTGAAAAGGGCTGTCTATCTGGAGTTGCTGTTTCGAGCAATTGAAGTTCGAGTCATGGCCTACACGTGACATAAGTTTCATAGCAATCGGTGCATGGCAGATCATGCCCTTTTCTGTCAGACACTCAGTTCGCTGGATCAAAATGATTTGACAAAAATATGGTATTGATACCGAGGTGTTTTCAACTTATAGTGCACAACGTGCATCTCAGCAACAAAGCGAAAGGATATAAACATTGATACCATCCGCCTAACAGCGGGATGGAAAAAAATTCGGAAACTTTCGTAAAATTTTTCGACTTAAATTTGACGAACGATAATGATTTAATCGGCAACACTATCTCAAGTTTACAAAAGAAATGAATGTGATTTTCTTGACCTTGATATTGACGAATAAGCATTTGTTTCTTGGATATGCAGGTCAGTGAAAAAAAAAACGTCAATTTGTTAATGTTTCGGTCCGGGTGGGGACCCTCCTCAGAACGAATTTTTTTAATAATCTGGTACGATAATTTTTTGGATAATAAAACTTGATACGGACATGATGATGAAACAGATTTACAGAATAAAATTTTAAAATACACTGCTACATTACAATTATACAGTGCAATACGAAACTCCCAAGCACGCATCTTGGATCAAATTTACTGGCAAGGAACGACGGACGTTGAAATTAGATGACCGTTAGAGAAGTTGAGACAACAACGGTCCGCTGGAGCGTTGGACCGTTGGACCGTTGTTGTCTCAACGTCTCTAACGGTCATCTAATTTTTATTCTGTAAATCTATTTCATCGTCATGTCCGTATCAAGTTTTATTATCCAAAAAATTCTCGCACCAGATTATTAAAAAAAATTCGTTCTGAGGAGGGCCCCCCCACCCGGGTCGAAACGTTAACATATTGACGTTTTTTTTCACTGACCTGCATATCCAAGAAACAAATACTCATTTACAAAATGAACCTTTGTTTGCGTTATGTCTCTTTCATCTGACTTATTATCTCATATTTACCGTAACCGATTATCTGCCGTAACATTCTTTAAAGATCTACCTTGTGATCTCGAGGAAGAGGCATGAACTACAATTCAACGATTAGACGAACTTGCCTATAAGTGAAGTTCTATCGCAATTGTATGTAAAGCCTCTTCCGAAGATATCAGTCCCACCCGAATCCCGTATAACCCTTTGGTTGCGGCAGGACTTTAAAGAAAGGAAGTCAGAGAGCGCCCGATGGATATAATTTATTATAGTAAGAAACAATTATTTTATTTGTTAACTTTAAACCTCGTGGCGTCATCCGGCATTGTGGTGGCCACTGAAGATTTCAAAAAAATGTCCCAATTTTTCCCTAAATTTCCGGTTATCCTTGACCAGTGGCCACCATGGGCATGGAGCAGGGGGACCACTTTGTGATCTCTTTAGAAGAGACTCTACATTTAATTCCAATAGAACTGTACTTACAGGTAAATACGTTTAATCATTAAACAAACCAATGCATACGTATGGTTACAGGTCGCAGATACGACGAAAACGGAAATCTGAGGCAATGGTGGAGTAATGAAACACTAATCCACTACCACGAGAAGGTAGAATGCATAATAAAACAATACAGCAACTACCATGTACCGGAATTGGGCGATCATTATACGGTGAGTCTCGTCAGTCTTATTAATTCAGTTGACTTGAAAGCCGACGTTAATGCTTTGTCAAATAAATGAAATAAACTTTGTATGCCCGAGATAAATTTCAATCTGTTCGTGGTATAACACCTATACATATGATAGGAGCAAGAAATAACTGATAGTTACCGTTGAGCAAAGTACATACAAAACGGAATTACACCTTAGTTATTTAAATGCTTGTAGGTTAACGGATTGAATACCCAAGGAGAGAATATAGCAGACAACGGCGGAATAAGAGAAGCTTATCGTGCTTATAAACGTTTAACCGTGCGGAACCCGAGTCGTCAGCAAGCCCTGCCAGGATTGACGGAGTACACCCAGGACCAATTATTCTTCCTGGGCTTCGCACAGGTAAAAAACTTGAATTCCTTCTCTAAATTTGAGGCATAGAATGCATCTGGTAACGAATCTGAAATTTTCGCGTTCTCTTTGCAATGTTTGATTAGACAGCATTAAAATAATATTTTGCAGCTAAACAACTCCACGTTAAATACACGTCAAGTTTACCTATAAATTGGCACATCTCAATATACTATTCGTAAAAACCGTCTTTTTGGCGGTACTTATTAATACGAAAACCAACGAAAATCTTTTGCCGTTTCCTCTTTCTTTTCTTCGTAAAATGGTTTCTTTGTATGTCATCAGATTTTTTCCCACTAAAGTATTTTTAGAATTTTGTTTTTAGTATTTGATTCGTTTGACAGTAATTTCTATAAAACTTTAAATAAACGTCGTAAACTGCATCGCAGTGCGTTTCCAATCGATAGTTTATATATGAGCCTAAGTGCTCTGTACACTTGAGGACAATGAATCTGAGACGTAGAATTGACGTGTCAATCCAACAAGTCATTATACTCGCGGTATTTTAAGGTTAGATTCGACGGTCATGGGTTATGTTAAGTTTATTGAGATTGAGTTAGTTTCGCGCTTGGCCGACTATGGCGCTGTAGATTTCTCTGTGTTGCCAACGTAACTGTCTAGTGTAAAAAATAAGCCGTCTCAGATTCATTGTCCTCAAGTGTACATTTGTAACTTCTCCGACGCCGATTCTAACGAAATTTGTGGTAAGTGTTGGCGATGAACTGGACTTCAAGTCGTTAAAGCTAAAACACCCACTACGTAGCCCTTTTCGAGAAAATCGACTTTGAAGAATCCGAGTTAGTTTAAATCTTTTGTACGTGCGGCGAAGTTCAAACAGTGCCGTGGCGTAACAGATAAGTAGACGGGTTGGTGAGCGGTGGATTGCCGGTTAAAATCCCTCCCGGTAACTTTTTTTCTTGTCTTTTCGACCTATTGCAATTACATCACTATCTTTGTAAATATATGACAATTATGAATTGGAATAAGCACGTTTTGAAGTTGGTACTGAGAAACGCATGAAACTGTATTACCTACTCCCGCAGCGTTGCTGACCCTAAAGAAATTTCTTTAGATTTATATTAGAAAGAAATTAGAGTCCGTTCAAAAAATAAAAAATAAAATTAAGAAAATAGTGATTTTTTCCCAAATGTTTCGTTACGATAACGTTACGAACTTCAACCTCGTATAAATCATTGAATATGAGCAAAAAACAAGAACATCTGTTGGATAAAGCTGCGGATACAACAAAAAAAGAAAAAAAAAAAAAACACGCCGCTTTCTTTACCTTGTGGTGGTGTTTAAATGAGTTGACTTTGAATTTTTGTCGTAGAATCAATCATTCAGGAGTTATTTTGAAAAAAAAGACATTTTTTTGTATCTTTAATCCAAGATGGCGGACGTAGCTAAACCCTCCCAAGGTCGAAAGCTTGGGTTTTTCATCGGGGCCTGGAACTAAATAATATATATAAAATCACTGCTACACCACCTTTTGTAGGGCAAAAACTCCTATTCATTGGACTACATAGTGCACACGATACTTTATGCAACAAAAGTATGGTTTTTCAAAAAAAAAATTTACAGCGTAGTATATGAAGAGCACTTCTAAGTACCAAAGTGCACTTTTACGTACTCCGATGCTCTTTTTTTCGTACTGTCGTAACAAAGATCACTTTACGTACGCATAAACGCAGGCAAAAAAAAAAGACGCGTAAACCATACTATGTTACATGAAATGATTAATTATTCAACTGACAATCAGTGGAATAAGAGAAACCGGAGATTTAAATATTGGAAAGATCATGTTTTCGAATTTTGATGTTTTACAATAAACTCCAACTTGGTAAATAAATCATTCAATGTTTTTACCATTAGACACACTACATTCATTGAACAGTATCATTCAATTAGTACCCTGCTAACGTCCTCATCGAATCCAGAATATACCAAATTATAACTACCCTTCCGGTGTATCTATCCTTTAAATGGAAAGAACCAAAATACGTTCAATCATCCATAACAGTTGTACATAGTTGTATTTCTCGACTACTCAAAGGCTTATGATTCTGTTGATCACCAAATCCTACTCTGCAAATTACACCATACGGGCATAACGGGTATATCTCTAAAACTTATTAAAAGTTATATACAAGATAGACCTCAAGTTGCAAAGGTAAATGGTGTTAAAAGTCAACCAGTATATACAAATTCAGGAGTTCCCAAGGGCTCAATATTGAGAACACTACCGTTCTTCAGTTGTACCAATGAATGTACAATCATGGATAGAACTGTCAGTCCGAATGTCCAGCAAACTAGATCATATTTTCGCCTGGCTCTACCAAAACAAACTTATATTAAGTCTAAAAAGATCTGTCTATGTTACCTTTGGAAATGATAAAGACCCTGTGCCTGAAAAACTGGATATATTACTTAATGGTAGTCAGTTGAAGAGAGTACTTACAATTAGCTGTAGATACCTAGGTGAAACTTTTGATTCTAATATTAAGTGGGATTTTTATGTTACTAGCATAGTCAACAGATCGAAGTATCTAGTATATGTTTTCTACAGACTCAGGCAAGTACTATCTAGAAATCAGCTGTTATAAATTTATTACGGGCTTTTTCGTAGCATTGCAGGTATTATAGGTTGGGGTGATATCTATGACACTACTTTTAAACCACTACTGAGACTTCAAAGTAGACTAATAAAAATAATTGGAGTTGGTCAACAGGATCACGATAGACTTTGGATCTCAAGCAAATTTTTTCCGACTAATTGGTACTGTACCTATACAACAAATTTAGAATAGAAGGCGCACGAAATACTAAAAGTACACGCTTCAAAAGTATACAGCTATCCAGGCATACTTTGAACATTGGGCAAAGAAACTACGAAGATTATACAATAAAATATTTCAATGAACTTCCAAATGATCATAAAGTGTTAGCTTTTAGTCATAACATGCTAAAAAAAAGTTAAAGGATAAAAAATAAATCTTGTGATAGACTAAACTGTTAAAAACTATAAAAAATATATTCGCTGTGATAAAGGATACTCCTATATAATGCAAAATTTTAGAACTACACACAATATAATTGACTGTTGATCTATTATGTTAATATAATCTAATGAGGTATTGTCTCGCACACTTCATTGAATACTTTGAAATAATTTATCTATTTATTTTATATTCTTTATTATCCTCTTTCTGTCTTTTTTTTCTTCTCTCTCTTTTTTTTTACCTCATTTTATCAGAACCAACCTATGTATGGGCATTTATTGCCCTCTATACGTCCTTCTTATGTACACTTTATATATGAAGGAAAAATTGGTAATAATAGATAAATAAATAAATGACAACAATTTATTTCACAGGCAAGGGTCAATAATTCACGCACGACGATTACAGTACCAAAAAAATCTGGGAGAAAAATGAACATAGTAGCATTTAGTGGCAACTGTTTAAAACAGCGTCAAATAGAGGCAATTGTCAAAAGTAGTGACAAAAGAATGTAGCATTAGTGGCACGCTGAAAGCTATGATAATAAATAAAAAGTAACTATTTAATGCCATTATAATTATGAATGTTACATTTTCTGGTTATCGCAATGTTAAATTTATTTATGTATTTTACAATTTCTCAGTTGAAGAAAACCTCAACATCAATTCATTGTTGCACCAGCATTAAATTGGTGACCATAATCAAAAAGAATAATAATACATACTGAATTTTCTTGTTACAGCCACAAGATTCATTTTTATTTTGTACCCAAAACTTTCTTTATCTTTATAATTTGAAAGACTGATTTCAAATTAATGCAACAATTTCCTCACAATGATATACCTTGTTATATACTTCAAGATTTCTTTGAAATCGTATTTTCGAACTGATTTTTCTGAAACTAACAAAAGAAGCTAATACTTTACAAATATGTTATTCAGGTTTGGTGTGGCAATTATACGACTGGCGCTCTGAAATCAAAGCTGATAGAAGGCGTCCATGCGCCTAACCACTTCCGTGTCATAGGCACACTTTCGAACAATGCAGAATTCGCAAGAGCATGGCATTGTCCGACTGAAAGTCCGATGAATCCACATCATAAGTGCATATTATGGTAGCTTGCAGGTGAAGAAATATCCTAACAAAATCAGCTCCGCAAGAACACTGAAAAATCAGGATATTATACAATAAAACCTATTTCAGAGTTCAATTTTGTTTCGCTTTTGTTTGTGAGGGGTTTTATAATGCACCTAGACGAATCTAATTTAGTGGTTACAAGTGAATGCAAAATGTCGTTTCTAATGGTGCACAGCGTTATTGTGACTGATATGATCTTGTTTTTTTCATTTTCAATATAAATTCGAGAAGCAGAAATGAATGTTTTTGAAAAATTATATATTTGGGTAATTCTGTAAAAGTCGAGGACACTTCCCGGCCTCATGGTTTTTAATTCGTCCGCGAGGGGCTGTTCACCGATAGTGAGTAATTTCTCTGTGAGATTTGCATAAGAAGATAAAGACTGCTGAGAGACGACGCCGCGACGCCAACGACGCGGAAGGTTGCCAAAGTTTTCAATAGCGATCGTGTCGTCTTGGATACTTATATGTAGCCTCATAACTAGGGAGCTCGGTGCCAAAATTTCTATATGATTTGTTCATCTGGCAGACATTATTAATATCAAATTTTGTACCATAAGAAACATTAAGGACCGGGTCTGCCACCATGACAGGCCTGCGTTGTCAATTGACAGCGCTTAAAAAATTAAAAAAAAAAGGGTATGCTAAATCATTTGTTCATGTCTGCCTCTTGGACTGATGGTTAGAATCATCCTCAAACCGATCAAAATCCAGAGGCAGACATCCAGACCCCTGATTTTCCAAATGCAAACCATTTGAATATAAATTTTTTTTAACTCTACGCTCGCGCCAAGCCACAAGTAAAAAATTCTGCACCTACAAAATGTTAATAAAAATAATTAATGTTACATACAGGCAACCGACAGGAACAATTTTAAAAACATATTTCAAAAATTCGGGTTCTAAATCTGTTACCTGCCGTCCCGCAGGTATAAAATGAACTGTTATACCTATACATATATAATAAATTGTTAAATAATTATTTGTTTAAACAATTTGGTTAATAACTTTTGGGCAATATTATTATTGATGATTGTTGTTCATAGCATGCCGAATGTTGTTGAATTTTTTCAGATTTTTATTAAGTAACAAAGTACGAAAAGTCTGATGGTATGTATACAATTTTTGGCTGGGACGATCCACGACATACATCCTTAAATTTATTTGTGTCTTCTGATGTTGTAATAAACTAGTTTTTTTTCTTTTTTTTTATTGGATCCAATAAAAAAGACGGAACAATATAATAATACCAAAACTATTAATACCAACAATGAATAGCCGTAATACCCACTTTCCCTTGATTCTGCGTGAACTTCAAAAAATGGTACACCTCAAAATCAGTGACCAAAATGTCTGCCAACTTTTTTTTGTATTCGGGTAGCCCTATTGAATCGAATGGACGCAACTAGAACGACGAACAAATGATTTAGTAGAGTTTTTTTTACATTTTTACAACTACGTCCCGTGATAATGCAGGGCCCTGTATGTCTGCCTCTGGATTTTCAACATTTTGAGGACGATTCTGACCATCAGTCCAGGAGGCAGACACGAACACATGATTTAGTACCCTTTTTTTTTACATTTGTGAAGCGCTGTAACTCAAAAACGCAGGGACGTAGGACCTTAATTAACTGGACCAAATCGATTTGTATTGATCTGAACTTTCATCCTTATCGATATGAAAGACGAACAAATCATTTACCAAAATGGCAGTCAGCTCCCTAACTATCAATGAATAGCCCCTCGTTCATTCGTAAATTTGGGAATAGGTTTTTTTTATAAAGAAGGATTTATTTGCAGCTTTTTTAGAATCCTAAAGGTAACCGAAAACAAGCGGTTACCTACAATTACAGAGTTCATCTGACGAACAAAACCACAAACTGACAGACCGAAATTCCACAAACCCTATTTTCAATTTTTGGGAGTAAAAAAACGTACATCAATGTTAAAGTAAGCAGAAATCTTTTATTGCACAAAGCCCATACTTTTCTTTTTACTTAAATGTTGGAATGTAAAAATAAAAAACACCATTTACCGGAAATAGCGCTTTCCAATTTAATTGGAAAATCTGAAGCATATGAAGACGGGAAGTGTGGTTGGTTTTCAAAAAACCGCACATTCATTTATTTTTTATTAACAGCAATCTATAATATTTTAATGAAGTAAATTAATTCAAGAAGCCATTCAACTTAATAAATATTGTCAACCTTGAAATGATGGTTAACCCTACGCCAGCTATCTGTAACGGTGTCGTTACGCCTGACTTGGGTTTCTCGGTATCTCGGGAGTTTTCCAATGTTTAAAAATGCATATTTGTTAAACAACTAAAATTGTTGTAATGCAAACTATTGGTCCATCAAGTAAAAATTTCACACTAATTCCATGCATTTTGTTAGAACTTTCGTACACTCCTAAGCGGGTTAAAAATGGCATAGAACGATATCGTGATAGATGGCCGGCGTAGCCAAAAAAACACATAACCGGTGCAGGATTAATTGTTAATTGGACTGAAAAACACAATGGGCAATCGATCAATACTGAAGAATATGACTTGTATTTTGAATTTCAGATTTGAAAATTTAATACTTTCTCGACACAATAATGTAATAATAAATTCTTTTTAATCTATCTTCAAAAAAATGTACCAGTATGACTGGCTTAAAACTGGCATCTAGTTATATTAATAGTATATAAAGTTTGAAACTACTAATATAGGTATGTACTAACTAGTGTTCGAAACTTATCAGATGATGTCTCTATGATATGATCAGGGATTGGATTAAGGTCATGTACCTTTACCTCTTACCTTTACCAACCGAGAAAACTCACTCTTTTTCTTTCTATATTAAAAAAACAAACGAACTGAAAAAGTTGAAATTTCGACGGTGTATCGCTCTTTTGTAGAGGCATTCAGGAAAGTTACTCATATCCCAAAAATGGTCAAAAAATGTGTGGTTCTTTGACACGAGTTAATCTTCCAACATTTCTCGCATTTCAAAGGCCAAAAAGTAATGTATTTTCTGTCCTCATACTTATATATGCGATTTGTTATAAATCGTTACACTTTTACCGCATCCTGAGGTTAGTTTATACATTACAGTTGTATATACTTTCTCCTAATCTAGCCTAAATTCGAAGTATAGTTTTAATTGAATGTTATTCTCTTGTACAGAGACTAGCAACGTTCTCATAGGGTTGGTGGCTTTTTGTTTCGTGATGTAGACTCAGCTCACTGATTGTTACTTAAGTACACCTAACTTTAACTTGGGACACGTTCCAAAGCAATAGGACATATATCTTACAAGAACCCTTTTAGGCTACTATGTGTTTGGCACATTAGATTTTGACCGGCTTGCAAGTAGGAAATGCTCGATTAACGCGGCCAAAATCTAACACGCTGGGTATATTCGCTATAAAAAGATATTACACGTAGATTTATAGAATAGAAAAAGGTTCATTCGATATTGTGCAAACTACACCTGTGATAAATATATGTGCAAGAGTAATAATGATAAATTTAATAAACGTAGAATTTATAAATGAATTATACCTGTTATAAGCTATTATTATCTAAAGACTGCTTTGTACGTTCTAAGAATAAAACTTGACACTAATCGATACCTACCAATTGCTTATCTCTTGAATTAGATTAGAAGCATCTTATCTCAATAGTCAAGTTAGTCTAGAATAATCTTATTTGAGCAGTTACGTTAAAAAGATATTATCTTAGCAGTTTCTTTAAAATCATCTTATCGATATTTCTGCTAATTTTAGACGTGTTCAAAATAAGATTTAACTAATGACTATAAATCAGGTATGTAATCGATATCAATGAGATTATGTGAAATTATGTCTCGTGTATAACCTTGCTTTTTTACAACACAAAACTTCCTTGTTTGAGGAGTCAGAGGCCTATAATGGCGCAGTGTGTTACATTCTGAGAGAAACATTGCGAATTGATTCTGATTCACTGAGTGATTTAGTTATGCTCTTGACTTACGTATTAGTTCGATGTATATGAATCTCGGAAATCTGCTGATCAGCTCCTCAGGTCTTCTCGATCAGCTCACACAAATTCTAAGAGGTTGTTAAGTTTTGGGTACAGCCAACCATCACTATGCGTGATTGAAATAATTATTGATAGCAACACTTGGGTTTATTGCACATTTATGTACACAATGCCTTTCATATTCTCGATATTCAGGTTTACAATTACTGTACAAACTGATGGTGATCACTTATTAATTCAGAACCTCTGAGACTTATTGTTAGTAACAGTTTGTGACTTTAAATTATTCTATGACTTGATCCTATGATTTCTGGAAAGTTCTGATCTGTACCGTCCTGTTCGACATTTTAATCTCTTCTGCTTCCTGTTCGGAATCAGGGTTCAATTGATGGAAAAGTATGTTGAAAAAAGTCGCGTTTTCTCGCGGGTCTAAAGTGATTGGCTGAGGCTGATTAATACTTGAGGGTAAGGTTTCTGGTTAGTGAGTAATATCATGCCGGGGTGTAGCGTGAGATGATTGATTTAGGGAGGAAAGCGATGAAGCGCTAATTGGTCGCATCGTCGTCAAAACAAAAGCGCTATCCCTAATTCTAAGAATAAGGGCTTCTGTGTTTATGAACTATGCATCATTTCTCTTCACGCGCTTCCTGTGTTTAGTCTATGGTGTTACCTTAAGAAATCTATTGCAAGTGTTTGTTACTTTAAGTCATTGCAGCTAAGATTCTATATTAGGGGTTTTATGTGCAAGCTAATGTTGAAAGGACCATGAAAATTGTATATGCGCTCCTTAATGCTTTATATGTAGATACGAACTTGACTGATGAAAAAAGACTGGCAATATAGAGTGTGAGAACTATCGATACAAGGGTATTGTACGTTATGATGGTCATTGTGTATGTCGGTAGTGGTCTAAGAACTATGATAAGAGTACGTAAGGCTCTTTTATGATAACTGCACGTTGGTAAAAGTAGGGCGCAGAGAGGGTACCACTGTAGTTATCGGCTAGGACGTAACAGTGTACTATTTGTGATTTTATAAATATCAACTTTTGTATAACTTTAAAAATGAATGAAGCAAATAGCATACACATTTTAGGAATGTTTATACATATTCGCAATTTGTGTATTCACTACTCTTTGTCAAACACATCTTTTTTTAACATAAAAATTATAAATTTGGCACGCAAATTAGTAATTTCTGAAGTAAAGTAAAGTTTAGTAAAAATAAATTGTTTGGGGCATATTTGGAGATTAATAGCAATTAACTTTTCTCCTGCAAATTAGGAATGTCAAGTCTTTGGTGTCGTGAAATAGTAGAAAAATCATAGTCATTTTCAAGGAGGTATGCATAGTGTCATCATGATCCATCAAGGGGATGCATATTCCATTTCTAAATGGGACTTAAATATCTCTAAATATGAAAGTGCACAAACCAGGAATGCAAAAAAAGGAATAACAAGATCTGTTTGAACAAAATCACACCAATACATTCCGATTTTACGCAAAAATGTATTAGTGTTTTTGTTTGGAATGGCACACAGAATATGGCTTTTATACCCTTTTTGTGTTGCAATGCACAGCCTTTGATAATATCCAAATTCCAGATAGAAGACATTACCACAGTAGGTAAGGACTGACTATAGCATCCCCGTAAACAATATGTGCATAATAAAACCATGCGACTAATGTGTTGCTAAACTTCAGACATTATAGACCTGCAGTGGAAGTTGCAGGATATTATTACAATTTTGTTAAACGAAGCTAGTGTTAAAGACAATTATTGGTGTTAATTAAAATAGTTTCAAGTTCAGGTATTATATTCAGAATAGATACATAACAAATACACTTGAATAATTATTGACGAAAATTTACTGATAAATTACTTCGATCATGTGGGAATTTAAATACAAAACTCTGACCTGAACATGAATATAAATCGCTACAAAGAGTAGCAAGTTGTTTACACAGCATACACTTCAAAGCGGCAAAAATACGATTTATTCTTACAGAACATTTAGATAGGATTATATTATCTAGGAATGAACTCACAGTTCGGAGTTACGCTATTTGGTGTCTAAGCTTTGATTCAATCGACATTCATTTCCGGAATTTGAGAATACCAGAAACCGTGGCAGAAAGTGCATTAAAAATATTACTTATCGCAAAATGCGTAAAATTATTACTTAAACTGTTTTTAACATAATCGCTGAAATAAGATGTTTCTAACGTAATTAAAGAGATAAGCTACTTCTCTTAGCAAGCATCACAATGTTGTACAAGAAAATGTATACAATACTTGGAAGAACAAAAACGATACTTTATTCATACAATACAAAATGTCGTATTATTGTCTCATTATTTTTCTTTTTTTCAACTTCTTTGACGCTTTTTTAATTACTTTCGTTGCAGGGTTCAATTTCGTGAGGCTTTTTCTTTTTTTAGCACTAGGGGATATTAAATTTATTGTACTGTTTAGATCTGGAATTTTTTCCGCTTCCTCTTGTTTCTTTTTTATTTTAATTTCTGTATTTACCCAATCTTTCGACATAGTTTTTGTATTGGTCGCGTCTAGTACAGAGTTTTCAGTCTCTTGATGACCCTGTAACTTAAGTTTTTTACTATCTATATTTAATGCCCCCTTATTTTTTTTTTTGCGTTCTGTAAATGGAGAAACTTTTTCAATAATCTTTGATTTTTTTCTTACGTTC
The DNA here is from genome assembly GCF_021155775.2 of Neodiprion pinetum. Taxonomy (NCBI): domain Eukaryota; kingdom Metazoa; phylum Arthropoda; class Insecta; order Hymenoptera; family Diprionidae; genus Neodiprion; species Neodiprion pinetum. The sequence continues at coordinate 24,169,956 of NC_060233.1, forward strand.
TGGGATAAACTATTCATCTTTCGAATATCTGCTGATGTGACAGATTTAGATTTCGGATTCCGTTTTAAGTTTTTGAAAGAATTATCCACTACTTCATTCGAAACTTCATCATTGTCAACTTCTATGATAACTTCTTGGCGAATTTTAAAAATATTTTTCTTTGTTGCTACAGTCTGATTTTCATTTATAATTGATACTTCCTGTTTAACTTTCTGGTTAGCAAACTTCCTTGCTAATACCATACAAGTTATCCTCGCTCCACAATTCTCAGTCGCCAATAAATTTAAACTGTTTTTTGTGAGCCTCCACACTTTCAATTCGCCAGAACTAGATGAAGTTGCAATAATATCATCAGAGCAGGCTATAGCTTTCACTCTAGAATCATGGGCAATTTTTAAATAACTCTTTGGAGGACTCTCCCAATTGTACAATTGAACTTGCCCGTTATCATGACCAATGATAATCAAGTCATCGTGAAATTCAACGCAAGTGACCCTACACTCAAATTTCGCTTCGTGAATGATTCCGGCGTTTTCAACAGAATACAGAATGAGCATCGAATTTGTGGCAATCAGGTACTTTGTCCCATCTGGGCTCCACTTCGTCACTGTTATATTTTTTGCATATGGTCCTAGCTTTGGTATTAAATTAGTCGCATAGGCTTGTCTGCCTTTAACTAAATTCCAAGTTCTGAGTACACCATCACTACCAACGGACAAGGCAAGTTTACCCGACGGATGAATACATATTGTATTGACTGAAGAACCTTTGTGTGCATTTTTCCAATGTTTTTCCAGCTTCCAGTTGCCACAGCGAACTGCCGCTATGCTTCCATCTGTACTACACGTCAGAATGTGCGAAGCATTTGGTGTAAACGCAATACTGTTCACTGTATCTAGATGTAACAGAAACAATATATATCAGGATATATAGGTCCATCGATGAATTGTGTATCTCAATGGCAAATATCTGTTAACGGGATAAATTGTCTTACTTTATGAGTTAGTAAGCAAAATTTCATAAATAAATTTTTATGCAATAATAACTGAAGACATAATGGATTTAGGGGTATGTCAAACAATGCATTCTTTCGGGAATTTTCCGACTGGTTTAGACAAGAAATCATATTATACTTTGATGATACAAAATTTGTTCTTCTGAACGTATTATGATTAATGCTAGAATAGTAAATTAATGGTAATAGTATAGAATTTGTTATAATAATGTTTAAATTCCATTGTAATTTATCATTATTGAAATTAATGTAATTTACCATTGTGATGAGTCAATTTGCCAGTTTCCATTCTGTTCTGCATATTGTACAAGTAAATTGAATCATCAGCTCCAGCGGATGCTAGATAATGTCTGCTGCTAGCAAGATCTCTGATACTAGCCTGATGAGTATGGGTAGCAAAATTGCGGATCAATTTGAATCCCTGAAGCGAAAATATTCAGAAATATTTTAATTTACTGACTAGGGCAGCTCCTCAAGTACGCTTTGTATAAAACTAATCATCCCATGAGACCTTTTGATCACGACGACTCTGAGATTGGTAAACATTTAAATATCCCCAGCTTGTCCTCCTATAGAGACTACCAAGACCTACTATTCTGATACAAAGTTAATAATAACTAAATCGATTCTACTCCTGAGAATTCAAGATGTTTCACCTTCACATTCCACATGCATTGGCTATGAGAAACAACATCATTTTCCAGGCATCAGTCCTGTTTAACACCTACCTGGCTAAGTCCATTTCGGTGCAATTAAGCAATTTAGCAAATACGAATAGCATATGGATTGATCTGGAGAACATGTCTATCTCCTTCTTTAAAAAAATTGCTGTGGATGCCTGTTTTGATTGTCTGCAATCCTATTATTTCTGTTATTTCTATATTCTACTGCCTATACATTTTGTAAATTTTGTTCAATGGATATACGCTCGTATACATACAATAAATAAATAATTAAATGAAATTACATGAATTTTGAACTAGATTGCACCCAAGTGTCGTAAAAAATATTTCAAGAAATGCATTGATCTCACAATCTTAATTTATCTAGTTCTAATCTAGTTCTAAAAGTACATGCCGTGATCCAAAATTTACACATATATCCATTCAGTTTATTTTTCAATGAAAATACCTAGCACTAAATTATCTATTTCAAGTCATGACTTTCATCACTGAAAGGGATGCCTAGTTGATTTCGACGTTGATGTACATATCTCCAAATATCTCACGTATCTCAATCATAAAAAACGCCTCAACATCCCCATTCTCTATGCAATTCTGAACAAAAACACTTCTATGCATTTTCATTTAAGGTAGAAATAAGGAAATGGCATGTATTCTACGAAATCGCAAAAGTAAATTTGTAGAATTCATTACACTACTTTGTTTCTGCGTCCAATAAAAATACTTCAGTGTTTTTATTCAGAATTGCGTATAGAATGGGGCTATCAAGCCCTTTTTTGTGTTTGAGATACATAAACTTCGACATTTGGAAATATGTAACAATACTGAAAAGCGCAGTGTTCAGAAGACGTGCCGCCAGTCTATCCTCACTATAACGCATATCCCAACGTAAAGGTTAAACAAAGATAGAAATATCCTGCCCAATCAGTGAAAGAGATGGTGTCCTCGTAACTCCATCTCTTTCGTTGTCAATCAAAAAAAAGTATCTGAGTAGGACAAAATCCTCCCAATTTTTTATCTCCTCGACGACACTATCTCGAGCAACGCCGCGTTACGGCAAGCTTTTCAGTATTAATATATTTCAGGGGTCGAAATTGACGAGCGCACCGTCTTAACCTAAAAAATGTTGACATGCCTTAATTAGGTCAAGTTTACTCACATCGTCACTGGTTTCTACTCCGTAACCTAGTAAGAACTGTTCGTATGTTCCTATTATAATTTCAATATTATCTAACGTCGTCATTTTTAAATTTAAAGCCTACATGTGACAAACGTAACGTCTGTAACAACTGACAACAACTGATATTGCTCTCACTCACGTGGCCCTCAGCAGCGGCACGACCATAGACATATAATAGACCGTGGGAGTACGGAGATTGCCCATAGAATAGACCGCGTGACCGGGCTGAGAACTCTGAGAAGTCTATGGCAGAATAGAAAGAGAAAGTTGCGTAGTGCACCGCTGTCTTCGTTTAGTCGCGCATGCGTGGGGCACGCATACACTACTGCGAAACTTCGGTTCATGGAGACTAGAGTAAAGGAGTCCAAACGCATATGGCGGAATCGTCGAAAAGTGGTTCGTGAAAGTGATGAAAGATATTGTAGTTCGGGATGTATTCGCAAGCGATACTAGCCCCTGGTTACGAATAGGGTACGCTGACATAGCCCGCAGTGGTGGCGCTGCCAGGCGGTTACAATCCGTGGATCGTTTATCACTTTCACCGACCATTTGGCTAGCATTGCGTTCGGACTCCTTACCTCTAGTCTCCATGCTTCAGTTATTATTATATAGTCTAATTAACATTTGTGCCGTGTTCGAAAATTGACTGACAGTACTGTCAGCAATATTTTATCTTTTTTGCGCTTCCAAGTTTGTGGATAGCTCTGACTCTGTCCTAGGGAATTTTCAGTACTGTCAGTCAATTTACGAACACGGCCAAAAGTGTAACGAACGTCTAGTGACATTTGTAAAACGAACAGCGCCACGTCCGACGTCACGTCCGCTAAAACGAACGCGCAAGTGTACACTCCCCACGAAAGTGTAGAAAGTGTAGCTAGCACGAACAAACCTATGGATTCGAAAATTCCTGAAACCCCTGGCCGCTCCCGATTATGCATTTTAGTTGTTTTTCGATTTTCTCGAAAACCGCGTGGGAGCAAATAATGAAAGTATAATGAAATTAAGAGCAATTTGCGAGCATTTTTTTGGCAAAAAATTTTCCAAGAAATTCGAAGGTCGCAGGCCAACTTCACATAGATTGAATTTGGGGATTTGACTGACCGCTAGTGGTGATTTGACGTTTAGAAAACATGACAATAAGTTCTATGTACTTTCGTAGTAGGACCACTAGTAGGACAGCCGCGAATGACTTTAATCTTGGTATTTTCTCTATGGCATCCGTCTTTTTCCCCCCACCACATTACATGACACTACTCACGCATAATGGCGGAGGGCAGGGCGGAGGGTAATGATAAGGAAGATTCGTCACAAGGATTTTCGAGTTTTCGCTCCCAGCGCAAAATGTCATCTTCATCCGAAGATGAGAATATTCCTATTCCTAAGCGCCCCGGGCCTGACCTTGGAATTGGAGGCCAACCGCTGCAATCTGAAAAGGAGAAGACCGGCGCTAGTCATTCTACAGGTTAGGTTTGATGCTTTGTTGTAATCAAATGCGCGTTATTTGCAGATGACAGATCGAGTTCAAGGCGACTATTAAACAAAAACGAAAGCTAATCATAAATTGGTTATCTAATTATAACGAATTGTTTCACTTCGTATTGTCCTCAAACATTGTCAAGAATGTTATATTAACTTAATTATCAAATAACATCCATTATGATAACTTTTTAAAGCTATAAATTTTATGTGCGAACGAGTTTTCGTAGGTTGTTTTTATCGTGAGTGTTTATACTATTATCTTGAATTTACCAATCTTGTTATATTTCAATGAAATGTGTATACCAAAGGACCCGATTCAACCATCTGATGCAGACTACGTCATCTTCTGTGTTGAAATTTTTTTTTGTCACCGGAATGACTCAGATGGTGATAAACGACCCAGACTCGTGGAATCAAATTAATTACATCGATCTTATTTCATGACATATTCAATCCTATGAATTGTCAAGAAGGCGAATTTTTTAAAACACAATTCCACCAATCCTGTCTGACTTACCTAGTCATGCTAATGTCAGATCTTCTTAGATCATTGTTATAAAATGGTTTCGATTTCAGTGAGAAGTATTCAGCAACTTACACTAACCCAAAGTAAATCAATAGAATTCAGAATCAAAACTGTAATGTATAGTTCTTTAATTTTCCATTCATATGATTTCTCAAAAGAATGCACAATCCTGTATTATCAATCCTATTTTCTGTTTGCAGCATCAGATTTGCCCCGCAAGAAAGAAAATCCATTCAGTTTTAAGTACTTCTTAAAAAGTGACTTACACACAAATCATCAACACACAGGAGCTAGACCAAAAGTCTACCTACCGTCTTCAGCTAAAGCCGAAGCAGTTTGTTCGAATAACGAAGCAGGAGTATATCCAAGAAATCCAGTCGAATTACCAGACTTTGTACAAGATCATTTAGTTATTGAACAATGCTATTTGAACCACGATGCAAACGTTCAACCAAGCTTGGAAATCGACAATCTTCCAGACTTTGCGTTGAACAGCATGGAACAGAGATCCAAGAAGCAGTGGAACGACCCAAAAAAACGTCAGCTTGAAAATCTGGGTGATTTATCCCTTGATCTTACAATCAGTTTAGAAAAGGGGGAACGGGGAGACAGAGAAGAACGAGGACAACCCGAACTACCCGTTCCCAACGCCGCAAGACCCAGAGCATTGAACTTGCCCAATCTTGAGAGACGTAATGTCGACCCAACCACTTGGTCTGGACCTGTTGGTTAGTTGTTCATTGTTATTACTCTGTGAGAATAATTTGCTTTTATTTTTTGGTGTATGCAAATTACCTCAGCAAGATTTCTCGTTGAGAAATGAAGAATAAGTAATTAAGGTATGCGTGACAAAATATAATCTGGAAGTCAAACAAAATTTTAAAGACTTTCAGCTTAAAATATTTAAAAAGACTGTTGATCATGAATCTGATCTTCCAAAGGGATAAATAAGTTTTGAATCTGTTCAAGTCGTTAAGTCTTCTACCTTTCTTCCTATTAAGAAAAAATTTAATATTCACTGATGATGCAACTGATTACGTATTCGGATGGAGTCCTGACACAAGGTTTACCGACTGCTAAGTGAAGCAAAAATAAGATCTAGTATCCACATTCATATCATGATAGATAAGCTCTATACATAAAACGATTAGGAGAAAACTCGTGAAGTTAGCAGTTTTAAAACGTACTGATGATGTTACAATAGTTAGTCGATTTAATATGCGCCAACAACACTACGAAATTAGCGTAAGTCACGTGAGTACAAATGGGATAGATGCTGTTGAAGCTTCATTAGTCGTGGAAAAGAGAGACGGGAAACACCAAATATCGAGGTGTAAAGCCCCAAGTCCGATCATAATGTGACAAGTAAATCCATGAATTGACAATACAGAAGTACTGTCAAAGTTATGAATTTGCCATTTTCACCAGATAATGTTGACAATTTAAGGTTCACAATTATTTTCACAATTATCTAACTTATATTTTTATTAAATACGCCATTTTGTTTCAAAAATATTTTCTCCAAACTTGTCTACAATATTTTTTACTTTGTCGTGTCAGAGTCCTGAATGCGTAATTAAAACATCTTATGTAAACTGTGCTTGAAGCCACTTTGGAAGTTTGAACTGAGTTGTCCAAAGAGGAAATAAAGTAACTGATAGTAACTACGAATTTAATATTGCTTATATTTACTTACAGTGTTTCTACATCAAGATAGTTTCTAAATATTTTGTAAATTTTGATTAAATTTGTGTGAAATGTTGAATCTACTGAAGGCATCAAAAGCAGTGCCACAACTCCAGGTTTTTTTCTTTTATTATAAGTAAACAATCTCTTGAAACCCTTTACATATATGTAAACAGATCCTTCCTTAGATAAAACAGGTTGTAAAATGACGTGACACTTTTTTTCCAGCCACATACTTTATACAAGTCTCATTGTTCTCAGGATTCCCATTCGACCTGCAATTACCCTTGGTCGAAGCTAATGTTGGCAATACCAACGGGGCCTTACGAAATAGTTCTCAAACTAGTGAAACGGAAGTCACAAAGTCTTTGCCTGACTTCTTGAGCGATGGTCCAATCCATAACAGAACTAGTTTACCAGTTGAGAATTGCCACAGTCCAGGTTCCCCCGAACAGATTAATCAGAGGGTAAGGATTTGAATTCAATTAGACTTACAATCCATTTTTTTTTTAAATAGTAGTACCATTTGTGCTGTTTGCTAGTGACGTATCTGTGCAAGAAATTTGCTATCATTTTATGATGCATAAATCTAGCTGCATGTGAAACTAAACAACTCAACCAAATTTCGTTTATAAAAGGAAAGTTTGCATGGTTTTGTTTCAGCTTATTTTGGAAAATGAACGACTGAGGAGAGAACAGGAAATCATGCAGAGGCAATTAGGCGAGCAATCCAGAAGGTAGTTTAAGTTGATTCAGTTTTCATAAATTGTTTTTTACCTGATACAAAGCATCTTAAAACCCTAGAACACATGTATCTTTTTTTCTACCTTCTAACTCATGACTCATGAGTGGGGTCGACAACAACCCCACACATTTCTTTTTCTTAAAATCGTTCTGAAAGCAATAATGGGGTTCGTAAGTATATAAATATTTTCGTTTTTTTTTGTAACGAAACGAATGGTGAAGATTAAATTTAATTTCATTAAAGTATAGTTGGTTGAAAATTTGATTAACTACCTTAAAGTGTTAAAAAAACGGCGAAAACATGGTTTTTCGAAATTTTTTTTTTTTAATGAACCTATGTCCAAATTTTAATCGAGATTTTGAAGAGTATTTTGAATTTGGAAAATCTGATTTTAGATCCAAATTCAGCGACCTCGAAAACCATAATACTGAGATACAGAAAATCGATCGAATTTTTTTACTGACACAAAAGCGGCACGGAAATCTCATTTTTGCTACACTGCTAAGGGCTTAAGTAGCTTGAAGTCTGCAGTATCTATATGTAAATATTGTTTCAGAATACAGTCGTTGGAATCAGAATTAATCTCGAGGGGGTCTATTGATCACGAAGAAATGGCAGTTCTTGAGAAAACGATTGAACAGGTGGAAGATAATCTCAAAAGAAGTACTGTGAGTAACACAATACAATGATGATCAAATACAATAATTATTGGAATTTCGACAATAGAGATTTGAATACTCACATAGAAATTTAGGCAACAAAAACGAACTTTGCAACATCCATCAAATGAAGTCACACAGATAGTCAGAATTGCGGCTGTGCGTAGCTTTTTCAGACCCACGTTTTATTTGTTTGCCTTTTGGCTGCACAATTAATGAGTTTCATTGTTTTGTATTATCTAATATGAGTTGTATGATAACAGTTCCTTCTTTTGGCTCTTTCATCCTCGATTCCTAAACTAACGATTGACAACTGCTATCACTTTTGCTAAGTGATTAAAAATAAACTTGTTCTTGACTATCGTTTCATGATCTGTTACTACTTTTGCTCTCTTAGCTGCACCTTGCCTAAAACTTTATTACACTAGGATGCTCACTTGATCGGAAGAAGAGAAAATCAGGGAATAGGCATGATAATTTGAGTTCCTGAAATGTACTTGGGTTGATTTTTTTTTTTAACAAAATCTAAGAATCTCTCTAAGAAACAGGAGTATTCTACCTTACAGAGTGGTTGCCTTACATACTCTTTAATCCTGTAATACGATGTTTTTGTTTGGATAATGTAAGATTTTCTAACATTGAATTATCCAAATTTCCTGTAGTCAAATAATTCTTCAACCCTCCTTAAAAAGTAAGATGTTTTTAATTCCAGAGAAGAGCAGTCAATGCAGAAAGTGCTGTCACATCTTTGAAACAGGACATAAAAGTACTGAGGGTAGGTTTATTTATTTATAGGGTAAATCCTTTTAGAATGAAACTTATTTGGTTTTTCTCTGTATCTCAGGACTACGAAACCCGCTGAAATAATAATTATTTAATATAGTACCCACATGCATCTTAAGCTATGTGTACAGGGTACGTCAGTACAATCTCTGAAAATAAGAGGTGCTTAGTGGGTCTATGGGCACTACCTTGCACCCAATTAGACGAACCACGTTGAAGTGACATTAATATTGATATTACCGTGGATAAGGAATATGTCCATGTATCAGTAGATACCGTAAGCTATCACTTTTTTATTGACCAACATATCTCTCAATTTAGACAGTTTTCTCTGGAATCTTGAACACCAGTGTTTAAATACGTTTTGTTGTCATTGCAAGTAGTTTGATTGTCATGTGTCATTGAAATTTTACTCTGATATCAGTATAGTCTGGTTGATTGGCTATGAGTGACGCCTGTCGAGCAACTAAGCTCCTTCTGTTCTCAGAGTTGTTACTGACATCACATGTACACATTATTTTGATTCGGTGCAGACTCATCTAAATTCTTGGTTGGGAGTGTTGGGCATAAAGAATTTGTTTACTTGAATTGTGAAATCAGATAAATTACACTATGTAAGGGTTTAAAATTTTGGGTATTTGTAGATGCGAATATCTTGAAAGATGTTACGTAGAAAGAAAAGTAAGTGTTTAATTACGTCAAGTTCAGAATCTTGAAAGTTTTTTTACGCACTACTTACACATTAGAAATGAGAATACTCGGTATTTAAAAGAGTTGAAAAAAGTGTCCATATTAATTATTCAAAAAACTGCGAATGTGCTTTAATGAGTTTGTGTACACTTTCGTTTATAACTCATGAATGATGTTTTTATCTGTACAGTTTACATGTAACTGTGTTTAATTAGTTTCTGCTTTGATTTAGGCAGAAATGCGGACATTGAGGTTGGAAAATGAAGAACTTCGGTTAAGGATGGAAACTGGATGTGGTGGTAGTGATGTTTCTAATCGAGGCATGAGGAGAATAGCTGACGACCTAAAGACTGCGGCATCTACGGCTGAATTCTCGCTAAGGTATTTGAAATAATTGTACAAGTACAATAAATTTGGGATTCTACATTTCGGTTCATTGAAATTTTTGTCAGGGATAAGGCAGGAAAAGCCTATTAATTTTTCTACCCCGACATTGAAAGTTTAAAAGTAAATATATTGATCACTTATCTACTTTTGTAAAATTTCTATAAAGTTTGGTATGAGACGAAAATAGGTAACATCCACCTGAGGAGTTTTACTAATTGTTAATCTAGTAAAATTTCACGCCAGAAGATCTCAAGAGCCCATAATTTCCGATGTAATCACTTTTCAAAGGCTGTCATATTTTTAATAACTTGGTAACGCCTAAAAATTCTCTGCCAGTGCTATTTTTGATCGATTTCACACCTTGAAAGCCTGAATTGCGCGTTTAAAAGAGTATGATAATAAGTACTACGTTATTACGCTTATGGAAATTTCAATATAACAGTTTAAACGAGTTTATGTAATGCGCATGATTCAGCGAAAAATTGTAAAATTAACAGTCTGAAACAGTTTGCAGTAAGGGGGTCAAGAAATACAAAGAAATTTGACACAAAACTATAATCTCAGAATTTCAAATGCGTAATACTATGAATTAAGAAAAACAGAATGAAAATTTTTAAAACATCTATTTAAATATCGAATTATTAACATTTTTACGTATAACATGCAACAACCATTATAGATGTAAAAAGAAATTGTATTTGCAAGTGGTCGTTTGATTAGTTAGTGATTCGTTTGGTGCTGAGTCAGTTGTTAAAGATCACATAAATAACAAGATTTTCTTCTTAGAAAGTTACTCCAGAGTTAAAACTTTTCTAAGACAAGCCAATTTTACTCTGATCAAACCAGCAAGTCTGAGGTGATGCCCAAATTTCATGAAAATCGGACTCATAAAGTTTCCGTCCGCTCGTTCTTTCATATCTACACAGCCAAATTGAATATAAAAATAATGACTTGAAATTTAACTTCCTGTTGGTTAAAAGAAAATATTAATCCCTGTCACTACCTGGAACATTTGAAAATTAAGTTCCAACATTAATAAATATTAGATTCAAAATCCTGCACAAACATCCAATTCATATGGAAAAAAGTGCTTTACATCAAATTTTATGGCTATTTGGAGATTGTGGTACAATTTTTTCGAAATTTACACTTAGACATAGTGTTTTATGTCGTTTATTACTATTACAATCATCATTCTGTTCTCGTTTTCACAAGTGTCACCCCAAAATCATTATATGTGCGTTTAATTACAGGCAGCTAATATCGGGTGTGGATAATTTGAGACTACTTGCCTCAACGATTGAGAATATGGATAGGATACACGATTCATCAAGTGATATTTTTCCTGACATTGAAGACGACAATGCTATAGGTCCTGCATTGTAAAGACACCTCTCTTCTCATGATGTTATTTTAAATATTATTTTTTTGGCAACTGATAGTCACCCATGTCTCGTGAATAAATCAGATTCTGTTCTTTTTTATACCCGAATCCTGATCAATTATTGTTATATATCTTCTCGATAGATGTATATTGTTCCTCTGTAAAATATGACATAATCATATTCTACGCGATCTATAGCAACAAATCGAAGTGAGATAGACAAAGAGCATTACTAGAAACACTTACTTTTCTTGCCAGATGCCCTTGATCAAAGGAGTAATATGTAAGTCTTAGTCGCTGATACTAATGATATGTTGAGATTTGAATGAGATGTAAATACCTGTAATAAAGAACAAGGATCGTAGAATTAAATATACTCTCAAAACGGTCTCAAAGCTTGAGCTTTTTAAAAATTATTTTTCTCTCTATCTAATAATATTACAAAAAAATGTCTTTACCGTGTGAAAATATGGTTTTATTTTCTTGTAAAAGATATCATTATATTAATACCGAATGTTTATAAAAATTTCAAATCGACCTGGGTCTAATCATTAATCTCTCCAATTTGGTTCGAGATTTTTAATATAATTATTTTGACTCTCGAAAGCACTGTTTTATTTATTTATTTTTTTCAAATTCTTTTAATCCATTTGGATTAGCTGTTACGGGATAAAAGGGAGGTATTGACAAGTGGCTATCAATACCACCCAAGATGTTGTTGCAGGTACCTTTGGGTCTGATCTCATCGCTGCTCTCGAGTCAAGGAATGGAGGAAGTAGTAAGAATTGATATAAGGAAGGTTTATGATTGAATGTATAAATGCTTTATTGGAATAGTGACGAATTTAAATGTATAATTGAACGAAGTGGTTTGTTTGAAATTTGGAATCTGAGTGTGTTTGATGGAGGATGGAATAGAAATGTTGGAGTACAAGTGATTTGGGACAAAAAGTACCGTTACGTGAAAGGTGTGAGTATCCAGAATAGTGGGGAATAGAATTAGCACAGTAAGAGTGATAAGGTGTGATGTGAAGCTGAATAGAAATAGGACAGGATAGAGACTATAACATTACTATAAGGAATGTGGAACAGCTAGTAGATAGGGGCAATAGGCGGTTGATGAAGATGGGGAAGATGTGTAGCAAAACACCGGACGTAATATAGCTACAATTTTTTAAAATGACTACTTACCTCAACATAAATTGATTGACACAATTTAAGTGAATTTGAGAATGCGAAATAGTTCTGAAAACTCATGTGTCAGAAATCAAAAGTTTTGAGCCTCGAGCCAGAGCGAACCAGCCTTCCATTCTTATTTTATTTCAACTTTTTTTGACAGTCATAAAAAAAACTAGGAGGAAAAGTCAGTTCATTATGACTAGTTACTCAAACATTTTCATATGTAACAGTAGACTTTTTACAAAGTTTTCAGCTCTATCCAAAATAATTCAGTATTTTCAATTCTTGGAAATTAACATATTGTTCGACACAATTTAAGAATTTGAAAACATTCTTAAAAATCCAGTGTTACACATACGAATGTTCAAGCAACAACCCATATTGGACTTACTCTACCTTCCACAGAAATTTTTTTTTTTCAATTAGGAGAAATTATACTTAGCCCCTCATTTACCCCGATTGGAGTGATTCTTTCAGAAATCGTTTGTGAATCGTTAGTAGGCGTTTGATAGCATATTTCCGATGTTTGATAATCAATAGTTTATTTATAATAATTAAAACATACATGCCTAGGGAATTTAAATGACGATGGCCCCTCATTAACCGTATTTTTGATTAAATGCGACGTTATGAATATGCAATCGTTTTTCGGTCGTTTGTAGGTACTCGATATCATGTTCTCAACGTTTGGAATCCAGCCGTTTATTTGTAAAAAAATAAACAATTTTGTTACGATAATATTTCTAGCGAGTCTTATCAATTATAGAGAATTTCCCCTGAACTGAATTTAGTGAACTTCTATTTTTCATAAATTTTTATTTTTTTAATGCACAATCGTTCGTAGGTGTTTGATAGTGCATCTACGAATCACCTGCAATCAATTAGGCTTGAAAAAAATGGAAATACTTGACAAATATATGTATACGCTTATTAACGACATAAAATGATATTCAATTACAAAATCCTACCATCATTCAAATACCCTAGACGAATTTGTTTCCATTTTCATAAGTGAACGTTTGACCATCAAACGTTGGAGATGCACTATCAAACACCGTCGAACGATTACGCATTAAAAAAATAAAAATTTATGAAAAATAGAAGTTCACTAAAATCAGCTATGGGGAAATTCCCCATAATCGATAAGACTACCCAGAAATATTATTGTAAGAAAATTGTTTATTTTTTCACAAATAAACGGCTGGATTCCAAATGTTGAGAATATGATATCGATCACCTACAAACGATTGCATATTGATAACATTGCGTTTAATCAAAGATACGGTTAATGAGGGGGCCATCGTCATTTAAATTCCGTAGGCATATTTGTTTTGATTATTATAAATAAACTATTGATTATCAAACATCGGGAATACGCTATCAAACGCCTACTAACGATTCACAAATGATTTCTGAAAGAATTATTCCAATCGGGATAGATGAGAGGCTAAGTATATGGAGCTACTAATCATATGATCTTATAGCACTGGGATTACAATGCCAATTATTCATGTACTCGATCTCTTCAACAATCTGGATCAAGTCTTGCCAAATTAGCAATTATAAGTCTATGCAATAATCGACAGAAATTTTTTTCCGTACAGGCCCACCCAAACCCACTTACACGCCGAGTACTGGTCACGAAAAATTTTCCATGGGTCATCGTCTTTAAATTTTTCTGTCGAAGCTGGGATGTACACATACGGAAATTGATTCTGTGACACTTAATTTTTCTCCGTAGCCGATCACGTTGGCAATCAAGAACTAGAATATAAGCTCTACTTTTTTTTATTTACAAGTTTACTTTTCTCCAAAACAACTCCAAGCAAGTGCATAATTGACTGGAAAAAGTTGTCATATCAACCCTGTGCGTTTGTAATGAAAAATAAGTGCGAAATGTAATATACAGGGACAATTCGAATATGCGCACAATAGAATATTCAACACAAGCCCATGTATGAATAATAGCTCAGAACAAAAGTCAAACAATGAAAACTAGACCAAATTCTCTGAATACTGGCAGGTAAGTAGCTTACAGTTTGTGTATCGTCAGTTTAAAATAGCCTAGTATATAACTATTTACCACTCACAATTAGGGTTAATATTGCATAAGCTGATAAACGTGCTTTATGTAGATTGAACTCCAAATTGTGCTACTGCTAGATGCATAACGTTTAAATAAATGTTGAATGAATACTCCCTTCAACTATCAACATTGTATTTGATCATTAATTAAAACCATGTAACATTATGCAGTGCATTGTTATCATTAAAGTATAGTTACAGGTTAGTTTCACTTCTTCAAGCACATTTGATTCTAGCTTTCAGACCAGTTCCGAGCAGCTTCAGAGTACCCTGTGGTAGACTTTTTACGACTCGCAATAGTTACAAAAAAATGCTCTGCTTGTCAGTCCAAGTCATAATTGAACCACCTTTATATCAGTTATATAGGTTTTTGACTGTCTGCCTTCACAAATAATTCCCAATACTAGCAAAATATTTCAAAACGCAGCTTCATTTTTGATTTTGATATTGCATACCAAGAAAATAAAGTTGGGAATTTTGTAGAAGCATTCAAAATTGTGCAATAGCTGGCTGGCTTAAGATAATAATGTAGTAAGTCTTTACCGACTGAGTAAAGAGTTACTCTTTTTTTTAATATTATCAAAGCCTACATGTAGTACTGATGTGAAAATATCGCAGTCAGCGCAATTTTACATGCAATGCAGAGCAAAAATATTTAAAAAAAACTGTTTGGTTTCATAAGAAAGGAGGCCCAGGAAATGTATTCCTATAATAAGTGATAATTCAATAACAAGAATACATTTTTCGGCATTACTGTTGAGAAGGCTTTGATAATATTCCAAACAAATAACAGACTGCAGCATCCTTTCAAGGGAGCAATCTGATACTATGTGACCTCTGGTTAAGTTGATCATAATTACTACCATGGACACTACACAAGGAGACCGAACTTAAATGCGACCATTGACAAAACTCGTCACAGTAATCACACATTAAGTTCATTTTTTGTACCACTATCGTTGCTAGTTTTCCTTTGGCACCAAAGTGTCATTGATTGCAAGGATTCCGAAGATCGATCAATCTATGATTTTGCAATGTAATTGGTATAAAGTTTTCAATTTAAATTACCGCCTTATACCGCCTCCACTGTTTTTGGTGCACACGGTACACCAGTACTATCTTATTTTAGGGATGTATTTGTTTACATGAAGTTCAGTCTCTTTGTGTAATCTCCATGATTATTACAAAGAATTCTCTGTAGTCATATATTCACGTGGCTTATTAAAATATAACATAATAAAAATTTATAAACAACAGTATGAAATAGTCATTTCTTGTTTCATGTATGCATAAAGCCATCTTTGCAGATTCAAGTATTTTTTGATGTACAAAAGGAAAAATTTCATTTGCTTGCCGTCAAAGATCTGTTCTTCGACCGGCTTTTTTTTTTGAGAGAATCATTCAATGCAAAGTCGGACTGCATCATACTCAAGCTAATAGGTGCAACCGATTGATGATAACAATTTGCCTCAATAGTTATCAATATTGTTGGATAGCATTAAAATTGGAATTTATATACATCAGATAGTTACTCTCGAAGCCGAGCGAGTCGTTGGGTCAGCTCATCTTGCTCTTGGCTCACTGCTGTCGAAGTACCAATGGAACCCAACTGTCCGGAAGGTAGTTCCATGTTCAATTCAAGACTGAAAAGTGAAATGTTAAATTGTTAACCATTTTGTAACATTTAGAAGTTCAACGAATCTATTATATATTATTGATCAAAATTGAATTTGGTATCAATCCACCACTTAAAACAAGACCCTGTAATTGTGCAAAAAATTCATATCAATTTGAATTAGCGATAGAAGTATTCTACAGTTACAATTTTTGGTAAAGTGTCGAGTAAAAAATTTCGAAAATACCTGTCACAAGGTGAGAAGTAGTAAGGAATATTAATTTGTGAAAAACACAATTATTTGAATTGATCTAACATAATGTCCATTCTTTGTTCAGTACTGAGCAAACCATTAGTCTTATTTATCAATAAATCTTTTCAAGCTTATCAATTTCTGATAGACTTCAAAGGACCTATGCTGAGTATGCTGACTTGAAGACCTCCCAGGCATACTGTAACAAACTTGAGTATAAATATTGAAATTTATTCAAAATATTGGCGCTAAAAATAATCTAAAAACTGCCAAAATTGATATTGCTCACAGCGTTAAAAATCAGGATTTATCTTGCTTACAAACTAATTTACTGAATTCATGAGACTGAACATACATAATTAGACCTTTTAAAGTATATTTTTCAGAACTGAACTTTAGAATGTCATCCCAACAGATGCAAAAACACGTTCTTGACTATCAACCAATATTTCAATGGCAATGAAGGTGTAAAATTATTGAGGATTCACGATGTGAATATGATATTACGAGAACTTTTTTGTAGCACATCTGACACCAATTCTGAAATTTTTAAAAGAATCATATAACTGCACTCAAAACTAAGGAATCAGAGAAATCACTTCTACCGACTGATCGAATAAACAGAGAAGTTGAGTGTAAGTTTCAATCTTTAAACATTGCGGCTTAATGTTTGTCAGATATCCTTATTTCACTTAAGGCCCTAATCGGTAGTATATTGTTTACCCCGCTTCGTCGGCAACTTGCTGCATCAAAGAGTCGACGTCATTTTGTGGTACATTGGTAGTTGTTGTCTGTGACATGGCATTCTCCATGTAGGAGCTCTGAACATCCAGATCTTCAAACTGACTCTCAAATTTGTCCATTAGGCCTGAAATTTTCTCAAGATTCATCGACTTCATAGCGGCATCCATCGCCTTAACTACACCAGCCATTGATTGTGTAACTTTTCTTGTTGTCAGGGCAGTTTGTACTCTGCTTGCGACTGCGTCAACTCGAGCACTCATTCTAAGATAATTCAAGGCTTGATTTTTTTGTCTAATGGCATTTTCAGCATGGATTCGGGCTCCTTCCATGTTACCTTTCTGAATAGCCTTTTTGACCTTGGCCTTCTCCATCTTTTCTTCTTTTTCGCATTTTTTAGAATTTCTTTCCAAATCCTTCACTGCGAACTTGAGATTAAATAAATTCTCTGATCACTTTCTTAAGGAAAATCTGAAGTTAGATTGTACTAATCAAGTAACAACACTCTATGCAATGACAAATAGTGGTACTGATAGTATCAATTCTTTCTGTGACTTATAACAGCATAATAATTATAAAGTTCAGTAATTAAACCAGCAAATACCATAATCAATAGGGTAACAACTGAACAAAAAGGATACTTTCCATCTGAGAGACGGACATAGCTGATTGTTCGGCCCCCGTTGTGATTGATTCACAAATAACCTCCAAAGAATAATGGTATGTATGATGGAATGTTGACCCTTGTAGCTGCTGTAAATTGCCAGCTGATTATGCACAACAAAATAGAAATGAAGGACTGCTAGTTGAGATTAGAAAGTTTCGCCAGAACTTAATGGAGACTTTATTACCCTATGCGTATTATTTACTCTGCTGACAACCTCTAATAATTGACCAAATGTCAGTGGGAGAAAAATGACGTCACCACAATGAACTTCGCAAAGAAATTACTCATTGCTAGTTTATCCTTGTGCTATTTATGAACTATGTATTAATGCCATAGACGCACAAGGATAGTGGGAAAGGCAGCTCTGTGCTGGGATTTCGTAACTCTCTAGCGACAATTATCGCTATCGTTAACGCCTCCTATCGACAGTTGTCGCTAGTGGTGATTCTGTACGACGCGACGTAGTTAACGATATTTGTCGCTTGGTCGAATCGTTAGGTTACGATAATTGTCGGTCGGCTAGCGATGGATTTGAAAGTCTCCCTAATGCGTAACGATAATCAGTGACATAGTGGACGATAGTTTGGTGCAACAACGTGTCAATGTGTTGCGCGTGAATTGTTCTCTAGCCTCCAAAATAGTCTTCAGATTTAAAAAGGATTGAAAACTTTATGAAGTAAGTGAATATGAAGATCCACTTTAACAGGAAATTACTTTTTTCAGAACAATAATATAATCGTTTTAACGTTCTCTATAAATCGGTGTTCACTATCCAAGTGATTGTATAAAATTCAAAAACGTACTTTTAAGGTTACGTTGACTCAATCCCAATCAACCCTCAATCTCAATATCTTTCCAAATATACAAGTCCATTTATAAGATATCCTAAGGGTTGATTAAATAATAGTGTTTAATCAACTCTCGATGGCTTTTCAACATAAAAAATAACAAGTTCATTTTTTATTCGCCGAAAGAATGGTTTCAATATTAATATTTAATCAACTATTTCTATGCCTGAGAAATAGACTTATGAAGAGGGCTCAGTCAAAGTAACCTAAAAATAGGTTTATGAATTTTATACAATTACTTGGATAGAGTGATTCTAGTCATTAATAGATGACAAACAGAGGACATAAAGCTTTTTCTATAAATCAGTTTAGTTGAGCATTGCAACATTTATATAGTTAATAGTACTCAAAGTAGCTAAAACGATTTGAACTTTCCTGTGGTGTAACACACAGTTTAACATTTATTATATCTTACTATTTATACATGCTATTTAAATATGACCACAAAAATAATCTTTGAATTGTAGCTGCTGTTTATCTATTGGATGCATACTACCTTTCCTTGAGAAAAATTGAACCGCTGTGAATTTATTAATGGTTTGATTCTAAATTTCATTCCAGAATGGCTAATGGGTATCTTGCTGTAGATTTAATCAATCTAGAGGATCGCCTACAACGCCTTGAGCAGAGAGTAGATAGACAAGCATTGAGGGAAATAGAAGATCCATTTGATTTGACAGAAAATGAATTCGTACAACTGTACCATCTAACTCCCAACTTAGTATAGCACTTTGGCAGTAAATGACCAGTAAAAACCACCAATTGCTAGTTAAAAAATTCAAAATATAATACTGGACTGCCACAGTTCCCTGGCGGAATACACCCTGGGTATGTTCCGATATACACTGCGAGCACTGTTCAGTGCTCTTACTGGGGAGAAATTCGTTCCGTTATAGACGGACAGTATACAGTCGCAGTATCCTAGGGAAATATATGACGTCATAAATCGTCGCCATTTTTCTACTGTGAACACTGGTGCTTTCGAGGTAAGGTGCTCTCAGTGCTTTGATCACGTGATCAACAGCGTTCAGAAATTTAACAGCTTCCACTATTGGTAATTATTATTATTGAATATTGTCATTTAAAAATACCGGCCGTTAAAAACAAAAATGGAAAATTTGAAGAAATTGTGTTTATTGTAGTGTGAAACAAATATTATGTATGAAATCAAAATAACGCCAAAAAATGTCGATCACCGTATACTGTACTGTGTTCCGTTTTAAACAGTAACCAGTATAGCTAAGTATAAAGGAACGGCTTCGCAGTACACTAAATTGACGTCACACCTTACAGTGCTCGCAGTGTATATCGGAACATACCCCCTATATGTCGATGCACTGAAATATAGTAATAATAAGGCCGTGTTCGTAATTTGACTGCCAGTACTAAAAATTCCCTAGGACAGAGACAGAGCTGTCCATGATTTCGGCAGCGCAAAAGAGATAAAAGATTGCTGACAGTACTGTCAGTCAATTTTCGAACACGGCCTAAAACGCGCACCGTGTACAAAAGATGTGTCACCAGTCTATCCCCTTTAGCATAGATAGGCAAAGGTTAAACGAAGATAGAAATATTCTCCCTATCAGTGGGGAAAAAAAAAATGGAGTAATAGTAACTCTATCTCTTTCGTTGCCAATAAAAAACGAGTATCTGAGAAAGACAGAGTCAGCCAATTTTCCAATTTTCTATCTTTCTCGGCGATACTCTTTCAGGCAACACTGCGTTACGGCGAGCTAAGGCGGCGAGCGTTGCAGTATTACTTATATTTCTGTGGCTTATACCATGGAGAATGGAGTAAAGGAATCCGATCTCTATTGGGGAGTATACGAAAAAACCGTCCTCGAAAACTTGTCGTTTACTAGTTTTAGATTTCATCAAAAGCAGCACTGTCATCGTAAAGTTCCGAAGTGAAGTTGGAAAGAATTGACTATATATATATATATATATGTGTGTATACAACCATCGATCGTGACCGAAATGAAATTGCCCCTCACCCGAAAAGGAATATCCTTGGTTCTAGTCGTCTAGTCTCCCCAACATTCCGCGGATTTTTGCGATTTTAGCGCTGTTCAGCGTCAGCCAGCGCAAGCCTTATTGTACGGATTTTTGATGCCGGATCAAATATACAAAGATCGGACTCCTTTACTCCACTCTCCATACCTTATACCGTGCCGTGGAATCACCGATATAAATATATGTGTGAGCACGGACTTATGTGTGAGCACGGGCTTATGCGCGAGCGAGTGGAAATATAGATAATCATGGCGTAATTTCACAAATTGTAGAGTAGGATCTGTCAGTTGTGAACGCGATAAAAAATTACTCATCAAGCTTCGGCGATTGGAGTTAGTCATCTGAAAGAAGAGAAAGAAGCTTGGGTGGAGATTAGGAATAACCTAATTCTCGAGTAATACATCTCGAATCTCGTCTTCGGGATCGACAAAGATATTTCAAACAAACGGTCAACATGTTTTCGAGCGGTCCTAACTACACAAAATTGAAGACGAACTTGAGATTGGCGATAAACAGGTTAAAACTATTGGAGAAGAAAAAAACGGAATTGGCCCAAAAGGCCAGAAAAGAAATAGCAGATTATATCGGAGCTGGAAAAGTTGAGAGGGCGAAAATAAGAGTCGAACATATTATTCGGGAAGATTATATGGTTGAGGCTATGGAATTACTTGAAATGTATTGCGATCTACTTCTGGCTCGCTTTGGTCTCATCCAGCAAATGAAGTAAGTCATATCGGTATCCAAATCTTAATATACCAAATTAGCTGTGTCCAGTTTTTAAGCAAACAAATGCAATTAACTATTCTTATCGGAAGAGTCTGCAAAGTTTTTGAATACGTCGAACTGCGTTTGAACACTACTAAATAGGTTTCCACTATCATATATTGATACAAGTACTGTATACACTTAAGTTCAATAATTCCTCACTAGAAAACCTAACTTTCATCTGGAAAACCTTACACAACGTGGTTTGATATAGAAATCAATATCACCTATCATGATTTGTTTCAAATTTAAGAATGAGTCTTCAAATGTATCCCTAGAAATAAAATTTAAAGAAACTATCAATCAAAACTCGTCAAAACTTTCAACTCATAAAGAACTCTAAAATGTTTCAATCCAAACAAATCGAAAGAAAGTTCAAGCTTGATTAAAAACTTAAGATGATATAAATACTAAGTTACAAAAAAAAGCACAGACTTAGCTAGTGCAATATTTTGCGTCAAGTCGACTTATGAATTCTACTTATCTTTCATTTATCCCTTAAAATTTTTTCATTACAACTCATTATTAACGGCAACCTGAGTTTTCTATGAAGCTCAATGAGTTGAAACTCTAGGTACATAAATTTTGTACTAAGAATGAAATCTACTTACATTTTGCAATATAAATTCGATTCATGTATTTCAAGCTGACTGAAAGTATACTTTTCCGCTTTCATTTGAATTGATAATTTACATACAAAATTTGACGTAAAAATTTTCGAGGTTCTATTTTCATTACTTTTGTAATGTGTACCTTAAAAAACACTGATTATTGATTATTTTTATGTAACAATAGTATGGTTAACACTTTTATCTTTGCTTGCGTTCCATATGTAAAATTGCATTTTTACATCCTAGTACTTGAAAGTGCTCTATCTTGTACTTCACTATAAAATAAAATTTGTGAACCACACTTTTGTTACGTTAAATATTATGTGCACCATGGAGGCAATTCTTTTTTACCTCGTGTATTGGTAATATTCGTCTTTGGCTTGGGCACACGCTTACCTACGACTCATATCGCAAACTTATGTTCGGCGTACAAAGACCTACTTTGCCTCCTTGGTGCACGATCTACCGTTATAAAGTGTAACCAAAGGAAACTCAATTACTTATTACAAATGTACAGTAAAGCATGGATTATTCACTCTAAGTACATCGATGGGTCCTATGGTAATAAACCTATTTCGTTTGGGCATCTAGAACAGATGTATTTCATCGGGTGGCTAGAAGGGACGTATCTCAGTTGTTTCTGCAAAATGTGGATAGAATTTTGTTTACACTTATTCTAGCATAGGAATGGCCAACTTGAATAGACCTAATATCTACCATTTACTGTCCAGATTCTGTGTGATCTACCAATCTCAAATCTTTACTACAGAATTAAATGAAACATTTTTTGACAGAGTCGTTTGTTTTTTTTGCCTCGTCATAACTAACTGGCCTAAAACCACTATTGACCGATTGGCTATCCCTGCTGTAGCGTGTTTCCAGATACGTCTATTCTAGTCGCCTGACAAAATACGTGTGTTTTCATAGGACCCGTAGATATATTTTACTGCATTGAAAATTGTAGTGTCAATTGCAAACGTTAATCCTTTTCTTTGCAATATTAAATATTATAAGAACAATGAAATAAGCAATTGATTCAATTGATTATTCATCACAAAAGAAATTAGTCAATGAATTTTGTTCATTACACATCGCAGAAGGCAATGGTAACTGAATTTTTTTCAATTACAAATCAGAAAAGTATAACAGGTAATGTGTAGTCAAATTTTTCTCAATTATAATTTTCACAACATGAAAAAGTATGAATCATTCTGTCTAGAAATCTAGATGAGGGGTTGGCAGAGGCGATATCAACGATTATTTGGGCAGCCCCTCGAATTCAAACCGATGTCCAAGAGATGAAAGTAATAGCAGATATTTTGACAGCCAAGTATGGACGTCAGTACACTGATGCTTGCAGAGAAGAAGCAGTGCAGTCGATATCAGAGAAATTGAAACACAAAATGAGTGTACAATCACCGTCAAAATTGTTGGTAGAAAAATACTTGATTGAAATTGCCAACAACTACAATGTCGCGTACGAGCCAGATCCTCAAGTTATGGCTGAAGGACAAGACGCTCTTTTAATCGACATAGGAAACAATGCGGGTGAATTGCCCAACAACTTAGACTTAGCCTCTGGAGGCTACCATCCACCACAACCTGTTGGCTTCGTGGGATATCCTCAACCACCAATTTTGCCCAATCCTGAGGGTAGCAACAACGCATCGGTGTGTTTCTTGGTTCTTAATCGACCTGTTTTTCTTTTTTATCTGTCCTGTGATGCTGTTAAGATCTCAATGCTCGTAGTGCGTCACTTTTTTGTCACTATTCAGCGACAAGTCACTTTTTTTAACTATATCGCAATGATCTAGATTTTTTTTTTGTTTTAGCACTTATATCCTCTTTATTAGGGTGGAGTGAAAATACCAAATTTTTTAAAACCGGTATGGCCGGGTGTAGAAAAGTTGTGGGTTCGCATGTAAGTACAAAAAATTCTTTGCCGCACCGTAAAAGTTGAGATCTTCGCCTCCAGAAGAAGCTTTGAAGTTTTCGTCTTATCGTTCAATCCAAAATTCATGCTTTTTCCGGACTTGTACACGTATGCATGAACATTATGTTGACTTCTTTTACATCAAATTGGGATATTCTAAAATGAACTGGAATTCGGAGCTGAAGATCTCAAGTTTTGGGGTGTGGAAAAGAATTTTCTGTACTTACACGCATACCTACAATTTTTCCACCCCTGACCATATTATTTACAAAAATTTTTCAACTTAGCTTCACCCTTCCGAACAGGCACTCAGTATAATAGGTGTGAACCATGTACTCAGAAATTACATCTATAAATTCTCCAAAATACGTCACTTTTTAATTTCTTTTTTGTCAGTAAACGATCACTTTTCACTTGGACTAATTTTTTAACTCTTCTACTTTGTGGTCTCTATTAAATACAAGCTATGGAATTTTGTAAAATATTAATTGATGCTCATTAATCCTCATCTTACAGTTTTGTAATGCTTTTTTTGTATTTAAATAATCAAAATAGTAGAATCGTCTGGAAAAAAAGATGTATACTGACTGATTAACTGACATTTGGCTTGATCGACAAAATTGTATAGTATTTACTTTCAAGTGGATCACTTTTATTTTAATCAAATGTAGAACATGAAAAATTTCAGTGCAATCAATGTTATTCAGATGAAAATTATTTTCTACTAACCATTAACATTTGAAAATGTGCATATTTGACAAATTAGGACACAATTATTATTCAAACAAGATCCGTTTGAGTATCTTTGTTTCCAAATCTTAGAACAATAAAGTAAAGCTTCAAGATCTCCAGTTTAATGGGTCAAGATTTTTTTACGAATTTGTGCTTCGAGCTGTAATGATATTAATTTCAGAACTGTTATCTTTTATTGTCAAATCGTTATACCAAGGAAACGTTACCTGGTGTTAAGTTTTCACACAAAAACCAAACTATTTTTCCCATCTACCTTTTTCTCCGTCTACCGCGAAGAACAAGGGAGTTCCATGCTCGGTTTTTTTTTATAGTGCATCATTGAGGTTTCGACGATTAACGACATATGATGTAGTAACGTGCATAATTTTCATCAATGTAATTTATAATTGTGATGTCATTAGTATTACTTGAATTTCTGAATGTAGGGCCCTTACTAGTAAATGAAATTTCATCTTTTCTAATTTAATTAATTTATTATCACTTGTGATTGACTCCTTGTATAAATACTATTTTATGACTGAATTTTTGAAAATAATAACAATAATCTTTTTCATTCACGCGTGTCTAAATGGGTGTTTTGTATCTTGGTTTGGTTTGCTTAGGTAAATCAAAATGATAATCCTCCGGTAGGATTCGTATCACCTGTAGCCCCACCTGCAACAGATAAGGATCAAAACACAGCATTCAATCCAGCTGCCTTCTCTTACAACATCCCTCTGGATAACAGCAATAAACATCACCCAAGCGTAAGCAAAGTTACATTGAGTAACCTTATTCTACCAAATGGAGCAATACGTGAGAAATAGTTAGTGCTTAAAATCGATTTATGTTAGTTAAGAATAAAGTATTTTGAACTCTTTCCTGATGTTCGAAGCTCTTCTTGATACGTATGTACATGAGGGTGGTCCTTAAAAAGGTCATTTTTGAATTTTGACTGCCTCACCAGCCAAATCGGTTCCAAATAATTCGAAAATAATTCGCAAATTTTTTCAGATTTTTATGCCAACTCTAACCTGTGCCCGCAAGACGGTGGATTTCCCCATTTAACCTTTTCGGGAGTGCATTAAATATACCAAACGGAGTTCCATTAAATTTGGTACAAGGGGGTTTCTTAGGTCGCTGATTACGAATTAACCTCAAAATTTTACAATTAAAAATCGTAGATCCAATGTATTGAACCAAATCAAAAAAGTTATTTAATTTTGGTGAAACTCGGTACGTTAGGGTTTTTGAGGTCGTTGATTACGAATCTGAACTCGAAATTACAAAATTTAAAATGATGGATCCAATATAGCAACATTAAGTTCGATTTCTTAAGTGCGATTTCTGTCCGCCATATTGAACCAGCCATTTTGAATATCGAAATTTCGAGTTCAGATTCGTAATCAGGACCCAAGAAACCCTCTCATACTAAATTTTATTGAAATCCGTTCGGCAGATTTAATGTGCCCCTGAACGGGTTGAATGGGGAAATCCACCCTCTTGCCGACAAGTGTTAGAGCTGAAATAAAAATCTTAAAAAATTAGGGAATTAATTTTGAATTACTTGGAGCCGATTTTCGGGGTAAGCCAGTCGAAATTCGAAAATGATCTTTTTAAGGACCACCTTAATATACATAATACAGTGTATACACGAATATAAAACTACAGTAATACTGATGTCCTCCATATTTGATACTTAAGAGAAAAAACTGGTGAATCTTATTAATTTTGGTAACGAAATGAACATGAACAATATCAGTTTGCTTTGTTTTGACAAGAATATTCTTGACAAAAAACCACAAATCGTGGCAAAATTTAATTAATTTAAGTCAACGAATAAAGATAAATTTATTATGTTCATAGCACGAGGATCTGCCACCTCCTTACGGCTCATTTCCACCAGATTTAAATAAGCAGGTGAGCTTATCCAATTAGTGTATGAGGTACTGTAATTAAATATAAATAGATAAGATGTTTTCTTGAAACATACTGAAATTTTCTTTCGATTCATGGGGTCTGGAACTTGCCGTACCAGGTATACATAAAGTACAACCA
Source organism: Neodiprion pinetum (assembly GCF_021155775.2). Classification (NCBI taxonomy): domain Eukaryota; kingdom Metazoa; phylum Arthropoda; class Insecta; order Hymenoptera; family Diprionidae; genus Neodiprion; species Neodiprion pinetum. Next base: position 24,196,672 of record NC_060233.1, read on the forward strand.
ATGGAAAACACCACAAATGTAGAGGCTAATATGCGTAAGGCTGAATCCATCTGAAATCTTGCAGCTCAGCGGAGGTCATATTCCATGATTGCTCGCAACTGAAGTATGTTCTTCTGCGTCCAAAATAAGCGGACATGTATATTTTATTATTACAACTTAAATAAGTTTTTTACGCTCGATAACGCTTTTTCGAGATCATAAGCTAAATGTGGTGTTTTTTTTTTTTTTATATTTAACGTATAAGTCCGAAAAATAACCAGAAATTCCGCAATTTCGAGCTTTCCTGAAAATTTTTGTTTTGGAATACGTAGAACCTCATACTCCGTCGAATCAGATAACAAAATCAAAAAAAAAAATTGAAAAATCGTAAAAAATATAGCAATTTGCAAAAAAACAGTCATTTTTCTGAAAAAGCCAGATTTCGATTTTTCTGAAAATTTGGTATGTTTTAGTACACTATACCTATATACCATACGACCGGCAATATCGCTTTATTATTATTTTTCGAGATATCGATTTTTTTAATTAATTTTGTTTGGCAGTCGTATTTACATGGTTAGATACGTTCCTGAGTAGTATCAGGAATCAGAAAACCTCCGTTAAATATAATTCAATTCCCCATTTCCCTGCAGATGCGAATTCCTGTGAAAACAATATAATACCAGCTTTTGAACTTCGTACAAGTTTTTTCCCAATCGATTCGCTACTTAAAATCGTATGTGAAATTTATTTTTCGTCCCGAATATTTTTGAACAAACACGGAGGCCTACATTTGATTGCCATAATTATTTCATATCATTATTTTTTCCGATTCTGCAAAACGAAACACTGGTTTTTATTCTTTTTTTGTGTTTTGATTAGTACTTTTCTCATCGAACTCATTCATTATGATTTTACCATTCGAATTCATCTGATATTAGTTATGTACTTTTTGCGATAATTTCATATCAAACGATCCTATTGGTAACATCATAATGAATGAGTTGGATAAGAAAAGTACTAATCAAAACTCAAAGAAAAGAATAAAAACCAGTGTTTCATTTTGCAGAATCGGAAAAAATGATGAAATTTATTTTAATAATTATGGCAATCAAATGTAGGCCTCTCGTGTTTGTTCAAAAATATTCGGGATGATAAATAAATTTCACTTGCGATCTTAATAATTTCACAGAAATTCGCATCTGCATGGAAATGAAGAATTGAATTATATTCAACGGAGGAGGCCTTCTTATTCCTCATACTATTCAGGAACGTATCTAACCATGTAAATTAGGCTACCAAATAAAATTAATAAAAAAAAAATCGATATCTCGAAAAATAATAATAAATCGATATTACCGTTCACTTGGCACATAGTATATACTAGGGTGGGTCAAAAAAATCAAGTATTTTTTTTTTTGGATTCGACACACGAAAACTAGTTCCTAGCTACCTCTAGAAAGTACTTACCAAATCTAAGCTCTTAATATTAACGGGAAGATTATGCTCATCATAGTTTTCCATTTTCAATTTAGTCTTATATAAAAATGGCCATATCTTATCACCAATAGATTGTTAAATTAGTTGCATCGTCAATATTTATAGGAAATTGAACGCTCTACAAAAATGGTCTCTTATACTTTTTTCATTAATCTAACCATTTAAAAGATATTCAAGGTGAAAGGTTGAAGTATTTTAAGGAAAATAACTTTTTGTTTTGAATTTTGTAACTTACTAAAAAATAATTATTGTCAAATGAGTTTCAGATATTTTCATAGGAAATTGAACGCTCTACAAAAAAGGTTTCTTGTGGTTAATCGATTACTGTAACCATTTAGAAGATATTCGCAGTAGAATCCCAATGCCTGTTGATTTTAATAGTTTTTAAATAATTATTTCCAATTTATCCATTCAATTTATGAATTTTTACAATATTCATGAGAATCTGAGTTTATTTCGAAAGAATGACAGTTTGCAAGTTATGTCTTATCTTTTGTTTGAGAATATATTTCTTTCGAATCAATTTTTTAACGATATTTTCTTTTTATAACTTTTATCACAATTGAGGATCGTAATTTGATATTTTTCAACGGGTTTATTTAAAATGTCATTCAAATTTCTTTTTTCCAAAAAAGTTATAATTGAATATTTTTTGTTTGGGGAATTTTTCGAAAATTCAAAACAAAAAGTTATTTTCCTTAAAATACTTCAACCTTTCACCTTGAATATCTTTTAAATGGTTAGATTAATGAAAAAAGTATAAGAGACCATTTTTGTAGAGCGTTCAATTTCCTATAAATATTGACGATGCAACTAATTTAACAATCTATTGGTGATAAGATATGGCCATTTTTATATAAGACTAAATTGAAAATGGAAAACTATGATGAGCATAATCTTCCCGTTAATATTAAGAGCTTAGATTTGGTAAGTACTTTCTAGAGGTAGCTAGGAACTAGTTTTCGTGTGTCGAATCCAAAAAAAAAAATACTTGATTTTTTTGACCCACCCTAGTATATACTCTCTACCAAAACATACTAAATTTTCAGAAAAGTCGAAACCAGGTTTTTCAGAAAAACCACTTTTTTGTATTTTGATATCTGATTCGATGGAGTGTGAGATTCCGAGTATTCCAAAACAAGAATTTTTAGGAAAGCTCGAAATTGCAAAATTGCTAGTTATTTTTCGGAAATTATACTTTAAATATAAAAAAAAAAAACGCCACATTCAGCTTGTGATCTTGAAAAAGTGTTATCGAGCGTGAAAAATTTATTTAAGTTGTAATAATAAAATATACAAGTCTGTTTATTTTGGGCGAGAAAGAATATACTTCAGTTACGAGCAATTATGGAATATGACCTCGGCTGGCCTGCATAATTTGAGATGGATCCAGTCATAATGCTTTTAGTGTGAAAATTTTGTAAATTTTAGTTAATGCCTTGAAATTTTTTATCATTCATCATTGTTATTATTTTTAGTCTGATCAAAAACCAAAACCTCAACCACGGTCAAAGATGCCGATGAACGACTTTAAACTACCTGATTTACCAGTTGTTCCAACGGAGAATGATCAGCCTCCAGGTTCCTCTAATGATGACATAGATTTCGATGATTTAACAAAGAGGTTTGAAGAATTGAAAAAACGAAAGTAACTGAACGAAGGCAGGTTTTCATATAACTGAAAAATATATTTGTCAGTATACAACAGTACTCTGCTTAATTTAAAAAGAAGTCACTTATTTCTACATCATGTGCACATATTTATTCCAAGATTGGACAGTTATTTTGCAAAAATGTTATATTCTCAATCTTCATTTGAAGCACTATCACGCTTACAAATTGTTCAACTATTGCTGCTATTTTTTCATTAAAAGAAAGAATATAATCAAATATAAAAAAGAAAAATTATTACTTTACACGTTTAAGGTTTTTACAGGTGACGTTTGGAGGGTCAATTTTGTAGAATGTAGAACACCCAAATCCTAGAAACTTGACACCCAGCATTATTAAATTTGAACACCTTGAAGTCCAAATTTTAGTTTCAATTTCCAATAAAAACAATTCCGAATCATTAAATTAATTTACATGCAATGTAGGAAAAATTGATCAAACTTGTCAAACTAATTTGTTACCATAGTTAAGCGATTTGGCGAGTGCTTGATATTTTACGAATGTTACTATATGATTAAACATTTTATTATAATAAACATTCATCTGTAATGTGAATTAGTCACTTCAGGGCTGTACAAAATATTGTGCGCTAGATTATTATATATATGCTAAAATTATATGATAATAATGATAAATAACCATCACTTCCAGTCCCGCCATACCTTGTAGAATATGTCCCCATAAGTGGATAACTTGTGCGGGGGAGGGGGAAATGGGTCCATGAACATCATTGTGCGTCTATAGCTATCTTAACCCTTTCAGTCACAGTGGGAAGCTCAGCGTCCCACATCAAGAATCCCCATGTCTTAGTCTTATCACAGTTTATTTACAACTTCGAATGATCTTTGTTACTTCGTATAACCCCAAAAACTTCCGACTAACAAGTTTCGGCGAGAATCATGGAACTTTGATAGTTTTTTTTGATTTTACAACCGCCATCTTGCAAGTCTTGCAACCCCGTACACCCACCATATTGAAGTTAGTAACATTATTGTAACGATTCATGTTAAATCGGATTGTCTGAAATTCAATAAACCGTAACAAAAAAAATTCATATTTCGTTATCTTGGTTCCTTCAAAATTATTATAAAATTAAGAAAACAGCGTTTTTTCCTGAATGCTCCGTTACGATAACGTTACTAACCTCGTAAAAACCCCCGAGTAATAAAATTCAGCCCTAAATATTGAGTTGAATGATGTGTGACTGAAAGGGTTCAGGGATAACACCACTCTAGGATTAGGGAAATTTGATTTTTTTCGGTTTAAACAATACTTCAAGGTCATAAAAACAATATCTAGTTGTCACAGAGTGAAAAGAAACTTTTGAAAGGTTCCATTCTCGATTTTGCCACAGTGCCTCGAAGCGCGCGCTGAGTGCTCGTACAACACACATTTTTCTCGAAATCACTTTTTTTAAACTGGGAAAACAGATTATTTGAACACTGTTGCATGGATCAATTTAAAATTTTGACAGTAGCTTCACAATTACATTCTTTATGGAAGTGCGTAGCCATATTTTTTTAACAATTTACTCCTTATTTTTTGGCCAAAAACCGACTCTTTTTTTTACAAAACTGCATCATTTCTGCAAAACTTGATTTAAAAGAAAAAAATCTCTGCACTTCAATAGGCAATAGTGTGTAGATTATAAAATTGGTAAATTTTGTGCCAGATCTTATAGTTTACGAGAAATCCGTCTTTCCGCGAAGGAGTTTTAAATAAAGGTGATTTCAAAGATTGGCTCTGTCACCAACATTTTGCATCAAAATAGTAATAAACATTTTTATTTTCATATTTCGATATGTGTCAAATAAACCCTCTGAAAAAAATTACATTCCTATTTCCATACTCTCAAAATAAATCGTCAAAGTTGGGCCTTTTTTCCCCCCGTTAGAGTGGTGTTACTCCCTAAGATATTCACTAGAAACGCCCACATTCCATAGGGGACAGGGAAAACTGTAGAAACCTTTGCTCAGTTGTAGCCGGATCGAGTTCAAACCTCAGTTCGCCATTTCGGCATCCAAATGACGTAATCTGTCTTACAATTTTTGTGAGTTGTCGCTCAAGTTCTCACCGACGTGCTGGGGCTTTGAGCTCAGGATCTCCTCCTGTTCCATAGTCACGCACGCTACGCGTAACGCTACTATGGTCGGTGTATACATAAATATATGTATATATATATTTTTTTATATATATATTTAACCAAAATTTAGATGAGGTTGGCATTTTCAATATTCATGCTGAAATATTAAATAACATACACACTTTGAAGTTTCAATAAAACGACTCGTATTTTATGCCATTATGTATTGTGTACAAGGTGATTTCCTGTATTATACACGTACTTTTAAGTTCTGTATTGTTTTGAGCATTTTTATCGCATACGCGCGATTTACCACCTGAAAGTTCACTTGATATATCGCAGCCAAGTCTAAGTAAACCTTTCCAGAATTTGTGTCAAAAATAGCAGATAAAAAGAAAAGAGGAGAACAAAATGTTGAGCTTTTAAGATTTTTGATACAGGTATAAACGTTTAATTATAATAAGAATAACCTTTTTCACTTTTACGTTATCATCCTCAGTTTCCGAAATGTTATAATTCAATATAGGTTTCCCTTGTGCATCATTGTCATAAAAAAAAGAATACGTAATTCTCAGGTTAAGGAGGTAGTACAGTTGAAGATAAATACTTTTTTGATTTTATTACGAGATGGTCGCATATTAAGTGTTTATCAAAACAACACTTTTGTATAATAGCCTACGATGATTCTCTTTAAAGTGCAAAGAAAAAAAAATAGAAACCAGAATTTAGATGACGATCTTCATTTCGAATCACTTTGCAATGGTGAAAAATGTGGTATATTTACTTATTCGTTTTCACTCTGCGACGAATCATTTTATTCAGAACAAAATTCCCCATAATCCTAGCCTGATAATTCGTTTTAATTACGTTAGTTCGTGAATGATTTATTTTTTGAGTATGTACTGATATTGATGTTGATCATCAAATAGCAATATCGAATTTATAGTCGGAGGGCTCATGACAAAAAACGGAAACAGTTTTGTAATGGCTCATATTTCAATATGAAGTAGTATTAAGGGTGTACATGAGCCAGCACGCATTCGCAATCAGATAGTGGCACACCTTGCGGCAGCTCACTTTCAAGTACGTTAAATTATGACATGCACTTCAAGTGTTTTGTAATAGTTAAAAATTGGCGTTGAATTTATTTATGGTACAACAAACGTGAGAAAGTAGTTAGACCGCATAGTTACGGAACGCGGCAGTCAGCACGTCACATAATTGATCGCGATAATGACATCGGGACACTTTGTATACCTGGAATTAAACAATTAAATTTCTTTTTTTTTATTAAATACAATTATTATAATAGAAAAACATTCTGTTAATAAAAATTTATAAATAATATTACGTTAATTTGAAATTTTCTAATGAGATCTGTATCACGTTCTTCATCAGATTGACCATCTGTGTCTGAATTCGTTTCATCGATGCCATCTTGTTGCTCAGACTCAGACTTAAAATCTATAAAAAAAATGATTTATTATTATAAACAAAATATTAGCAAATAACACTAAAAACAAAATTTATTTAATTCTTAACCACGTAACCATTTGAACAAGTAAAGATTCACCATTTCATTTTACCTTCATTTTCATTTGGTTGAATCATCATGTTTCTCACAAATGTTGGCAATTGTACCCCATCAACGTCTTGCGAATCGTTTTGTGTTGCTGACATTTCCATTAAAATTTTTTCATGGCCATTCCTCCAAATATTTGATAAGTATGCGGTACGTTGGAAGTTTTTTTTTAAAGCTCAGCTCCGCACAGTGGTAGATTGGAAGCATTTACATTCTGTTCTCTGATTTTAAATAAATCATCAGCATGTTTGGATGTATAATATACATTTTTGTAGATATTGCGAATCGACCTTTATTCAGAGTGTTGATTTTTTTTTTAAACTGTACAATAGGCATACAAATTTTCCTATTTTATTAAATACTTGTATAAAATCGTTGTCGCTTATATTGCTAAAGCCAGCGAAAGCTTGGTGGAATTTCGTTGATGCTTGTAAAATATTGAAAGGACGTTTCTTGCCTTTTTTTTATAAGAATGCCGGTTTGTAATCACACCCAGTTAATGCATGCATGCGAAAAGGTCACGTTGTATACGTATTTTTTGAACCTTGTTATTCATCACATCTTTCTGTTTTTTCAACGTATTTGAAAACGTTAATATCTAATTTTTGGTTTTTTTTTTTGCAGGTTTTTCGAAATGATCGCTGTTTTCAGAGCATTCTAATATGAATGTTTTTTCGTTGAGCATTTCCATAACTTTCCATTTTTGATAAATGTTGCAAATTTCGGTGGATGTAACTTGGCCGCTTGAAATATTAAAAGGTTCATTCTTATCAATAATTACAGAAAATGGATCCATATTTCTAATAATTATTTCTATTACACTATGTAGCTGTTTCTTAATTTTTTTCATTTCACTCGTTTCTAATTCTGACGTTACATCCTGATTTTTTTAAAACCCTGTTTATTGTAAAATGTTCGAAATGGTCGACCAATGCTGTGGCTTTTACACCAACTTTGACGAGCTGCCATCGAATTCAACTACGTTTATGTACGTTGCGTAAAACTGAGGCGTTTTTCCATTTTATCCAACGATGGTTTTTTTCTGTACTCTTCATATTTTTCAATAACATTTAACAATGACGGACAATCTATTTCACCAGAAGTTTGTTTATTTTTTACGTAGCTTTCAAGATATAGCCTCATCTCGTCGGTAATTATTTACAACCAAACAATTATTGAAGTGTAAAATTCACTTGGCCAAGTTTAAAATCGGGTGCAATCTTTTGCATGTGTTAATAAGATCCAGCACTTCCTACTACTAATTAAGCCATTGCAAGTGTTATATGCTTTCCAATCTTCAATCGTTCACTTGTAACGCCGTGAATACGCATCTTGGGCATATTACCGAACCAACCGTTTTTTATTTATACTTCCTTGACATCATTTACACGCACCGCTAAGCAATATTGCATAAAAAAACAAAAGAATATTCTGTATGTCGCATTCTTCTTCTACGACATTGTCAATAGTAATAGTATTCAGAAATTTTTTGGGTACTATTCCCAATATTTTTTATCGTAAAATTAATGCTACGTTTTGAACTGCTTCATAAATCAATAATTCTTGGTAATCACTTTCTGGAATGCGTTCCACCCCGTGAGGAACAATGAACGTCTTATTTCATTCAGTGAGTATAATAATTTTTTTGCCACAAGTTTGCGTTAATTTTTGCTCAAAACAATTTTTTCCAGTTTCGTGAGCGGTGTAAACGTTTTATGTACTCCTCTGTCAGTCGATCAACGTACATCGTATGCAACTGCTCAAGTAAAACGCATTTTCTTTGTAATCATCAACTTTATTAGTGAATTCATTATGTTAACTTATCTGTTCTGAGTTCTGAGCACTGCCAGCTTATGCTTATACATTACGATGTTTCCTATGGAAGTAACATTTCTTTTCACTCCCTCTAGACAAACTTTGTACCTACACAACAAAAAAAAAAAAAAAAAGACAAATTTTTCCCGAACAATAGCTTTTAAATTTAATTTTAAAAGGTCGCTATTGGAATAGTTTCCTTTTTGAATTTCTACCACTCAGCCGCATTTAATGATATAGACTTAATTCTGAAAGCATTTGTAAAGAATTGAGTTTTTTGTGAAAGTGTAATTTGAAGTTTAATCAGATGTTTTGCCATTAAAGAAGTTCAATTAAGAATGAATTCTTATATACAAAGTTACATGAAATTAACACAAAATTAAAGTACGAGAAAAGTATAATATTTACATCCTTGAAGATACAGAATTGCTCTACAGACAGTCTTGTAGGTATAAAAAATTGAATTACCTCCAAATTTTGTCATTCAAAATTTTGTTGTATTGAGTAAAAAACTTTTTTTTAATCTTCCCTATATTATTTCAATGAAACAACTTCAAATTCTGAGTATCGCCTATTGAATTGGTTTCATGGAGGCTGGTGAGTCAAAATTCAATAGTGTACCTTTTCATTCATTTCATTTCTTAAATGCCATCACTATAGACTATGAAAATTTCCTGATTATCCCCATTATTTCCGATTTGTCGCCATCCTGCTGTAAGTGAAATGCAGAATTAAAAAATGACACAATTTTATGATTTTTCTCTCCAGTGATCTTTATTCATGGGATATTCATCATACTTTCTATAAGTATCTAAATGTATTTGATTATTAAGCCTTGCATGTAGCGTGAGGCCGTATATATATATATATATATATATGGTCTGTATAATGCAATGTGCTTATGGTTGCTCTTTTTTTACATCAATTTTCTTATAAATGTCTGATACAAAGTTATATCATTGCGTATAATATTCAACTGAATAAACCAATGATTACACTTTGTGTCGGTCCATCAGAAAAACATGATTGTGCTCGTACAATACAAAACATGGTGCAGATTAACTTACAGAAATATAGAAACAATTATTGCATGTTGTCCCAATCTTCGCATTTCTGTAAAAATTTAAAGTCTATTAGCAATCGAGAAATCCGAATGGCTTAGTTGACTTCAACATATCAGTATCTTAAGGTCATGTAGTGCTCCAACCTTTACCAACCGAGTAACTCCACTGGAACGAGGTTATATTATTAGTTCTTGTGACAATTTCATATGGAAGACACTAACAACGAGTTCTAGATGGGCAAAAAAATATTGTGCCTCATGCGTCGCATTAAGGTCATGTAATACTCCTACCCTTACCGACCGGGCAAACTCACCCTTTCTCGTCCTATATTAAGTAAACAAACGAACGAAAAGAGTTCAAATCGAAATTGTCACAAGAACTAATAACAACCTCTTTACAGTCGTATCAAAATGCATCTATAATTTACAATTTTAACGCTATCGCTGAAATTAACCTACCTCTTTCCCCTTACTAGCCAAACAATTTATAAGGCTTTGCGAAAACTTGCACTGCTCATTAAACTTTTCTTCCTGAATCATGTCAAAACAATCCAGGACAGCTTCTTCGATAAAATCCTGCAGCTCTGGGTCGCGGATATCCTGCGTCATAATTTTCGTGACGGCAGATTTTTCGGGAAATCCTTTTCGATCAATCTACAGGTTCAGAAATTGCATGAGAACATTTTTTCAAGTGGCCTTTTTCAATGAGATCAAGATATGGACCATATACTAAGATGGATCTTAGATACCAAGTAATCTGATCACTGCCTGTCTAAATTTTGGATTTCTCCATTTTCTTACAATTACGTGTTATAGGTACATACGTCCTTTTTCAACTTGGATTTTACTTTGCTATAACAATGGATGAACAAGTTGGCAAGGTGAATTTGATTCCTTTTTCCATGGCTTATCATTACCTAGTATAAAATATTAATTTTCCACATGCACAATCTCTTTGATTGTTTGGGAAAATTTTGCGTAATTTATTCTAGAACTAGAACCCAAAATTTTACGAGATGAATGGCAGGGCTCACACCTGGATCATTATTTATTTGACATATTGTACCCCGGATCACATATCTCCACTGATTTGAAGGATCAAAAGTCATCAAAGTTCTTTTTTTGTGTCACCGAATTGAGTTTTGAGGTACGAAAAAAAAATCGAAATATTAAGAACTTTTTAATTACGAATTTTAACTTTGCTTATTTTTCTCGCAAAGTAATAATTGTAGCAAAAAAAATTGTAGGGAACATGAAACGTATAGTTTATCAAGATATATACTTTTTGCTTGAAATTTTTTTTTTCTTTTGAAGCAATATTTATCAAAATGACGTATAAAAAGTGTAGAAATGATCGAAAAATTACCACTTTTCAAGTTTACACGATGAAAGTTACCGGGTAATTTCCCAGCTATATTCGTAACCAACACCTTAAAATACGTTGGTATACGGAAATCCAAAAAATTGAAAGTATACGCTTTTAACTACTGCCTCCCCAAAAAAAAAGACTCGATGAATACAAAATTTTGAGGACCCACAACAAGGTTAGTCGTTATTTAATGACCCATATATTGTGAAACCGAAATTGATTGGTAACTAATGTTGATTCCAACTACTTACCAAGTTTAACTCGTCAAAGAAACACTGAATGACACACTGAAAACAGAAATGCGTACCGTTTTTTTCTCGAAGTTATTATGCAGAGCGTACTAATTATTCCAAAAAAGAAAAATATTGTCCTAATAAAAGTTCTGAATTATTGTGACTTTCTGGCAGAAGTCGAACTCGATGATTTACATCACCGGCTCCTAAAATATCGGAATAAGAGATGAAAAATATACCGTACAGCCTGATTATTCTCATTCGGCTGCATGTTCTTGCGTCCAAAGTGTGCCATGCTGTTGGAGATTCCACTTGGCAATGTTGTGTTTCGTAAGAATTTATCGTTCAACATCACACCCGGAGCGCCATAACTATTATTACCCATTTTGTTGTAGGGATAAGGACGGGTTGAGCCCGAGTTTTGATCATGCATACTTGAACCACTCCTCTGATTTTCGCTAGAATGAAAAAGAGACGATAAAATTCCACCTCCACGATCAAAAAATAGATCATGCTGATAGCGGCTGTCGGCAAAATGCTTTTATACTCTTAGCATTTTCTTATCTTGCCGTTAACTTTTATACATATAATATAGCCTGTAATGAGATCGCAGAAAAATTCCAAAATATTATTTATAACACAGGTCAACAAAAAATAAAAATAATTCTTTTTTTTGAGTTTATATTTAAATAGGTAAATTTTGGTTCTGTACGTCGAATAATAACCGAAATCTTCATACATTGCTTGTAAAGTTTGCTTCTCTGTTTTTTACGTTGATAAATAATCACCGGTTAACACGAACTTTAAGTCTGGATTCTAGATGTCAAATTTTGATTTCTTCTACATAAATAATTAAAGAAAACATAGTATTATTAGATAAAGTTTGCTTTTGTAGAAACCAGAATGATATTTCGGATTTTAAGAAAGATTACCTGTTTCCTCGAAACAGTTATTGTAAATATCAAATGAACAAACTTCAGTTTCGCATTCAAATTCATTGAATGTGTAATAAATAATGCAGCGATGTCCCATTATAAATTGTCAAAAGCATGCACAATGAAAAAAGAATTCGTTAATCATTGAAATATTAATGAGTAATGATATGGATAATGCATTAGGGTCATTCCATGTCAAATCGATCAATGGTTGTACTCGACCCCTTTTGTTTCGGATGAAATTAGGTCAGAAGTTTTCATTCATCATACAAAGAAGTTCTGCTAAAGGAAAAGAATTAAAAATTTTTTTTTTGAAGTTATCCAACTTTGAAAATTCCACTATTTTTCCTGTTTTTTAAACTTATGCTTCAAAGGTCTCGAAAACCATTATAATTACTCCAATGATCTGAGCTAGATTTTCAAGGGGATACTCGAAGCTACCAAAAAAAATTTTTTTTGAAAGAGTTCACGCAGTTTGTTGTTTATATATCCTTATATATCCTTATATATCCTTAAATAAACAACAAACTGCGTGAATTCTAGAAGTACGTCCACCATAGAGATAAAGAGAGACCTCTGGAAAGTTTCACAGTAAATGTCTAGTAGAAAAATTTTAGTAGGAAACATGTAGATGGCAGAGTGTGTCACTTTTTAACTGATACAAATGTACATTTAATTACCAAATGAATTTAAACGACGTATTAATTATTTTTTCATATACTCTATTGCCTTAAAATAAATTTTTGTGCCTTCAAATTGAAAATTACAAGTGAATTCATCATTGTTTTATTCGGTCAGTGCCAAAGAAAAAAAAATTTCTTTTTCTCAAAATTCAAAAATTTATATCCTTTGAAAGAAAAAAAACCCCATCTCAAAAATTTCAGGATCTTTTGAGATCAGTTAGAGGTACTCTAGAAAAAAATTGGAGCGAAAAATTTAATGGCGGTCATCGATTTTTACAATGTTGTAAATTTCAAAATTCTGCAAAAAACGATTTTTTCAAAAAAAATTTCAAAATAATTTTTTTTCGGTAACTTCGAGTATCCCCTTGAAAATCTACCTCAGATCATTGGAGTAATTATAATAGTTTTCGAGATCTTTGAAGCATAAGTTTAAAAAACAGAAAAAATAGTGGAATTTTAAAAGTTGATGAATGAAAACTTCTGACCAAATTTCTTCCGAAATAAAAGGGGTCGAGTACAACCATTGGTCGATTTGACATGGAATGATCCATTAATAAAACAATGCATTCTTCACAACCCTGGTCTCAAGTCAAACTAACGATGAAATTTGTAGCTGAGATGTGATATGAGACCATACTCGATTACGATATATTACAATTTTCAGTATGGTTGTTACTTTACTTCATAAAATTAGGATTGCTCAAAAAAATGATTACCTATTGTTGGGTTTTGAACTCTTCATCGGGTTAGTGTTCGAAGTCACGGAGTGGATATTTGTCATAATTTTTTTATCAAATCCCTTCTCGTTGGAATCCGATGCCGAATCTTCGTAATCGTCTTCCGAGTCTGACTCACTCTCCGATGAATCTGAACTATCATCACCGGCATGTCGATTGCCCTGAAGTACACGACCCTTGCATCGTTGCATAACTTTTTGGAATTGATCGTTTGCCCGGTGTTCACCGGTTCGGCATTTTAAAGCCTGTAAATAACAGACATTATTACATACATGGCTGGCTCTTATTATTAGTTAAAATAGGTCATCGAGGCCATGCACGCCATAATATCGGCAGAATTTTCAATTGATCCGATTGCGATATAATAGTTTACGTATAAAACCGTGCCACTAAATTCGTCACGTTATGCCGAGCTGATTGCTTGGCTTTCCAACCGACTTTCTAAATGAAAAAAAAGCTCATACGTATACCTATACCTCTTTATATGTATAGCATACAAATACATATTATGCACTTCGAAGAGTTGCTGCGAACATTGTTCGTTTTTTGACATCAAAATCACCGATTTTTGATTATAACAATTATGGCCAACTTATATCACTTGCAGGACTTATTTTGTCCAATTTCGATCGCTTCTTTGTCTGAAAGTGCATCATTATTTTTAAATTGTTTATTTCGAATAAATTTCGGATTTTGAGGCAGCATTTTTCGTGAAATAGTTATTTTACTGAACGAAATGATTTTTGTAGATTGACGAAGTTGTCATCTTATGAGTATCGAATGTGAAAATATAAAATTATAAACCTCGACATTTAAGTAATCGTATCCTGCATACGTCACAAAGAATATAAAGATCCATTGTTTGAATACTTGATTTTATGTCAGAATTATCAATAATGCAATGATGATGAAATATGAACAAATGCTGATGAATATACGGAATTCATTTGTAAAAAATAATATAACTCATCAGATAACATTACTTCTGGTAAAATGAAGTAAATTATCGTGAAACGCACTCGTCCGTGGTATGTTATTGCCAGTTAATTGAATATCCGTCAAAAAGCCTTACATACTTGTTCCGTTGTTTTGATATTTCACATAACACGATAAATAATATTAATTATAAATTACAAGTCACCCTATATCACAAGTCTACAAAAAAGTTGAAATTAAAACGCTCATTTTCTCAACTCTTTCTAGTTATTTTGATACTATATCATATACTACGAACCGTCCCTTCGTGAAAGCACATAACAAGCACAAAAAACACTAGGAGTTGGGTGAAACGCATTCTTGACAAACTTGGTCTGCTCGGCTTAGGTTGGACGATGAGTGTGACTAATAATGTACTGGCTTACGGTTTCATATACATTTTTATGAATAGCGATGCGAGAAAAATTTACCCGGTGCTATTATGGTGAAACGTGCACATTATACCCACAGTTGTGCATAAAGTGACAGTTTAAGTGCCCTTGATCATTGTTCGAATGGACACGTCCGGACGGACGGAGACATGGTCCATTTACCGCGCCGAGTGTACTTTTTCTCGTTTTTTTTAGGTCAAGAGCCATAGAAATCATCAAAACTTCATAGACGATCCGGTGTATGAATGGCAGGCATTGAATTCACCTGATTGTCAGGTGCATTATGATGCAATCGCGAGAACAAATGGACATTCGCGCTGTGTGAAGCCTCTTCCATTGTCTCAAGCTTTACTATTACGCACAGTGATATGCTGTATAGCCGTGTAGAAACAATAACACCGATGTCACTTTATAGCTTCAATTGTCAAACGTTACGGGGACTAGAGTGTCGAAACAGCCGAATATACACTTTTTTCAGGAATTAATTAGGAACAAATAAATGAAAGTGAAAAAAAATTCCATTTGCACAGTGTTTATTAATGGTTTGAATAGTATGAACCAAATTTTTTTGAGAGGGTACCAATCCTACACGTTTCAATCCTACAAGTGAACAGTTGTACAAATTCGTTCCTACAAGCGGCGGTTCTACAAGTTCGTTTCTCCAGGTTCGTTTCGAAGAAGGAGGGTCAATTCTACAGAAATCAGTTCTACGGGGCAAATATTCTTCGGAATATGTTCTGGAGACTCGTTTCTACATAAATATTTTTCATGCCGAATGGTTGTGAACCAGATTTCTATCGGTAAACGTGAAGATACTGAAGCGAAATTGTGGACTCAATCTGCAAGTCCTATGACCAAATATCAAGATATGGGTCTAAACTGCGGATCGAAACTCTTGGGTTTATGCAATCATCTGACATAATTTTGAATCCAGTGGAAAAAATGTATCAAAATTACCAATCTTGCTGTATAGCTATACAATATGCTGTATTAGGTAAATTGCAATTAAAAACAACAGTTTTTCAACATCGTGGATTAGCAGAAAATGCTTTGTTCGTGAAAAATATGAATTTCGACCATTTGTTTACATGTGCTAGTTTTGCAATAAATCAATAAATAAAGAAATTTTGTATTTCTTTAGACATAGAAATATTTTACACACTATGTGGAATCAAAAAACTCGGCATTTGTTAGCAAAAAAGTAGTTTAATAAATAACAAACTCCAAAAATCATTAAAGGGTTAAACAGATCGTTCAGTCAACCGTGGCGACAATTTTATGTTATGCATTCACGCATGCTTCTAGTGTTCTTTCCAGTTATAAACTGAGCGTAATATAGAGCAGTGCGAACCGATCGGTAAATCGTTAATTTGCTCGATATTACAGTGGAGTACTTATACTTACGATGAGTAGACGTAGAAGTGAAAATCTAATAACAGATTGTTATACTCTGGGAGTGATTGTAAAGTAGGGGATCCGGTCGGAAGAGAGAGTTTGTTCAGAGAGACAGCGAGTCTCAACGTCTCACAATCGTGATTAGTCAATTTCTCAGTGCGACAGCTTACGGTCATGATTTCGGCGAAAAGTCTTGTGAGTAACTAACTGACTTAATTATACCTTATTAATAATTCGTGAAAAACAACGTATAACACCAAAAATGGGAAAATCAGATTTTATAGTCCAGCAAACAAAGTGTTCTCGTATACGGTGTGTAGAAAAATAACAGATTTCACTCAAAACTGCAGAAAAAGAGAAACACGTCAAGGTTTTGGTAATAAATACCCGTGTCAACTAAATTTTTTATTACAAATGTAATAGTTTTTACTCGGCACACAGCGATTTCCACTGCTTCTATATGTAGTAAATTCTACATTTACGAAGTATATTCTACCAAAAAAAAACCGATGTGTCCCTCTTTTCCTGCAGTTTTGAGAAATACCCACTCTTTTATTCTCTCTGTGTGAGAATTTTGGAAGTACGTACAGCAAAATCGAGACCAAAATAGATATCGTAATCCAGCAAGTATCATAAAAAATGTGTCTTGGAGTCCCTGTGTTAACAATATTTTTAACTCGTTCTACAAATCTTTCGCGATTTGAAAAAATGATCGCCTAAGCGGAATGCAGATATAATGAGACTGCGACTATTGGCTCAAGTTTATCAACACAGCTTCACGTTATACACGGAGAAATTACCGAGAATATTGTGCTGTGTAAAAATGTGCCTTTATCCTACAAGACGTTATCATTTCTGGGTGTTAATTCTATAACATTGTTACTCGTCTACCCGCAAGTTTAAATCTCATGTATGAGAATTTCGAAGCAATGTTTGTTGTAAGATAAAAGGTATATTCTGTATACGATCAGCTGTCATCCAATTAGAAACTTTGTTAAAGGTATTCAATCAGTCGCGCACGAGTTGCTTTGACTCTAGTTTTACTAGGATACAAATTCCAATGTATAGTCAACTGGTGCGAGTTAACAATAAGATACAGGCATGGACATAATATCGTGCTGTTTCTCGGTATGAATTGAAAAAAACCCGAACGTACCGAACATGGACAAAGGAGCAGCAAAAAATTACATACTCAACTTTCTACGAATTTCGATACATAAATTTCTTTACCACAAACTGGATTGAAATGGCCATTACTTAACTCTTCGAGTCACATGCCATTCAGCTGAGTCAACTTTTATAACAAGATAGTATTCTAAGGTTTTTGGGGTCACTGATTACGAATCTGAAATCAGATTTCGAAATTCAAGATGGCGCATACAATATGGTGAACGAAATTTTTTAATTTGATCGAATACGGTCAAAAAACTCTATGCACGGGTTTTCGGGGCTGCTGATTGAATTTGCCATATTGAATTTGAAAAATCTGATTTTAGATTCGTAATCAGCGACCCCAAAAACCCTGGATAGAGTTTTTTCACCGGATTCGATCAAATTTGAAATTTTCGGTCAACGTATTGGATCCACCATTTTCAATTATTAAAATCCAATTTCTAATTCGTAATCAGTGACCTCGAAATTTATAAATTATGTAACACATGGAAATGGTGAGGGGTTAAGTTTCTCAGAAATGAATTATTCCTTCAATTTTCACGATTTTTGTCAATCAATTTGTTTCTAACAATAATAATTTACATTGTATCTTGATAATTACTCTCGAGTATTGAAAATCTCTCAGTATACTATCAGAAATAATAGAAACCCGCAAAGAAATATGTTGAAGAGTTTTCAAAATATACAAAAAATGGATATAAAATAGATGGTAAGAATACTTAACACTATGACTCAAAGGGTTAACAAGTGCTCTAATCGTTTTTCTGACAACTTCCATACATATCACATCGTTATCATGCTGCAAGTTGATTTACAAATTCAACTGGGTGTGAACGCTGTTGGGTAGCGGTTACTACGGCTGTGCAATATTTCGGTGTACCGAATTTTTTCTTCGATATCTTTGTTTTGAAAATATTTCGGTATCAAGATCAGCTTTCAATACCGACGCCGAAATCTTGATATCATCATACCGAAAGTCGAAACTACCGATGACAAAATACGGAAATATCGAAATACCAAAATATTACAATCACAACTCTCGATTGCCGCGACCGTAATATCGAATTGCAGCAATGAAAAAACCGAATATTCCATGCTTTTGCGGCACTTCCTCTACATTGCCTGCTACGAATAATCTTCGGATAATATGTATTTTCACAGTAATACTACCATCTTCTTAAATCATAGTAGTTGGTATATTTGAGTATTTGACTACAGTTGACCGGACTTGGAGGGGTTAGTGACAGGTAATTTCAGTTTTTCGGTATTTCACCTTTATTATAATATTTCATCGGCATTCGGGTATCTTATTGATAATTTGGTGTTTTATCGATGTTTTAGTATTTTATCGGCAAAACAATATGTCGATAATCACCGACACGAAGGCAGATAAAACAAACATTTTCGAAACTTTTTGAGACGGCCCTACGGCTGAATTTTTTTTAATATTGGCGAATTACCTAGAACATCACATTTGCAGTCGTGGGGCAGAATTATTCACCGATCTGTGGAAGTTGATGTCACACAATCTGGTTTTACTCTTCAGTGAAACTTTGTCGAGAGCAGCATTTCTGCCCTATTGTAATATATCTCGTCTGACCGACGCATTTTGACTCTAATATTACAAGAAACATTCCATGCCATGTGTATAGAATCCAGGAGAATTGCTTAATGCCATAGTCAAACTTTGAATTATAATTTAAGTTGAACACTCTTTAATATTAATTTTTTTCACGCGCTCAGCGATTTTCTCGAAACCCGTTCTTCGAGAGCGTATACTAGTCAAGGAATAAAAAATTTTCAGTTTCCCAACGGCGAAACAAACGGTTCATTGTTCTAATTTCAAGGCAGAAAATATTTGAAAAATTGGTTACCGTGTTCAGATTTTATTCAAGATTTAAAGTGGTTCGTTTTTTTTTTGGTCACCCTGTAATGTAGTTTTACCTGAGCCTTAACGGTCATTAATAAATTGCACAAATTCTGTTTTGACATCAAATTTTGACGTGTTTGTTTAAGCTCAACTTTGGGGTGTTCATCATTCTCGTTATCAGGCCGCGAGTTCGTGCAGTACTGGTCAATTATGAAAAGCCATTTCCTCATCGTTTTCCAGTACGCGAAGTATCTCGTGTCGCATTCACGCAGTATTCGGATGTGCCCATGCTGAGCTTGGAAGAAATACAAGAAGGTTTCCCGTTTCTGAAAATACAATCTGATAACGTTGCTGATCGTGCAAATACGAGACGCTCCTTCAATACTAGACCACAGTATGTATTTTATTATGTGCCGACGGAATTCCCCTCAAATTCTGGCGGTATCTCGGATTTCCACCATAGCCATGGCAATCCCAAGCCAGTCCCGGTATCAGATAAACGTTACTCTTTGAGAAATGAAATCAATCGTAGCTTACAAGGTAAAACAGTTTATTCGAAGGAGTTGACAAGAAAAACTGAGCCAGTTAATTCCAGATTTGACAAGAAACTCATAATCCCTAAAGCTGAGGGTTCAATGGGATTCGCAGGTTTATTCAAGGAGAATCTACAGCGACATGAACGATACAGAAAACGGTATAATGATGAAAGAGACAAAGAATTCGAGTCTACTACCAAGACGATTAACAGTGATAATCAGTTTGTATATGTACCAAACAAAAAATTTAATGATAGAGACTTCTCGGATAAAACACACATTTTGCAAATCTCAGAGACTAGAGCCATACCTAATCGATCGTACCCTAGAGTCCCATCTCGTTACGTACAGCCACCAATGGTGGAGTACGAGAACAAGAAGTTTTGGGTAAAGAACAAGCGGAAATCCAAACGACCAACGGTCGACTCGGCCACAAACGAAGAGAGGTTGAAAAATCACAGAAACGCGAGTCAGAAAAAATCAAAAGAAACAAGTCCAGTAAATAAAACACACTTGAAAAATCACCGTCCAGTATATGACAGAGAGCATGATCCGGAGGAACTCACCAAGGTAACGCATTAAGATGAGACGCACATACCTTACACTTTATAAGATTGAATCAACTTTGTAATATTGCGAGTTACTCGTGGATATACGATTGGAAATTCTCATTCAGTAATATATGAAAAAAAAAAAAAAGAAAAACATTATTATTAAGAAGAATCAGATCAATTTATACATCTCTGTAGGATTTTCGAAAATTCATGATCATAGAACTCTGATATTTTACTCGCTCTTTCGCCTTTTACATCTACTATAGTTTGCAGTTCAAGATTGAACCTTCCAAAAATCAGAACTTGCTGAAAATTGTGATAGTACGTCAATCAACTCTTATTATTTTTACTACACAGCACGTAAATCGAATCATAAGTCATGCAAAATTGTAGCAACGTTGCACCCGTAAGAATTTTTGTCAATCTATTCGAAAATATTAATTTCTAAAGATTTCCACAAGTATTTTATAATATCAATATAGTTATTCTACAACGTCAATTTTCATCGGATTTGGTAGATGACTAAAAAACTGCGTACTATGCACAACTGTAATCGTTTCTGTATCCCTATAAATTGAAAACCGACACTGCTGAAAAAGACACCTCGTACAAGATTTTGGAAGGTACAATCTGGGCTAGACACGCCATATACGAATTTGAGAAATGAGAAACCAAAACCAGAAAGAATTCGTACATTTTTGATATCTTAATATGCATATCACCACGTAAGAGCTCAACAAACGGGAAAGCGGAAAGATTGCACAGACGTCCAAAAGAAGATCCCAAAGACACTTTGACACTCTCACAAGATGGAGACCGAGTAGAATTTCAAATACATGGCCACGAAGGACCAGAGACGTACATCTTTGGTTACGATACTGGCGACGGGTAAGCGTCGATGTGGTTTCTTGTTGTTATCTAACACTAATAAAACTTAATATCATACTTTAAAATGCCAGTATAGTGGCGTATAGAGATCTCAGAAATTAATAATCACGCAAAGCACATGAAAACTTTATAATACAAAAGCAGGGTCTATTATACTCGTACCGTTACGTGGTCACTCAATTTGGTTTCGAAAATTCCCTAACTTTATCCTGTCTCCCTGACTAAAATAATCCTTTTCCCTGAGTTTTTGCCTCGATATATCGCATTTCGCAATTACAAGTTTTCATTACTTTCGTAAACGCTAGAATTGAATAGTTCATTAATTGGAAGCAGATTGTTGTAAATACATGACAAGAAAAGCGGGTGCATATAAGGTTGGATGAATGGGCCTAGTGTCTGAATCAAAAGTTAGGAAAAGAAGAATTCATAATTTTAGAAAAGATTTTATTACTAGAACGTTCGAAATCATTTTATTCTGGTGTTTCTTAATCGAATTTTAATGTCCTTGGACCCATTTAACTCGCCGACCAGATCTCTACGAATTGTCTGAGAAATCTGAGAAATTTTACATTAGTCTAGTTATAACGTCTAAATGGAATTGTTGACGAACATCTGCTTGTGCAGTACTCACACGAATCTATTGTTTCCTATCCACTCTAGAGATCTTTACAGTGAAAAAAATACGCCCGAGACCATCAGAATTGGATCAAAAACATCACAGGTTTTTTAAACGGTCTTGCATCTCTTCTCGACTTTTGGTTTAGAAGATAGGGCCCCCGTTCATTCTCAGCATACATATTAACATTGTTCGAGAGTATGCAGCAAGGGCAAAAAGAATTTAAAAACCTTTCCACCTAGCATATGCTAGCGAGAATAATCATGAGTAGCTAGAGCAAGTAATTAAAAATAATTGAAAAATAGAAATGTTGCATTAAGGGGGAAGGCAACTGTGACGGCCAGAAAAATAACCGATTTTTAAGAATTTTTTTCACAGGGATAACTAATTAATAAAGGGATCAGATTATCGGTATTTTATTAAGTGTATATTAAATTTTGTTTTATATAAATTTTTATTCAAACACATTGAAATTAACAGAGATATGGGCCTTGACTTAACGATTAATAAAAAAAACTTCATCGTGGCATTGATATCTCGGTAAAGGGTTATCTGAAAATAAAAAACAAAATTTTATCAATATCTATACAAATATAGCTATCGTTGTACGAGGCTGTTTTCTTTCCATTATGATTTACACAATAGCGACGGATTAAAATTTTTTTCTTCCAAAGCCCTCTTTTTTATTCTAGCAGTTGTCATTTTGTAAATAATCTAAAAACAAAAAAACGGCCACGCACAACGATAGCTACATTTCTATACATATTGATAAAAAAAATTTTTTTTTCACATAACCCTTTACCGCAATATCATCAATGCCACGACGAAGGGGAAATTTTTTGATTAGTCGTTAAGTTAAAGCCTAGTTAAAGTTTATTAATAAAAATTTATATAACATAAGTTTAATATACACTTAATAAAATACCGACAATCCGATCTCTTCTATGAGTTATCCCTATGAAGAAAATTTTAAAAAATCGGTTATTTTTTCAGCCGTCGTAGTGGCCTTCCCCCTCATACAGTACATTTCCTGGAATTCCAAAGAAAAACTATTATACTACTATTACTATAATTTCCTGACATTTCCCGTAGTTTGAAGTTCTCCAAACGAGTAGCCCTATGAAAGTGTGGATGAATGAGAATAAAAATAATGAAAATTTATATCATTCAATTAAAAAATTATGCATTATAGACACCGGTGCAAAGAAATATGTTGATGGTGCCAACAGTATTGATTATTTTAGGAAGAACAGGCATTTTCGTCTGGAAGAACGCCTTCGAGACGGATCGGTGAAAGGACATTATGGATACTATGATGCAAATGGGAAGTTGAAAATGGTCGAATACAAAGTCAGGCCCATAGGAGGCTACGTAGAAAAACACCACAAATCCAACGATCATGAGTCTGACCAGACCTCAAACACGAAAATGTAACTGTTACATGCAAGTAACACTTGGTGATTTGTTGTATACGAAATTCTAGCTATAGCTTTTGATATGCCTAATAAAAAAATAAATACATAAATGTCCTTAGACGAGAAGACTTCTTCAATTCTTTTCTATTTGACGGTATACAATAATATATTGTGTTACGAGTACGGGAAATGCGCGATTACCAATGAGTCTGAAGTTTGCAACGTAAGCCACAGTGAGGCCAGTACTATATTCATAGAGTCGGATATCGCTCATCCGCACGTCTGACAAAGCTATTTTTTTCTAATATATGTAAAGGAAAGATTGATTTGAGAAGAAACGCAGATATCATTGACAGCTCGTAAAATTGCGGTTATGTAACTTACGCTCGATGAAACAGTGCGTACAGTTGAGTTATTTGAAAGTGCGTCTCAGCTAAAGAAAACCCTAGTGTATAAAATCCTACGCTTTAGTTGTGCGCATGCGCCAACGTTATTTTATCGCACTGTTCGGAAATGGGACACTTTACTCCCGCGCCACAGGCTGCAAAAGTCAAGCTTTCCAAACACGTGTTGAAGAAACAATTTCTACTACACGGGCACGAAAAACGCGGGTTTTAAAGTGTATGTGGCTGGCTGAAACTTGCATGGCAGTTTCTTGACCGGGAAAATAAAATTCTTGACACAGAAAAAAAAACTCTTGCAAAAGGAAAACAACTAGGAACGTGCTGCCTCTAGCGGATAATCTTGGTGTTTCAATACGACGTTTATGATGTTGCAAAGCGGCTGCACCAGACTCACTCGCTCGTTTCACAAGACGCGAAAACACATATTTCGAACCACTGAAATAATAATACTGTGACGACTTGCATGGCTAGGTATAGGTATACGGGTGGTTTTCCGGAGAGAGAGGTAGCTCGGAGGTGAAGTGATGTCTCTCTTGCACCAGTACAGTCATTCAAAAAGCTTGTGCACCAAAGATCAGTGCCCCTTTCGTAAAACAGTGATGTTACATTTTTGCTTAGATTGTTCCGCGCATGAGCAGTAACCAGGAGAAAGAATCAACACTTCATCTTCGAGCTATCTCTCTCTCGAGAACCTCACCACCGCAGTAGTCGTTCCAGTATTATTATAGTTTACTGTTTCGAATATGTGTTTTGTTAGAGGATTATTTTGTGCATGTTTCTCAACAAAGTGGTTAGTCATATCTTTGGGATACTCATGAAGATGTTATTGTAAATTGCCTAAATACTGATTTCTACACAATTTTTGTAAGCTGTATTAATCGGCGGTCAAAATATGGATTTACACCGGAAAAATCGTTCTAGATTTCAATAATGCCTGCGTTTCAAACATTCATATATTAAGTATGTTCCTAGAAAAAATAATCATAACTTTTTTCGTTAAATCAAGATTATTTATCTGACATAAATATTTATAAAGGTGTGATTGAAAAGCTGTTTATTTAACCATAACAGTCAATGGTTTAAAAAAGAAATCTAAACACAAACACATATACCTCTTAACCAGTATCTATAATATGAATATTGTTATATTAATATCAGTAGTCTATACCAAAAATTTATGCTTCTCTGATTACAATCTCTCGCCGTAAGTATTTTGTTCATTGCTAAACAAATGCCAGTCATATCCAACCAAAAATTGCATATTTTTAGGGGGTGCATAGAATGAGTAGAACAGATTGTTATAATCCTGTATCTTTCGGGTCCTCAGTCTCATATTTGTGTTATTCTACAAATTTCTCTCCTCTTTTCGTCAATTTTGTTTTCATTGATATTACAAAGAATGTTATAATATGTCTCTCGTGGATTTCGATCGCCTGTACAATATTAGTAAATAAAAGGAAAAAAATATCTGTTCAGTCAAATCCCTTGCAATTAACTTAATCAGTTTCATTTTTGGAAATACCATGCCGGAGTTTTGTCAGCAGGACTGATATATTCGAGTGAGGAGATGGAAGCTAAAAATTCTGCATATTATGCTATACATGCATATATGTATTGGATACATATTTATAATACGTGCTATAATAATCCAATTCCAACAGGTATCAAATTGTTATATCGCTGTTCACAAATTAATTGCTCGAAATTTCATTATTATTGTGGTATAGTATTGTTAAGAGTTCGAAGAGAAGCGGAGAAAGGCATAGGAAATAAGCGTCATCCTTTTATTTCTCTTTCAAGTTGGTTTGACCAGCTCGATTGCTTGTTTCAAGTGCTGTACCTGCTTTTGTTTTCAATAGTCTGTGATCTGAAGTTCGCCACTCACTGATCGCAGAAAGGAGGGTGGCGCCGCTCTTTGTTTCCCCGCATCTTTTTAAACTACTATCAATATAATTATCTATTCTCAACTGGCAAATATATCTTAATAACTTCTTATATTTTATTTATACATATTTTGTTTCTCTGTTTTGTTCTGGCTTGTTCGATCCAAAAACAAGAACTGTCTATTTGTGTGCTCACTGAGGCTTCTTACTTTCCGCGGATCCGTATGACGAACTTTTGCTTATCTCAGACATTCCAATTGTTTTATACATCAGCAGGAAAACTGCAAATCAATACATCAGATATTTAATTAATCTAGCGGAAAATTTAGAACTTTGTTGGTTTGTGTAAAAGGAGAATAACTTACATAATAGGATGATCCCTACTCCGATGAAAAAGTATACTGTAGACCCAGATAGTAGAAGGTTGACAAGATAGTACAACATGGGAACAAGTACAACAATAGCCCAGAAAGTGGTATTTATGAGAGAGTAATATCTCCTTTCCAGCTTGAAGGACCCTGTTGGCGGTACCCCGCTTGTGGCGAAGAAGTCCCCTGTTTGCATAAAACTCTCTGCCATTCGATCCTATTAAACAAAAAATTGATAAACAAACGCATTAGTCATCATACCTGTTAAAATATTCGTAAAAATCTAACAAAATGACAAAGTTAAAGTTAGTAACATCACATAACGAACATTGGAAAAAAAATCAGTAGTTTACGACTTTACAATGACTTCAAACATGTTAAGTTTTTGAAATATAACATATCTTTAGCGTTCTCATGGTTTACTGAATGTCAAACAATCCCAAAGTTTTAACATCACGATTTTTTCTAAAAATGTATTATTACGACAACGTTACAAATTTTAACCTAATATAATTCATATGCGACAATTCTGCCATGCTATAAATACAGCACGTGACTTTAATTAAATAACAAGTAAATAAGAATTCTTTTCATTGGTGGTCATTTTTTGGATGTGAATTGGCGTTATATTATTTGATAAATAAAAAACAAATAAAAATCACCTGGCACATAAAAACCAGTTGTAGAACTTCAAGCTAATCCCGTTTACTCCAAATATAATCATTTTGATGATAATGAAGTAAAACGCACATACACGCGACAGGAGGGAGTGGGAGCGGCAGGTGTGTTGACTATAGCTTGTTCAAAATAAATTTTCCTTTCTACAAGTAACTCTGAAATGGCTAGACAGATTTTATCCAAAACATACCGAATTCCATGTGTGGTGTACCTAAATTAGCGGTCCAAATCCCAATGCTATCAATTTATGCGTTTTCGAGTTATCGTCGGCCAATAAGTTTATCACACTCACACACAAAAAATTATCATAAATGATTAGCAAGGTTTCGAAATATGAAATTAAAGTGACAATCTGACATCTATTTTCTGGTGTAAGTACAAAAATTTTCTTCTATTATAGAACGAGACGTTTATAAAAAAATAACCCATAATACGATTGAAATCACTTGAAAACTGGGTTCTGAATAGAGTAATGCAAGTACTTATCGTGGCACGTGACTTACCTTTTTCTGATAGATCTGGTGTAGCCAAGCCGCAGCGGCTTCATCCCCTTCGGGAACTTCAGCGAGCGGAATCCTATTTATGTACATATGAGCTTCTACTTTCTCTCCTAGAAGAAGATTTGTCATAGTTGGCTTAACTACTTCTGTTGGCTTGAATGCCAACTGAATGTCATAGATAGCACCCACTTTCCCTCTTAAATGTGGAAGACTTGCTGTAAATCCTTTTGTGCGTGGGGTTAAATGGTGTTTTAATACTGGTAGCCCCTTTTCATGTGCAAATTTTTGGCTAGCTTCATGTTTCTCTGGGGTGAAACGTGTCCCTTCTGCATACAACAATAGCTGTAAATATTAAACAATCGTCAATCAAATTGCAAACTAATTGGAGAATTTTAGATTATATTCTGAGAGTTATTGACATTGTATGTTTCAAAATGGCTCGACTCACCCACATCGTATCCGGATAGTCGGCTAATTCTCTAATTTGTTCACCTATAGTTTCTTTGTCCTTTTCCCAACTCCTTTCTAAGAATACACTTTCCGCAAATTTCCAAGCCCATCCCAGTGTAGGAATATACTGAATTGACTTTTTTGCATAGGCTTTACAGTTCTGCAATCGAATTTACATGCATATTCATTTTGTTACTAATTATTTTTCTACTAATTTAGCTATTTAGAAAATTAGACAAATAAAAAATCTTAAAATTTACGAACTAAATATTTAACAAAGTTGTATTATTTTATGTGAGTACATCATTACTGTCAAGGTTCCAATTCACAGCTTACCCCTAGCATTTGAATACGTTCACAGAACATCCAGCCCACTAACCAGTCGATTTCATAACTATGGTTCATTAGTAAGTATCCGTGTTCATTGCCGTAATATTTGTCAAACTCTTCCTTGTTTATATAACATATGACATCTGTACCCGACCACCATTCAGCCATGAACACTAATTCTGTAAGATTAAAAGTGACGACTCAATGTTACGAGTACTCAAATAATTCCTGTGCTATTCTTTTCTGAAAGAACCACTACTTTCTTTGTGTGTATAATTATACATTCATTTATCCATTTGTATACAGCCAAATGTCTTACAGTGTCAATATACAAGGTGGTCCGTGTAAAAAAATTAAACTAAAACTATTCTTGGCAATTTTTTTTTTAAAGAAACAGGTCGAGAGTTAGAGCCGATTGAAATTCACCAATCAGAGCGCAGATGGGAGACCGCCAGCCGGGTGCGCCAGCCTAGGGCAAGGCTAGCGTACGCCACACCGGACTGAGAGAGTATCGTTTCTACAAGTCCGTATAGTTAAATGTATATAATAACTTATGGTCCAGCCAGCCTACAATTTCAAAAATTGTTTTGAAAAATTCGGTTGCTTAAACCTTTGTTATAGAATATACAGAAATAACTAACCGTGACTTCCGAAACTTAATGTGATTGAAATTATATATCTGTTAATAATTGGTTCTTTCGTAAGTGAAGGTAAAGCTGAAAATGAATGGATGGTTGGATGAAATTGTGATCAGTATTACAGCATTCTGTCATATATGATTATATATTTTGATTGTAACGATTCTCAAATTTAATTAACCCTTTGCAGCATACATTTGTCCTTGCAGTCAAATTTTTTGAAACCAGGTATATAAGGGTTCTCGAGTTCACTGATTTAAAAAATGCGGTCAGATCTGAGAAATTTAGAAAATTAAAAATAGCGGATCTAATATGAATGAATAGTATCAATTTTTATATTTTCAGTCCACCATATTCAATCCATTATTTTGAATTTTCGAATTTTGATATCGGCTTCGTTTTTAGCAACCCCATAAACCCAAGATTACAGAGTTCTACTTTTCTAGTACCCGTAACTTTGCCACAATGACATTTATTATGTAAAAAGAGGTATTTTCAACACTTTGTTTATTTATAGCGCACACTATATTAGCAGAATCATCATAATCCCTCTTGAAACATCAACCTTGACATCTTGGTAGTCAAGTTAAGGAAAAAAAATAAATAAAATATTACAGCGATATCTCAAAAATTGAATATAAATCTTAAATAACCGTTTTAAAAAAGGTGTCTCACATATGAGACGCTGTGCCACAAAGTATTAGGAAGCAATTTGAGACTAAAAATATTAATAATTCAAAAAAAGTAAACGATCATTAATTTTGTAAAGAAAGTGACTACCCTAATTTTGAAACAAGCTTTTTCAACATAATAATAAAATTTCAAACTTTAATAAAAAATCTTCAGTATAAATATATTTCTGGGACTGACGGGTTCTATGTAAATTGTAAAACATCTGTAGCTAAAAAAAACTTACGAGAGTAAAACGAGTAGCACAGATAGTAATTCAGTTTTCGGTACAGGTATTTTGAGAATGGACGTAAACCAATGTACAATATACATTGGAATAGATTAATAATCAGTCCAGATGTAAAAAATGTGATAGCAAACATCAGGTGAACCACCGAGGATCGCTTCAATGACGCCAAGACCCCCATTTTCTATTATATACTTCTAATATGTGCGTTTTGTTGAAGACATACATTCAATTTTCAACCTGCAACATAAAAAAGATTAGAGTTCATTTTTCGGACTGAGAAAATACGGAATAATCTCACTGGCAACATTAACTATTACACAAACAATAATTATATTGGACCATTTAATGTGAAGCTGATAATTTTTTTTTCCTATAGTCGTTAATTTTGAAGCACATCTAAAATTCCAATAATAAATTAAAATATCAATGCAATATTTAGCAATCATTTTACCATTTCATATTTTTCAATCGCTTACAAAGTTTCTTCCAATCCACAGAAATTTAATTTCAAAATTCGGTATTAGTGGCACCTTGATTACCTTGATCGACCGGAAATTTATGTGTATTACTTGCAATTAATATCTAGACAGCTATTCAAACTGAAGTTTTTGGTTCAAACATTTATTTTCAAGATGTAGGAAAAGTGCCATTTTTGCAAAGCAATAAATTGAAGCCACAATATTGAAATTTACTTTTCACTTGACGTATACAAAGCGTGTATTAACAATGCCAAAATTATCACTATTTCAATCTATTTGTGTTTTAAACTTCTTGGCCTTTTTAAATTAGATAAGATTACTTAATCGTTTTACAAGGTAATATGTTATCAAGTGTGACCACTGTCTAATTTTCGAGAAGTGACGGACTTGAGCTCTACACTAACTCAGGCATGATAACTATGACTGGTTGAAAAATTTTACTGTTCAATTTATCAAATAAGCGTAATTTTTCTTGTTCAACACATGTTCGAAATTCTGTGCACCTGACAACAGACTGATACACGTTCCCACTGCATGAATCTAGCAAGATAGCATTCATTGTCATATCTCATCAATGCATTCAGTTACAATTTATTTCATCTCACATCATGTTTATTATGAATAATTGTAACAACAATGTGAACTTTGTCTCATTCCTCAGATGATAACCCTGATTTGTGATAATGAAATCGCAGTTGCAAATTTTTTCGCAATTTTACAATACATTTGTGAATCATTATAATGGAATTCAATTTTCTGTATGTATATCTGAATTCTAGTCTCAACAATGACAAATAGTTCTTAATCGTATAACGCAAGTAAAATAATTACTGATGCTAAACCAGTGATGAGAGCTGGAAATAATACTGTTAAGGTGTATCCTAGTGATATGCTTAACCAGCAAAATATAATGATATAATAATTGCACGAAATTATAATATGCTGTGGATAAATAACATGAATGCTGAATTTATAAACTTCGGTGAATCCAGTAGGTTGCCTTTCAAGATGGAGTTCAAACATAACTTTTCAATTGTTTTCACTACACTTCTAAACTAGTCGTAGAATTGGATAGTAAAAAAAAAAATTACTATCTGCAAGGATAAGTAAGAAACATAATTTTGTTTAAAGTTTTCAGGGAGTAAATAAAATTTCATAAAATAATGCTTACAACTTTAATAGATCCATTTACCAAGCCAGGAAATTATAGTACTTGAGGACATAGGTAATGAAAAAACTGCGAAATCATACAATATTGATAAAAAATTTTACAAAGTTTGCTAGAACAGCCAATCGGTCAACTATGATGTTCTGATAAAGTGACGAGGCTATAAAATTAAGATCAATAATGAAAATTACCGAATATTAATAAGTTGTTCTTCTTAGCAAGTTTCATAGATTGAGTAAACAAAATGTCCCAAGGCTGATGGAGCACCCACTAATTTAGGAAAATTCACAAAGAAACGTTAATTTGTGATTCAAAACAAATCCATGTTATGGATATTCACAAGAAGCACTCACAACATCAAATGCTAACCTTCACACAATAAAAAACAATTCTACCCATAGGTACAATTCTTTACTGTGATCAATAGGGACATGGACAACATGGAATTTACAGATAAAGTATTGAAATTTTGTAGGGTGACGAGTTTCCGAACTTGCCACAACACAGCCTGTCTAATGAGATTGAGAAAGTTTGAAGCTAAGGTGTTTCAACACCGGCATCGACAATTATTGCATCAACATACCTATTTAAAGTTTGTATATCGAAATAGGTAAATAATTGCCCCTACCACACACAGTGACATAGTCTGAGCAGAAGGTTATTTTCAATTTTACGTGCATCAGAGATAAATAACAGAAGCTGATATCGCACTGAAGATCTAAACTTTGATTTTCTTTGATTTAAACTGTATTTCTCTTCGTAATTAGTAATGAAAGGCATATTGGTCTTATATTCTTTGAATAGTTTATTACACCGGTCAATGTTATAAAAAAGATTATGAACAAACTTGTACATAAATTATTCACAAGTAGCTGGTAAAAATTGTCATCAATTTATATGCGTTAAGACAGGAAAGCTTCATGAAATTTTTGCAACGAGTGATTAATATAAGGCCTCTGATAATAGTTATCTGCATCAATGTCTTCTGTCACGATAAAATTGGATAAGGTGAATTTGCAATCACCTTTCGTATCAGAGATAAAGAAATGTGTGTTGAATGATTGAAATCATTGCCAAGGAAAGGCCACTGTGAGACTATTGTACAAGCCTTGCGTCAATTTTCAGGTATTATTACAAATTGGAAACAACTAATTGCATGAATCTCAAGTGTACTAGAAAGCAGTTGCTTTGGCATAAGTACAGTTGTGATAAAAGTGCCTACTTGTATATAAGCTTGTTTCTATTGAAGTATCGAGTCACATTGGTATTCCAGAATATGCGGAAAGTAACCAAGAACTTGAAAGTTGAGTTACAGAAATTGTTGAGAGAGTTTTCAGTGATTCAGCACAATTTGACGAATGAAATCAGCATTTGCCGTTTCATTTGCTGTAGAATTGATGCAAGAATAAAATTATATGTGCATACATACATATGTGTAGTGCTGATAGTGAAACAAGTAGTTCTATTTTATAATGTCAAGCTGATTGAATGAATTGATTGAAGGAAGTATTACGCAGCGGCAAAGATACGGCTGATTCGTAATAAACAATTATTAGTTTTACAGCTTATCAAAGAACAGTCATCCCCTGAATTCGAAGAGTGGAGAACAGTGTTGCGAACGTAGATAAGGTGGCCAAGTCGTGAATAAAGCTGAATATTATAAGTCAGGGTAATAACATAAAATACAGTCATTAATTAACTCACCTATTGTTGCATAATTGATTTTTCTGTTGAGTATGTAGTATTACATTGTAATCATTGATAGCATATATTTCTAACGGAGAAACTACGGCCTTGATTGGAATCAAAACAGTTGAGCGAAACCCAGAACTACAGACTACGATGCACGGTTTTGTATACAGGTCTGAAAACCGCAGGCGGTGGGAGAGGTAAATTCTTCATTGTGAAACATCAAAATACTTGAATATAGCATACAATACCCCTGTCTACATGACGACTAGGTGGCTGTTGATAGAACTACCAATTTAGCTTCAAAATAGGAACTTGATCCCCCGCCGTCGAAAATTTGGGGTTGTTTCCAAACCTGCATTCGTACCCGCCCGTACTTCAAACCGTATAAATACTTAAGTGTGGTGTGGTATTTACACATATGGAAATTGAATTTGTAAGGTCAATTTTCCCCCTTAAGGTGGGATTTCATGGGCAGCAAAGAGCAGCAAGAGTTTAGTAACTTACTAGATGTTACAAAAACCCGTCTACTAGTTTGACGCAGCAGCAGAGCTGTTCATTAAGGGTGCTATTTCATGAGCAGTAAAAAGCAGCAGCAGCAGCAGTTTTCCCCTATCACTTCCGGTGCAAGTTTCTGCTGCTCGCAGTTCAGTAGGTTTGTTCGTACTGCTACACTTTCTACACTTTCGTGGGGAGTGTACACTTGCGCGTTCGCTTTAGCGAACGTGACGTCGGATGGCGCTGTTCGTTTTACAAATGTCACTAGACTTTCGTTACACTTTGACCGTGTTCGTAAATTGACTGACAGTACTGAAAATTCCCTAGGACAGAGTCGGAGCTATCCACGAACTTGGAAGCGCAAAAGAGATGAAAGATTGCTGACAGTACTGTCAGTCAATTTTCGAACACGGCCTTTGTGTACACTTTTTACATTCGGTCTAGACCAAGTGTAAAAAGTGTAAAAAGTGTAAATGGTTCAATTGACATGAATGCTACAGGTTTTTCCACCACGTTAGTGAACTGTGATGCGATATACCTTAAAACTCTACAGTCAAGAAGCCGACGTACACTTCCCAGCAATCCCTAGTACACTACCCTAGTTCTTTTTACACTCGTGAGTGTAGAGTGTAGCTAGCACGAACAAACCTAGTTTCTGGAGCGACAAGCCACAAGATCACAAGAAGCCACGACCTATTTCATGAGCAGCGCTGCTGCTGCGTATAATTACAAGAATGATGCTAGTGAAAACTAGTAAGTTACTAAACCACTGCTGCCCTTTACTGCTCATGAAATAGCACCCTGAGGGTGCGTTCTGAAATTAGCTGACAGGGTTAAAGAATTTCTTAGGACAGAGGCAGAGCTACTCCCGAACACCGCAGCGCAAAAGAGATAAAAGATTGTCGACAGCACTGGAAATTAATATCGGAACGCACCAGTCGATTGCGTTGTCAATAGAGAACATCAACCTGCAGCTTACCGCCCGAGCCATGGAGACCAGAGAACAGGAGTCCGATCTCTATTGAAGAGCATACGAAAAAAAAGGTCCTCGAAAATTTATCGTTTAGCAGTTTTAGATTTTATCCAAAGCATTGCTGTCATCGTAAAGTTCCGAAGTGAACTTGGTAGGAATTGACTATGTATATTTATATAAACATGGATCGTGACGTGCTTTTACCTCAATTATCTGCACGGATTTATGGACGCAGCCTCCAAGCGGAGCCCTTTCTTGCGGGAGTTTCCAAAAAGACGGAAGGGGCATCGGGCAAGGTCCCTAGATTAGACAGTTCAAGACCATCTATGGATTTACCCTTTGCCACCTTTTACTCGGATTTAATGTCGGTTGAGGTTGGTAAAGCAATCACTCGGTCTTTACTGGTTTTTACGGGTTTTCACTTACTTCAAATGGTGGATTTTACGGAGTATGTTTATAGCATTGAGGTTTATAGGTGATGATCGCCGTCATCGCCGCCCTTCTTTTTGTACAATTTCACTTTTGTCCGTAGGAGGCGCTTTGGGACAAGTTTTATCGCAGAGTTTTGTCTACTTGCTACAACTCCGTGGCTGATAGGTAGCAGCTAATTCTCTATGAAGAAGACGAAATAGCAGTCGTTTGCAACACGATCTTTGATCAGGTGTCCAGAAGTGAATGAAATGTCGAAAGCTAAAGTCTCGGCTGAGTGGAAGAAACGTGTAAAGTCGGAGTATATGCGCTTGCGACAATTGAAACGTTACAAGCGCGCTGATGAAGTGAAAATAGCATGGAATCAGAATCGCAAAATTATGACAGGTAAACAAACTTTTCATTTTGAATCAATTTTTGTTACACGACAATAATTAGTCTTTATTATTGTCGATTGACATATTCTATTCGTAAATCTTTTAATTTGTTTGGAAATTACTTTTAGCTAACAAACATCGGAATCCTAGCTTTAATTGTTGAAATATTTGAACAATGAACCTGATATTTTTTTTGCCTTCTCGATAGAGCTGCTCGTCATAGAGCAGAAACGGTGGGCAGATGGAAAGGCTCTATGGCTGGCCATGCAAGAGGTTCCACCTCATGTTTCATGTATGAAGAAAGCAGAGGTTTCAAGCTCCGACGGTGATATTCAAACGTGTCCAGTAAAAATAATAAATGCTGTAACTCCTATACCGACTATGTATACTTGGGCGCCGATCCAACAAAATTTTATGGTTGAAGATGAGACGGTTTTACACAATATTCCATATATGGGTGACGAAATACTTGATCAAGATGGTACATTTATTGAAGAGTTGATAAAAAATTATGATGGCAAGGTAATCATTTTAAAGTACAAATCAATTCTTAGACATTTATTTACGATCATCTAAGCTTTTTATAACAATGCAATGTGGCAATTCTAATCAATAATAAAATGTACAGATGATGCATCATATTGCGCATTAGAAGAAGAGAGTCTAAAAAAAATTGAAAATTCTGAAAGAAAAGATTTTAAATTTATTATATGTGTCAGATTTTATGTATATTATGTAAGGTCAAGTTTTGCTTGCGAGTTGTGAGTCGTCCAAAGCTCAAAAATCAAAGAGAAGTGCAGAATTTTAGTGCAAAATAATGATCATACTAATTTACAAGAATAATTGGGATTGAATTTTTGGATTTAAAGGTCATGCAAAGGCAATTTTTTCAAGGAATTTCAAGTACAACAATCCTAAAATGTATCATTTTACTAATTGATCAATATTCTATGAATTTTATGAATTCATGAATATTTTAGGTTCACGGTGATCGAGAGTCTGGTTTTATGGATGACTCTATATTTGTTGACTTGGTAAATGCTCTGATGCTATATGAGAAAGACGACAGAGATAAGGAACCACCTAAGAAATGTAAAGAATCCACAAAAGATAAGGAAAGTTCAAAAGATGATGATTGCGAAATAACAGAGTTGGAATGTATGAAAATTGAAGTGAAATTGGAAAAAATTGACGAGGATTCAAAAGATTCTAGGGACAAGGAATCTCGGACTACACCTTTTCCTTCTATGCACATATTCAACGTGAGCTATTTAATATCCCAAATGACGTAAAACAATTGTTTCTCAGAACAAATTGAGAATGCTAAATGCTGCTTATCCGCAAACAATATGATAAATAAAAATAATGAATAATCTTGTAGAATAATGGATGTGGTTAGTAGTATAAATGTATGAGTATTATCAAAAAAATTCAGCCGTAATTCAGCTTTATTCCTTAGAAAATTAAATATCTTCCCGGTAGTAAACACTAGTCAGAGAATCAATTGAAATTTTTTTTTTCACCATCAGTTCTAGCATGCTGCAGGTATACTGATTGAATGGTTGGGCTGTGTGTTTATTGCTAGATCTTAACTGACAAAAGTTGTAGATGTAAACCTCTAATCTTTAAAGTTATTAATCCAGGCTATCAAAACTTGGCCATAAATAGTTGTTTGAACGAGTTTCTCATGACATATCTGAAGTTGAAATCTTCAAACATTTTTTGAAAGAATGTTATACTTCCATTTTGATTATTATTTGATATTAGGTCGACTGCATTCTTAAAGTATTATGAAACAAGTTTCGAAACTATTTTATAGTTGAAAATTAGTAAATTGAAGTAAAAAGTGTTTAGCATTGCAGAAGTCAGTTTCATCTGTCCTGAGATTCAGTTTGAACAGAAATCTGTGTATGTATGGAAATATGTTTCCTTAATATATTTACAGGCTATATCAAGCATGTTTCCTGACAAAGGTAGACCTGAGGAACTACGAGAAAAGTACATTGAGCTTACTGAAAGATCTGATCCAAATGCATTACCTCCAGAATGTACGCCGAACATAGATGGTGTTAATGCTAAAAGCGTTCCTAGAGAACAAACAATGCATTCCTTTCATACGTTATTTTGTAGAAGGTGTTTTAAATATGATTGTTTTCTGCATCGTAAGTATATAACGATCTTGGAGGATCTGTGCAGTACATAATTTTTTTAATTTCAAATTCTAGTTCAACATTTTTTTTATAAAAATTCAATATGTTTGCAAAGTTTTGATTGCATCTCAGATGCTTGTATTATTCAATATTATTTACTTCCATTTCATAAAAACAAACTGATTTTCAGTTTTTAAATATTTTGAACAGAGCGGTTGGCTACATCGAATGTGCGCGAAAAAAATCTAAAAACTTTTTCTCACAAGGGGATATCGGAATAGTTTATTGATCAGCTGAGAGTTTATCAACAAAAATTTAAGTTCATAATATAAAATATTTAACTTTTCCACAGGAGACAGCCCAGAAAATGTTTAAATATTTTTTTTTTAAACAACTGACTATATTATTTTTGACAATTCGAACAGAGCCATTGACGATAGCCAAAATTTTTTATCTGCTTTTTTTCTTTAGCTTAAATTTCCTTGCCTTGTAAAAGTTTGAGTTTGTCTTGCATGTCATTGTTTCACTGATATTCGCGAATATCTAAGCTCACATATTATAAGCTTATGAAAAGCTTTGCAAGATTTTGTATATATTTTCTGCTCCCTCATAGATCTGTGAAATGCTGTTGAAATGCCTAAATCGTTCAGTACCGGTAAATGCTTGCAAGAAAAATGATAATGCTAATAACAATATGACATTACTTTGAGCAAGTCACAATACATTGTTTACACAATGTGTTGCTTTTCACAACGTAAATTATGATATCTCCGAAATTTTGGTGGCAAGATTATAAAAATTAAATGGCTAGTTTTGTGTCCTTATTGGTTGGGATCCATATGAAATCATGTAGGCTCCTAGAGAACGCAATCCTAAATCACCTGAAAGTAAAGTAAATAATTCTCTGACACCCTTAAAGAATTTGATATTTCATGTCTTTTTCAGAATAAATTTCTCACAACACGCACATGTATTCAAAATTGTTGCGAAAACTAACATTTTTAAACTTCCAAATTTTATTTCAATATTATGATGGCTGTTAATTCGTATTATTTGAAAAAGTATATATTTCTATTATAAAGCAATTCAGCATATTGAAACTCAGTAAAACTATAGGTTTTCTTATCCCGTATAAATCGTCAAATTTTTCAAGACAGAAAATGATATTTTTGAGAAAATTTATGTGCATTTCTTTAATATTATTGTAAGAATCTCCACTGATTATTAGCCGATCATATTAGAATAAAAATTTTTTAAGTGCCCATGAAATGTAAACTACGGATATCAGGTTGTAACTTAAAATTTCGAAAAAATGACATGTATATATGGTAAAATTTGAATAGCTGCACTATTCATGGTAATTTTTTTCCAAGAAAGTCTTCAAATGTATCAAAGAATTATACAATTTATTTTTTGATGCTTCGGAATTTCGTAGGAGCCTGCATAATTTCAAAAGAATCCATCCTATAATATATATTTATATATTAATCTATATTTTTACACTCAATAATGACAGAATTTATAATTCCTTATTTGATACAGCAGCCAAGGGAATCTCCCCGCAAGGTAAACTTCCATTAAATACAAGAAAATATTTGTCAAATGCTTTTTTTTTTGTTCACTACAGGCATCGTCACTGGAGTCATGAAATTCATATCACTCACAACCCATCTTCACTATCGATTACATCCGTTCTTCTAGATCATCGTCGGTTCTATACTTTGAATGATTGAAACAAATTTATTTTCTTGTTAGGACTTCAAGTTTGTCATCCCGGGCCGAATTTGCAAAAAAGGAAGGGGCCTGATCTGAAGCCATTTGCAGAACCCTGTGGATCTGAATGTTACATGCATTTGGTAAATATCATGTTCATGTATCTCAATTATCCATCAATCACGTCTTGTGTTGATAACAAAACAGACGATTTCTTTAACCTGTTGACCGAACTTGAATCAGTTTGCAAAATGATTGCATTCACTTGCATGTCACTTATAGTTATTAGATTGGGAAAAAATCCCTTTTACAAATTATTTTACTGATTGATGTTAAATTTTGGGAGCTCAATTATTTTAATACTTGAATGATACGTCGATACAAGGGAATTTTATATCTCAGTTACTCATTCAAGAAATTGTATTTCATTTAATTTTTTGGTATTCTTCAATACTATACACAAACTGAGAACTACCAATCTACAAGTATATTGATTATTTCAGGAAGGTATGAAAGAAAAGTTAGCGGCTCAAGCTGCAAATGTGAAAGATGAAGAAGGAGATGAAAAGAGGGGTGGTCCCAGAAAAGTTAGAAAGCAAGCAAGCGTTGATTCGGGCAATGAAGCCAGCAGTGAGGACAGTAATGATAGCAATAAATACAGCCAAGGGGGAAGTTGCCAAGGTAAGAAATACGAAAATAAAAGATGAATTCTATTTTAATTCTGATTAACGACCAGTTCTTAATGCCTCCATTCATTGCAATTTTACTAGATTTTAAACAAAACTTGAACAAGGAAGCAAAACCTTCGATATCTGAAAATCAAGTGCAGCCTGAAAATCAAACACCATTCACGCTGTTGGGCTTTGATAAAGCATCTGAACAGCAGAACGAGTTTTCTTGGACAGGTTCGGAACAGAGCTTGTTTCGAGGATTGCATAAAGCATTTCCTGGTAATCCATGCGCGTTGGCTCAAATTATGTTGACTAAAACATGCCAGCAGGTGTATCGATTTGCACAAAAGGAAGCCTCTGATATCCCAGCTGTTGAAAGTCTCAAAGATTTCACACCACCTCGAAAGAAGAAGAAGAAACATCGCCTCTGGTCAATGCACTGCAGGAAAATTCAGTTGAAAAAAGATTCTGGTATGCAATTTTTAGTTGAATTTTCAAATGTTGAATGCTATATTTCTTGCCTTACAGCTATCCACATGTATTGAAATTATGAGCAGTCTTAGTCTTTAATGTTTTCAAAACAGTTTTTTCTAGTTTGTAGTAATCTGAATCCTATATTCATGTTTGGAATTTAATCCGAATGCTATACCCACGGAATTTTATTTTTTTCCCAAATGTAGATATAGAGACCATGACGTATTTTCCAATGAAGCAAAAAAGGCTTCAAAATGCAACGTTGTTACCGCATTTTTACCGTATCATGTTTAATAATCCTAAAATCAGTATTTCAATTAATTGAATACTTAATATCACATGTGATTAAAGATTATGTTTTGCACTCGGAAGCTAAGATATCAATGGAGTCAAGTAATTTAAATTAAGAAAATGAAGTAATTAGTACGTTGTAACTGAAATTTCTGCTCTAGGAAGCTGCTTAAATTGGCAGGCGTCTTAGTTATAAAAATTTTCGAAGCACATTTTGATCTCATACTCGATTTCTCAATCTAATTTCATCGAATAAATAGATTTATTCAACTCTTTTGAATTTTACCTATGAAAATTTTTGGGAAATGATAAAAGATTTTTAAAAAGTTATCGACAAATGAAGAGAAATCGTGTAGAGATGCTATGATTAAAAAAGAATTTTTGTAACACCTTCATGGGAAGTTCGATTTCATGTACCATAGCGGGTGCGCGAAGCGAGCGATTCCCGAAGAGTTTCATAACTGTTAGGTAATGTTTATTCTCGTACACTAATCTGATCAAATGAAGTCTAAGTAGCACCATTGGATGGGACGAGTCTTGACTACGATCGCGTCCACTGTGTTGTAACAACACGTCTATGTTCAGATTAGACTACCGCGTTTACAATTTTCTCGAGTGGAACTTCCCATTACAGGTGTTACAGAAAATAGTATACGATACGCATGCGCGTCCGTGATCTTCGCGTAAGAATCACGTACTTCGCGCACTTGTATCGTAACTTATTATTGTATTTCTAAAATATTTTTTAATCGAATGATATTATTTCAAATTATGCGTTTCTAGGTGCAAATCATGTACATAATTTTGCTCCATGTGATCATCCAGGACGTCAGTGCGATAATTCATGCCCTTGCATCCAGGCTCAAAATTTTTGTGAAAAATTCTGTCAGTGTAGCAGCGATTGTCAGAATAGATTCCCTGGATGCAGATGTAAAGCACAATGCAATACCAAGCAATGTCCCTGCTATTTGGCAGTCAGAGAGTGTGATCCTGATTTATGCCAGACTTGTGGTGCAGATCAATTCCACATCACTAAAATTTCCTGCAAAAATGTTAGTGTTCAACGCGGATTACGTAAGTTCATTAAAACATACTTAATTTGGTAGTCAAGATTTAATGCAAAAGTTACACTCTCACATGATTATTCTGCTTGAAATATTTGTGCAGCAATCGAGCAAATAATAGAACCAAAAAGCAAGAATAGAATACTACAATCATTATCAGAATTACTTCAGAATTTTCTAGAATCTGCAAACAAACTACAGATTAAAAAAAAAAATTGTATCCCCTCGAGGTTGAATCAATTTTATAGCGATAATTAATTTGAAGTACAATTGGTGAGGAAAACTTGAAGATTTTCGGAAACTTGAATTTTATTACTATATGTTGTTAATAGCATACAAAATTCATCAAAATTTCTGTCAAAACATGTTACAGCTATTACAAAATAACTGGCGTTTCCAGATCTTCAAGGGTAAAATACTTCCATTTAAACAAATGATCTCTGAAGACTTCGAGATGATTTCAATTTTGAATTTAATATTCGAGTTACAATAGATTTTGTTAAATGACATAAAAGTACCATACTGATATTAAAACAAATCAACCTTGAATGTAAATTGATTTCTCATTCTAAATCTTAATTTTTGTGGCATTGGTTGTTATGTCCACCTATTCTTTTTTTTTGTTTTTTTAGTTATATCCAGCACCAAAAACCGTTACTTAAGCCCAGAACGATATGGTATATTACATTCGAAAGGAAAATCAGCAGAATCTCGTAAAACTTGAGATTTTAACTAA
Organism: Neodiprion pinetum; assembly: GCF_021155775.2. Taxonomy (NCBI): domain Eukaryota; kingdom Metazoa; phylum Arthropoda; class Insecta; order Hymenoptera; family Diprionidae; genus Neodiprion; species Neodiprion pinetum. Next base: position 24,239,018 of record NC_060233.1, read on the forward strand.
AAACATTTAGCCCAATGGAAGTATACTATGAAAAAACTTTTTTATATTTTCAGACAAGCATCTCTTAATGGCACCTTCGGATGTTGCTGGTTGGGGAATATTTTTGAAAGAATCTGCTGCTAAGAATGAGTTCATATCAGAATATTGTGGTGAAATAATAAGTCAAGATGAAGCTGATAGGCGAGGAAAAGTCTACGATAAATACATGTGCAGCTTTCTCTTCAATCTCAATAACGGTATTTAATTTAAAAGAGTCTAAAGTTTGCATGGAAAAGTTTTGATTTACCAAAAAATAGATGCTAACCATATTACAAGTTGAATAATTGATATTCTTAATCAAATTGATGACAACTTCTTTTGGCGTGGACGAATAAAAATTATATATTATATTTTTTTGAGCAGATTTCGTAGTAGATGCAACTCGGAAAGGGAACAAAATACGATTTGCGAATCATTCCATAAATCCAAACTGTTATGCCAAAGTTATGATGGTCAATGGTGATCATAGAATTGGAATCTTTGCGAAGAGAGCTATACAGCCGGGCGAAGAATTATTCTTTGATTACAGGTGAGAAATGATTTGTTAAATCACAGACCGAGGCACAGAATACGGAAAGAAATAATTTCTGTGCCCGTGACTGTAAAAATATTTTCTAATAGTAATAAGACTTATTGAATATTAGAAGAATTAAAATAATGCAGTAAGTAAATATTGATTGTTAGCGACCAAAGGTTGCTTTATTTAGTCAACTATACCGATGTATTTCTCGTTTTACAGATACGGACCAACAGAGCAACTCAAGTTTGTTGGAATTGAACGTGAAATGGAATTTTTATAGCAAACAGTTGTTACCTGTGAAAATAAGTAATTCTTGAAACAATTTTGAAATAACTGTTTTTTGGACCGGAGTGTAGGTATGGAATACGTTAATGATGCGAAAAATGTAATCTATTATGATTCACGGTTAATAAACCGGTTTCAATACTTTACACATTTTTAAAATTGGTACGTGAATTCGATATCGTAGAAAATAAAAATCTTGCTATCTGTTTGTATTTCACGTATCTGAATCTTGCATTCAAAGTGCTATGGAAATATGGTTTGTCGATAAAAATGCTGTATCAGCTACGGAAAACATTTCCGTATAACACAACTTATTTACAAATGTAATACACATTAAGAACATTCTCCACGTGTGGTGGACACGTAGATTTTATTGCTAATACATTTGTATGACTATAATGATATTATAACCTGTCTACTTCAACCTTGAACGAAGACTAGGGTAAAACAAGGTTGTTGACTTCTGGTTTGAAAAGTTTATAGAAAGTGTACTACAAAAAAAAAAAAGAAAAGTTCGAACGATAAACATACTTCGTACTTGACATGGAACACACACACACACACCATATATAATGTAATACATTCATACTCGCAGGAAAGGAAGGTTGTTCCAGCTTTTGAAGAGGAAAAAAAAATGATAGGAACGGAACAGATCTTGACCGATAAAGCGTCAAAATCAAGGCTCATTTAAAGATATGGTTTTACATCCATATGGTAGCGATTATTGCTTTCATAACAATGATGATTATAATAATAATAATAATAAAAAAATAATAAGCATAAGAAAAACTAGGAAAACTAACATTCTATGTGATAAAAAATATAATTTTTAAATAATGTTGAGTTGTTATGTGAATGTTCTTGAAGTAAATATTTCACAACACGTCAGACACATTCTTCAATTTCTTTGATTTCTCTCTTTTTTCATACACTACGTTGCGTACGTTTTATCGCAATTATCAACGCCTCAGGCGTTGTATATATTTCCAAATGTCTACTACATATGCCAAGTTATATCATGTATATGTTTGTATACGTGTGCGTAGAGACGTACGTACATATGTAACACATATGCGTTATGGCATCATTGATTTCGATAGTTGCACAAGGCTCCGCTCGAGATTAATTCAATGTGATTTCAAATTCGCCACGAGAACGGCACTACGAGTCCGGTGAGCAATTCTAGGTCAATCCTAAGGTCGGACGATCAAAGAATTTATTCGCAGTCTCGCTGAAATCCTGGCATAAAAATGTGAAAACGATCAGGTCTCTGACGAAGCTATATCTGAGTTTTGGTAATTAATCTGCCAGTCATGGTCGCTTGTCACGAGCTATTCGTCAACGTGTGACATCTAGCGTTGAGTAATTGTAAATAACTTTGTTGTCACTACGTACGTGTATTTTCTACACTCCACAAACAGCTGTGAAAAGAACCGTCTTTTTGTGCGGCTGCACAGTAGCAGTATGGGACTTCCTAATAGTGATGGCCAATAAGCTAAAAATAATCGATGCATCAATTGATCGAGTCCAAAAAAATAATCGAACACGACTCGATTAAATCGGCGAAAATGAATTGATTAATTGATCATTGCGTATTTTTTTGAAACGGTGCATATGAAACCAAAATTTCGTAAATTTCAGTACGTAGTCTTAATAACGGAAAAGTTTTTTTTGATGATTTATAGTTTCATTCAGAATATTTTTCAATTTCAGATAAAAATATTTGTTTATCTTTCACTTATTATATCAAATAGGTACTTAGTAAGTAAGACAATGATAATAATTAATACTCTAATCACATAAAGTGATAATGTATTGCATCGTTCATGGGAGTAAAAAACAAAAACCGCTTGTGTAGGAAAATAATCGAGTCGGTCGATTAATTGAGTTTAACAAATAATCGATTATACTCGATTTATCGGGAAAAAATGATCTACCTAATCGAAAATCGATTATTTTTGGTCATTCTTATTTCTCAGGGCAATCTGCTCGTACTTTTCAATCTCGTTTTTTCTTTTGTTTTGCCTTACATGCCGTAATCGACTGAATTGCTTTACATGTTATACAGACATTCGGGCGAAAACATGTTTTGAAAAATTTGGCGCGATAAATTGGGAAGAAATGAAGAAATTTTCGCGAATCATTGAATATAAGTGAATGTCGATTTAAAAAAAAGGCACAGATTTTCTACAAGAAAATATATTAGCTTAATGATATTATTTCTTAAACGCAAATTTGTGCCATAATTTATTAATAGAACACTTCAAATTAAAACATATGAAGAACATTTTTTTTCAAGTATCTTTCTTTGGTATTACGCAATGCATTTTGGTAGATTCATCTGTTCAGGTAAATTTTAGAATTTCGTAATCAAACTCGAGCCAAATAATTTCTAATACTCTCAGAATTTCAGTAAGTTTTAAAAGTGCGGTAATAATTGTTGTCAACAAGACGAGAGGGGGTGATATTTAGAGAGAAAAAAAACAGGTGAATGTTATTTAAATGATTTTAGTATTCAACTATTTTTAAGTACAACTGTACGAATAAATTAGCAAGGACATGAGGGAAAATGATGACGTGATACCACTTCGTTCAGTGCATATAAATGTGCAGGGGTATGTCACCCTTTAGATGCACTTTTTTGGAAATCCGAAAGATACATTTCTACTATGTTTTTCGATCTTCAAATTGCAGTTGGTCCGATGAAAATGCGAGCAGTAGTTTTTTTTGTTGTGTCAATTTTATGAATTTACAACCCTATAATTTTCATGAATTTCAATCCTCCCATGTAAAGCCGCATATATTTTTATTTACTCACGACCAAGATTATGTTATATTCGGGCCCAATGAATTTTCTCAACTGCGATTATACGAAACTTCAGAAATATCCCTTTCGTATTTTCAGTTTGAGCATGATTTCAGCGCCCAAAAACTTTTTCCGCTCGTGCAAAAATACATACCTCTTAAATTTCGCTGGAGAATAGAATGCTAAAAAATTAGCAGAATCAAAATCGGACAACGAAAGACACTTCCTTGTTAGTAAAATAGTTTGTTCCTAATTCTTTTGATATCGCAGGCTCTATTAAAGCAACAATTATTTAAACCAAACTCAAACGTTCAAATTAGCAGAATGTGATCGGGTCTGACAAACCTTTGTGATCTTATTTGTGAGTACATTTCGTTACGAGTATGAATAAGGCAAAAAGCTTAGCTGTACGAGTTTCGAACCGTATTTTTTATCACGAGAGCCAAAAAATCGCATAAAATTTGCGATTTTGAAATTAAAATGCTAAAAACTATGTTTTTCAGCCGAAAATCTTCCACCTCCACCACCATTTTTTGTTTTTTTTTTTTTTTTTAATGACTAACAAGTAAAAATTATAATTAAATGGTTTGGCATCGACAGACTTTCCTCGCTTTCATCATTCAGAATACTAGTTATTCATGAAAATATAGGTTGTTTAGCAATAAATGGACGAAAAACGAGATACTTACATTTTTCGCATAGGTGAATAATTGGATAACATTGATGAAAAAACGGAGCGATCTCCGTTCTTCGAAATAGCTTGCATGGTTCGAAAAAAGGGTTGTTTCTGCGGAGCATCATGTTCAGCAGTACAGGTCTTGAAGATCCTTTGGAAATATTGATTGTGCGCGGAATTGTAAACGTTTTTTCAAATTGACAATTGTAACGCTTGTAGCGTTTTTCGGTTTGTTGACTGAATATGAGACAAGTTGGAACAATATCTTTGCCTTCTATATCCCTGTGGAAATTTTAACTGTCTTGATATTTCTTTGAGAATTCCGGACTCCATAATAATTACGTGTATCCATAACTAAAAAACCCGATACAAAGATGATTCGACTCGAATCGGATACAATCCCGATTATCAACAGAGCGACATTTTAATTGGATTAAATAGATAGGATTAAATATTTGTGTGTTATTATTATACAATGCGTTCGCTACTTCGAAGCCATAATAAACAATATTTTTTGTCGGTTTTAATTTTTTTGTCCAAAAAGGCACAGCAGATGAAACAATATTTTTCGCTCTGTCTGCCGATACGTGCATTATCTTTCAATTATAAAAATAACCTTCATTCATTTGGTGGAAACTTTGAATATACAATAATAACTGAGGAGTCTCTTACAAAGATAATTTGCTGCATTCGTGGAGTTTATTATTTCCAAAGTAACGTCTTTTCCATTTAACTGTAAGATTTTATCGTAATGGCTGATTGCAAAGTGTGGCATTTAGTTATTCTGAGAACCTTTAACAGTGTTGAACGCCTATAATTACATATAAACATAATTTTTGAGTATAAAGCGAAGTAAATAAACATAAAACTACCTTTTAGCTGTGTAATCGTCGATTATTTGCAGACTTTCCCATGTCAATAGCAGCTATTTAGATATCTGAAACAACCATTGCAATAGCGTGGTTCCCTCCTTTCCTTAAAGGCTGAAAACTCAACCATGATGATTGACTTTCGATAATAAGATTTAAGAAACGAAAAAGCCACTTTCGGAATTTTAAAACTTTTTGGTTAATGGTCTGTAGTCTTATAGTAGTCTTATACGTACTAAACATCTTTGAACGGATTACACTTTGTCTATAGTACCTTGAAAAGGTTTGACCCTTTCATACATACATTTTCCCTACATATGATTCACTAGAAATTTTGCATACATGGACTTTTGGGGTTGCTGATTTCGAATCTGAACTCGAAATTCGAACACTCAAAATTGTGGATCCAGTATGACGGACAAACAAGAAGAACTAGAAGAAAAATTGTGAAAAATTTTGCAACATTTTTTTGTATATATTGAATTTGTTTAACAATTGGCATTCGGATTTTCATGGTAGATTAGCAGAAAATGCGTTTTGTCGTGGAAAAGTAAAAATTTCGACCATTTTTTTACATGTGCTATTTTTGGGGTAAATAAATAAACATATTTAATATTTTCTTTAGACTAAGAAATTTCGGAGGATATGTGGAACCAAGAAACTCGGCAGTTGTTACCAAAAACGTAGTTTAATAAATAAAAAAGCAGAAAAAAAAGGTGGGACGCTCACTCATGCTGCATTTGATCGAATGTAGGATCGCGAATGAGACTATTCTAAATCAACTATGCGGTAAGGAAATACATTTTTGAGTTTGAAGTTCGTGACTGTGTTTGTTGTATGATTAAATTTTCGTTGATTGAAACAGTCAATGATGACAAGATGCAATTCGTAGAGAATGATGCTTTTATTACGGCGTTTCGACGTTACGACGAAATACATTTTTGTGCCCTCGAACCGTATTGTTGATAGTTGTACTTACAAATCTTACAATAATATTATGTATTATACTGACGAATTGAAGAGCGAACGCATCCCCGAAAGTTGACTTATCGTGTAATGAACACGTGAAGGTGATTGCATAATTGTACGATTTTAATTAGGTGAATCATCTTCACGCGTGTGATCCGAGCTCCGTTCCAAATTTGGGTTGAGTTAAGCATGTGCACGTGTTGTCATTAGCTCTGACATAAGTATTTCCTACAAGTATTATAGCCGAGGATGAAACGCACATATCGGCGCCTACTCGAGGTCTCGAAAGAGTCTCGCTGCTTCCGTAAAACAAGAGCAGGACCTCGAACGACATTTGGATGACCCTGTACACCATACAACCTCATTCTACACAGGATGTCCGCATGTATGCGCAGAGGTATAAAGCTGTTTTATTGTCGCCGATTGTTACGTTCTTTTGCAAGCAACAGCGCCTCTGCGTATCTACGCGGATACTATCGCCGCGCAGGCCGACCTAACCCAAAGTTCTACTCAAAATCAGCCTCAGACCGCGAGAGCCGTGGCGCTGTTGACTGCCGAATTGGTCTGCTCCGGCCAGTAAATGATCCGTTACTATTGTGTAGCAGAAGGATCTACACATGCTTGAAAAGTCCGCCCGGAATACAGAGCGATTTTGCACTCTGTTCGGGCGAAGTCACGCCGCGTGCTCTGTGTTACCTGTCGAGTGCGCGTGTCTACATCGTTATTCGTGATTACCGCATAACTGTTTCGTGTGTTTTTTTAATTTAATTTCATTCAAGTCGGTATCATTGTTTTCATTTTAAACTAATCGATATATGAAATAGTATGGTATCTCGTGACACGTTTCTTCTGACACTAGCCTTAGTGTCCGGATTTTTGGTTGTTTCTATGGATGCTCAATCCTGGGGTAAGTGAATGGTCGTTTCACACACTCAGTCAATTTGCCGAAATACGAATACGCACCTTGCATCTCACACAGGCGTAAGCCGAAAGTGGCCATTCGTACCGTCCCGGCGGTCACGTACACGTAGTATATGGTTTAGCTTCAAATAATGTGTGAAAATGATTAAAAAAACACTGGTTAGTCTATCGTGATAGAAATTCTAACGGTTGTCATTACGTAGTTACCCGGTATTCGACTGTTCGACGGTTAAAATTATTTATAGATGCAATGCCAAAGGATTGGTGCGAATTAGTGCACCGAACTCGGACGTGACTCGAAATTTGAAAGTTTCAACCTCATATACCAATATACCTGTGCTCAAGCGGCGGCATTCGTTATCGTGCGATAAAAAAAAACACATGTCGTCACGTAATCTGTATTTCCAATCAATATTGCAATACGTTCGTTCATAGATAATTATTAGCCGGCCGAGTGGGACATTCTTTTTCTCTCCTTTTTATGTTTAACTGTTTCATTACGTAATATAAGAAATGAGTCCCAACGACGTAACCTTTGTGTAGATTATGGATTTACTTCGTAATATCTTAACCCGTGATAATCGGTGTATAAACAGACTTGATAAATGAGCCGAATAGAATCCGATTTCGTAAATAGTACGTGTAATCTGTATGTGTGTACGCGAAATTTGTACACATAATATTGTATCGTTGTTATTTCCTAAAACGCAAAAGCTCACCATTTCTTCATTCATTCGTGTTTATTATGGCAGATTTTTATCGGGCTGAAGTTTTTAACGTTATTGTAATGATGCATCTTTAGACAAAGTCGTTGTTTCGCAACGAATAACCTGAAATTTAGCAAAGCGTTAATACAGCATCATCAAACTCAGATTTTGTAATTTCAACTTCTTCAGTTATTCCAAACGTGCGAAATAATAATTTTTTGTTTCATCTTTTCGATACATTAACGTTACTAACTTCAGCCTTGTAGATTATTACCTATCTTGTTATGTATTACGTGCAACACTAACCACAGAATACACGGAAAGAATTAAATCAGAACGATAAGAATTAATGCTGAAGGAATTTATTTTCACTATTAGCCGATTCTTCAACCTGCGCGCAATTTAGAATTGATGGAACGGAAATTGACATTGTAAAGAAAAATAAAATCGCTGAATAATTCACTAGCGTTTACCATCGACATATATATATATATATATATATATATATATATATATATATATATATATATATATATATATATATATATATACACATTATACATACATGATCAAGTTCACTTCAATGCGTAATTTACATTTTGTGCGGTCCGAGTGGTAGGAAATTTTTCAAGTTTTGATCGATATGAATGTATGTGCCTCTTATTTAGATGTGTAACACCATAAACTACGAGGGAAAGATGAAATTATCGTTAGTTGTAAAAACTTAATAAATATCACATAGTCATTATATAAACTGCAAAAAATCCCTTCTAAATATTGGCAATCCTTTTTTCTTTTGCAAAAGTGCCGGAACATATAACACACTAATACAACACAAATGCCTATAATAATAACAATACTAATATCTGCTTAAAATGAATGCAATATGAATTATGTATTATACATATACCTGTGACCGAATGACTACATATGTAATATATACATCGTGGATTGTACAGGTCATTTTATTTTTTCCTTGGAATTGCCACCTTGATAACTCTAAAAACCGCCAGTGAAATCTGATTATACTGTGGTCTTTGCGGAGGAAACGAAAATGGCCTGTACAGTGAGCTTTTTCTGCTAATTGGGTTAATCACGTGTGTAGATATTTTGATGGACGAATTATTTATGAGGAAAAAAAATGTGTGAACTTGCCTTATATTCACGGATAATACTAAATACGATCTAATTATCGATAAAGGTCAAAAAAGGTAGTTTTTTCATTCTGAGAGTTAATAACTGATAAGCAACTGGCTGAATTTTGCTTAAGAAACGAAGTTGGATCCTCTAATAAAATCTTACGCATCATAGGTTAAACACCTTGCATTATACACGCTGTTATATGATATGCATTACAATATATAGGCTGACTGCGCTATTACAAAAAATAAATTCCACTAACTCGATGGTAAGAATTGACAAAAGACTTATACATACTTATTCAGTTGTTCATGAATGATACCTACTACAGTGAACCAAGTTTAAAAATGACGCTTTTGAATCCTATGCGAAGACATGGTTTAAACGAGGCTGAAGTTAATAACGTTAAGGTATCGAAACGTTGAAACAAAAATTACTATTTTGCACCTTTATAACACCTGAATAAGTGAATTTACAATATCTGAGTTTGTTTATGCTGTATCAACAGTTTACTAAATTTCAAGTAATCCTAAAGTTGCAAAATAACGACTTTTTTCGAAGATGCATCATCAACGTTACAAACTTTAGCCTGGTTCGTTTGAATAGTATGCGCTTGCGTATGTTGGCCCAAGTTATAAGGATAGATCGCTCGCGAGTGCTCACGTAACTTCAGTTTGTATTCTCGCATCTGAAATGTATTCCGAAATGAGCTGCCGTTACTGAAAATTTTCTTTCAGTGAAACCGAGCTTACCGACAATCCAGCGCAACTGGAGAGATAATGCACCACAATCCGAATCATTCTTCGGCCAATCAGGAAGTTCGAAACCCAGTAGAACGTCTATTTATCTATATGAAACCCAGTAAGGGAGTATACCCTATGTGTATCAGGGTATTGAATAACCACATTAAGCTTACATATATATGGGACATTCCATGCCAACTCTACATACGATTGATCTTGACCATTTCTGATTGCGTTAACTTTTCTTCACATTTTGGTATCCATTCAAATCAGCACCTATGATTATTTTCAGACTTTCATTTCAATCCCAATTCCGGTCATAAATTTCAAAACAATTTCAACCTTATAAACTCAACCCTTTGAATCACTCGTTATTGTGCTGAGACAATTTTTATAACAAGATTGTATTCGATGGTTATTGGCGTGGCTGATTACGAATCTGAAATCCGAATTAAAAAATTCAAGATGGTGGATCCAATATGGTGGACGAATATTTCAAATTAAATCAAATCCCATCGAAAAATTCTATGCACTGGTTTTTTCGGGGTCGCTGATTACAAATCTGAAATTACCTTAAAAAAATTCAAGCTGGCGGATCCAATATGGTGAACAAAAATTTTAATTTGATCGAATTCGATTAAAAAACTCTGTGCAGGGGTTCTCGAGGTCGCTGATTACGGATCTGAAATCAGATTTAAAAAATTCAAGATAAAGTATTCAAGAATTCAATCAGCGACCCCGCAAACCACTGCACAGAGTAGGCATTGACCGGATTCGATCAAATTTGAAATTTTCATCCGCCATATTGGATCCGCTATCTTGAATTTTTGCAATCTGATATCAGATTCTTAATCTGCGACTCTAAAAACATATAACTTATGTGAAACATGTATATTCGTGGAGGGGTAAGTTTATCAAAAATTAATTATTTCTTCAATTTTCATTTTTTTTTTTTGTCAATCAATTTGTTGCTAACAATAATAATTTCGATTATATTGCAACAATTATTCCTGGATTTTGAAAACCTATTAGTATACTATCAGAAATAGCAAAAAAATATTTTGAAAAGTTCTTAAATATACAAAAATGGATATAAAATAGGTGGTAAGGATACTTACCACTACGACTCAAAGCATTAAGATGCCTAACGGTGAAAAGAAGAAATATTGTCAACAGTAAGCATACCATTTTCTTCTACTGCAATCGTATACTTTCACAAAAAAAAATATTCGAGAAGTTATTCAAAGAGCTTTCGAATGTTAATATATTACTTTGAAAAACTGGTGATTTTGGAAAATTAACGACGGAGCCAGGAATCGAATCTGGTATCTAGAGATGCTTGACCGGAGCTTTACTCCACTAGATCACCTAGCCGCCCTGACTCTGTTGTCGTTAATTCCTCTCATCACCAGTAAGTTCAAATTTGTTTTCTTGTGCTTTGTATGTGTGAATAGAAATCCAACAATGAATTTTCTCGTAACTAATGATACTGCACATCCGCATATCGTTGATTAGACGGCTTTGACCGTCTTGCGTGCTTCCCATCAGAAGCGTAAGATTCCAACATGTAAACATTCATCTACATACATTCTTACATCAGGTGCTCCAGAGACGAAAACTTTCTATTCGTTAATATATTACTTTGCGGAGAAAACAAGTTTTTTCTTCAAGTGTAATACCTTTGATTATCTTGATAAAAATATGTATATGATTTTCATCTGAACCCCGAATTTTCAGGACTAACAATGAGGCCATCATATGATTCAAATACCTTCGTCCCAATATTTTACAATATACCAAAAGATGTTTATTCGTTACCAAAAATAAAAAAGCAGGTATCTACAAAAACTATTGAAATCCAGATTATTGTCAAGCCGATTATAATATTTGCTTGGATGGAAAATTTCTAATTAATTGATGCTATTCATATTGCACATGTAAAGGATTTTATGAGAGATTTTGGAAAGGTTGAAAAGAGTCAAACTCCAAATGTTTAGTTGGTCGTACTTCGCGGGCATTTCTAAAAAACACTATATAACATGAATTTAAACACGTTTTTCTCTTATTCTGTTTTTATGCATAAATATCTACAATTAATTACTGGCCCACCAAGTACGGCCAACTGAAAATTTGGTGTATTACTTTTATATCTTATCTTCCAAATCTCTGTTGAAATCCATTACAAGTGTATCAATTGCATCAGTTGATGATCAATTTTTCTTCTTAGCAAATGTTATAATCAGCTGAACAATAAGATAGATTTGATTAGTTTATCATTATTTTTGTACAGGAATGAAACATTTTTGTAGACACTTACTTTGGTGTTTTGGGAAATGAATGAAGAATTTGTGGTTTAGCATAAAGTACTGCATCATCGAATACTGATAAAAGTAGAAAGAATTGGAGTCACATACAGAGTTCAGCTCTATAATAAGATACATTTTTTCGAAAATATCAATGTGTCACTCTATCCCGACCTTATCTCATTAATGTGTGGAAAATTTTCGGTGTCATAGGTCAAATATAGTCAAATCAATTATTTGACGTTTCGGCCCTGAGGGGGGCCCTCTTCAGAAATAACTATAATTTACTACGAAAAAAATTATTTCAGATTATAATCATACGAACATAACAAAAAGAACTTGAAGAAGGGGAAAAACTTACAGTGAAATACAAAAACCTCAAATGGAAGTGAAACTTCCATTACGGAAGAACGTTGAAAACAAATATTAAATTGAAATTTAGAAACAAAGTGACGTACAACCGTGAAACCTATTCAAATGAATTATTGAATATGTTTTTCGTATAAGTACGGTTCCAGGAGAAGAAAACCGTATACAGTGCAGTCTCTCAATAGGGCCGCTTCCTCGCCTTCGTACCATAAGACTTCTCTGTAAGTCTATGCTTCGTACTCGGTTGCTATCCACTACTTCCCGGCCCAAATTTATCTATGAAGTACAACTCTCTCTCAATAAGGACGTGCAGCAAATGCAATGGTTCTGTCATTTCTATTACCATATAAACAAACTTATTCCCATTTAAACACACAATCTTTCATGTAAACCGTTTACATGAATAATTACGTATACAAAAACGAAACGGATGTGTTAATGAAATATTGACACACAAGCATTTTCCCAGGCTAAAATAAAATGAAATGGGAGTCTAACCGGTGTAAACAATGTATCCGCGCGTGTATGAGAGGTCGGCCTTACTGACAATGAGAGAGTTTTCGACTTTTTCGTGATGTGACGCTTGCGCAAAGGTACTGGGGGGGGGGGGGGGGGCTCTGATTCCTCGAAAATCGCTTCCCCTCTTGTACTGTTGCGTCCTTGTTGAGAAAGTGCCCTGTATATTTTGCTCGATATGTTGTCTTATCTTTTACAGCGCAATCTACGATGTAAAATATCAAAGGAATTAGCCACTCCATGTTTCTAAGTTCTATGAGTAACCATATACTATCTAAAGACATATAATATTCTCTACCAGATCAAGGGGCAAATTGTAATTCAGACAATTTGCGAGTAGTAGTTGGTAACGCTAGCTTCGCTAAGTTCCTCGAACGCGTGTGATAGAAGCAGGCAGAACATCGTTGATGATGATGTCAGTTGATCGGGCTGGAATTGAAAATGCACATTAACCGGTTATTCTTATGAATGGTGATAGCGCACTATTCAGATTTTTTTCATATGCAAACACTGATGAAGCTAATTGTATTTAGTAGAATAGGTTTATTTAAAGTATTGCAGTACTCCTACGTTTACCGACCGAGCAAGCTCACCCTTTTCCTGCGCGCCGAAAGCGCAGCCGGATTGGGGAGTGGGGGAATAAATCTATAATGTATAGAGTTTGTAAACACTTTTTTTCACTGAGAAAAAAACGTTATTGGATTTGATAAATATCAATTTATCATAATAATCCATGCGTTTGTATAGTCCTGAGAGTACATTTATTTAAAACGACAATTTATGTAGTTTTTAACTTAAAAAAATTCGTTTTTAGGATCAATAAAAAATAATTTAAATGAATTAAGTAGAGATTGAGCGACATAACTCACTGAGTTACTCTTGTGGTTTGATATTTTTATCCAAGCGCTGCATGCTTCATGTAAAACAAATTTTCTCTTCACTGAAATGTTTAGAAGGACCGATGGGATATTCTTCCGATCAAAGAAGATATGGCTTTGTACAGAAATAACTAAAATCACAACTCGGTTTTTGGATAAAAAATGTATTTACGTAATTCAATGATTCCTTTAATATTTGAGTGTTAATATTTCAGCGAACCGATGTGTTCAGCGGTTAAAGTACTATTCTTTTACGAATTAAATAAGGTTTGTTGATTCAAGCGAAGTTGTCGTTCCGAAATTTCTAATTTAATCCTAGGAAATAAATATGTACTTGTTTGAAGTACATTAAACTCGAAAGCATATAACATTCAAATCAATGCATCAATATGTTTATTAGTTTCAATTAAAAAGTGGTTGTCCTGAGTGAGAAATTGTTTGAACCAAATAATCTGGAAGTAAAAAACAATTAGTTGTTTGGTTCGATAACTTTTTTTCGCAGTGTAGCATTTGTTCGCTGTGTTCGGCTCACGTAAAACTTGTGCATGTGTTGGTCTTGGTGTTGGCAACGGCGCATGGCTTTGCCCTTTCACCAGACTCCCTGTATGCACATATTCCAAGACGATATTCACGAATCTCGAGATTATTTATTGTGTGCCAAACCACACTGAAGTTGCCCGTTTGGTAAAATCCTAACAACAAGATAATTCATGAACGTCTGTTATTCTGACAAGTACCCGATTGGCGATTTTTAAAATATTTATCGTTAGCTGCGCTTGTAGTGCTAGTCCAAGTGCTAGCATTTGGAACTACGGAGCGGGAGGACTCCGGTTCGAGCCCCGGGCCTGTCAATGAGATTCTGAACGGCAACTTGTAAAAGTGTAAGACGGGTCACCCCGTTCAGGCGCCGAATTGGTGTTCGGTGATTTGAGCTCGAGTCCGGCTACACCCAGACAATGTTTTCGTCAGTTTCCCTTGTCCCCCGTACGAATGCTGGTGTTTCTACTGCGACTGCTAGCCTCCTGCTTTCTCTTCTCTTCCTGCTTCAATCTAGAATTTAAAAAAATGATTGTAAACAATAAAGTCTACATTGTGCTTAAAAATGGTTAGTTAAAAAATTAATGAATTTGTTTCAAAGTTGTAGGTACACTAAATTTTGGGTAATGTATCGAAGATACTTTCAATCAGTGATTCCTGGAATATATACATACGTTGTTCCTTTCTTGCCTCGTATTATTCGTGATACTTCAAATTTTAGGTAAATATTCTACACATGATCGATATTTTGAAAATTCCAGAGTTGTCTTACACCTTAAGCTCTGTGGGATGAAAACGAGCCATAGCCACTGGCGAATTAATAAATGCGAAAAACACGGGGTCCTCGTTTCTCCCCCGTTGGTCCCAACGGCCCCAACTTTCACAGCAAAGCGTTACGTTGCAGTTGATTAAATGTTGGGCGGTAATTCCTGATGCTCGATTCGGTTGATTGTCGGATATCAAAGAGTTCGCGCCTTCCAATAACAGACGGGCTTAAACATCTTGTGAGATTTCAGAGTAAAATATGTCTGACACAGTTTAACTCTAAAATCTCACTTGTAGGATATTTTTGCATAAGTTTTCATATGATACTCAGAGACGAACCTAACAATGTGTGACTCCCGAAAACCGCTTATCATACACGTCTTATTCTTGTGAACAAATGAAGCATCAAAAATAACATGAAAATAACGTACTGTGTAACAAAGAGGCAAACTCGGTCTTTTCGTGCTGAGCGTAACTTTGCAATACGAGTCGTGGGTGAGCTCAAGGCGAATATTGCAAATACACCAGGAGAAAAGACCGTTGCCTCCTTGTTGCACACGATTTTTTATATAATAATAGTATGTTACGCGTTTTTTTCACGACGCACAAAATTGAGGTTAGGGTCTGGTAACGTCAGAGTTGTTCGCGACAGCGCATGCACGCAGTACTGAACCGCTTTAAAGTCCAAGGAGTGAATAGTGGTCGTTTCAGTACTCTGTGCATGCGCATTCGCAGCTCACTCCACCGTCATAGAAACGGGTACTTTGTGCACGGAAAACACGCATGGAAAAATGTGTAAAAATGCTCGTGTTATATAAATGCTATTTTTCCGAAAAAAATCAGTCCTAGTGAAATTCGGGGTAAACATACCGATATTTTGGTGTATATTTTTATGTTTTGAGGGCTGCTGAAAACGAATTCGAGAAGCGTTTTTTAAAATTCAAAATGATGGACTAAAATCCAAAGTTACTTGACTTGGATAAAACTCGGTACACGGAAGCTTTTCGAGGCTGCTGATGAGGAATTTGAACTCGAAATTTCGAAATTCAAAATGGCGGATCTAATGTGGTAGCCCACAAAATGACAAATATCGCTCTGGCTTTGAAATTTTTATAGGGATTTTTGGGGCCGCTTACTATGAATCTGATATCCAAGTTTCAAAATTCTAGATGGGGGATCCGATATGGTGGGCGAAAAATCAAAAATATGCTTTTTGACCGTAACATTTCATATCTTACGGTTTTTTGGGTCGCTAATTAGTAATCCGCTATAAAATTTTCAAAGTCAAAGATTGCGAGTGGCAGAAAAATTAGTTGGACAGAAAAATCCCTGTATAAAAGAGTTGAACGAAATATTGTCTCTAAAACGTTGAATACATATTTCAGTTACATTTTCTGAAACGTGCCTAAAACATTTTTACACGCATGTAAACATTTTTAAAACATTTGCACCTGTGTGAGTCATTTATTAAATTAATACTTTTATGAATATATAATTGACTTAAATTTCTACAGTGCATCGACTTTGTACTGTTGACTGACGAAGCGTTTTTTATGTTTAAAATATTCTAGAACATTCTTCTTTTTGATACGAGGTACTTTTTTTCGACTACGTAGATGTAATAAGGAGCAAATGGATTAATCACAGCCATAGCATTGTTTTATCATATTCAAATCAATAGCTTCAATCAAGACATATGGAATTTTTCTCTCAATTTCCGAGACGGAAAGAGCATGATCCCGTTTATCCATGATATACGTTGGGTATTCCACGAATTCTCAATCAGTAATCCAATATTGAGAAATCGATATGTCTGCTATTCTCGCATCTTAGCCTGCGTGATAAGAAATAGTGTTGATCTGTAAAATATTACGCATTTGACTCTGTCGATCTTTGAGAAGAAAAATGTTCTTATTTCTATGTGTGTAAGCAATTTCGACATTATTCAACGATTTTCACACTTAAATGTAACTTGTGAGAAGAAATAAAAAAAGCGTTTTGATGTAAAAGCGTTCAAATTAAAAGAAAGATTAAATCTTCTATGGGAAATTATCTCTGCTAAAGTTCAGTTTTGACGAAAATACCGTATATTCTCTGCAGATTCCGCAGAACGGAAATCCATTTTTATTTTCTTCCTAAAATTTAGTGTGTTTTTTTAGTGCAACTGAATTTTGTAGATTACGATTCGAAAGGGATGACCAACAAATAATTTTGACCACATTTCTTTTATTTTGTATGTTTATAATTATGCATTATTTTTTTTCCAAATCTTCACTCAAAGTCAGATCCGATTGATCCCATATTATATAATAATAGTTACTTCCAATTACTTTTAGGATATTAATTACTATGTATATAGAACAGTTTTTATCTGGAAAACGAATAGAATTGAAGGTTACATATACGACATATAATATTACATATAATTTTTATTCATTTCCTTAACGTTTTACGTGACTTTTCTAATTTAAGGGCGTCTTAACCCTCAAACGTATCTGTAAGAACTAATGGCCAACGAAGCTTGTCAATTTCTTTTTAAATACTGTTAGATCAACCAAATAACATATACTATAGCTCCCCTAAAAAAAAAAAAAAAAAAACTTGAGTCTCCTCAATTTTTTAACTTTGAGGGAAAATGTGGTATCAAAAATCTGGGCTACTTGATTGTCAGAGTGGTATATTGAATCTGCACAATAAATTACTCCAAAAATATCGAAAGCTGCTGAAGTTATACAGTTTAAAATATTTACTTTATTCCCATTTATTTTTGATAAATTTGATTCTTTCGAAGCTCGTTTCAAAGTGAATAAATTCCACAATTTTCAATATTTTTTGTTGCAATTTGGTCTGTACATTCAGTATAGGTACCATTTTATACAATCAGGAGTTCTAGATTTTTAATATCTCATTTTCTCTCCAAGTTTAAAAATCGACTATACTTGAACTTTTCTTTTATTGTGAGAGAGAGCTATAGTGTACGTTATTTGGTTGATCTGACAGCATTACGAAATAAATTTGAAAGCTTCGACGGCCATTACTTCTTATCAGTATATTTGTAGGCTGAGCCCCCCCCCCCCCCCCCCCCCCCCCTCCTCAGATTGTCCGATGCTCTTTCTCTGTAACTATTCTTCGAATATTTTTTCATTTGCAGCAGTTTGAATTTAGCCTTTTTACAAACTTCACTTTATTATCCGATATTGATGTTTACAGTTTTTTAAAATCTCGCTTATTCGTGAACATGTTGTTACCTATTACTAATTTTGTCGTTGTCATGTAATATTATGATCCAGAGGTATAAGCACGAAAAAACGTATTGACGACATACTGGCTTGTTATCATAACTAGCTGTTGCAAATGTAAATTCTTACTGAAAGAATGTAAATTCGAAAAATTAACGACGGAGCCAGGAATCGAACCTGGCGTCTAGAGATGCTTGACCGGAGCCTTGCTCCACTAGACCACCTAGCCGCTCTGACTCTGTTGTCGTTAATTTCTCTCATCACCAGTGAGTTCGAATTTGTTTTCCTGTGCCCGGTTTATGTGTGAATAAGAAGTTTCTTCTCTCCAAGCACTGTGTATATGGAGGACTATAATGTGTAGATGTTGTGTTTACCCTTTTGAATCCTTGTTTCCGATGAGAAGCCACGTAAGACAAGCAAAGCCCTCTAATGAATGATATGCGGATGTGCAAATCATTTTTTTACGAGAAGAATATTGTTGAAAGAATGTACATTCGAAAAATTGGTGATTTCGAAAAATTAACGATGGAGCCCGGAATCGAACCTGGCGTTCTTAAGTAAATTCTTACTGCTACCATATATATGAGACACATACTTCCTACTTGTAAATTTGACGTTCTGTATGATTTTACGATGAAATCATTCGATGTAATTTCGCTCGCATCTAACCATGTTAAGGTCAAGTACTCCTATCTTTACCGACCAAGCAAACTCACCCTTTTTCTTGCTATATTAAATAATCAAACGAACGTAAAGGGTTCAAATTTCGACAGTGCTCGAGGTCGTTAGACGAGAACTAGGAATTACAATAATTTCGTAAATAAAAGATGCTCTCACAATCAGCTGGGCGCACGGCCGAGCGTTCCGTGGTTGCTCGATCGGTAATGGTAGGAGTACTACGTGACCTTAAGCTTAACGTTGTTGGCAGAGTTAACAGCTGAACATGCCATTATTTTTCAAAAATAAGGCTGCAAAGCTCAGTACTCGAAATCTTGTCGAATTTCGTGAAAAGCTAATACTTTTTCAGCATTATAGATGTAAAACTGTACTGCGTTGGCCACTTTCAAAGAAATTCAATGCGTTTGGCTGCTAGTTTTAGCTTCGTTCTAACCATCGGTCAGTTAGTTGCAATAAAGAATTTATAGTTGCACAGCATTTCGAAAGAAAAAATATTCATCGAATTGCGCCAAATGAAATATGTTCATCTTTTGGAAAATTTTCACTTTTACATGTGGCAACAAAAATGTAGAAAGTTACTTCGTAGAAAGTTATATATCCAAAAAAAATATCGTTACGGATTACTATATACACATTATATCGTCAGCGGAGGATCTTGGTCGAAATTTTTTATTATCACAGCCATATAATTCCTTTGGTATCATGGACAATATCAACATCTTTAGTAAATCAAAAATGGAATATTTCTATTAATAGAATGTTAAACGAGGATATTCAACTTTAGATATTTGTTTAGGGTTTCATTGGCGATAGATTTAGACTTGTAAGACTCTTGTTTTGCGTTGTCTCGGCTCCTAAAGAGTGTATCTAGTAAATTTAAATAAATCGATGAACTCGAAATTCCAAAGAATGGAGTACAAATTATTAATAATTCAGGTAAATAGATTTTGTTTCAAATTTGAGTATGTCTAGAAACTGAATTGGTTTCGATCATAGAATTGATCACTTTGATAAAATAGAATTGAACCTTTTATTTCATCTACAATGAGGCGGGAAAGTTCAATCATTCTTTACTCTCACTTGGCCATATTTTATAGAAATTCTTAACAAAAAATACGTATTTTTTGCACAACAGATAGAATTTCACTTTGCGCATCGGTCTAATTAAATTACCTTTACATTTAAATGTAAAATTTAAACGTAAATGCAAAATTTAACCGATTAATGAATGAGAAACCAACTCATAGAAAACACTGTGATTATATTTTCGTAATAATGAAAATCTGAAAATTCATCACGTAAAATTGAAATGTAACTGGCAATGAATTATTTCTGGCGATATTTTCTCCTGTCTCCTTCACCGTCAATTTTCCAATGCTGAAAGTTGGTTTGTTGTAAAGCAAAATGTTGTAACAAGTGAATTTACAAGCATCTACACATTTTTGTGAATAAAATACACAAAGAGAGAAAAATACAAGAACAATACTTATTGCCAGATCAACACATATAGGCATAATAGCTTTCAAGGTGACGATTTTTGATATAACCATACTAAAATACTGACTAAATGTATTTTTGAAAATCGGCCTCACGATCAGAGGAGGACTTACGGAGAGCTCGTCTATTTTCAAATGTCTAAAATCATCTGTATCAACCTTTAATTCATTATGTGTTTCAGATTTCGCTGTAGCAATTCGTAATCGAATTGATTTTTATTCACGAAATGGAACGCTGACTTTCAATTTGACAGTTGACAAGGATGCGACGCTGAAAGGCCTTGCCTATGATTACGACACTCAAACAGTGTACATGAGTGATTCCAAAAATACAGGTGTTTTCATGTACAGTCATAAGCTGGGCGACAAATCTCCCGTACCATCGTCTGTACTAAAACGTAAGTAGGATTAAAAATAATAATTTGAAATGATCATGTATGTATAATCCATGTGTGAAACAGATTTACTATTATGATATACATCGAAAAATCTCCCAAACTTTTATCTTCGAAGTCTGATGAAGTGTTTGAAAGTTGAAATAACTTCAAGAATCCATTACTACAAAATCTGCAAGTATAAATTGACTTGGGAAATAATCAACACAGGTTTTTATAGCCCGCCATTATTTCAGATTGATGCAAAAAATAATGGGGATATGATGACTGCTTCTTTTCTTGCATTTTCAATTACGACTTTTTGGCACGTCACGTTTATCATTTCTATAGCAGGTTATAAATTGATGTGGACCTTACTATAAAGAAATTATTCAATTCTCTGAATCTTGGCATCGCAATGTTTATCACATTTGATATCTGATATTTTCAAAACTCATACAGTCTGAAATTGAAAAGTTCAATACACGATTGGCAACTAGATTAAAAATTGAAGAGTCGATCAATTTGTAAAAATACTTATCGGATTTTAAAATGAAATACTGAGATCTTTAATAGAAAGTCCAGTAAGGTAAGGCGAATGAAAACATCAAAAAATAGAGCCAGAAATGCGAAAATTCATCGAAATTCTTGAAACCATTTTAATGTTGAAATTTGAGTTTTAACGCTTCTACAATATAGTAGGTTTACAACTTTATAAAAACTTATATCCGAAGTTTGTTCAATGCATTTTTAATAATAAAGACGATTTGTGAGTTTAAAAGGCTTGTCCATTTTATTGTTAGCTCGAATAGCAAAATTTCTCCACTCTGTAGACATTTGACCTGGACTCCCTGTACTTTTTTGAGTTAGGTGCAGTCAGCTTCTATCTACTGACAAGGAAGGTATCTCAGGTGGATCTGTCCGATTTGAATTCTTTTGTAATATGTTTTAGTACACTAAAAATTAAGTGACACGTGTTTTTTTAAATTTGCTATTAAACACTTCAAGGGGGTGAAGCCACCCTCCAACGTAAGGTATGTCTTTTTTTTACTTTGCCATAAAAAAAACTTGTAAAGACCACTTTTCTTACATGAATTATCGTGAACACCATTTAGGCAAAGTTTTTTCTTTGTCTTTTCTGTATGCGCAGGCTTTATCATGGTCCTAGTTAAATCATAGGCCTTATGATTGCCTAAAGTTTGAAAAGATTCCATTACTCAGAAAAAGTAAGAATTGTCAGATACCATCTACCGTGCTTGACACAGGCCCGGCATGTCAATAAGTCCGTAGTGGAAACGATACACCTACCTGCGAGTTACCAACTCAAATGACAACCCATAAGTGAGTAATGGGTTAAACGGTAGAGGATGCCTCATTCCTACACGGTCAATCCTACACAAAATTGTCCTATACGTATTTCAAATTACGCGTGTTCGAGGCACCCATCATTCGAATCACAAAGGATCGTCATACACAGTCCTGTCCTGAGGTGAGTGTCCAAGTTATTGAACCTGTCCCAATTATTGACCTTTTTTGGTTGTATCTGTTCGGTCCTTAGTTCTAAAATTGCTAAAAAATAAATTTGTATTGCCTAACCCTCTAACAATTGGTCTTAGTCATCAAGAAATTAATAATTTGTACCATCAATTTATGATTTTGGAAAATAAAAAGTGCAATAATTGGGTCTAAACATGTCAATAACTGGTATACTTAAATTACACCGTTCATTCCTATGGCGTGCAAATCTGAATAACTCATTTTCAGTTACATGTTGTGTCGAGTTCAGTCAAGCAGATTCTTATTTTTCCACTTTTTATGAGAATAAATTTGACTTTTATCATACCATTGCTACAGTTTCTATGAATTATTGTATTCCCTTGCTATCCGAAACTACACACACACATAAGATAGGAACTACGCTGTCTTTATCACGGCTGTCAAACCTGCTGCGTAGGACTAAACCGTGTATGGGGATTTTCCTCTATGATTTTAATTATGTGTAGTTCGATCACATGTAGCTCGAATTAACAAATAGTACAATTTTGTGCAGGATTGAACGTGTAGGAATGTAACACTTCTCGACTGGTAGGTGTTCCACAAGAATCTAATGCGCTGTCATTAGGATTGCCTGCTCGCAGGCGGGTCGGTGTTCGACTTCAAGGTTATGTAGTACTACTACCTTTACCGACCGAGCAAACTCACTCTTTTTCTTTCTAGATTAAATAAACGAACGAACGGAGAGGGTTCAAATTTCGACGATGCGTCGCTCCTTCGTAGGAGAATTCAAGAAAGTTACTTATATCCCAAAATTCGTCAAAAAAATGTGTGAGCTTTTGATACGTGTTA
Organism: Neodiprion pinetum; assembly: GCF_021155775.2. NCBI lineage: Eukaryota > Metazoa > Arthropoda > Insecta > Hymenoptera > Diprionidae > Neodiprion > Neodiprion pinetum. Next base: position 24,262,194 of record NC_060233.1, read on the forward strand.
CTATGCCGACATTTCCCGCTATTCCGGGAAGAATAAGGGGTAAAATGAGTTATTATGAGGTTATTTTCATGCAATATTGAGGTCGCTAGACGAGAACAAGGAATTATAATAATTTCGTAAATAAAAGATGCTTTTAGTATCAGCTGGGCGCACGGCCGACCGTTCCTTGGTTCATATTTTGTTGATTTAATATAGGAAGAAAAAGGGCAAGTTTGCTCCGTTGGTAAAGGTAGACGTACTGCATGACCTTAACTATTAGATGACAGGTGGGTTGCCTGTTCATAGGAGCGTGTGACTTCCGTTTCGACACAATTTTCCTGTAGAAAGCCATCGGCGTTCATTCGAATCGAAATAAAAGTCGACATTTTCACAGGAATGCGTAAACACTGCTTGCCTCGATAAGCTTCAAGATCTTGCCGGGGACATAATAATAGTAGTGTTTCTTTGGGAAATTGACTTTTATGATTAAAAAGTAACGTCAATACGTTTATTTTCTTTCCAGCTGAGGAAACCTCGATTTCAGAAGTAGTGGCGATAGTATTCGACCCTCTTCAGAAAATGCTCTATTGGACCGATCAATCACTCAAAGCATTAATGAAAATGAAAGTACCTTCAAAAGAAAATCCTAAACCTACGCCGATTCGGTTGCACAATTTCACAGACCACAATCCTCACGGTATAGCGCTGGATATCTGTAACAGGTAGAGTAAAAAAATCCCCGAAGTGATCGTTGTCGTAATGAGACGTTCTACCATTTCTAACTTTAGTTCGTTTCTTCTACACATATATCTTTCAGTAATTATAAGAATAAATGAAGAAAACGCATTTTTTTCAAATATCTATTGATCATCACCGCAAACCGCGATTTTGATTCGATGGACCTACAAATAACTTGGGGTAGCTAGTAGGAAACAATCAATATTAGCAAACAGTAAACTGAATTTGTGTTGCCAGTCTGTTGTATTAATATTTCCTAATTAATATCGTTCTTACGTTCGTGACCTTTTTTTTTTCTTTTTTTTTTTTTTCAAGTGAAGTAAATTCGTTGAAGTAGGTCGGGTAGAAATTTATGTATAAATGTAATAGTCCGGTCACTCAGAGCCGTATAGAAGGTCTACCCTACGATAATATACGTATAACCAAACGAAGCTTCATAAAAATTGTTGATTTGTTGGTGTATAACGAGGATTTCTTTGAATCCCTGAAAATCACCCCCATTACCCCACACCTGTACCCTACTGAAAATGTTCATGTGATAAATCATAAAATTTTATGGAACAATGTAGCGTGTGATTTTTTACATGCTTTATATTGTAAATTCGATAGAATATATAAGAAATCATAGAATAAATTACAGATGCACTAATCATCAGATATATTAGATGAAAAATCATGTATCATATATAATATATAAGATCGTCTTCTTTTAAATTTATTATCTGATTATAAAACACTGGCGGTAATTATTGAACGTTAAGCGCGCTATTCCAATCACAGTTGGAGATTATGTGAACTCAAACACTACGCGTCATATTGTATACAATGAAACTCTTCTTATAATATTATAAATAAGTTTAATTATGATTCCGACATCTAGTTTTCATATAAATGCGCGGTGAGTCGAACGTTATTTCAGCTTCAAGGGCTATAATCCGATTCCACGGCAATTCAGTAAACATTTGACTATAACATTTATTAATTGCGTTAAGGATTTTTCATATGTTACTACGATCTCCAAAAATCTTCCAAAGAAATTGTCAAGCTTATTCAATCTCCCGACTTTACCCTATACATTTTTTTTCCAAGCACTTTTTGAGTTGAGAGTTTTGGTCTAAAAAGAAACAAAAAATTATAAATCCAATGTGTTGGAAAAAGATTGTAAAGAAATCGTTAGTGTTTTAGACAAGAGAAACAATTTGAACAATTAGAAATCAAATCCACGATGCGGTATATACTATAATAGATTTGGATCAGGAGTCAAGATAGAAAAATCAATTTGAAAAATAGGAAATCGAATAACAAAGCATAAAAAAAACATTCCTTTACTCTGAATCTTGCGTGCAAAATGTTTTATTTAAAATTCACTATATTTCTTTTTATTGTTTCATAAAAATCATTCCGGGTATTTTTCAGATGGGTTTAAAAATACATAGGGTAAAGTGGAGTTATGGAAAAAATTTGGAAATATTTTTTTTTGAGGTTTTCAGGGGTCGTACTAACATGGAAGAAATCCGCAACGCATATTTTGAGCCCAAATTTTCATTATTTAATTTTTCTCCATGTCGAAGCAATTGTCCACACGAGAAAAAAAATTGTAAATAAAAAAAAAAAAAATCAATTTCTCGTCATTTTTGAACGTTGCAAAATTCTTGAACTACACCTAAAAAATTTTTAATTGATTTAAAATTTAGGGAGGGTTCCTCTCTTGTAAAAAACGAACAAATTTTCATACAAGACTGAAGAAAAAATAGTCGCTCAAAATGGGTCACCCCATTACACATTGAAATTATGAATACCTATATTTTTGAACTCGCTTTGTTTAAAACTATAATTGTGTTTTCAGGTACATTTATTGGGCTAACAATGACTTCTCTAAACACAGCATAGAACGATCAAAACTGGATGGTTCTGATAGGAGAGTAATTGTTGATACTGAATTGTATCAAGTTTACGGCTTAGCGGTTGATCATGAAGGTGGAAAATTGTATTGGACTGACGACTCAGAAGGTATTGACTATAAAATTGAGCGCAGTGATTTGGATGGAAATGAAAGGGAAATATTGTGGGAGGGTAGTTCTCAAAAACCAGCTTATATCGCGGTGGACAAGGACTCAGTGTATTGGACGGATTGGACATCAGACGCAATCTGGAAGATAAGAAAGAACCGTAACACCCAAGATAAACCAGTCGAAGTTGTGTCTTACAAAAAATTGCATCTCTTTCTTGCCGAGAGTGTTATAACTCGGGAGAATACTGGAAATATTGATTGTAAAGCTATATCAGGAAGACAAGATAAACTAACAAAAAATCTCATGCTGACAACGCCTCCTGTCGAGTTCCATAATAACGCAACGACTAACACTCCAGAAACAACCCAGTTACACTTGAACTGCCGAAACAACAGCTATTATGATGAATCAACTTCATCTTGTCGCTGTAACGAAGGGTAAAATATTATTTCATTGAAAGTTTATTACTAACTACAGTAACTACATTGATAGTGAATGAGGATGAAGTTAGTAACGACACTGCAACGATGCATGTTTAGGGAAAATTGTTACTTCGCACCTTGAGGCATGCCGGAAATTTACTAAATCATGAAAAACAGAATATACTCATATTTTGCAAAGTCAACTCCTTGAATGACATTATAAAATTGCACAATAATGATTTTTCCATAGTATTTCCCCTGATGTTTCGTTACGTCGACGTTACACTAACTTCATCGTCATGATACTGAGCAAAGAGAGTCAAGTAACTGATTTATTCACTCTTTGTCACCACTGAACATAAATAAATAGTTGTAATATTAGATTACGGAAACTTTTATAGATTCATTGGAGCTTATTGCGATACACTATCCCCATGCAATAATTATTGCATCCATGGAAACTGTACACTTGACAATAAAGGCTTGCCTCAATGTCAGTGCCCGAGTTCGTATGCTGGGGAACGATGTGAGCGATATATTTGCGATGGTTATTGCCTCAACAATGGTTCTTGCTCAGTATCGAATGCAATGCCGTTGTGCAAATGTGAACATTCTCGAGGACCTCGTTGCGAATATACTACAGAATTAGATGAACTTTGCTCTCGATATTGTATGGAAACAGAAAATACATTGGCTAGTATTAACATCACATTATGCAGGTAAGCATTTAAAATGTTTGGAAATAAAATCTGAAATAATTTGCAATTGTGGATTGAAAGGTTTTATTATTTACTTATTTTTTTAAATATTAAAAATTATTTAGTACTAGAAAGTTATGTCAGTTGTTTGTTTTATTATTCGTTATTCTAATCACGTTACGTTTGTTAATTCCGGTAAAATATATTTGAATACCCTCATGCTTTTAGGTGTGGCGAATGGAATGAGACGTTCTCAGAATTCTCCTTTTCTGCCGAACAACCTATATCATCCGCCATAATTATGTGGAGTCTTGTAGCTGTTATTGGAACACTGATAATAGTCGTTGGTGTGCTGAGTTACCACATCCACAAACTCAGACGTCGGCCCAGAATCAGGAAACGTTTTGTTGGTGGCAAGCGTGGGATAACTCAGCTTACATCTAGACCCCAAGGACCAACCGACAGTTACGAAATTTCTATAGAGAACTGCTGCAACATGAACATATGTGAAACAGTAAGTATTCCTGCTTGAGACCCATGGTGGAGTCGGTTCAAACGGAAATACGGCATTTGAAACTAGAACAACCGATGTGATGTATCTGTACTTTGTTAATTTTTGATACCTTGAAAAATTTGTTATTTTTAACTCTTTCAGTCACGCGCTCAGTTTTTTTTTTCGCGGAAAATTCAGGAATTTGCATGGAATATAAAAAAAAGACAAAAAAGAAAAAACAAAGGGTGCCACATAGTGGCTTCTATGACTGAAAGGGTTAATCAATTGTGACGAAATTAACTGTCCCGCATAGTAAATAAGATTACTCATTGCTGGGACGAATTTACGATTCGTAAATAATCTGTCGTTGTGGACGTTGATTGAAGACTGTTAAAGACGGTTATCCTAATGTTTTTGTTTGGTTTTGTGTGTCTTATGGGATTGAGTGTTAAACGTACTGTTAAATGGTTCCTACCGATAAAGAAGCTATCCGATCGCTAATACGGTTTCATGTGGCGCCAGGACCATAGTGGAAATAATACCAGGTGTGCCATTCTGCATATTACCGATCCGGCCAATGAGCGGTTGAGCCGTTAAGTGAGAATGGAGCCGCAGTTTTTAAATATGGTAACATCATTTCTTGAATATCTGCACTTAATTGTGCTGTATATTAAAAATGCAACTGAATATATATGGCAGGATATCATTTCGTAGAGATCATATATGAATGATCCTTTCTTATTGCGTTGTTTACGCGCGCGACGTTTCAGTTTACTGTATTACTAACAGTATACCTATGTATATATCCAACATAGCAGTCAGTATCTATGTATATGTCAGGCCAAAGGCTTAATCACGTGGGATGCGCAAACCAAGTCCAATTTGGACCCCCGTATTGTAACACCTGGTATTCGTTCCACCAAGTACAGGCACATATGTGAATTTGGCATGTGACCTCCGAATTTTTTTAGAAAAATTTACGCTAAAAAATTGCTTCTGAATTGCTCTTAATTCCTCTCTGTTTTTTATTATTTGCTCCCACACGGTTTTCGAAAATATAGAAAAAAACAAAAATGCCTTGCCGGGAGCGGCCAGGTGTTTGGCAGATTTTCGAAAATCGTGGAATTTCTGAAGAATCCGTGTACCAAATAATTGCTCCTTAATTGTTTCCTAACTTTTATTATTTCCTCTTACCCGGTTTTTGAGAAAATCCAAAAAAATGTTTTGGATACTTGATGCCTAGGAAATGGCGTCAAATTCAAACAAATGTTTGAAACAAACCGATAGTTCTTTCAGCGAAATAGGAAGAGCTCCAAATTGCTCCTTAATCGCTCTCCATTGTTCTATTATTTTTGTAGATTGCTTCCACATTGTTTTCAAATAAATCAGGAAAAACCAAACAGGCGGTTTTCGCTTGGCGAAGTCTGGTCGAATCAGATTAAATACGTCGCTTAGACTAATGAAGATATGGAAAATCTGATAAATGCTACTAGCTGTTCCTGAATCGCTGTTAATCGCTCTACAAATCTCGTAATTTTCTCCCTCATAGTTTACGCGAAAATTGGGAAAAACGACACCGTCTCGTTGCGCAGCGGAGGTTCGAGAAGCCGCAGATTCAGACTCGTGTCGGTTTTGAAAAAATTATAATTTCGCCCAACTTCAATATACTCGTAATTGCTCTTCGATTTTATGAGCACTCTTTCAATTCAGTTATTACCTCCCGAAAAATTGTAGAGAAAACTGGTAAACATCAGGGAATATGATTTTTAGATTATGTCGACCAGCGGCGAATCCGAAATTGTATCCGAAACAAAAAAAGGGCAGATTCGGTCCAAGTGAAAATCGCTCCAATTGCTCCTCGATTTTTTTTTTTCACTTATCTACCACGTTTGTCATTTGCTCTCTAATAATTTTTGAAAAAAACTGGAAAAACTACACAAACTCGTTGCGCGGTGCAGTGTCAAGTAGCGGCAATTTGAACACGTGTACCTCATGGAACAATGGTAAGTCGAGACAAGATCTTATGGCTTCTAATTGCTCGTCGATTTCTTGACAACTGTCTACCAATTCTGACATTTGCTTCATCATACCCAGAAAATTGTAAAGAAATCCAGGAGCAATCAGATGCAATTGTCACTTGGACCGATTTAACATTTTTTTGTTTCGGATACAATTTCGAATTCGCTACATGTCGACGTAACCTACAAATCGGATGTTCTGGGTTTTCTGAATTTTCTCGTAAACTGTGATGGAGCCAATTACGAGATTTGTGCGGATTAATCAACAGTGATTCCGAAGCTATCAGTAACAATTATCAGATTTTCCATATCTTCATTAGTCTAAGCGACATATCAAATCGAATTTAATACTTCACCTCGCGAAAACTCTCTTTTTGATTTTTCCTCATTTATTTGAAAACTATGTAGAAACAATATAAAAAAATAATGAGTTAATTGGGAACAATTATGGAGCAATTCAGAGCTTATCGTTATTCATTCAATTAATCATCGGTTTGCTTCGAACATTTGTTTGAATTTGGCGCTATTTCATGGGCCTCAAGTATCCGAAACGTTTTTTTGGGGTTTTTTCGACAACAGTGTAGGAACAAATAATAAAAGTTAAGGAGCAATTAACAGCAAGTAAGAAGCAATTATTTCGTGGACATATTTTTCGGAAATTTTACGATTTTCGAAAATCCGCGAAATACCTGGCCGATCCCAAAAATCCATTTTCGTTTTTAACGATTTTTTCGAAAAACGTGTGGGAGCAAATAATAAAAAATAGAGAGCAGTTAAGAGCAGGTCGGGTGCAACATTTTGGCGCCAAATTTTTCAAAAAATTCGAAGCTAGCGGGCCAACTTCACATAGGTTGTCCAGACCCGCCCAAACCCACTTACCGGCCGAGTACTGGACACGAAAATCTGCCCACGGATAACCGCCCTTAAATTATTCCGTCAATAGTGGTGATATCGAAACGAAACAGCTCCAGTTTCAGTCAGTTAAGCTTTATCAAAAACTGAAATTTTCACCAACCCCTTAGTGCATAAATTATGAAGGAGATGGAATAAAAATTCAACATTTACTCAAATAGTTTGACAGTTTGCACTTACCATAGACAGCAAAAAAATACATTCCGTTAGACGAAGAAATGTACAATTAGTATTCAAAGTTGGTTTTGAGAAAAAATGTATTAACTACTGAAATAAAATTAGAAAGTTCAGCCAAACAGTCAAATATGGCTTTCTGTGCAGTAAGGTGTTAATACCAGTTTCTGAGAAAAATGTATTGAGGGGTAAATGAATCTCGGTATCAATCAACTTAGGATTTAAAGTATTATATATTGAATTGACATTTGTTCCTTTTTCCCCGTCTTACTCAGAACTCTGCTATAGTGAAAATTTGGTTTTCGAGTAAAATTTTAGAAGCATAAATGATGCATGAATTAGAAACGAATTTCGTATTTTTTGACATTTGAAATTTATGGTATTATGACGATGGCACAAAAGAATCAGGTTTTTCTTTGAAAAATCTCTTCACCTTTGTGAAAAAAAAATCGATGAAACGAAAACAATAACTCTCTCGCTGAAGATTATTATTTGAATGCTGGCATTTGCTTAATTGATTTATAATCATTTATTTCACAAGTGTGCGACCTTTATATGGGGCATGTTTTCGTCTTCTTCCTCTGGTGAACAAAAAAAATTTATGTCGATTTTAAGAGTATGTTAAAAGTAGTGATCAACTTTGGGCTAACATGTAAAAATCTTGATGTGTCTTATAGCTTTTGAGATATCAATTTCGTGTCCACAATGGGTTGCCAGAAGGAAATGAGAAAGTTCTAAAAATTAACAATAAATGTTGAATATTATATCGAGGATTAGTGATAAAAAAGCATAACAGCTGTTTTTAGACTCCTGCCAAACCTGTTATTATAAAGGCGTATCAGCAAATTTAACATGAGAGCTCCAAAAAACAAAACATTAGAATGCGTTCAACTAAAAGAGTGCAAGTCACATTTGTTTATCCCACGATGCTACTGATGGCATCAAGTGAAAACTGACAGTGGATCTTTTGCTTTTTGCTGTATCGGAAATGTTAATGAGGACCTTTGTTTAATTAGTTCTTTACGTTTATAAGGTTATATAAAGAATTATACATTATTTTATAATATTTTTCAGTAAAATGCGAGTTAAATTAACGTGGAATACAGACTTAGCATGAAATGAGATTACTTATGATCCTTTGACATATATAGAAAGTTAAATATTTTTTTAATTGCAGTCTTTTCATTATGATTTGGCCAAGTACATAGAAATACGATGCTTTTTACTTCTTTTGTTGTTACAAATCATGCCGCACTACGTCATAATTACTGGGAGTACGAACAGTGCCCTTTAGTGAAATATTAAAAACGATAGGTTCTTGTATGCAGTGGTTTTTGTATTTGCATAATTATTCGTAATTGGCAAATACTTCAAGAAGCTGAAGCCAAACAAATTTTGAGTGGACAGTTTTGTTCACCTCATATAGAAAAGTCCGTTCATTTTGAGCGTTAAATATACATAGGAAAGTTGATGGTAGGTTTTTTGTTGGGCAATGAAAAGTAAATTTCTAACAAAAATCGACCGAATTTTGTCAAATTTTTTTTATATTTTGAAATTGATATTACTAATTGGGGTAGCATAAAGCTGAAGCTTGTGTGTACTGCTTTTCATTAGAATCAAATTATATTTTGAATTTTCAGATCATTATTATTTGTTTTTTTCTATCATCCATTGTAATGTTATCGTGAGCTTGTGATAAACTGTATTATGTGGGAGTTGATGTGTTTTGTATACTGCATGTATTGTTCTATCAGTATTAAATTAAAAAGAGTATTCTCAATTTTCTTCTAGCCTTGTTTTGAACCAAAACTCCGAACTACACCAACTAAAAGTAAGAGTACAAAAAAGGATGAGAAGAATTCGCTCCTGGACAGTATGGAGGGTGCGGATTCTTGCTAGCTGAGACTTATATATTGTACGTTAGACGGCCAATGTCACACGGGTCTTCCTTTGGGACCGTGCAGTCTTAAAATTCAATATAGGTATATGTACATATATTGAAAAAAAACTTAAGTATTGTTGTTAAGTTTGTTAATATGTATGGCGCATCAGCATTGCAGGGTGCATAAGTTTGGAATCATTTATCAGGTCATTGCAAAGGATATATTATCTTTTAAATGATTATTAACCAAAGTAAGTGCAAAGACGATAAAGTATGTGCATACTTTACAAAAATATGTGCACTGTTTCCAAATTTATGATCTGCAGTCTATCTAACTTGGACTGCAATTTTTTTGGATAACTGTTAGTCATGTATGTACATATTTCCTCTCTTAAGATATTCACAAATAGAAGAAAACATTTTTTAAACGATTTTTTTCTGTCCTTTCCGTGCCCTCTTATTTTATTACGTTACTGTAAAGGGCTTGTCAGTAGAAGGGAACATCAGTGACATGACCAAAAACTTGTCAACTTTATTGAAATGTTATAATTTCAATATTTGATTTTAGTCAGTTTTACACACAATTAGGCTTTACATTATTTACACACTTATTATATGATCTGAATATAATTACTGATGTAACTTTTTTCTCCTTGGAGATCATTCGCTTTACAAGTTATAGCTGTCGTTTTTGTTTCAGGTTTTACTTCTTAATTCAATTTAATCTAAGCTGAGCTACGATTTCTCATAATTAAAGTACATCCTTGATAATTTTCGCATTTAAAACAATAGAAACCAAGAACAATCAACCATTTGTAAATGAATCAGAGATTAGGTTCTTGGCACATGTGATATTATACAACCGAATTGAAACAAAAATCTACAGATGTAACTTTTGTAGGTTTTTATAATAAGATCGTGGTGCATTGCACAAAAGTCGTAGAGAAGTATGTTGAGAACGAAACCGGAACGCAAATAACAATAATAAGAATTCCAAAATTCAATATTGAAAGTCAAACGTATCGTGGTGTGAAGCATAGATGCTATTCATGCATCTTGTACATTGATATGGGCACACGAAATAAGGAAGTGTCACAAGGAATAAAAATAGTGAGTGATATAGGATAGGCTTTTAATTAGGTAATAACATGGTTCGATAGATATTAAACTTATTTACTTATTTACTTAATTACTACTGGATAATTTTCAGAGAAAGTTTACGCGGTATAGTCATCAATATATGCGCACATTTTCTCACTGCAGTAGTATTTATATGTACTGCGTAGAGTGCAAGATTACCGCGCATGACTGTATCTCAGGTATACATACCTCGATACATACCTATGTATAGTTTTACACCAAAAATTATGTACCAGATGATAATGAAAGAAATATAGATATGTTTACTAGACAATTTTTTTTAACAATCTTTCGTACACCAATATTGTATGTACAGCGAGAGGCTATTCCCATTTGAAATTAGCTGTATGTTTGGAATCAGTTGGAAGCTGCTCGAAATAAGACCGGAATCATGTGATATTATATTATACATGAGATCGCTTTAGTTGGGCTGATTATGAAATTATAGCTTCAATAGGTTAGAGTCAGTTAAAATCAGTTGAAATCCATTGAAACCAAATGAAATCTGTTGGAAGTGATCTGATATCAACTAAAAACTGTTGAAATGGAAATCACTCGTAATCACATAGGAATCTCTTTGAAATCACTTCGACATTATGCAGAAATCCATCGAAACCGTACAGAATCATCTCGTAATTGTTTCGAAATTATCCTATTTACACTGATTCTGAGATTTTCAAACTCATAAGGCGCATGAGGCCTGCTCTTAAAATAAATATGTACTCAAAAATGTGTTAAATTTAAAAAAAAATTTGTGTGGTCCATCATACAGGATGATAGGTTTTGATCCTTCCAGACAAATATCCCGGGAATGCAAAGAAATACAAGAAAAATATTTATGCAACACTTGGAGGGTTTCAAAGGGAAATGATGGCATTCATATGGGTTGATTTGGGGATTGTGCTATTTTTTAGATTTTACAAAAAAACTTCTGATCTTATATTAGAAACTCGTCTTTTGGGTATGAATAACTGATCGTGAGTTCAAAAACGAATTCAATGCCATGGACATTTTTTTTTTCTCCTCAACCTTACTTTCGGCATTTATTCATTGCCCCTTACTGATATTGATAAGTTTTCTTGCGTACGAATAATTGAAGTGTTTGTCACCAGGTAAGATTCTTTATATCTGATGATATGGTTCGGAGCATAAATTATGATGGCAAACATTTTAGGAAGGGTCGAGTACAATGAATACGTGCAAAAGTGAAGTTACAAGAAAAACATGTAAGTAAAAAAACTTCATCTAAAGAGAATTATTTAAAATATTATCAGCATCGTTTTGTCGATTAAAATCCTTCCAATCTCGAACGTAACTTTTTCTCGTATTTCTTCTCATTTCCGAGATATTCGCCTGGGGCGATTAAAACCGAACACCCTGTGCAAGTACCCATGATATTGAAAAGTACAATTATTTTGATTAGTTACCGTGTGTGTCTTCCCTGTAAAGCAAAAGGAATTGGAAACGAATAAAAAATCATTCGTCACACCGTCTTTGAATTCTGTTTTGCGCGGACTCGAATCAGAAATCAAATATTTCTAGTCTCTTTCTGTTTGAATAGTACTTATCGAATTCATTATTAATCATGATCTATTCGTACAAATGCGTTTATTCCTTTCAATTCGTGATCCGGATTTAGATGCAAACCCTTGTTTGTTCTTATAAAATATATGTGGTCAAGTTAGGTTATAAATTCGGTTGGATCCTGATTTCATCAGAGAGGGTTTCAAATCTCTGGGAAATCAATGGGAGCCATTTTGGATCTGTGTGAATCGGTTCGTGAAGTGAATTCGCCGTAATTCTCATCGAGAAATATACTTTTCGTCATTTCAATTCGAAACAATTCCAGTGCGCAATTACTATACATTTATCTGTTTGACTTCTTAATTCAAAATGATATATAGATACTGATTTGTATTCGTAGAAACATTTTTACAGCCGAAAAAAGTATCTTTGAGCAAAATTAATACAGATGGTACCTGTACGTTATTTCACCGAAAGTCAATTCGATATCCAAATAATGTATATGCAATATGTTGTAATAGAGCTTATCGAGAACAAATTACGTGACAATGATTTTTATTTTATAGTTCTCGAAACTAAGACTTTGCAAACGAAAATTTGTACGTACACTTGTGGACAATGAATCTGAGGCGCCTAATTTTTCACACTAGACAGTTGAGTTGGCAGCACCGGAAACGTACAGCGCCATAGTCGGCCGAGCGCGAAACAAACTCAATCTCAATAAACGTAGCATGGCGTGGATTTCGCTCAGTAAAGTAAGCTATAACTCCGAAGATATTGGTAGTAGAGAAAAATGTTTTAGACAAAAGTTGTTCGTAATTAAAAGATCTACAACTCTGATAATTGGGAAAATTTCATAAAAGTGAACGGTTGGGGAGGAAATAGCGAAAAATGAAAAAAAGTGAGAAAAAAAAGAAAATTTTTGCCTTTCGGAAGTAATAACTGGAAAAATATTGATGTTGTTACGTCCTCCAGACTTCATATTCCTTTCCCACACTCTTAGTTACCTTACGCTCTGTAGTCTACTCTTATCGTCCGCGAGTCAGCAGATTCTTCTGTAACTCGCGGCTAGCTTGCCTTCTACATCCCGCCAAACTAGGCAGATCCATCCTAGCGCTCAAGCAAGACACCCATCCCTCTAAACCAAGACCATGCCTTGCATACCGTTGCATTGACTACTAATAAACAATCATATACTTTAAATCGTTTACCTTCCCTTAATACCGATCCCTTTCTATTCCATTCACTTCCTGCACTGGGAGTAGTAGCACGCGAGTGCATAGTCGACGTGAACGGACCCTATAATAGCCAAATAACACCTTGGCTGGGCGTGGAGTGAGCTCCGATTACCGCTCATCGGAGCCTACGCATTCTACCCCATAACAATGTTAAAAAAAAAGTTCCGATAAAAAAGTTAGTAAATTTAATTTAGAAGAGAAAAGGTTCCTACAATTTTTTGCCTAACACTAACCGTTCTCGAGATCACCGCCGGCGACTTTCAAAATTTTCGGGTATGGAGTTACACTATATTGATGAGCGGCAGAGGGGGGGGGGGGGGGGGGGGTCACAAGTCCCAATACATACTTTTTATTATTTCAATGACTTTATTCAGACAACGCAAATGCAGTACGACGCACCTTGTTTCGCTTTATAAATTCGACTATGAGTTTTTCCCGATTGTATTCAGCGGCTAAGTCCGCATGGACGTAGAGTGTCGCCAAGTTATTCAGACGCAATCGCAACATCCCCGATCTTAGGTATGTTTTTAGACGGCGAAGAGAGGAAAATGATCTTTCTGCCGTACACGACGATGCCGGAATTGTCAACAACAGTTTGATCAACCTACAAAATTCGGACACAAGCTCTGCAATACTCAAGTTTGCTTTTAAGAATGATACGACGTCGTGTAGGGTAAATATTTCAATTTTTCTCTGCTTTAATATATCGAGAAACATGTTTCTGTGCAACAATAATTTGTCAACCTCGAAGTCGTCTCTGTAAAAAGAAAATACCGTCGCACATTCATATTCTCTCCCAACAACGAAATCCTCAAACTTATTAAGGAGAGTCATAGTTTCCGACTGAAATCTGGTATTTAGCGAATCGAGTACCTGATCAACGATATTATTGAAAATATTCTCGAAATACTCTTTTGCCGTGGGAAATGAATTTCAGGCTCGCTTTCCGTTCGAAATTTTCTCGGACGATTTCGGAGTCGAGTGAATTCCGGGTTATCCAAATCGAGCTCTTTTGCGCCAGTAATCGCATCGGCCCACACAGTCTCAAATCCGAATTGCCGTGTTGAAAGAAGAGACTCAACGACTGCCTTCACCTTTTTGTGTGAGTTGTTTTAACAGAGGTCACTCTTCTGCAGCTCAGTGTTAAGAATTTCTATTCTTTCCAACACGCTGATGATGACGGTCAGATGGAAGAAGAAATCAAAACTTTCAAGGTGCTTTAGAAATCCTGAAGCTTTCGTTGATGCAGCACTGTCTATTCTCAGATCATCTTTTGATTACTCCATAAATGATAGAACGGCTCCAAAGTTAGACCTCATACTTTTTAAAGATTTGATCCGCATCAACCACCTAATGCAGAATCCCGAATAAAATTGGTTAACTCCTTGATTACTCCGATGAAATTTATAGCCGATTTAACGGCTTCCATGGCATCTTGAGCAACAAGGTTCGTTGTATGCGCCGAACAATGCACGTAAAGTGCCCGAGGTTCTTCTTCGTGGATTCGAGCCTGTAGCCCAGTCAATCTTCCACTGACGTTGGATGCACCGTCGTAGCATTGGCCTCGTAGAGTGGCAATATTTAAGTTGAAGCGAAGTAAAACATTCTTCATAATTTTAAATAGTGTCTCTGCTCTCGTATTACTCGTTGCATAGAAGCCCATGAAGATCTGTTCAATTGATAAATCATCCAAGACAATCCTGGTGGAAATGGATACGTGCTTCACTCTAGTAATTTCAGCTGTCTCATCTGCTATGAGCGCAAAATAGGCAACCGATTTTATTTTCCTCAAGAGTTTCTGAATTAAATCTTCAGCCATTATCTCTAAGATTTCGTTGACAGAATCATGGTGCAGCCATTTATAACTCGTCCGTTTCAACCATGCTTCAAGCTGCGGAACATCTTCGGCTCTCATTTTCAATAGTTGGATGAGATTAGAATTTTCATCGTTATCCTTTCCTCGCAATGCCAACCCTTGTCTGGCTAAGACGTTGACAGTGTTAAACATCTTTTCAAGAGCTATTCGTGCATCAGCCATCTCTTTTTTCTTTCCGTGTGACAAAGAACTCACAACCGTTGGCTTACTCAAATTGGCTATTCCAGTTAAAGCTTCACGATGCAATTCACTTTTCTCGTGCTTCATGAACCGTAGAACGGCGTTTTTCCACGTGTCAAAACCGTCTTCTACCCAAGTACTTTGACCAATTACAGTTTGACTATTCTTCGCTAATGGCAATTTCTTTTGCGTTGCCTCAGTACAGAGCTTACAAATGGCTCTACTGTTTGAATTCAGATCGAGCCATGGATAAGTACTCTGCCACTTACGAAAAGCTTGTGGTACTCCACGACCTGGAATTGACAAAAAATCGTACGTTCAGTGTCGTGGACGCGGAGATTCTCGAAACAAAAACAATATCTGGCTAGTATAAAATCTAATTACTTCTAAAGATTAAAACATACTCTTTATTCACTCAGAACCCATTAATTATTTCTATTCTTTCGTTTTAATTTTCAATTTGAGTATTACCAATTACCAGCCAGCAGCATCTTAAGGGGAGGCCCTGGTTGATTTTTACCGACCTCAGATTTTTTTCCCATATCTCCGAAACGGTGAATCCAAATCGGTTGTCCTCGCGACTTTGAAAATCCGAAAAATTTGGATTCACCGTTTCGGAGATGATATGGGAAAAGATTCTGAGGTCGGTAAAAATCGACCAGGACCTCCCCTTAAATAAAACCCAAAAACCGTGTGGAATCGAAATAATAAGTATACGAATTTCAAATTACTCCATTTCTGATAATATAAATTTAAGAGTCAATGAGCTGAAATTTCATTGAAAAAGTGAAAAAGAGAAAATTATGAATCATTCGAATTTCATAAAATCAATCTATACCTCATCATCATCAATCAATCAATCATACCTACCTTTTTTATTTTCGATTTCCTCATTTTCTTTCTCTGAATCGGGATTTTCACACAGGGACTCGACCAACGGTCGTTCTCTAGAAAATTGAGATTTGGAACTGCCGGCTTCAGGAACCGGATCACCGGTTGCCACACCTGGCCATTTCTTTCTCTCTCTTACTACAATCTTATCCATACCGAATCAAAGGTCGGTTGAGTTCGCTATCCTTCTCTTCGCTTCACAATGAGGCACACGAACACAGAACTTCTCCGCACATAAAGGTTTAAAGGCACCGCACTATGGCGGGCAGAAGTGAGTCCGCAGCGCGCGCGTGGAGAAAATTGTAACTAATATGAAATATGATGTACACAAAATTTGCTCGACGGGTTTGTACTTTCTTACCGACGCGCAATGTGCAATCGGCAATAAAATATTTGAAAACAGTGATTTTTTCGTACCGCATCTACATAATTCTGGGTGTGGAATTCCATACCCTGAGTTATTCTGGGTATGGAGTTCTCCATATACTCCATACGAAAGTCGCCGGCGGTGCTCGAGATATCGAATTAAACGCGTTTTTAACGAGAGGGGCCCAGCTGACCTTCGGAAAACCCCGCAAATTGAAATTTATGCTCAGAATGCACTCCCCTCTCGATCCCTAACAATTTCCAAACTACATAATTCAATGTTTATTTAACCCATTTTGAGCGACAATTTGACTGGACTATATTGCTTATCATTTCTTTTGTTATTGTCGAGACTTAACTGTGTGTCGGGAGCGAGGTCGGGGGTTAGTTTTCTGACACGAATCACGAGTAACCTCTCGTACAGTAGGGACCCGCGCAACCAGCGACGTTGCGGAATTTTCCGTAATATTTTGGATTTCGATTTATTTCTTTTGTGAGTTAAGAGGTGAGTTAGTTTTAAGCTAGTTTACACGAGTAATAACGCAAATTACATGGTCTTACGTTAGTCAGTAGAGGCGTTAGTTCGCCACTCTTATTATTTTTTCTATTTTATTTTGTTCATTTCGTTATTTCGCTTAGATTGTAAGTTACTACTCATTATCATATTATACCTATACAGTTCAGAACATTTTATTTTACTTGCGCTTTATTTGTAGTAGTGATTCATTTTCTTTTATTTTTTTTCCTAAAGTTTGGTTGTAAGTTGCTGAATTTCTTAACCTCCCCCCCCCCCCCCCGATCTAGAGCCGTCAAGAAGTTGAATAAGTAGTAGCGTATTGGAAAATTGGTGTAGCAATACCTGTGACGCCCAATAAAATTATTAGTGACTGTAACATCTGATCTGGGGATCATCGCGGGTGTCAAATTCACGGTCTTATATACAGGTTTGGAAACTCCATTGGAGGGAGTATGTCGCTTATTGAAGCAATTTTTGTGTTCACTAGTCGCCATTAGGTTCGTTGCGATCTTATCAACAGCGGTGGCGGGGCCGGGTGGGGTCCAGATAAGCCGTGGTATTCGCATATATGTACTCGTATATGGGTATTCGCTCACTCACGCTCACTCAACGTGTATTGTATCCTGGTAACTAGACCGCAGCGACAACTGGTGGTGTCGCTAGAATCGAAATTTGCACTCGCTAAGCGACACGAATAATCGTGGCTCCCAGCACATGAGTTTCCAGATCTGTATATAAGACCTTGGTCAAATTATTGTACGCCATAGCTGCCGGCTGTCTGGTTATCCGGCCTGGTTCACCGTAGAGAAAAGCTAGATTATAATACATGAATACGCACATACACATCCATCCGAAAATGGTCGTAGGTGATTCGCTAGACCTTGAAACGAGGAGATCTTGTGAAAACTCAAATTTTTATTTTCGGGGTGATTACATAACTCCCTTTTCTACTACACATGCATTGACAATTCGTGTTTTTGAACGTCTGAAATGGGATGGAAGTTACAGTTTCCTGATCGGGAAAATAAACAGGAAGATAAACTCACCACATAGTTGAAGCAACCGTGCTGACAGTTCCAACCTCGTTTTCATTCGCATCAGTGGAAAATAAAAGAAACAGTATTTTTTATTTTTTCTTCTTGCTATAGTTAGGGAGCTGGCTGCCATTTTGGTAAATGATTTGTTCGTCTTTCATATCGATAGGGATGAAAGTTCAGATCAATACAAATCGATTTGGTCTAGTTAATCAAGGTCCTACGTCCCTACGTTTTTGAGTTACAGCGCTTCAAAAATGTAAAAAAAAAAAAAATGGTACCAAATCATGTGTTTGTGTCTGCCTCTTGGACTGATGGTCAGAATCGTCCTCAAAACGTTGAAAATCCAGAGGCAGACATACAGGGCCCTGCATTATCATGGAACGTAGTTGTAAAAATGTAAAAAAACTCTACTAAATCATTTGTTCGTCGTTCTAGTTCCGTCCATTCGATTCAATAGGGCTACCCGAATACAAAAAAAAGTTGGCAGACATTTTGGTCACTGATTTTGAGGTGTACCATTTTTTGAAGTTCACGCAGAATCAAGGGAAAGTGGGTATTACGGCTATTTATTGTTGGTATTAACAGTTTTAGTATTATTATATTGTTGAGTGTTTTTTATTGGACCCAATAAAAAAAAGAAAACAAAAAGTTCATTACAACGTCAAAAGATGCAAATAAATTTAAGGGTGTATGTCATGGATCGTCCTAGCCAAAAATTGTATACGATCAGACTTTTCGTACTTTGTTACTTAATAAAAATCTGAAAAAATTCAACAGCATTCGGCATGCTATAAACAACAATCATCAATAATAATATAACCCAAAAGTTATTAACCAAATTGTTTAAACAAATAATTATTTAACAATTTATTATATATGCATAGGTATATACCTACACATATATCTATGTATAGGTATGCCCCAACTCTCTACGGAGTTATAAGGTTCTCACTTTCTTCTCTCTAAGAAAGAAAGACAAACTATACAGTTCATTTTATACCTGCGGGACGGCAGGTAACAGATTTAGAACCCGAATATTTGAAATATGTTTTCAAAATTGTTCCTATCGATTGCTTGTATGTAACATTAATTATTTTCATTAACATTTTGTAGGCGCAGAATTTTTTACTTGTGGCTTGGCACAAGCGTAGAGTTAAAACAAAAATTTATATTCAAATGGTCTGCCTTTGGAAAATCAGGGGTCTGGATGTCTGCCTCTGGATTTTCAACGTTTTGAGGACGATTCTGAGCATCAGTCCAAGAGGCAGACACGAACAAATGATTTAGCAAACCTTTTTTTTTACATTTTTGAAACGCTGTCAATTGACAACTCAGTGCTACCATGGTGGCAGACCATTTTTCCTGGAAATACTATTCTCGCTGCCGTCCGAATATCCCCCATCTTAAAGTGCTTTGTTTCAATAAGCTTGTTCAATTTTTTCAATTTTAATATAAACCTATATGTACCGTCTGGTTTCAGTATTAAGAAATACGACGAAACGAACTTGTCCGCACTTTCCTCGCATTTCTCGATTGCCCCTTTCTCCAACAATTTCTTTATCGCTTGTTGGTAAGTCTCAAATTGACCGACTGGTATTTTTACCTGAGGCTTTACATTCTGGTAGACCTTGGAGCTCAAAATAATTCTGTATCCCTCAATACAATCTAAGACAAATCTATCATCCGTTATTAGCCTCCAGTTTTCTTTAAATATCTTTAATCTGCCTGCCAATCTACTTACTTTTTCGTTTATTTTCCTCTCCTTCCTTTGAATTTTGGGTTCTGTCCCCTGGCGTTAAAGGGTTGCTGCTTGCCTCTGAAAGACAACCTTGGTCAGCCCTGACTGCCTGATTGAAAATTGCCCGCATAGCTCTGGAACGGTCTTCTTCCCTGCGGGCCCCGGAAGTTCAAATTCCCTGATGGCGTTAGATAACGATTTCCGTCCTTTTGGACGTATGGATGCTTGGGTCCAATCTGTTCCAAGGCCATGAATTCTTTTATCTTCTCGCTCAAGCGCTTGCCAAATAGGAATGTATCTGATTTGGTTTTTTCCAATAGCTCCTTCACCTGTTTGCTCACGCTCGGCAAGATAAAGGCCTTTCTTGATTCATTTGTTTAAAATGAATCTCGCTGACCATTCTGGCCGCATCATTCAAGTTCTCCAAGAATGTCAACTTGTCGATACTTTCATCCTCGTCTAACAGAGAGGATATTGCCACTCCTAGTGACATAAGTGTCGACCCCGCCAGTCGCTGTACCTTCGACAAAAACCCGTCTCTTTCTTCCCGGATTCATTTAATACCGCTAGGATCTCCTGATTCAACTCAGGGGCCGCGAAACCTTCCTTTCTCGCATATTTCTCGAGAAGCTTCACTTTCTCTTCTTTGGGGATTCCATGGGCCAAAAAATGCTTCCACCTGTTCCCCAACAGGGTGTGGAGATCGAAATCTAGTGCCTTGGATGTGGATGGGTCCTCGCCCAGAACCTCCAGGACTGTTAGATCAAGGTCTTTCTCCTTTTCTTCGCTCAAGGATTTGTCCTCTGGATTATCGTCCTCTGTCTTTACATTTTCTTTGTCCTCTGTGACTACCAAATCTGCGTGAGCAAAATAATAAAAACCTAATAAACATAAACAAAAGACCACGCTTTTTTTTGTCAATCTTTGCTTTTGTATTCCTTATTTTACTGTGACTCAGCACTATTTATCTATTGTATTGTCTGACATGTCAGGCCTCTCGTGCCCGCTCATCAGCCGAATCTCTGATTTGTCTTATCTTTCATGTAAGCCCATCAGGATGATACTACGAACTGTTTTGCCTCTCGTGCAAACTCATCGTGTTTTCTATTTTTTTTTTTTTTTGTGACCGTTGTTTTTTTTTTTAATTAATGTTGTTTACCTTCCAAGTCGATCTGTCGGCCGTCTTCTTCGTCTCCATCTTCCGACGCATTCTCCTCGTTTGAATCTTCATCCAATCCTCTAAGATTTACTAATGACTCTTGCATTAGTTTTAATTTCTTACTCATCTCCTCAAGCTTCTTATGTCTCCTCTTCGACATTCTCACTTCTTTTTACTTTATTCTTCACCTTATTACCACAAAACTCTTTCAACCTAACCTCATCACGTTGTTTATTCTAGTCTATTCTATTCAACCATTTTGAATTTTTTAATTTCGAGTACAGATTCGTAATCAGCGACATCGCAAACTCGTTTACTAAGTTTGTCAAAATCAAATGACTCTGGATTTCACTCCACCATATTGGATCCGCCATTTTGAATTTTCAGATTTTGAGCTCAGGTTCGTCATCAGCTACCCAAAAAACCCCCAATACCGAATTACATCTAAATTCGTTTGGTAGATCTGATGTGCCCTTGAAAGAGTTCAATCGAATCCACCCTCTATGGGGCACGGGTTAAAGTCGAGATAAGAATCCGAAAAAAGTGGGGGATTATTTTTTAATTATCTGGAGCCGGTTTGGAGGCGAGCTGGTCAAAATTCAAAAATGTCCTTTTTAAGAACCATCCTAATATACACCCTTGAATAATAACGTTGAAAATTTTTATATTTATTTACAATAATTTTACACTTACTGGGATTTCTTGATACTAACACAACGATCGATAGTTGAGTGTTTCTGTTTTTGCAGCGAGTGAAGTAGTTATGTGCCATTAATCAGCTTCGATGAGGTTTGGTATCATACATACGTACTGTTCAGTTTCGACATCAATAGCCATAACTTTTGAATACACATCAACGATTAATGTGATTGATGATCGATGGACACTATAAATCTATCATTATTCATTGGTAAAACTTTCCACGTATGTGGCAACTTTATTTCACCAATGAATACATCGTCAATCGATAAAGTTGAAGCATTGAAAATATTTGCCATCAGGCATTGTAGTGTTTCGTGAATTGGCGCTATATTTTCTGATTTTCATTTCACAACACTATCGTTCCACTTTTTAGAGTAGCTATGATTTACGGTGTGATAAGTCATAAATATGTCCTTTAGAAATACACTAATCAAACACAATTGTATTAATGGTAAAGTGTCAGTGATGCAACAGCCTCACCCAAAAATTGTTACAGATATCTTTCCTGACAAGGGCACAACGGGTCAAACGCTTTCAAAAAAATAATTTTTCGTAGTACGTACTTGACTCCAGCTTCACCAAGAGTTGGTGGAGAATCACTAGACAAACGTATTTTGTATTGTAAAACTTGCAAAAATTTTTTGGTAAGTTGCTGCTCAACACTTTTCGGTTCATAGACTAAGCTCTTCAAGATGAAAATATTTCATTCGAAAGAAAAATTTGATGTACCGCAAAGAGAACCTGACTGCCCAACGGATTGAACAGCATGTAGCAAGGAATGAACACTGAATCTCATCAACTGAGTGCCATATAAGCTTTCAAACAGCACTGCAAACTTTATCAAACTTTCATCACATTTGTCAAGTTTACTATTTGTGATATGACTTTGGGATAAAGTATAAAAATTTGTTACGTAAAGCGAATAATGTTCCAAAACATCTTTTGGAATAAGATCCAAGCAAATAGGAATACTGTAAAATAATAGCCGTGCCCTCCAGTTTTTCATTCTAGTTCGATTCGTCAGCCAAGCTTCGAGGTAAATTATGTACCTCGTGTATTGGCCTAACCTTACGTAATCCTTCATCGATTACCTTTTTT
Source organism: Neodiprion pinetum (assembly GCF_021155775.2). Lineage (NCBI taxonomy): Eukaryota > Metazoa > Arthropoda > Insecta > Hymenoptera > Diprionidae > Neodiprion > Neodiprion pinetum. The sequence goes on from NC_060233.1 coordinate 24,284,988, forward strand.
TTGAGCAAAAGATACGTAATTGAATCCATCAATCAGTTGGAGTAAAAGCTGACAGTGTCCGTGTATGCTTTCCTGTACCTATGAGCAGAGTATGCACTTGATCGAATGCGAAGCTCCACACCATATCAAAGTCCGGTATCATTGATAATATGGAAGCACCCTCAACGCCGCGAGATTCAAGGAGTCTACACACCAACACAGTGGAGTAAAAGTATATACAATTGGTGAACCGTTGTTTGTCATACCTAGGTCAATACCCTCTAAGCTTAAGTGCTCAGCCTGTTCAATAAATGGTGTGAGAAACAGTCCCATCAATGCAGGTGTCGGTTCGTTATCATTACACCTGCCAATAAAACGTATTTTGAATCTCATTTCAGACGAAAAATATTTTAAAAGATCTAGAGACCAGAAACTCCGTCTAGATTTATGAAACAGTGGTGCTCCGTCGGTGTTGAAGTTATAGGTTGTATTATACGAAGATGTGAACTTGATTCTGTGCTGTAATACTCCGTTATCAATATCATTAATACACGACTCTTGGTTTCTGATATTTGTCAATTTCAGTTTATCTACTAGTGTTACGCGAATACCATTATTTTCCATCTGTTACGTTCCAGCCAATAATTAAGACAGTTCCCTCTCTGTATCGTAACTTACCGACGTGCAATTACCATAAAAGAGTTTTTTGCAGATTTATATTTTTTGAACCACAACAAGTCGAAATCTCTCATTTTAGCCTATTCCCCCGAATCGTTTTCGAGAAAACCTAGTTTTAAGTTTAAAAATATCCAAAAATCGCTACCGGGATCGTGTAAGTAGTTTTTATTGATTTTTATGGGATTTTTTGTGCAAACCTGCAGGTTTAGGACGATTATGTTTATTTTTCAAGGATATGAACCAAATATATGTATATAAGTCATATAGGTAGATGAATATGTATTGTAACGTGGCGTTTCAGAGTCGCCCGTCACAAGGGCACACAACCGTTATTATTTCTAGTTTACGCGTCCTCAGCAGGGTACTCCAACCGAACTCGATACAAAATAGGCAATAACTACTTTTAACTAATTCTTTCTTTGTAAATTCTGTATTTCGCGCTTCGGCGCATGTTAATAAGGTACTTGGACGACAACGATCCCGACCACCGAGGGACCGATATCTACCGTTTCCAGCTCTCGACGACTTCGCCTACCGACGGTCTAATCAGACTATACTGGCTACCTTGGTGCACTTCTCTTGCTACTGGAGTAGCATCCACCCGAACCTTCCGTATCGCCTCGACTGCCGGTGAACAGGGAGATAAAAATCTCTACGCTTGACCTGCTGAGTGACAGCCACGAATTTCTGAATCCTCCCGATATAAGCTCTTGATCCTTCTTCCTCTACCGCTACCGTTTCTATCTTACTATCGTTTTGCTCTACCGTTAGATTCTTCCTGTAAATTCAAGTCCTTTCCGTCCTTCCTGTTTTCCCTTGTTTAATATCATAAGTTTTATTTAAATTAACCTCAGTGTTGTGTGCCTGAGATCGCCTGTTAAGGTAAGGCTTCTGCCTCTGTATTGTATCGTTACGAAGTTGCTCATAATTTTTATTCTTTCTTATGGTATTCATCGACTTTACGTGAATCATGGTCCACGGATTAGAGTTGCAATAAGCCGCCGTGTGACTGCATGATTTCGGTCATTAATATTGTATTTATCGTTTCTTGGTTGCATCGTGCGATGCCAGTTTTGTGTGAATCATGGTCCACTGATTAGAGTTGCAGTAAGCCGCCGTGTGACTGCATGATTTCAGTAATTAATTATTTTCGTGTCTGAGCGACCTCGTAACTGGCGAATAATTAAGTCTTTGGTATTTATAACTTTTCTGATTATTTGTGAATTTCTATTAGCCTGCTTCTGTATTTTCTATCGTATTTTGAGCCCTATTGGCTTTACGTTTCATTCCATACTTTTTTGTAATAGTAGTGTGCCTTATATTTTATTTCTGTTATTGCTTATTATATTATTATTTATTTTTGTGCCTATTGTATCGTATATCGAGTTCCTTGAAGTATAACCGAGCGTAGAATCAGCCTCTAAATATTACCGCACCTTTTTCCTATTGCTATTGACAATTCTATATTATTTTTGCCTGTTATTCTTTTCTCAGTATCTTGTCAAGTTAAGTTCTGCGTATTATTCTTGATTCTTTTGTACTGCGGTGTATTTAGTGTATTTCTTTATTTTGTGAACTCTCCGAAATTCTCACTCTCTCAGAATTGTGTATTTTGTATTCTCTCGAAAGTTATGTTTAGGAATTCATTGTTTAATTCCTCAGATCCGTAATCATTATAAATTATTGATTCTATCGTTTATGAATAATTCTACCGAAAGTTATCTAGTCGATCGTCTACGCTACCGATTTTGTAAATTGTTAATGAATATCAATCTCTCGTACTGGTTATAATCTATGGTAAATTCGTCGTATTATCTACCGAGCTATCGTTACCTTGTTTTCTACCGATTGCGGTAAAGTTCTCTCGTTTTTAATTGACAGAATAATAATTTTCGTAGCGTCATTTGCGACTTGGGTAAGATCACGTCGCCCAGTTTTGTAGTTTCTTGTTCTTCGGGAAGAGAGCGCATTGCTTGGTAGGGGAACATTTCCCCTCGATTTGTCAGCTGACTCGGCATCGTTCGGCTTCCGTCGCCATCCCGACACACCGACGTGCGCCGCTGACGTTGTGTGAAATCATGCGCGGGATCTGTGGAAGGGGTACTTTTTACCCGCTTTCTGGCAGTTCTGTTGCCAATGCAGGTGCTCGAGGGGGTCGCCGCTGGCCGAGGTAGTGGGGGTAGTTCGCGTGTGCATTGGCTTGGCCGATACGTCAGATTCTGGAAGTCGCTTCGGCAGCTGCGTGCACATCAGCCACCTGGGTAATGCAGAGTGACTGCAGAGCTGACTGAGCGGCGGCGTGCACGTGCCTCGAGCGTATCTACCGGGTAAACCTTTTCGTTTGGAAACCGCGCCTTCCGCGTTCGTTAGAGAAATCAACAAATGGGAGCGTTCACGTTTATTCACAGACTCGATTGTATTTTGCTGATGATGAATGAGTCTGTAACTGAACATTTAATTGTGATAAGCATATATTTATATCACGGTCTCCTCAATTGGGCCTGTTGCGGAAAAGTATGCTCGTCAATAAGTGCTTGACCGCGTCAGAGACTATTCTTTCATTCCAGCACGTATACGCATCAACAATTTCTTCGAATAATATTATATCTAATTGAACTGAATCTACGTAAAAAGTAATTAATTGGCTACAGTTTAAAAACAGTTTAATAAAATAATCACTAAAGCAATAAATAGACGCGAATATATAATCATATGCTCTATTAGCCGTTGTAAGTACTGCAGTAATGATAGTCATTGAAAAAGTGTTTAAAACATAACGACTTTTTACACCAGGAACAGCGAATAATAGCAACATTTTCACATCCTGGAACTTCACAGTGTGAGTTGCAGGAATCTCCAAATCCAAAGTGTACAGGATTTTCAAAATTCGCTGATTTTTCTTCTATGTAACCACTTTTGTACCAAGAATATTTGAAAAGATCGATATAACGTGATGACGACAGTTGGTTATGAATAAGTGACTGAAGCTTTATGATATTGTTTCTCAAATGCAAATCAATATGATAATTCATCAAAAGACAATTATCTGAAAAATGTCTAACAAAATTTTTCCATACTCGGAATCCAAAAACATCGAGGGGCTGGATTTTTCAGGTAGTTCCTTTAGGTATAATCATTACTTTGACATCTCTATTTGAAGGTTTCACATCAAGTACAGCGTGGGGACAGTGTCCAGTCCAAGAATCAATCAGTAATAAAGATTTTGAACCAACTTTCGGGAAAAATACATGCTGCAACCCGATTTTAAAATGATCTGAAAATAGAAAAACCTATTATTTTTTCATTCGAAAAAATGTCTATACAAAAACAGTGGGTGTAATTTATACCTGAAGTAAGCTTCCCAGACTTGGATACTTCTATGTACACATTATCTCGTCTGAAAAGCGTTTTCTCCACTATTGGACCAATCTTGACAGTTGTTTCTTTTAAAACCAAAAATAGAGCAGATAGCAGCTTGCCGTCAGCTGATATAGTCGGCTGAATAGTGTAACTGTGGCTCGTAGAAGAGACTGATTGTACAAGAAATTGTACTTGCTTTTCTCCTTCGACTGCTAAAGTTCTTCCGGAATGCATTTCTAGTTGGAAGCCACTCTGATCTGCGTTAAATGTATTTGACAATCCGTACGTTCTAATATTTTGCTTTACGTCATAGACAAATTTTTGAATCTGTTGTTCCAAGACTTTTCCATCTTCAATTGTTTTGGATGTAATGAATTTATTAATTTTTCTCGATACGATACGATGAGCTGCTTTGAATGAGTTTATCCACGTACGAGATGCTTTGAAACTAAAATCAGTATGCCCTATTTCTTTTTGAGCATGTAAGGCCTATTTTTTCAAATCAGAATCGTGCACTATTAAATCAGCATCCGCAGCAGCTTTGAAATTTTCGAAAGTGTAACCACAAATTCGTGCTAATTTTTCTTTGTATGTCCCCCCCTTGTTCAAATTGTGGGCCCACCGGTGCAACTGTCGTATAGATTGCACTTTCTTGAACTTTTGTTTAACATTGCTCAAACCCAAATTTCCTTTCTTCCCGCTGCGCCAATACTCAACGGCCCTTAATTTGTACTCGTAAGATAAGTCTTCGTTATCACGAGTGCATATATCAGGCGAAAGTTCTGGTTCATACAGGGCGTTTGCCCATTCTTTATCTTCAACAATTTCCATTTCCCAATCCTTAAACGGTTCTTCGAAATGCAAAGAATTTTCTTCTACCACTTCAAAACCACTGTATTCGTTCATTGCATTCAACAAAATATTTTCAAAGTTTTCTTTTAACTGTATTTCATCGTTATTCACTGGCGAATCCGGTAAACGCATAACTTCAAAAGTTGCAAGAAGCATTCTAATAACGTCCAAAGGATTTATCTTCATTTTGATTAATATTTGCAATTTCGTTTTAAATAGTCTCGAATTGTAAGTGACTTCTTTCGTCGTGTAAAAGAAAAATAGCCGACTGTGGTGAATATATTCCGAGATCGCAGATTTATCACTGCTTCTACGTCGTATTTCAGATCTAATTATGGGAGCGAGTCACAGACTGAACAGAGGTGACTCCCAGATAGCACCTTCAAGTAAGGAGGGGGGGGATTACGATAACTATGAAAATATATCAGTATTTACTAAATTTTTGTGAAAAAAATAAGGAATAGATATTTTTGAAATTCGTCTTGTGGTATATTCAATATTAACTAGTAAAAAAAATTGTTATCCGTAAAAGTTATCCAATCTGTCATGTTTGGCGGCTCAAATAAATAAGTAAATTCTTTTAAACTGTGAATGTGATTCGTATGAATACCGTAAAAAGTTACAAAAAATAAAAAATTGATAAAGTGGTACAATTTTCAGCGGAAAAATTAGATTTTTTCCAATTTTCCTTGCTCAATTAGGTAAAATCCATTTTTTAAATAAATTTTAAATGGAATATTTTAAGTATAACTAGAAGAGTCTCAAATTGCCTTCAAATAAAAAATAAACCATTAAGATTAGATGCATACTTTTGGTCCTATCACTTTCACCAATTACACTGGTATGCAAAAAAAAATTTTTTTTTTCTCCTCATTGTTTTCATGCATGATAACATCATATTTGGTGCTCTAAATACGGAATTTAACATGCAAATAAATACAGCACGTAGATTTTAAGTCAGCACAAATATTCCATAGGTATTGAGAATATTTTATTTTTTCAAGTAATACCTCCAGATTTGCATAATTTTCTTTCATGTTTGTCGCATGTGCTAGAGGCACTGATGGGTATTTATTTCCATTGTGAAGTAAAACGGCTTTCAAACTAATTTTCGACGCATCAATAAAAAGTCTCCATTCATCAGAATTTTCTGGAAAACTCAATTCTTCAAAAAGTCCTGCAGCATCATTACAATATATTAAATCATTTTCTTTGGAAAAGTAACTCGTAAAATCTTCTTGTCTTGTGCGAAAATATGAGACTCGTACTTTTATCCAACAAATTCCATTGTTTCAATCTTGATCCGAGTAATTGAGTCTTAGATTTTGATAGCTCCAAGTCTCTAACAAGATCATTCAAATCAGGTTGTTTAAGAAGATAAGGTTCTTTTGATGGGCTTGAAGATCCAGATAAAGTGTATGGTGGTGAAGATTTACAGATAGAAATGAAACTCGATTGAGGCTGTAGACCAGAAGTATTTTTATTTTCCATCTTCTCGCTATTTTTTGGAGGTACTGGAGGTGAACGGCCTTCACCACGAGGAAGTGGTCTCTCTGCAGATGAGATGTTTGGATATACAATCTTGTTTTTATTTTTTTTCGAGAATCCTTGTGTTGATGTCATGCAGAAATAACAGTCCTTTTCATGATTCTGAGGTTCACTCCAAAGCATTGGCATCGCAAACGGCATAGATTTGTAACTTCCTTCAAGCCAACCTCTCAACGTTCTTGAACAACTGTTACAGCAAATTTTTGGTAACCAACTTTTATCCCTCTCATCGATAGAGAATCCAAAATGAAGCTGATAAGATTTTTTAACAGGATCTGTTATCGCATTTCGCTGTATTTTTAGAGTAAACTCACCACAAATGTAGCAAAAACTGTCTGTAGAGTTCTTACAAGTGCGCGGCATTTTATAACCTAAAATTTAATGGAATTCATTTAAAAAAAATTTTTAAATTTCTATTTTATATTTATTATCTCTGTTCATAAAAAAATTGATAACCTACACATAAAATACTCAAAATACATATATATATAATATGAATTTTGTGCAAAACTTACTAAAGTATTTGATATAGAACGTAAACAATCAAAAGACAAGTTTTCAACTAACTGTTGTAAAGTCACAGTGAATACTGCGCAGGCGCATATGAACTACCATAGAAATCACTTTCGGCACTTTTCTTCTTTCTCTTACGACTAGCAATAACCTATTTCGTACGTATATACGTTGTTTATAATGTTATTGCATAAAACGAATTAAAAAAAACCTAAATTTATGTGGGGTCGGGTTCCGACGTTCGAGGTGACGGCCCTGGTGGGACGTTAGAACAAAAGAGGGGGGAAAGAGAAACGAGGCAGTGGGCACTCGGACACGGTCGCGAGCGAAGCAGTTATAACCACGTGATCTTTGAATCATTTTTGTTTGTTCAATTTAATGAAATCATTTGCTTTTCTCGATTAATTTGATCTTCACGATCATTACTCCCTTCTCTCCCGGTCCCTACATTTATGATATTTCGGAAAAAAATTCATATCGAAAAATTGAGACGTGATAGAAAAAATCGGCCATCGGGAACAGATTCAGAGCATCAAAATCTTCATATTTATAACATAGTTATTTGAAGGAGGATTTTGTTGCAGACCAGTGTTATGAAAATGTAGTTTCGAGAAAAATCTGTCCATCGTTTGATACGTAGATGTTGAGAATTTAGAGAAAAAACGTATCGCTAAGAGAACAAATAAGAAAAAAAAGAATTACTGCCATTTTATTGAGATTAAATGTAAACATACATAGGGGTAGTTCACCCCCTTAACTTGATTTGCGAGAAAAACGCAAAAACCCATATGTATTATTTTTTTTTCGCTCTTCAAAGTGCAATTGAATACATCAAGATAGGTGCAATCATTTTTTTGTTATAACGATCTTATGAATTTCAACCCCTATAACTTTTTTCCTATGCAACCCCCCGATATGAAACCAGTTGCATTTTTCATCGTTTATCATTAAGGTGCATTCGATTATCTCAAGTGAAACCTGAAAAGTACCCCTCGGAGGTCTCAACTTCAAAGGAAAATTTCACCCCCTAGAAACGATAAAAAAAATACGTGTCTCTTAGATTTTGACGTAGAATAACATATATAAATTTCATCAAAATCGAAGTATGTCAGCAGAAAGACTTTCCTTGTAAGAATAAAATTCAAAACAATTCGTTGTCGTTTTTACGGTTACAAAATGACACTCAACGTGAGGCCACAGGATTGAATTGTTTTAACGGTTACCGTATATACTATTATACATGTGAAGATTAAACCCTTTCCTTTACGTATATACCCGCATACCTACGCACATTCAACCCTCTATCCTAAGTTTATGCCTATATGACTATGAAGATTTAACCTTTTATCACATTTATATACCATTATACCTGTGAAGACTGAACCCTTCACCCTACGTATATGCTCTTATAGCTATAAAGATTCAACCCTTTACCATAGGCGTATATCTGGGAAGATTTAACCCTTTACCCCACATCCGTTGAATTTTAGTGACCCGCTGATGGTAACCAATTTTTTGTTTCGTCGGAGGAGGTTAGTAACGGAGTCCTCAAAATGAAGAAATAATTTTGTGTCTATTACTGACCTTTCCCGACGAAACAAAAAATTCTTTTACCCCACGTATATACCATTATACCTTTACTGATTTAACCCTGTACCCTAAATGTAGTATACCGCAACACCAATTAAGACTTGACCCTGCGACCACGCCCCATTCCGCCGCATGGTGCCGGCTCTGGCGTACGCCCGTGCGTAGGCACCGGCCACCAGGTGCATCGGCGGTGATCTCGCCAGGAGCGACGCCGCCATGAGGGAAACGGTTCTATAGGCCGCAACAATCCTCGCGCACATCCGCCTCTGCATCTTTTCCATCATCCGCTGGATCCTTGTTGAGGTTTCCGCTACATCTCCCCACATGGGAGCTCCGTACAGGATAACCGAGGACAGAGGCTGGCGTAAAGTCGGCGCCTCGCTTCGGATGGCCCCCTCACATTAGCCATCAGCCTCCCTAGTGCCCGCATAACCGACCCTAGCCTCGTTTCCAGGGAAACGAAGTGAGCCCCGAACGACAGCCGCTGGTCTAGGCGTACTCCCAGGTACGTCATGTCCGCGGATCGCGGAACTCTCTGCCCGCCTATCCTGATGCTCGTGGCCCCTGCAGAGCCCCCTCACCCTTGGCGTCCAAACAGGACCGCGTCCGTCTTTGCCGCCGCCACCATTGATCCCAGTCGCGCGATTGCCCGGCAGACTCCAGCTATTACCACGTTCGCCAGTGCCACCGTCGACGTAGGCTCCGCGGCTGAGCTCAGCACCATGGTGTCGTCGGCGTAGCACACGACCGCACACCCCGCGTCCTCCACCCTCGTCCGTAGTACCGCGTCGAAAGCCAGGTTCCACAGCGCGGGCTCGAGTACCAACCCCTGGGGGACTCCGGCCGCGACCTCCAGGCTTTGCTTGGCCCTGCTTCCATCAGTGTACTGTACATACCTATCGCTGAGGTATGCGTATGGACCCACTGCAGGCATTCCGGGACCTGCTTCTCCCTGAGCGCCCCGTTGATCGTCGGCCACGAAAGACTGTTCAAGGCGTTGGCGATGTCCAGAGACACCGCCACCACGCAGCTCCCGTCCTCCGTGGCATTCTCCATGAAAAGCCTAACTCTTAGTAGGGCATCGCTGGTTGACCTGCCCGGAACCCATAGTGATCCTCCGAGAGGCATGCCCTAGGGCTGTTGTTCCCAGCCCATTCTCCGAGCCGCGCCACCAGGACCCTCTCGAAGATCTTTGCCATTTCAACGAGGATACAGATTGGCCTCACCTTGGGGACCAGCCGGTCGGATGCTCCTCCCTTGGGAATGAGCATTAGATGGGCCCTCTTCCAGATCAGCGGCACCACCCCCTCCTCGAGGCATAACGTGAAGGTCTGCGCCACGAGCGCAGCCATCTCCTCCGGGGCCTTAGCCCCATGCAGCCGCGCTGATACCGTCCGGCCCCGGGGCGACTCTACGCACCCCGCCCTTCTTGAGGGCCGCTCCAATTTCCTCTGCCGTCACGCGCCACCCTTAGTCCCATTGTAGACCGCCCCAATCCTTTCGCGCACCCCTCACCCCAGCTGGGAACAAGGCGCCCAGAAGCTCCCCGGGAATGCCCTCCTCCAACCTCTTCGTGAGGCCCTTCTGAGATGTGCGGAGTTTACCTAGGACCAACTTATAAGGGAGGCCCCAGGGGTCCGCGTCTACCGATTGGACGAGATCCTTCCATTGGCAGCTTTAATGCCGTCCCGCAGCCTCCTCTTAGCGTCCCGGTATGCGGACTCCAATTAGTTTCTGCGGTTGCCGACCTCCCCCCCCCCCCCCCAATGAAAGACCTCCGTCCGTCCTCGCTCCACTGCTACACCGCCTTCCGGCGGCCTCGGGTATGCGTCTGAGGGGCAGTGCATCACATGTCGTCACCATTGCCCGCTCCACCCACGCGGTCAGACCCGTTGCCGATCCGCATCCCTACCCTGTCAGATCCCAAGCCAACATGGGGGCCAGGGTCTCTGCGAAGCAGTTGGGGTCGAACCTACCCCAGCACCACCGCCGATAGCCCGACCCGACCACGCTTACATCCCGGCCGGCAATGTCGACCCTGTATGTGATGTACCGGTGGTCGGAGAGCGACTCTCTGTCCACCAGCACCCGCCAATCCTGCATTGACGGCGCCAAGCCGGGTGACGTCCACTTGAGATCCACCACGGACGAACCCTGCGAACGCCGCCCACCCCTCCAGGAGTTCCCCCTTCCGGTGTGCCCCCCTAGGGTCCCGCATATGAGCCCGCGCGTTAAAGTCGCCACCGACTATGACCCCCCTGCCTCCTCCCCTTCACACTCTGAACGAGCCGCAGTAGGTCGTCCAGGTGTGCGGGGTACTCGTCGAGGGATACGCTGGGCGGTATATAGACCGATACCAAGACTAATCCTCCGCTGCTTTTGACAGCGACGAATTCCCTTCCCTTCCTGAGGAGCGTGCATCCTCCCAGACGCCCTTCCGAGCACCAGTGTACAGCTGTGAGGCTGTCCGCACTGCTGTGTCAGTCGCCCACGGATGGAACGGTGTGTGGTTCCGAAATTAGACACATATCCGTCCCACCCTCCAGTACGACCTGGCCCAGCAGGTATTGGGCCCCCCAGCTATGGTTGAGGTTCACTTGGACAATCTGGGCCATTTTCGCGCCCCTTAGGTGAGGGCCTCCAACCCCGCTCATTTGTCGCTGTGCATCTTCCCGAGCCCATCTTATGCGCGCTGCTCTTAACCTTGGCCTTGCAAACAGCACACCTAGTCGTGGCCGTGCAATCCCGCAATTGGTGGCCCTCGTTACTGCACCTGTAGCACGCGCCCGCCTTCATCGCTGTCGCCCTGCAGGCACTCACGATGTGGCCAAAGTTCCAGCATTTATAACACTGCCTTGGACGCATCTCTAGTAGTTCCACCCTAACGGTAGTCCACCGGACCTTCAATCTCTCTTTTATCGCCACGGCCGTGGCCGTCTTTAAGGGGCATTGGGCCCATGAGCAAAATAGGCCGCTGACCATCCTGCGCGGGGTCCCCACGCCCACATCGCCGGGCTCGCATCCCGCCAAAGCTGCGATGACGCTTGCTAGCTCCTCGGCGGACACCGAATCGTCCATCCCTTGGATTCTGAGTTCGCCTTTCGTGACCGGTCTTGTCACCAGGATCGCGTTTCCGAATTTCCCCCTGATCGCCTCTGACAGTTGCGCCACCAGTCCATCCGCCTTCCGGGCGTTCTCCGGGCCCGGTATCTCTATGAGTACCCCTCCATTGGCCGCTCGCCTTACCTTCATGTCCTCGATTCCCAGCTCTGCCAGTTCGATTTTCCGACGGGAGAACCTCAGTATTTCCGCGCAATTGTGACCCTCCCCGCTGGCCTTAATCGCTACCGCCGCTGTTCGCGGCACCCTTCGGCGTGGCCCCTAGGGTTATCCCCACCGACATGCGTCTGCGCCCGTTGGGCCCACGGCAGCTTGGCTGGAACTCCGCCCCTCCCGTCCGTGAGTTTCCCCTTTCTTCCCTTGTTTTCCTTGGCGCTTTTTCCTTTTTTACCTACTTCTATCCAAGCCTTCCTGCTGGGTTCGCCCAACGATTCCACCCTTCCGGTGCTTACCGGGGTTCCCGTATTGCCGCCCGTCTAGCTCGGCGTCGCACCAGGTTGCGCCTTTGGTGTTTCCGGGTCACCCCGTGCGCCCCTACCATCTTCACCGTGCGCGATGGGTGTCGGGGCTACCGCCCGCCTTGCCTATCCACGCCGCAGAGTACCTAAGAAATTCTACAGACCTCGTTTCTCACCTCTCTCAAGGCTGCCCACTGTCTGGCTAGTTCCTCGCTGTAAGCTCTTTCCCCGTCTTGGGCCAGCCTAAGCACGGATTCAGTCGAACGAAGATTGAACTCCGAAGCGCCCACCGATGTGGCCGTATGTGGCCCCTGGCTGACGCTCTCCGCTCCCCTTCTAGCCGCCGTAAGATCGAGGGCACCTACTATGTGAGCGCCCTTTGTCGGCCGTCCACCGGGGGCATCCCAGGGGAGCCCCCTCTAACGATTTGCGCGTACATGTTTGTTGTACTTCCGTAACAAGACCCAAGGCTCGCGCAGAGTTCACCCGCCTCCGCTCTCCTCCCCCTCAGCTTTCGCCGGAGCTCGTCCCTCTCCCTCCGGGCCTCGCGCAACTGCGCCTCGAGCTCTGTGTTGCGGGCCCACAAGGACCTATTCCCGTTTCTCGCTTCCGCTTTCCCAGTGAGTATGAGGAGAGCCTGCTTGGCCCACGCCACTTTCTTCTTGATATTCCCACTAAGCTTGTCCTGCATGGATTTATACCGGACTCTAATGGCATCAATCTCGGTGAGCCATTCCACGATTTGGGCGCCGAGATCTGCCACCACCATGACCCTATACTCGGACTGGCTTTTCCCGTCCGGGGACCCTTCCGAGGACTCTTCCGGGGAGGTATCCGCCGTGCCTCCCTTCTTCCTTCCCGTACGCAGAGCATCCACTCTCATGGCCATCTACCGTACGCTTCTCTCTGACCCGGCCTCCCAGGTCTTCGAGTCTTCCTCCGAGCGTGCGGCCCTACCGGCGGCCGTACGTCTTCTTGTCTTTTGGCCGTGCGCCCAACCGCTTTCTTCCTCCTCCTCCTCACCCGAGGAGTTTGGTCCCTCAGCCCCCTCGCCCACGGCGGACGTGTCCATCGGACATGGGCTCGCCGAACCCCGCAAGCTCCCGCGGTATAAAGAACTCCTCCTCTGATCCCGGCCGCAGCTCCGGCGGGGTCAACTCTGCCCCTTTGCGCGTGTTGCGCGTCTGCACCTGCCTCGGTGGGGACACGCTAGTCGCCCGTACCCCTCCGGTACCGTCCTCCAGAATCTCCGATACGGAGGCCAAGGCTGGGGTTGCTCCATCCCCCTCCCCGCTGTCGCTGGGTGGCCAAGTGATACCCCTCACCGCTGGGTGACTCCGGGTACCTCTTTGGCAGGGACGTTCTCCCACTCCTCGCTCCTCTCTTCCCTGCTCTTGTTTTGGATCGTTGCTAGAAAAATCCATACTGTATAGTGTTTTGTTTAACGACGGTTCGGCTATTATGGCAGCCACACCGCAGTGTAACATTTGTCCCCCCCGATATTTCCCCTACTCCCTCACTCGACAGGCGCTGTCGGTTTGTCGGATGGTCTGCCCTATCCACGTGAATCCCCCGTCCTTACATCTTTTCCGTCGCCAGGCCAGGGATTCCCCTGCCAATCCGATGCAGGGTAGGCCACCGGCCCGGTAAGACGTTGCCGGATTTAACCTACCGGACGTCGGGTATGAGGAAAGACTTGACCAGGTAATCCTCCACACATGCGCCCGGGTACCCAAGTTCGACCCCCAGATTGGCTACAGACGGCGGCGAGGAGCGGTTTTCCCACCTCGGACATGTGGTTTCCTCTGACCTTCGCCGGGGGATCGGGATCACCCGGACTTACGTTTAACCGTAGTACGCCACAGCGGTCCGGTAAAGGTACTGACATCACTCGCAGCCCCGGTCGGTCGGCTACTACTCCTTCTTTGGCTGGTCTCTGGGGAATCTCCCCAGGGGCCCCGACCACATCTCATTCGCTCCACCCATTCATGCACCCAGCCCCGAGAGGCTGAGCCGGCTGTTCTTAGCCGGCTGCTCCGCCCCGGGGTTTTGAAGTCCCTTGGCGTCGGATCTTCATGATTCAACGTGGCCATAAAGCCCCTACACCACGACAAGGTGACAACCGAAGTAGAGAACACAGGGAAATCTACAACGCCATAGTGGGCTGAACATGAAACAAACTCAATCTCAATAAACATAACATAACCCATGACCATCGAATCTAACCTCAGAATACCGTGGGGATAATGACTTGTTGGATTGACACGTACGTCACCTGACTACACTGGCTGTCCTTGTTCATACTCGGTCGTGTCTGTTACACGTCTTCGGCTGTCTTCGGTCCTTGTCAGTTGACATCGTGTCTGTTTGTCTTCGGCTACCATCGATATCTGTCGGTGGGCGTCGTCCTGCTCGTAAGTGCGGCTCAGCAGGTGGCTTTGTGTAGACCGTCCAGCAGATCGTTACAACCTAGTGTTATATTATAATCTAGGCCGAATTTGTGTTAAGCAGATGAAATATTAGTTGTGCAGGAATAGGTTAGACTTTATTTATGAGCTGACGATGAGTACATACCGGTGGAGGGCTACCTCACGACTGCCGAGTCCTCTACGCTGTATCGCAAATGCAGTGATGCCAACATATTATACATAACACCGGGACAATTGATATGCAATTTATCTTATCAAAAATCCAATATTTTATAATCAGAGCAGGCACATCGAGGTACGATACCATCACGTGCAAGAACAGTACGGAAGGAACCAGATTTTGCTGGAATACAACCAGTCGAGAGAACAACATGCCGACACCGTAACGGAAGCGCTACCACGCGAGGCGTTCAAATATCATCAAGTAACAGTAGGAGTCAATGAGAAGCATCACCCAGAGAAACGAATAGCGGTAAAGACGAAGTAGACTGCGGAATTTCCCGAATTGTTAATTGTAGGGATAATGGGAGTAAAGAGATACTTAAGTGTAGTGTATAAGAGAGATACTGTGATCATTTAGACTTCAATTGCTCTGGATGCTAAATATTTTATTTTATAAGTATTAACACCTATTTATTTGAGAATTATAAATCTTTACGCATATTATGTATGAATATATGTTAGGATTAATTACTTTAAAGACGACTTATGTAAATTAGGTTTAAGGATTCACAAATGCGCAGAATGAAAATTCACCTTAAGCATACAAGGTATCCGTGCGTTGTGCAACGACATGCGCAGAAAAAGTCAGTCAGTCAGCAAGAATGTGAATAAGAAGTAAGTAAAAATAATCCATCGAGATAATCAAGACAGAATCCAATCCATCGTCTGGTTGCAGTTTAATGTTTAAAATAAAGACTGAATATTACTAATAAATAAAATACGTCTATCAAACCAGAAAAGGCGCCTTTTGTATTACCATTTTATTTACAAGAATTGAAACCAAGAATAAATAAACAAATTCTTGAACGACATCGAATATATATTCACTCTCATACCCACTTCCAAAATGACAAAAATATACAACATAAAGTGAATGCAGGCGGGCTTCTGCTTCGTTAGCGTCATGTTAAATGCGAAAGTTTTCACCCAAACGGCTTTCACATGACGGAAGTAGCTGCAAAGATAGTTATAAAACCGGGTAGTCAGTCAGGAAGTCAGGTACGGATAATGTAGAAAGAGAGATGCATATTATGTATATGGGGCTTTCCATGTCAACTCGACCAATGAAAAACCCTCACCATTTTTGATTCGCTTCACGTTTTTTATACGATTCTACGGTCTCAAAAATGGACTCCTGAATTTTTTTTAGATTTTTCGCTCCAACCGTTAATTTTCCATGATTATTCAAACCCGTATAATAATTGATCTCTTTCAAAAAATGTCAAAAATCTTATTTTTCATCCCGATCATTTTGACACCCGTGCCATGGTAGTACAAATTTTTCTTCTGTTTTTTTTTAGTACTTTCAACATTTTGAACAAATGGAACACCATGTTCTAACGTGTCAAAAATTTTCAAAAGATTACGGAAAATTCTGTATTCAATTTTGAATATTTTCACGTGAGACCCACGATGACGAACAACCCCCTTCCAGACTTTTGTACACTTAAAACGTCTATGATTCAATCAAATCGTATGGATTTTTTTTTTACCAATTTCAATGTGTTCTTAAATGTGTTTCCTTTGATAAATATATTTATAAAAACCATCCGAAAAGTCAAATTATCATTTTTTGAGTTGTTACCGCACTTGGAAGTTCTTATATTCGATTGATTGCGTTAATACCTCTCAATATTCTTTTCTTATCAATCCATAAATATTCATGTTCGATAAGAAGTAATTTTTAAGCTCCGAGCAGAGAGAATTATTATTATTTCTTGTTCTTACAGTATTAAAAATAGCTTCTGTTGTTATTGCTGAAATAAGCGTAATCGCTGCACTTTACTTTGTTGAATACGTTTAATAATTTTTAGAGAAAAGAAACGTGTTGGTTACATCATGTCGTGATCGTTTGCGTATTTTTTTTGTTTTTTTTTATCGCCTATAGCTATATTAGCGCATGCGCACATCCTCAGAGTAAGTGCGAGAGTGCCTAGTTCGATATTCTAAATCTGTGTGAACGCGCCATCTGTACTTCAAACTTATATTTAACATTTTTAACTCAACAGATAACATGTACTTTTTGTTTCAACACTTTCCCTTGTTGATCAACTTTTAAATCTACGTTATAACGAAAATATTAATGAACTCATTAAACTTTTCATTGTTTTTTCGTATGAGTCCCATTTTCACACACAAAAACTTTAGATGTGTCCTTGGTAGTGGCTTCGTGACGATGTTTGCTTTCTGTTGCTCCGTAGAGACTTGTTGAACTCCAGGTTTCCCTTCTCACGAATGAAAAACTGCTTGATTGAGATGTGCTTGGCTCTGCGATGAAATTCCGGATTTTATGCTAGCCTCACCGCTGCAGAATTGTCAACTTAGATCATTGTAACTTCTTTAACTTTGACTATTCCTTGAAAACGTCTGCTCAACCAAATTGCTTCTTTTGCTGCCTCGTTTGCTACGATGATCTCCGCTTCAGTTGTGGAGGTTGCTACCACTGCTTGTCTTTGGCTAAGCCAGGAAATTGCACCTCCGGCGTACGTAACGACGACTCCAGAAGTTGAGCGCCCTGACTTCAGACAGTCTCCAAAATCTGCGTCGCTGTACACTTCCAGAATTTTTTTTTATGTCTTTCTGCTGTAAACTATTCCCAGGTCCATTGTTCCTGCTATGTGCCGGAAGACTCTCTTGACTCGGACTACATCTTCAGGTGACGGGTCTTCAAGTGATCTTCATATAAATCCCACGCTGTACGCCAAGTCTGGTCTCGTACTAAGCATCAAGTACATCAAGGCCCTTACTGCTTGCCGGTTTGGGAATTTTTGAGATTGGTCATCATTTTTCCCTGTTCTCAAAATTCAGGATTTTTGAGCCTTTTAGTTGAAACTGTTTTGCAATCTGAAAAATTGAAACGTTCTAACATTTTTCTTGCACGAGTCTTATGATGAATTTTTGTTGAATTTTCTTCTTGTTGAATTTCAAGTCCCAAAAAATAAAATGCTTCTTTTGAGATAATTTTAAACTCTGATTTCAACTATCTGATGAAAACTTCTAATTCTTTTGGATCTGTAGCTGCAGCTAGATCACCGTCCACGTAGATCACAAGTACTTTTTGCCACCCCTTTCTTTTATGTATAGGCATGGATCTGCATCACTGGCCTTGCGCCCAAGTCTGTAAAGAAAATCCCCGAGACGTTTATTCCAACATCTTGGTGCTTGCTTCAGTCCATAAAGACTCCTCTTGAGTTCACAGATCTTGCTGGATTTGTCTTCGTAACTGTTTCTTCAAGTTCTCCACAGAGAAAGGTTGTCGATACAGTGAATTGCTGTAAATGCATTTTCTCACTTGTTGCAATGCTGAGAATTGAACGGATCGTTTCCAATTTTGCCACTGGACTGAAGGTTTCGCTGTAGTCGATGCCATGACGTTGACTAAAAATTGTACAACTAGTTTCGCCTTGTATTTGTCTATCGTATCTGTAGTGTAGCGGGGTGAGGAAGGATTGATCAGGCAACATTAAATAAATGTAGACAGGTTCACACTGCACTGTGGTATATTATTATGTAACTGATTAGTACACGTGTAACTTTTGGAATCGATACTGATGATTTGGCTGTCTGGCAGCTACTGACTTCATCGAGCGTCGCGCCCGTCTCGTTCGCGCACACATACCTACTTTCATACCTCACTCACACAGACTAACTACGTTGGTACATTACAACTCTCCCATTTTTTGATTGGACATTGCGAATAATTTTGTGCCAGTCTGGGCGAACGTCGAGGTGTAACTACTACCTTGTTTTTGCAATCATTGCTAGTTTCAAATTCAGCTTCACTCCGCAACTCTCCCCTTTTTGAAGATGGATTTAACTGGGAACGTATTATTTGATTTGCATGTCTTTTTGTGATAAATCCATCTTCAAATTTTATTTCATACATGATGGGTGAGATACGGTTAACATTAATGGCTTTACTGTTTTTGGTACCATTCTTACGATGATCTTTAGCGTATACAATTTCACCTGACTCAAATTCTATTTGTCTATTACCATGTATGTTTTTATGTTGATTATATTGACTCAATTTAACTGAATTAGTTACATTAAATTTAACTGCATCAAATCTTGTCTTCAGAGTGCGATTATACATTAGTTGTGCTGCTGTTACTCCAGTTGAACACTGTGGAGTATTTCTATAATCTGCTAAGAATCTGTTCAATGAAAATTCCAATGAATGACCATCTTTCATAATTTTTTTTACTTTATCTTTGAACGTTCTAACCAAATTTTCAGCTGCTCCATTTGTAGCTGGATAGTATGGTGCTGAAAAAGTATGTTTCATTCCGAATTGTTTTAAATACAATTTAAATTCTTCACATGTTAGTTGTGGTCCATTGTCGCTAACTATATGATCTGGATAACCTCTGTCTGAAAAAATTGTATCTATTTCTTTGATCAGATTCATAGCAGTTGTGTCATTTTTCATATTCACAATTATTGGCCACTTCGAGTGTGCGTCTATAAATACTAAAAACATGTTCTCATACAATTTTGCGAAATCTATATGTATTCTTGACCAAGGTCTTGTCGTATCCAGGGGGTCAATGATACTTTATTGGGATACGGTCGAGATTCCAAACAGTTTGTACAAGAATTAGCTACATTTTCTATATCGTCGTCTATGTTGGGCCACCAGAGGTAGCTTCTCGCGATGTGTTTCATCTTAATCACACCTAGATGCGATGAATGTATCATTTGTAGCATTGAATGTTGTAAATTTTCTGGTATTACTAATCTGTGTCCCGAATGTAGACAACCATTTCCGTAATCTAATTCGTGCTGTTTTGCATGAAACTTTTTCTCCACGTCTGACAGTTCAACAGTTTTTGGCCAGGTTTATTGAATGTAAGTAATTATTAGTTTCAAAGTTTTATCTATGCTCGTCGATTTTGCAATCATATTGAAGTTTATTGTAGGATATTCTTCTTTTAAAAAATGTACACTGGTTTATTCTGTTTCAAAAACTGGTATACCGTTATCGACTGGTAGTCGTGATAATGCGTCACAGTTTCCATTTCATTTTGATTTTACAATTTCTGTATCATAGGTGAATCCCGATAAAAAATATGCCCATCTCTGTAGTCGATTGTGTAACATAGTGGAAATGTTTTTCGTTTCGCACACAAATTTGAATGTTGTTTAATGATCTTTTCGTAATTAATGATATGCATATCCGCATATCATTTATTAGCCGGCTTTGCCCGTCTTACGTGGCTTTCCATCGGAAGCAAGAATCCAAAATGTAAACATTCATTAACTACATACATTCTTACATATAGCATTTGGGAGATTTTCTTACCGACGAGCGGTCGGCAGAGCACATTTTTTCTCACGAGAGTGGGGGTAACCTTCAAGGGTTTGCGTCTGGGATGCACGGATAGGCGGATTGGTCGGCTTGGTCGGTAAAGAAGGCGTTTCTACGCAGAACCCCCCTTGTTATACTACTTTCGCGGAACCGAAGAAAAGAAGATTTTGCCTACAAGTATTGATAATACCAATAACTTTTTTACTCACTACAAGCAGATTAACCCTTCAATCTCGAGACTGCTGTACTGTCAAAAAAATAATATTTCCAGAACTCCTACATAATTTACTGTGTTAATGATTTCGCAAAATAACACTTGGAAAATTCACTTTTTTTACTATTGTCATAAAATAGAATAACATATTCTCAAATTTTTGCTCGTAAAACCTTCCTCGGAGTGCCAGGATGTTTACCAATTTTTTACAGAATTGTTTGATAAAAGAGACAAAAGTTTTGACAAAAAATTACTTCTAACGCGAACGTAGGAAATTTGCTACATCAGGCGTTATAGGGTTAAAGATACTTGATAAAAGTGTAAGCATCATTTCATTTGAATTTTTGTCAAATTGCGTGATGAAATAATTGTATAGGCATATTCGGGATCGTGGTCTTCTTTAAAGGTAAGTTCTTCTTTTCATAGATATTCTCTCAAATGAATCTATTATTCACAATACTGATTGCCTTTTGTTCCATCAGATTCAACATAATCAATAGTACAGGATGTACTGAATTTCGAAATATCGAAAATGTGAAGAAATTTGTAAATTAGAGTCGTTCGGGTCAAGTGTGCGCACTTAAGGATTTAGGTTCGTGTAAAAATTAAACAAAAAGAAATAAGGACAAAAGAACCCATGCATATGATAAAGCATTTATTGAACTAATAATTAAATTAGGTAATAACACATAAAACTTTGATAATTAGAAAGAAAAAATGGTTAATGAAAAAAATTCAAAACGTCACACTTGACCCGCTTTGCGCATTTGGAGAAAGTGTGCGCATTGTTCTTGACTAGTTATAGACTTCTTAATAATAAATTATTTTGAAGACTAGATAAATAAATAATGCGAGATCGACTTATTACAATAAAATCACATAAAATCAGATGCCTAAGAATGAACTTTAAGAAATTTTAGAAATTCAAAAGAAACTTTAAAATTAGTTGATAATTTTACGAGGATTATTTGTGGCAGCGATCACATTCAAAACTACCTCCTTCATAAAAGGTACATTGTTCATGCCACGTGGCATTGTGATCAAAAACTGAAATAAAAAAAACATCATTAGTCAATTTTTTTTACAACAACTTCATTGCTTTCTCACATAAAACAACGGGGGTATCTAAGTGTGCGAACGCGTACACTTACCCGCGCACACTTGCCCCAGACCGAGATTTTTGTTAGATACTCATATAACTTTACTCATACTAAACATAACCTTAAATTATATACAGAATAGTAAACTTAAATGAATCGCTAACATAAAAAAAATTGATTTACCTTGGTGATTATATTCAGTTCGATGTGTTAATATTTGTCAAGATGACAAAACTTATAGTTGGAGCGTCGAATTCTTTTTATTTTTATTCAAAAATAAATGGACGACACGATGTCGCAATCTTGTAGATGAATTAGGTGTTTGTTACCGTACGTTTCAGTTCCCTACGCATATCACGACTTTCCCTTCTGCCCTTCGTAGATAAACAGGGAGCGCACACTTACCCACTGCGCACGGTTACCCCTAACGACTCTATAGAAAGTAATTTGGAAAATATCAAGAAATACGTATTTATTAAACCTTTACCATTGCACCCGAGAGTTTTCATTCACATAAGTGTATGTAAATGGTACCTTCATATTTTTGTACAGCATGCTATAAAATTTTATTTCAAAAAACTGTAGATCAACACTGTACATGCGTTTTTTGCGGGATGATTGTTCAAAGTGAATAAGCATTAAATTCCGTCCGTTCTTTGAAGAATCAACTTTCCGACCCAAAAAAAATGCTTTCCAAACCTTTCCGAGTCCCTACCTCAATTATTTGAGAATCTAACCTCGAAAATTCGTGTCAACTACATCGCCGCCAGAAACAGTTTGACAGCTGAAAACTCGGGATGGCCAGACTGCACGAACAGCCGATAAAACTCGCGCATGCGTAGTTGATTTTTAAGTTTCAAGCGATTGTCCCGGTATGTTTTCACATTTAGCGTATCAACGCATACGCAGATGACCCAAGTGTAGTTCGTTTTCCGATATTCTGTGGCGCTGACATAGCTTCTAATTGGCGCAGAACTCTTAACGGAGCGTTTATCGGTTTACATAGAGATCAGTGATTGTAGGAAAGTTCTGGTTAGCAGAAGTTTGCTTTAGGCTGCAAGCACGGATGTCAGCCAATTAAAAATAAGCAAGTTAAATCGCGTATAAGTAATATCTTTACTAGAACTTGTTGGGGACATAATAAACTAATTTTCCTTAAAAATTTGAAGCAAATCGAGGTTCAAAAAAGACAGTTAAAGCTATCTGAGAATAGCGATTTTTCAAAAATCGGTTGGCTTTTTGTGGCTATATGTTAAAGAAATAGAAGCAATTAATGAAATATGGGGCAGATATCGGCAAAATAGACCAAAATGAAAAATGTCAGCAGTCAGTTAACCCACTACATTGAAAACGGTAGATTTGAGAGCCTTTCAAAAACAGGGAAAATTTCGCAAAAACAGTGACTCATAATCAGTTGGAAGCTCCCCGCCAAGTCGTATTTGAGTTTAAACTAAAGATCTATTTTTTTCTTGAAAATAGAAGGTCAATAGAGAACAATTCCGTTTCGAACGAATCTCTAAGTTAATTAGAAGCTAAGATACAAATTTTTTTAAATGATTAAAAAATCGACTTTTTTTTATTTCAAAAATTGCTTCAGCGGCCAAATTTGATCTGATCGGGCTGAAATTTTCAGGATTGTCTCCTTTTCTACCCTACTTTCGAACAAAAAATCAGCATCAAAATCGCTGCCCCAAGTGCGCACACTTTCGTCGAAAAGTAATGGATCTGCCTATATATTTCTTTATATGTAACTTTTCGCACTTTTCAAGCATACATTATGTGGTATGAAATACAAATTTTTCCGATTTTGTGAGCAGTCATTTTTACTCTTACAAAAATGGCACAGATAATGAATATGAGTGTTTTCAATTTTTCAAGATTTTTGATTTGGGCTCAATAAGTCTGCGAAAATTGCTTTTCATACCTCATAATATCCCCAAAGAGTACGCCAAGTTACAAATTTTTTTCATCGTTCTTATGTATTTAAGAAATATTTGAGTATTAGCATTGAAAAAACACGTGTATTTTCCATTCAAAATTTCAATCGCTCGGTGTACGGTTTAAAATTCACCGAGCGCCTTCAAGCCGTACACACACATATTTTTCTGCACACCTTGATTATATTTTCAGAGTGAGAACAAAAAAATTTTGCCAAAGCCGAAATAGCGGCCACTACCCAGTTGCGTACAACGGCGACCCGAAAAACTTCTTACAGGTTTTGAAGCCGTTGCTCCGAACAATAAGCGCGAGTTGTAAGTCAACTACCACAGAACGTTTTAAATCCTACTTGAACTTTTTCGGTTCACTGTACACGAAGTGTTGCAAGGGACGCGTAGAAGTGTTTGTTGAGTGATATGTATCCAATCAAAGCTCAACTTTATAGACTTGGCCGTAGTAAAAGTCGGGTTGAATAAATTACCACCAAAACGCTAAATAAACTGTTTGGAAGTATGTTATGCTTAGACAAGCCATAGACTAATTCGAACATACTTCCGAGGGTGTTCAATTCATCATTTCATCGGCCACTGCAATGAACTAGCTTCGAGTTTTTCAGTTATGATTAGGTTGACGAATAGATTAGGCATAAACATGTGCTATACATACAGACAGTATGGGTATTACAGATGATAAATGTATATTTGTAATTATGCCCATGCATCTAAAGTATGAGCATTAGTGATTTACGGTATGCAAATTTTAATATAATGCGTTATTTCAGAGCGTGTATGAAAACCTTCTCCACTGACGATCGTAAATGTTTTGCGCATTGAAGCGATAATGGATTGATTGTATTGAAAACTATCGATTGGAGTGACTTTATTCAATGATAGACATGACCGCATTGCAAAAACATGGAAGTATGCACATTAGCGTGGCTTAGAAAAGGGCCTTTTTTTTCATAGATTTCGCTCTTATCCGAGATTCTTGTACTTTTTCACTAAAAAATAGCTCACGCGAAAGGTCTGCGCTGAAAAAATTTTGTTACTACTGTCTCAACGACGTTGAAATTTCGAAAAAGGTTATTTTCAGGAATTTGAAAATTGAAATATCCTTAAATTCTTGAGTGGCTATGTTTTGTCTCTCTATCTAATAAAAAAGTTTCAAACAAATGAACGTAGAAAAAGATTATAATAACAATAGTATAAAAAAGATTATAATAACAATAGTATATGTATGAAGTTGGCGGCGGGGTCAGATCCCGAAAACAAAACAAAAAGCATCTAGCAAACCCTTTGACAGCTGTCATCGGCTGTTTATGACAGTCTTTGACAAATATATTTATAGGTATCTGTTTCTGACGCGCAAAAAATGAACATGCAAACGAAAATTATCAAGATGATTCCCGACGGGAATTGTCTTTTTCGCGCGTTGGCGTATTGTGTATACGGCACTCAAGATCGACACGCAGAGGTGAGACTGAGTATCGTTTCAAATATAGTGGATAATTGGTCTACATTTGCGGGTTTTATTACAGGTAATGAGTCAAACGGTGCTGTGATTAGGTCACCTGGTGATTACAAATCACATGTGAATAAAAATGGAATATACGGGGGAGAAGCAGAATTAGCTGCAGCTGTGGACATTTTTAAGATATGTTTAATCGTGTATCACGAAAAACAAATTCATCCACACCGGATCGGATCCCAAAATGAAACACAATTCTCGCTACTCTTCACCGGCGACGGAGACAGTGGACACTTTGATGTCTTGCAGAACCAAAATAAAATTCAGATAGTGAGTAATAAGTATGAAAAGTAACAATCAGATAATAGTAAATCTAAATATATCACCAAACAGTCAAAAGGACAGCCAGGATTTACGATGACAATGGAGAAAGGAGGAGTTTCAAGCAGCAGACAAGGCGATGAAGATGGTGGATGGTCGGAAGTATCACAAAAGAAAGAGGAAAATAAAATTGTAACTGCTAAGAACCAAATAAGCCATAGAATAATATCCAACAAATATTCGTGTAACCAGGCAAGAGGACGACCAGGATCGATGTTGACCACAAGAGAAAGAGGTGTTTTGCGGAATGAACAGCAACGCAAATATAGAGAAAAAAATAATATGAAGAAGGTGATTTTGGAGAATAACCGGCAGAGCGGTGGTAAAAATAATTCAACGAAGGATGTCAAAGAATTAGAAGAATTGATTGTGATTATTGATTTGGAAAATAAATCAAGAGGACGACCAACCAATGTGATGGACATAGAGGAGCGAAAAATTAGACGACGAGAACAGCAGCGAAAATATAGGGAAGCGAACAAAAAATATCATACTGGCTTTTCAACCAACGAACAGAAAGGAGGAGTTTAAACCAGCAGACAAGGCGATGGAGACGGTGGATGGTCGGACGTATCACAAAAGAAAAAGGAAAATAAAATTGTAAGTGCGAATAACCAAATGAGCCAGAGAATTATAATAAATAAATATTCCTATAACCAGGCAAAAGGACGACCAGGATCTATGTTAACCACAAGAGAAAGAGGTGTTTTGCGGATTGAACAGCAACACTAATATAGAGAAAAAAATAATATAAAGAAGGTGATTTTGGAGAATAACGGGCAGAGCGGTAGCAAAAATGATTCAGCAAGTCAAGGAGATAGATCGATATCAATAGAGAAGGAACACCAATTTTCAACCAACGAATGGAAGCTTAGATTGATGAAAAAAAAAAAGTAAGCACAGAAGGAATTGAAGTGGACAGCAAGTGCAGACCTGTCGTCAAATCAACATGAAGGAATTCGCCTGTCTACTAGACAATGCGTAAGGAAATAGTGAGGCGCGCAGCGCCGAGATGGGGTTGGCGCGCGAAGCGCGCAGGGGCGAAGCCCCTAGTATAACAAAACAAAAGTTTTTGTAAAATCTGAGATGCGTGTGTTTTCTTTTAGTACCGAAAAATCTATGTTGAATTTCGGAGAAACTAATTTTTATAACTAAAGTCTTGGAAGAAAAAATTAATAATTCGACGAGGCAATACCCAATATTGGCTTACACTACAATACAATATTGGCTCACACTCCTTCAGTTTCGCTAAAGAGGGTCGGCTAGTGTGAAGGCTTTTTTAGAAGCTTTTGGGATATTTTTTTAAGACAAATCAATAAAATAAAATTTCTCATAGTTTTTACATTATATTCATTGACATTTAGACAAACTTTGTGAATTTTGTAGAGATGAAGTATTGAATATAATCTAATGTATACTGCCCGATAGGAACGTATGTAAAAAAAAGTGTAGACGTAACATCTCAAAAACAGTAGACCGATGCTGCTCAAATTTCTACAGCATCTTTATTATACCTATACCTATCGCGTGAACTAGGATGATCATGATTGCTTTAGAGGTTTTTGTTTTGCGAAAAAAAAAATTGAAATTTGCATTTTTTTCCATGTTTAAATCGTAAAATAAAAACTACCAAAGCAATCATGATTACCCTAGTTCACACAATCGGTGTAGGTGTAATAAAGTGCTGTAAAAATTTGAGCAGGATCGGTCTACTGCTTTTTGAGGCATCGTGTCTACACTTTTTTTACATACGTTCCTATCAGGCTGTATACATTATTAGGTTATATACACTATTTCGTCTCTAAAAAATTCACAAAGTTTACGGGAATTTCAATAAATGTAACATAAAAATTATGAGAAATTTCATATCAATGGTTTGATCTAACAAAATACCTAAGAAACTTTGAAAAATCAGCTTTCACACTACACCACGCCTTTAAGCGTTTATTTGCCATAAAGCAATGAGAAAAATAAAAAGCAGTGAAATATTTTATACATGAATGTTAATAAAATCAGTTTTCATGGATTTCAAAATAGATTTTTCGTTACTAAAAAAAATCGCACGCATCTCAGGTTTCCCAAAAACTTTCGTTTCGTCATACAAAACACAGCTACCAAAGTATTTAAGGACATCTGAATGTTAAAATTCTCGAAGTATCCTTTTTCGAAATTTCAACGTCGTTGAAGCAGTAGTAAAAATATTTTTTTCAACCCATTCCTTTCGCGTGAGCTAGTTTTTAGCGTAAAAGTGCAAGAATCTCGGAAAAGAGCGAAGTCTAAAAAAAGGGCCTTTTCTGAACGGCAACACACAACTGAAGTCAAGTAGTGAGATCAAATTTCGCTACCTGAACACTGGACTCCGTTTCTTCTGCAATATACATGTAAAAAAAAATTCTCTTATTGTGAGCATAAATTTCGTGACCGCGAAATAAAGCGGAGCTGCGACGGGTTTGCGTATCAAAATTTAGGGTGGTCGAGTCAGGCGAATCAGGCAGGCGCAGCTGGCCCGATTCCAAGTACCGCCTCGACGTCAACGCAGAGCCAGGAGCAGCAACGGCAGCAACCACAAAGCAGCAGCAGCAGCAGCAGCAGTACTCGCAGAAGCAGTAGCAGCACGAGCAGCTGAGTGTCTCAATCGTGCATTTACCCGCTGCTGCTGTCGGAATTTCTGCAGTCATTTAACAATCATTTGGTGTATCGATCTGCCTCGCGCGGCATAGTGTCTCAGTCACGTTTTCGCCGTTGTTATTGGTGTTGTTATTGTTAGTATTGTTATTGCTAATCATTTAAATGTTGAAATTGTTATTGTTTACAGCAGCTAGTCAATAGCAGTAGTGGTAGTAGTTAATAATAGAAGTGGCGATGCGAGTCGTATTGTTATACACGATATGTTAATGGTGGAGACTGAAGGTAGATCACTCGATTTATACATTAGGACGGTAACTAATCGATAACTGTTCAGTGGATTGTCGATATTGCATATGACGAATCATAGTGAAAGAAGTTTTTGCGGTATTCGCCCTTGTCGTTTGGAATAATGTGAAATGTGAACAAGTGAATTTTTTATAACTCTGCAAACATTCCCAGCAGTATTGAAGAGGAAGGTAAATATAAATCGTTACATTCAACTTGTAACGTATATATATATATATATATATATATATGTGTGTGTGTATATACATATAGAATAAGTATATCCACCCATGCAAAGGCTTCACTGTATAGGTATAATATACGCACGTATGTATGAGACCTATTTATGAATGGATTACGTGCATTATAGTTATGTGCACTTGATACGTAAGCTTATAATTATACGTATTGGTTATTCACCCCTGGCAAGAATAGTAGCAATAGCGACAATTCTAATAATAATGTCACTCGAACGTAACATCGATTATATGATGTGTATTTCAAAGCGCGACTCATCGTTTGACATTACCTGAAGTATAATATGCATAAAGTTTTTCGGAAGAAACATGGAAAAGTATTTTAAAATAAAACTGCGAAGGGCGTAAAAATTTGAAAAGTCATTTGAATCTTCAGGAAATGGTCAATATTTTTCAGGATAATGCTGCTACAAAGTTGCTTCTGAACGGGATCGATTTCGTGGGTAACCGGGCGAGGCAGAGCGTCCGTCCGTTAAAGGGGCCAAACCAGGGTATATTTTATTACAAGTGTAACATATATACTCAGTCCATACCGTGCACATTGACATTACTGTTTGCTCTTTATACATGTATAAACCCAGCTGCTGTATTAATGTCATGCGATCGTTAAAGCAGTCGGTTTTGCTTTAGAAAAGTTGATGTACTTTATTCAGATAGTACATTGACGTACAGCAGAGAGCTATACAGCTATTGTTAATATTTCGTTGGGGAATTGCATGATATTTTATTGATATAATTATGAATTTTTGATGCAATCACACTAATCTTCGCGTTATGATCATCAAGGTCAAGGCTTGTCAAAATTCATTTCGGTTCTCTTTTTATATTTTTCCGTACGCCTGGCAAGGCGCCCCGGTTCGCCGAGGGCAATCGATACGAGGGTTGTGAATTTGTGTTATTCAGGTCACAGCGTAAGTGTGAGTAGGTCGGACCGTTGACATTCAAATGATTTGTGCGATTTACGCAAAGTTGCTGCTGCTTTTTTCCATATACTTATGTGTTTTGCGGGTATTCTTAGTTCGTCATATGCTGTTTCTGTCATGCTCAGACTATTTTCATGTCGTTCTCTTTGCAAGTGAGTTAAAGTTATAGAGTTACATTCGATGCCAGGCAATTTATTTATACCTAACTCTCACCTCGTTGTTACTATCGTCAACCCATCACTGCTCGTTGTAAGGAAATAATTTACGTCGCAAGCCAGTATATAATAATACATGTATACCCGTAGAATGCAGCAATTAACAATACAGATTTTATGGCTGTTCGACGCTGCTTAGATTTAATACAATTGTTTGAGTATGGCGACTAAAATTAGTGCAAAATTACTGTGATAAACGAATTCTTCCGGTGGTGCCTTGACTTCACAGTAAAACGAATTAGCTCAGATTACGTTTGTGAGTATTACTGTGCGAATTATTATATGCCTAGGGTTGAAAACCATTTTTTGATTACTCAAATGTTCACCAAGTTTTTTATTTCCCCCTCACTATTATACATCCAATAAAAAATACATTCGTCTCAATCCAATAGTTCCTACAGGTCAACCATGCAACTATTTTTGTTTGCCATTTTCGGGATTTGTGACCTCGAAAATCTTGGCACACTATCTCTCATACAACTCGAACTGTTATTAAATAATCTGGTACACGATTCAAAATTAGCAAATTTTCACTATGAAATTTTACTTAATCACCCCAAAAATTTTTGCATACAAGTTTTCCTTCGATTGAAACGAATCTTAACATATTACCGCACAATGCTGTTTTACGTATGCATTCAAAACAACTCAGAAACATTGCAGGAATATTTACGTTTGCTGATTCTGGTCAAAATATTAGAAATTCTGCCGTTATGTTATAAACTAGTCGCTACTTCCTGATCATCGATCACGTATCAGCAGTACTATAAAGTTGTTTGTTTACTATTTGTTTTAAACTAATTACGGTGTAATCGTGAAACACCATTATTCCTACAGCCTCGTACGTCAATGTTTATGAAGTAGTATTATCACGTATATCCACATCTTACGCATTACTTTGATAGTTTAAAGGGGAGGCTCCATCGACCAAAGCAGCTACATGAACATAAGTCGCAGACAGCTGCCGATTTTTTTCTAAGTGTATTTTTGTACTCTGGAAAACATGCCACGGAGTTCGAAGTGGTAAAAAAATATTTGTACGCCGCCGATTTTCTGTATTGGACATAAAGTAAGACAACAAAAATCTGAAAATATTGTTTGTTCGGAATAGTACACTGAACGTGCACTACAAATTTTAGCCCAAAATATTTAAAGCTGTCGAGATGTACTTTAAAGGATGAAAAATGTCATTTTTCGAAGATTTTTTAATGCTACCTTTTTTTTAAACTGTAGAAAATTTCATGTCAAAAGAAAGGTGTTACAATGTTAGTACTTGCCGTGAATAATTGTGGAGATCTATATTTACTCTGCTGAATGTATTGCAATACATATACCTGTAGTAAATATTGTTTACTAACCAATCTTCACTCCGCGGTGAATAAAAAAAAAATTCCAGTCGGGCCACTGAAATTTTCATATCAATTCTGTTATTTTCAAATTATATTGCTGAACGAAAAAAATGTTCAAGTTGAAAGTTGAGTTTTAAAGCAACATATTTATTCGCTATATCACATCATAAACGTGTTGAAATGACACAAATATCGAGAAATAAGTGAATAATTTCAAATAAATTAAAATTAAAGTAAATAAAGTACCATTCTTTCTTAGTTTTTTTCTCATAAAGTAAAAAGACCGATTTATAAATCGGTTTACGAGTTACAACTCGTAATTGCATAATCTATTTTCAATAATTCATACCCCTGAAACTATTCACCGTAAGTACCAACATTGTAGAATCTTTTTGCATGAAATTAACCACAGTTTACGAAAAAAAAAGTGGAGGAGACCAAGGCTAGTTGTCACACTATTTACTCTCTGATTGTTAGAATTTTTTTGTATAAAATTTTTTTCAATTTGAAACATGGGGTATTGTAAATGCATCCATTGCACACCTAGAGTTGATTAGTAGTTGTTCCAAAGCAAGTTTGAATAGGGTTTGTCGAATTTTTAAAAAAAGTTTCGGAGGGTGACAACTTCCCATGAGGCGGGGTAAATTGTCCCAAGCATGTTAAATGACAAAAGTGAATAAAAATTGGTGAATAAATTTTTTGGTCCTTTGTTTTGTTGTTTTTGTTTTGATATAAGAAACTCGGGTTTTCAATGTGTATTTTTAAGCAATAATTCTTTTCTCCGTTGTTTTTTTTCTTGGAAATCACGAAACAGTCGTCCTAGACTCGAAAAATCCCGAAAAACTTGACCCGAATTGAGAAAACTACGGAAAAGTCGAAATGGGGCAAGTTGTCGCGAAATTATTTTTATATGCGGCAACTTGCCCCAACCCGAATTTATATTTAAAAAAGTGCATATCTTGATGATCCGCTATTCAAATATCAAAAATATATATATCAAATAAAAGCGACAAGAATCACCTTTCCGATCATCTTATTGCGAAATATCCCAAGGCAGCCAAGAATATGAGAAACAAACATATTTAGAAGATGGAATATAATTACTTACCAGGTCTAATTTCAATGTTTCAATCATTGTAAGGCCGTATATGTGGCGATATTCTAGTTAACAACATTCATTTGTTTCAAACATTGATGTCACGGAGTAGTAGGAAGGAGACACCACTCTGCTATAAAACTTGTCCCCAGTCTTGAGGTAACATAAAATAGTACATTGTGTATCTAGGGCGGAAAGTGAGCGATTGACGCGAGTGCGAGGCTCAGCCCAAACTCGCACGAGCGTATATCGCTTTCCGCCCATGGTGCACGCGATACTTTTTGTCCACAACCTGTACCGAAAGTTTGCCTTGAGTGCACCAGAGAAGCGGTATACCACTTCATTTTGCGCCCGCTCATTTGTCACCGGTCGGGAAAAAGCCACTTTGCGCGCCTTTACATGCATACTTACGTTACCCCAAAAACCGAACCTGCCTCTGACCGAACGCTGCTTGACTGTTGTCTCCTTCCTGCTATTCCGTGATTGAACTACAACTTTAATCTATAACGCCGCTCATCGCAGCATCTAGCGATGGAGTTATGAATTTTCTGACAATTAACCCGTGTGACAACCATAGACTTAGAGATAGACTGCGCGGTCCACGGACTTATGGACGGAGCCTTTCCCTGCGGGGATGCGGCGAAAGGATGCACACGGATGTGTACGTACGTGCAGTTGTTTGTTATTATTGTATAGGTTAGGTCAGAAGGTAGCCGGTCACGGACTGAGAATTCAGAATAATACAACAGGCCTTATTATGTAGCGCCTAACTGCAAAAACAGATCTTTCTCAAATTCACAAAAACAATGTGAAGTCGAAGTAGAGAATAAGGCTACATTTCACCTGTAAGTATAAGTAACGCTTCTGGAACTGTAAATAATGTGAATACTGTGATTCCAAGTAATGTATTTGTATCTATATTCCTTCAAGTTTTCCGAAAAATATTGAGAGGTGTAGGATATGGCTTATTACGATAGGGTTGACGAACACAAGTGTGCCAAAGTATGCTTATTTATGTTCATGTCATCTTTCACCGGAAACATTCGATCGAACATCTGCTTTCAAAGTTAGGCTGAAAGACGATGCTATTCCAAATGTGAGTTCAATTTATAGTTTTTGAATACAAATATATTTCCGCATGTGAATATAAATCATTTATTTATATAGGTTATATATACAATAATTTACGAATTATTCAACGCGATGTTTTCTGTTCATTCTGTCATTGTATTATATTGTTTTTTTTTTTTAGTTTTTTCTTTGCTTACATTTATACTCAGTAATATTCCGGTTCTATGTCAGGTACTTTCCACCTTTATAAAATGTACGCCGGAATTAAAATTGGATTTAAAAAAAATGTGCTTACCTGCACTGTTTCTTATAAAAAAAGAATTGAAGCTGTGTTCGTACATACCTATACAGTTCGAGGAAATAGTTTATCACAACGATCTGTCCGAAAAACTAATACTACCTAAAGTGAATCGTTTAAACGTGGCGCCCGAAAACTTAGCTCATCGATATGGCCGACGTGCTACCACATGTACTCTCCCCAAGGCTCATACCCCTCGCCGTCAAGCCTAGCTTACGCTCCGTCAGCGCAGTCCGTGCACCGAGTTGAAGCCCTAATCAGAAAGAGAAAGTAACAGCGGGAGCCGACTTCTCACTCTAATCGGTAACTTGGTAGGGGAAACACATAGCTTATACAAGCATGCGTGCTTGCCTTATTTGCTTTCCCCGTGGCCGCTCCCCACTCTTCCGACCGTGCAACAGAGAGGTGGGTCTCCCGCTGCTGCTTTCTTTTTTTAATTAGGGCTTCAGCTCAGTGCACGGACCGCGCAGTCTATCTCCGTAAGTTTATGGTGACAACTAGCCCCGGCCTCGCCCGCCCCGCCGAGTATTAAAAAATCGTTAAAAGACGACATTTTCGATCCTTCGCAGTGCACTTCCTTCTTCAGTTTTTAATATTATTGGTTGAAGTTTGTTGTGTACATTCAGTTCACTTATGCGAACAAACAATAGTTTCAGATTTTTGATATCATGCTTTATATCGAATATAGAAAATCGGCGGGGTATAAATACTTTTTTACCGCTTCGAACTCCATGGCATGTTTTTCTGAGCGCAAAAATACATTTAAAAAAAAATCGACAGCTATCTGCGACCTAGGCTTCATGTATAGCTGTTTTGGTCGTTGGAGCCCCCTTAATTGAATCTACCCGAAACAATGGATACTAAAGTAAAAGTCTAAGAGGCAGTGGCCAGCAAAGTCACGTCATTTGACCATGCAAATGCTCTATCTTATTATACTCTCTAAATATAGGTTATAATCGATTTCTAAGTCTGGCTGCCCTTCGGCGTAACCTTCAGCTTGTAGGCGGGGCTGAAAAGGGTAAAAAGAATGAATAAATTCATGTGAAATGACCAAGGCTGATCTTACGTTTTTTAGTAGGTAATAATGTTTTGATTACGAAATTAATAATGCCAGATTCTTTGGATAGGACCAAAATACCGCCAGGCGACGACAAAAGGGCACGAAAATGTACCCCGCTCAAAGTATAACTTGTGTTTGCGAAATAAATCTTTTATTTTCAACTTTTGACTATAAAAATGGTCGCTCAACTATAGTGGTGAGCAGTAAGTTCTTTGCAAAAGTTGCGTTAATAGCGTGGCAAAAACGGATGACGTCAAGCGAATAAAAGTAAGAGTAAATTGTAACTATGCAATCGAGATCAAAATTAAAGCACAAGCAGATCATCGTATGTTCCAAACGCTTAACTTTTCTGCCATACTGATACGTGATTTGGCAGCTCGCAGCTGTCAGCGTACACCGGGTACCCATTACTTTACATGAAAAATGGAAACACCCTTCCATTGGGTTCAAAGATTAATTATCATCAGCTGAATGAACAAAAATACTCAACTTTTTTGCAATAGGGACGATCGGATGTTCGCGTTTCTAGTCTTTAATCCTTTCATGCATACATTTTTCCTTACATACACGGTTCTCTTGAAATTTGGCCTACGTGGACTTTTGGGGTCGCTGATTACGAATCTGAACTATAAATTCAAAAATTCGTAATGGCGAATCTAATATGGCTTACGAAGGAAAAAACAAGAAAAATTTTTTGGCGTGTACTCGTATTAAGTTTGTGTAATAATTGGCATTTGGATTTTCATGGTAGATCTGCAGAAAATGCTTTTTTTCGTCGAAAAGTATGAACTTCGACCATTTGGTGACCACATGGTAGCCCAGAATTTGAAAAAAAATCAGAATTCTAAGACTTTTCAAACCAATTGATATAAAATTTGGTACACGACCTTTCATTTTTAATTCAGATGTATGTGTTTCTGCATCGGTATCGTCCGCCACTTGGAAATTTTTCGCGGATGGTAGTTTATCCCGGTCACTTCTCTTCGAACATCTAACAAACTAATCTGATCTATTAACTCTTTTATTCACACTGGGACGCTCAGTACCCACCTTTTTTTGCAGTTTTTTTATTCATCAAACTA
The DNA here is from genome assembly GCF_021155775.2 of Neodiprion pinetum. NCBI lineage: Eukaryota > Metazoa > Arthropoda > Insecta > Hymenoptera > Diprionidae > Neodiprion > Neodiprion pinetum. The sequence goes on from NC_060233.1 coordinate 24,320,412, forward strand.
TTTTTTTAGTAACATTTGTTGAATTTATGGGTTCCACGTGGACCTTAAAGTATTTTTAAGTCTAAAAAAATTGTAATTTATTTATCTATTCATTGCAAAAATAACACATGTAAGCAAATGGCATGCTGTACGTTTACGTATTCAATAAATCACGTTACTTCATATCACATGTACAAATGCAGTGATAAGTCGTCATTGCTTGTTTGTTTCATCCAACTACGTACATAATAATACCATGATTGTTTTTATTTCATTTCACAATCACCTGGATCATCCTTATTCGATTATGAATCCGTTGGAACAGACAAAAATTAAATTTGTGACACAAAAGATGGTCTACAGCTGCTCGGAAGTTGTCACTCTACGTATCTCGCATTGTCCTGAACCAACTTTCACTAGCCTACCAACCACTAACTTGAATTTGCCTATCTTTCAGCACCACTAACTTTTCCAACAGTATGTCTGATATAATCCCAATACCTTACTTTAAATGGTATGCACTGAGCACAATACTATTCCCAAATCACCTGTAATCATATAAAGCAGACTACAAACTTTATAACCATTCAATTACAGTATAAATGCAATAGTATAAATGTATAGTGACCAGTTGCATGCTTCTCGTTTTGTATGTGATCGATGTTTTGTATATTTTTCTACAGAAATCTAAATTTTTCTTATTATCAGTCCATTGACAGGAATTATACTCATTGTCAGTCTTAATGACAGTCAAAATCAGGATGTGAGCTTGATGAATGCTTCAGAACCAAGGGATTAGTCACTTACGATATAGAATGGATGTCCTGGATTATATACCACCCACTCGATATGAGAAATCATTAACTTACAGAGCACAACTTGAAAATAGCTATTTTAGGCAACTCAGACTGTAAACTCCAAGGTTGAATATGATGATATCTGTTTCAGGAACATTCAAAATAAACAATATGCAAAACTTGAACCAGTGAAAATACCTGAAATATGAACTGGAATCTATACGTATAGGTATACTAACTATACGTATAGGTCAACATACCATGAAACAAGGACTCATTTACCAGATCATGACTGATAAGAAGAGAAAACAACATTTTTAATTGAGATGAAGTGACTACTTCCAACTGCAAATAAAACAACAATGTAATCTACAAAGTCTGTTGGAAAAAAGATTGGAAAAAAAAGTTACGAGCAAAACTGGGAAAATATTACATTAAACCAACGTTAACAAAACAGTTTTGTATATAGCGTAGCAATAGGAATAAATAGACAGAATACACAGAAGCATTCTATCAGCTCAGAAAGAAGAAAAATTATCGTCCAATGTAAAATATTTATAAATCGCCGGAGAATTTGAATTACTCGAGTAAATATAGTTCTGTTAATTGTTATTTCATTTCTCAAAATGTTTTCAATTGCAGAAAAAAAGAGTAACAATCTCCATTTCATTGTATAAAAATGGTATTAATTAAAAAAAAAAACTTAGCGTAGTTAACACAAACCTAACGTCACATTAACATATGTCAACAATACATTTATTAGAATTACATTTTATCTAATTTTCGTAGCGATTGGTCTAAATTTCTGATTCACCAGCAACGTGATCACAAATCGGTAAGGTTCACAAACATCTTATGAATAATCTAACGTTAATCGGAGTTATTTTTCCTTTTCATTCATTTGACAGAACGCGTCGTACGCTCGAAATCAAACTGTAATATTTTGAACACATCGTATTTAAAAAAAGTCAACATGAAACTGAATGCACTTTACTTTTTACTTTCAAGTGTGTGCAAATTCCCCAAAATAACATATGTATTTCGAGATCTTGCAACGTAGGTCTGATTGTGAGCATGTGGCATGTATTATTAATTGGTAATTTGGTGTTAAGAGTATAAAACTGTGTAAAATAAAGTTTTATATTTAGACTGACAAAGGGTATCCCTGGTTAAGAGGGGCCAAATGCCCCTGTTTCGGGATTTTTAAATTACCTGTTCAGAAATGTTTCTTAGGTCAGAAAAACAGGTGCCCAGTGGTTCATAACCACTGAAATAGAGATATACCTATTTCAGTGTTCATAATTCAATAACCCCCTCCACCCGCTCCAGGGGGTGAAAAACGACATTTAATGCATTTCATTTTTTATCTCAAAACTCGATTGACGGATCCGTATGAAAAAAATTATTAATATCCATTACCAAAAGACCCTTTAGGTGAATTAATTTGGGCGCGAAGGACCACTCCTAAGGTGCCGAAAAAAGTTAATTTGAGTTAAAAATCGTTATATTTCTTAATCAAGTCGATGTAACAAAACTTTTTTTTCCTTCATTTCATTGCTTTAGGTGTATAGTACCCCTATGAATTATTTCAGATTTTTGCGAGTGGTGCGCCACGTCGAAAATTACGATTTATGCACATTTTTACCATTCTTTTACGATTTTGACCATGTCTTAAGGAAAAGTTAATTGAATATCCTTGAAATTGCGAGATTACACTTTCAAGTCATAATATCCCTAACATCCAGCCTCGCCATCTTGTACGCGAGAGCTTTGAGTCGGTGAAATGTCTTATTTCAGGGCTGAAAATGTTGAATCGTGACAATTTAACATTTTTCTTCCAATTCATTCTCGCCCATAGTAAATTGAGATGGGAATACCGATATTCCTTTTCTACTTGCACTTATGGACACCGTTAATCGCAACAGCTTTTCCTTACGTGTACCCGCTCCTTGTGAAATCGATCCAATATGAATAACATTTATCAAAGAAAATCCTATTCTGGACAAAAAAAAAAAACGTCTTTATGCAAACCGTTCACAATCTGTACCACGAATGGGTTTGTTATAGGTATTGCAAGATCTTTTGAAGCAAACAAAAATGATGCGCACATCTTAAAATATGTCTTGAAAAAGGAACATAGACTCAGTAGTATTTTGAAACCAGGAGATAATTTCATTCTAGATACAGGTTTTCGTGATGTTATAGATATTTAAAAAAATAAAGGTTATCGAGTACTCATACCTGCATTGAAAGGGAATCGGAACCAACTTACGACAGATGAATCCAATGAATCACGTTTTGTTAGCAAAATTCGGTGGGTAACTGAAGCTGTTCATGGAAATTATAGGACAGAAATACAGACTCTTGCATCATCAGTTCCGGAATAAACTTTCAGCCGTTGCTAAGGCGTACTATCAGTTCTCACGTTTTCTTCACAATCTAACTGGTAAACGTCTCAATTCATATGTTGGAAAACTAAATATCATAATCGACAGAATGAAATTAAAAAGGTACGAGAACAATGTCCTCGTCGAAAAAATTGCTGCAGCCAATTATAACAGAAAGAGTATGCCCTTTAGTGAAATATCATCTGCGGATTTAAACGGTTTTCGGAAAATCACATTTGAAGATTTGGAATTGTTTTTCACTTGATCCTACCAACTTTCTCAGGCTATATCCTATCTGACAGAAATGCTTGGGAAGATCATTTGCTCCTATCAAATTATCTGAAGGAAGAACCACAATCAAAGGATACTGTTGCAGCTGTGCAAATGGTCTGCGAACAATTGGATGTTGTTCTCACGTGGCTGCTCTTGTGTACCATTTGTTTTACCGCCGGTGTTTATCAAAAATAGTTCAACCCGTGCAAATGTTATCAAAATTATTTGACGTGGAAAATGTTTGTCCCATTATTGATGAGGATAGTGACGAAGACTAGATAATTAATTCATATAGAAGACTAGAAAGTCGGTTCTGCAAGTGTAAAATCTTTTTTTAATTTTAGTTAGTATCATATTTATCACTAATATCTTATTTTATTTTAAAAGTCTGATTTTGAGTTGTTGATAAATTGGAAATCCCAAGTATATTCAGTCAACTTTTCCTTAAGACATGGTCAAAATAGTAAAAGAACGGTAAAAATGTGCATAAATCGCAATTTTCGACGTGGCGCACCACTCGCAAAACTCTGGAATAATTCATAGAGGTACTATACACCTAAAGCAATGAAATGAAGAAAAAAAAAAGTTTTGTTACATCGACTTGATTTCGAAATATAACGATTTTTAACTCAAATTGATTTTTTTCGGTACTTTGGGAGTGGCCCTTCACGGCCAAATTAATTCACCTAAAGGGTCTTTTGGTAATAGATATTAATAATTTTTTTCATACGTATCCGTCAATCGAGTTTTGGGATAGAAAATGAAATGCATTAAATGTAATTTTTCACCCCCTGGAGAAAGTGGAGGACGTTATTGAATTATGAACACTGAAATAGGCATATCTCTACTTCAGTGGTTATGAACCACTGGGAACCTGTTTTTCTGACTTAAGAAACTTTTCTGCACAGGTAATTTAGAAATCCCGAAACAGGCGCATTTGGCCCCTCTTAACCAAGAATACCCTTCGAGTTATACTTATTGTACTTGACGGTTGAATGAAGTGTTTTTCAAAAAAAAAAAAGGGATAAATATATTGATTATTTGTTAGAAAATTGAAATAGTCGTATGTACGTATAGGTGCGCCAATCGGATCAGCAGTACTGGTATTTTGCGTTCTCATCGTGGTGATCTTAGTGGCGATATCAACTATGAATGGCAACAAGTATAAAAGTTGTGGTTTACTGACAATTAGTTGATCGGTTACTTGGGACCAACAGTATCATTGCCGCATACTTACAAAAAGTAATGAAGTCTAGGCAAATGTATCGAAAATATAAAAAAATCTGCCAAGTTACCAAAACCACATCACATTAAAGATACAAGAACGACTTAGGTATTGCCAGTTTCCGTCATGAAATTAGGAAAAAACCTCAAGCCCTAGGATCTCTCAGCCAGTCATCGCGAAGTCAGACCTCGCTGTTTCGTATAGTGTTACCGAAACATCAATACAAGAGCTCCGTACTCGTAGCATAAAGCCCGAAAAATTATTCTTGGATGTGTCGAAGTATAAATAGAACATGTATCAATAGATTTTATTTAAAGCTATTTCCGTAGCGAGATAGTTCACCACCTAGTGCCCGTTTATTGTACTGGTATACTGATATTTACGATGAATATACTTACATACGAGTATACTCTACTTGCTTCAAAGCATGTGGTGTTTCTTTCACCTCGTCAACAAATTAGTGCAACTGATTCAACCAGTTACACCAAACAAGTTCCGGTTAGATTGATGAAGTTTGGCTTTCAATCGATGTAAATTTTTTGTCGGTTAGATTTATGTGCTTATTTTATTTAAAGTACATAATTGTTTCCGTCAACTAACATGCGACTTAGAGAAACGGTGCATAAACTTGAAATGAAATAATATTTAGTTGACTCAATTTCGAAAATACATCGAAAGGTTCACTCGAACCAATACTCCATTCGATACAACAAGAAAAGACTTTTGACTCAAGGAATTCATTTGAATAAATCATTTTGACAAACTAACTATATCGAAAGCGTTGAATTAAAGTTATCGTATTTGGAACAAATAAGGGATACTAGATTGAAGTGAATGAACTCCAACAAAATCTGTTTTGTTGGTTCGAAATGTCCTTTCCCTCCGTTTGAAACTTCATTTCTGACAGAGGCTCAAAATGTATTTGTATTTTACTAGATTGTTCTAAACATTTTCTGATTTTAGAGAATTGGCGCGTCAGAAATAGCAAGTTAAATGTACAGATAGAGTTGGTGCCAAAAATTTTAAAGAACTCGGGCTATGTTTGTCGACTACTACTTCTACATGCAAAATTGCGAAGCAGATCTAAGATCGCAACTTCCGATCTTGAACAATATCCCATATGTATAGTAATACATTGTCCCATATCGATAATAACCAATTTCTGGAGTTTGTTTAAAAAATAATTTCGAAGACCTGCCCGCATAAATAGCATGTAGACCTTAGACCTGTGATCGAATTCTTAAATCACTTGATCGATATGTCGTATATAATAACATAATTTAACCACTTACGATACTTGGTTTCCATCGATGCTCTTACACGTGGTTGGCTTAGACTTGATTTCCGCAGTTGATTGTGATTTTCATACTCATCTTTATAGCCCGGTCAATCTGCATTTAAAATCTTTTGCATTTAAAAAAGTATTGTCCTTGAAAATTACATTATAATGGTTCGTGGAATAGGCTTACTGGGGAAACCACGTAAAAAAAAAAAACACGTCGAGTACACTACCTTATAGGTGGCGTGGAAATGTGTGCATATCATGTATAACGTGACTCTTACAATCGCGATATCTCAGAAATGGTGACTCTTGGAAAAAAAATTATGAAAACCATTTTTGTAGATAATTTGAGGATCTACAACTTTGGTCGAAGGTACTTTTTCGATAAAACTCACCGTTTCCGAAAAAAATCCAAAAAACCTCAAATTTTGACCTTTGACCCCGAATAACTTTTGTAGCTCACATGGGATTAATGGGGACTTTTGAAACTTTCTTTCTGATGGTGAACCCAAGCTCTCCACAAAAATTCAGCTTTCCCCCAATTTTGGCTATTTCAAATGTCTAGATTGACTAGATTGACTGGGCTATTTAACGGTGGAGGGTCGACATGACATAAATGATCATCAAGTCACTACATGAGGTATAAATATCACAATCTCAGTTTCAATCTATGCATTTTACGTAATTCTAAAACACTATTTTACACTTCATTTGCAATCTGCATGTCGTATTTGATGTCTCGTCGTACATTTATTTGTTTACTTATTTGCATATTTGATCTACCCGTGTTTATTTTTTCGTTTATGTAAATTATCTTCTACTGTTGCTCTATATTCATATTGTGCAACCTACTTTTTGGGAGAACTTAATTCATAATGTTAAAGTGTGACAATACATTTTTAGGAAAAATCGTTATTTCACAACATGAAGATTGAGTATGAAATTTCAGTTAACTCTAACGAAACAAAACATATTCATATTTTGCAAATTCGACTCCTTCAAATTCATTTTAGAGTTGCGAAACAGTATTTTTTGTTTCAATATTTTGTTGTATTGTAACGTTACTGATTTGAATCTTGTGTTTCGTTTTCCTGTTAAGGTTTTTCAATTGTTTGCAATGCAATATGACCGTGTACCGGTGCTCAAAATAAGTATACATAATATTACCCGTATGTAAAATGTTCATGTTGTTATGGAATTGTACCAATATAATGTCACCAAAATTTTTATTCGACTCTGCAAGTGGCGATAAAAGAACTCTTTGTATTCTCGGAAAACTCTCCTTCGTAACCATCGAACTATACGAAACTATCGTTTGGTCGTTCAAATAATTTATTACCTTCGTCTGAATGAATGTATATAATGTTGAACACGTTATTCTTGCACACAACCATAAAGTATTCTCTGCATAAATAAACACATAATTGTATGTCTTCTCGTTCGGGACACAACAACGTTCACTTAGTCAAGCTTGTTTTATGGCTATTGCACATCCTTCTCCGACACTATATATATTTGGGAATTGCTTAGATTATATCCTTAGTACTTTATGAGACATTTATCATTGATAGTGTTTCACATACTCTCTTTTTCTATCGTTAACAAATAAACAGTTTTAATTGGCCACTGCTGAAACACTTAAGGGGGTGCCCTGGTCGATTTCGACATTAATGTGTACATCTACAAATCTCAAAGTCCACGTATCTCAAACGCGGAAAAACGCTTAAAGGCCCCATTCTATATGTTGGGAATGCCCCATATGCAATTCTGAACAAAAATACTTCAATTTGTTTCCTTAGACGCAGAATTAAAGAAATGTCATGAATTCTGCAAATTTACTACTGTGATTTCGGAGTATGTTTGTTGAGAATTACATATAGAATGTGGCTGTTAACCCAGATAACTCTTTAACTCACTCTGGGACGCTCAGCGTCCCACCTTTTTGTGTAGCTTTTCATTTATTAAGCTACTTTTTGGTAACAACTCTCGAATTTTTTGATTCCACGTGGTTCCTGAAATGTTTCTGAGTCTAAAAAACAAATTCTTTTATTTATATATTGCAAATTTAAAGAATTTTTTAACCTACCTTCTACTTATTAAGCTACTTTTTTGGTAACAACTCTCGAATTATTTGGTCCCACGTGGTCACTGAAATATTTATAACAATACGTCTAGAATAAAAAGAAAATTTATTTATTTATTTAGTGCACATGTAAACAAATGGTGGAAATCTCTACTTTTCCATGAAGAAAAGCATTCTCTCCTAATCTACCATGAAATTCAGAATGCCAATTTTTACTCAAACTTATTACACACCAAAAAATTTTACAAAATTAAATCAAAATTTTTCGATTTATTGTTTTTGTCTGTCCACTATGTTAGATCCACTATTTTGACTTTTTAAATTTCGAATTCAGATTCACAATTTGCGACCCCGAAAGCCCATGTATGCAAAATTTCAAGGGAATCGTATGTAAGAAAAATGCATGCATGAAAGGATTAAGCCCTTTTTCACGTTTGTCAATGAGATACATGAACTACGATATTTGGAGATATATATACGTTAACGTTGAAATCGATCAGGGCACTCCCTTAATATCGTTAATTGAAAAAATTTCTAGTTATTTTCCATATAACTTTCAATTATACGCTTTATACGGATATGCTTCTGGCTTCTGATGCAGAGGCTGTCTTTATTTATTATCATTTTTTTCAATTTATTTGTCTGAGGTGAATAAATAAATGGTTGTTAGAAGTTCTGGATAGACAATATACTTCCTCTGCATACTGATTTGCAAGGCTTTCAACCTGTTTTGTTATAGTCTGCTTTTTGTATACACTTCTATGTTTTAGCTCATCTCAACTCTCAGTCTTGGTATATTTATTTCAATATTTCGGCACTTGAACAGTTTTTATGCGTTAACAGTTACTACTCCTCTGCCTGTTATCTGGTGAGATTCTCTCAGACGTGATGCGCCATGGAGTCGTGTGGCCACACCTACGTGATTGACGCAACGCACGATATACATATGCAATCTGTTTGTCCAAATCCAACTTTACTCACATTGTTGTTACTATATCCTCTGTATTTGCGTCGGACGCCCCACTATAGTTATAGTTAATGTTTGTTTTCAGTGTTTGCTTCTCTCTCTTCTGTAAAATTATTTCTACCAGGCACTACTTATACCGTATTTCTTTATTTTATTTTCAACTTGAAGTCTCACTCGCTCGATCTTTCTTGCAATGATGTACGTCATGACCGATCTATTTATACAAACAAGCATTCTTACGATGAAATACACATTTACTCGTCACAAATTCTTCAAAAAATGGATAAAAAGGGAATTTTAATGTGATATCAATGGACTTGGAGTTGCATACATTACTAAGTATAGGATAATCATGGCATCAACTTGTTTAACGATTTCAAGATGTTTATTTGGCATAAGAAAAATAGTATTGGATAAAGGAATTAATACACACCGTCGAATATGATTACGGATCACTCATCCTACACGCGTTCTTCCCGCCATCCACCATCTGTTGGATTTTCGTAATTCAATTCTCGAGTACATTCTCCACATAACCTAAACAGGATACAAGTAGAGGACATAAAACATATAACAATCAATTTTGGAGGAAATACTGGTCAATGTTGACCACCACTAATCACTTCGTGTAATGAATTACGTTGAAATTACCAATTACATTCGTAATTTGTAATTGAGTAAAAAACAAAAATACTACGATTATAATTTCTAAATAGAAAAATTTTGATTACAAATTACAAATGTAATCAGTGACGGTTTTCATTCTAATTACAAATTATAAATGTATATAATTGGTATCGATTTTTTTTTGCAATTATAAATTAGGAATGTCACTAAAATTTTTTTAAATTAATAAACACATTCGTAATTTTTAATTAAAATGTAATTAATTAAAACAGTGCCCAGAATTGTCAATATAAAGCATCCTTAAACATCGATTTTCAATTCAATAAAGTCCGTTCTGTGCCCCTGTCGTGGAATGACAGGTGAATTTGTTATATTGCGGTCCGGTCGATAAAAACGCCGTTTGCTTCATCCTATTACAACCCGTTAATCGTGAAAGAGGGAGGCACCTAGCGCAGAGTTCCTTAGTGAACTATAAGATGCTAACTCTAGTAATTTTTTTACAAGTGGATATTCATTTACAGATTAGTTCAAGAATGATTGTAAGATTTCGAAGATTTCTGTCAATTGCATTCGATCTCAAGCTATTTTAGATCATTTCTATTTCAAAGATGTTGAGTAATTCGAGTAATTTCAACTGCGATTGATTTCTTTTCTCTCTATAGGTATTGATTGTAGCGTGAAAAGTTCTAGTACTTGGATCTCTAAACTGAGATCTATAACATCGTAGGATCAAAGCGTTGTAGATACATCGATTATACACAAAGATGCAGTAAAGTTGTGTTAGATCAACTGACCACGAACACTGTTTTTTGTTTTAGGACTAACATTAAGATGTGGCCAACTGGTGGGAGGTTAGTAAAAGAGGACCAGAGTTCCACTGGCGGATGAAACTGAAAGGCGACTGATCGTCAAGCATAGATTGACATTCAAGCTAAAGTTAATCTCATGCTGAACGACAGAAGGTTTGATGATGAAACGGGTGCCGACCCAGAACGCAACGGAAATGGAGTTCCTACTTCGATTTATACTCAGGTCCCTCATCTTGAGTCAACGATGGACTCTTTCACATATGACCCATCGCTTGTCACGGTTGGAAACATGTCGAACCTTGGGAACCTTGGTAGCCTGGGCAATAAAGAAGTTCGTTATGCTTCATTCTCAACAGTTCCAGCTTCGCTACCATCGATGCTTCCGCCACCGTTGCCACCACCCCCACCACCTCTTCCTCTTCACATGCAACAACGCATTTATTCGCGTTCCATGACATCCTTACCACCGGAGCCTTTCATGCTGATGCGTTCAAAAGCTTTGAACAGAAGAGTCTGCATTAATGTCGGTGGTGTTAAACACGAAGTTCTTTGGCGTACTCTGGAAAGACTGCCTCACACTCGTCTCGGACGTCTCCGAGACTGCAATACTCACGAAGCAATAACTGAGCTTTGTGACGATTACTCGCTTATAGACAACGAATTTTTTTTCGATCGACATCCCAAGTCGTTTAGCTCAATATTAAATTTCTACAGGACTGGGAAACTCCATTTAGTTGACGAGATGTGCGTTCTAGCATTCAGCGATGACTTAGAGTACTGGGGTATCGACGAGCTTTATCTCGAAAGCTGCTGCCAGCACAAATACCACCAACGGAAGGAGCACGTTCACGAGGAAATGAGAAAGGAGGCCGAGTCTCTTCGGCAACGAGAGGAGGAGGAATTCGGGGAAGGAAAATGTGCGCAATATCAAAAATGTCTCTGGGATCTTCTCGAAAAACCAACAACCTCTATAGCTGCCAGGGTGAGTCATGTTTTCTTATAATATACGTTTACAAATGTTTGTAGCGCGGAGGCATGCACATGGATCGTATATCACTCTACAAATACTTGTTAGCATCAGTGAAATGGTGAAGATACTGTATAATTAACAATCAATAATATTCAACGTTGCATCATTTAGTTAAACGCGTTTTCCAAATATGCCTTACAAGGAGCATCAGTTTGGTGTCCCCCCCCCCCCCCCCATTTTGTCGTTGCACCTCACGTATGTTGTAGAACATTGAAAACTAAAAGACTCGTATTATTATTTATCGGCAGAAAAACTGTTTAACTGGGTGAATCTTGCTCCCAAAAATGTGCATTCGATGAGGTGGTTTCTCAATTTTGGATAGAAGCACTTCATGGATTTGAATGAAACCAACGCTGCAATGTTTCTATTCATTAATAGAACATTTCAGCGTTCGCTTCATTCTAATGCAACAAGTGCATCAAGAAATCATCCCGCTGTGTGCCCATCTTTGGGAATCGATTTCACCGCTTTAAATCGTTTTTCTGTCGATAAAAAAGGGGGACACCAAATTGGTGTTCCTTGTTAGGTGTATAATGTTCATTTGCCCATAACCATATCACGTTTAGTTTGCATGTTTATATAACTAATCTAGCTAAAAATGAAGGATATATTGCTGGGAAAAATAATTTGTTCGTATTAGTTACGAGTTTGGTAACTTCAGCTGTTTTTTGTTCTAAATTATGCAACAAAATAATCTAGTTTTTGAGATATTACAACTATATGTTCATTAAAATGTATCTAGACAGCATCAAGAGACTTTTAAGGTTTGAATGCTTAAAATTATGGAAAACTTACTACATTCGACAGTGATGTAGTAAGGGGAAATGAGACAACCGCATTATTCATTCACAATTAATTGGATGAAAATCTGATGCTATCGAATCCCCTGTACATCGCATGCATACATACGTATCATACATAAGTAGCAATCGTTTTCTCATATGCTAGAAAATCGAAATTGTATTTTCTGTGAATAATAAAGCAGTATACGAATACAAGTCAGAAAAAAAGTTTCTGTACACAAGACCAGTTTGGCCGATCGCCAAGAAGATCAGATTTGTTTCTTTTAGAACTCGTTGAAATCAATTATATTTATAAATTGGTAGTAAGTATAAGATATCACGAGCGTGCTCATGCCATGCCACTTAAAAAAAGACAGGTAAGCAGAGTAATAGATTTTTATAATTTAATGTACCTATAGCGCTACCGAGAATAAACAATATCAATATAGTGTTTTGAAAGTTTGGAAAAAATAACGAATATACGGATATTTGAATTTTATAACGTCTAAAAATTCATGTCTCTATACATATCCAAATTACCGAATGATTATATTTCACTTTTATCCGCAGGAAGTGGGCTTTTTATTATACGATACAAGAACTAGGTTTAAAAAATTCACGAACGTCTCTAACTCTTGCAGTTCAAATAAAGTAACATGTGATCAAAAATTATATAATACGATTGACTTATACATATGGGATTTTTCATCTCGAAAAGTCTATTTTAATAAAATTGGAGCAACAAAAAATCACTGCAATCAAGCGTATTCGAAAACTAAGAAAATAGTAGCATCAAGAATTATAAAGATGAAGTTAAGTCGATTGCGTTGAATTTATTAAAATAGCCTGTTCTCAACAGAACAGTAAATCAAAAAATCCGCATTTAATCGACTAAAATTTATTTATTACTGATTTTTAAATGGTTATATTTTTGTTCCGGTCGGCCAATGTCGTATCATTTGTTTATTTATTGATAAATGAGACGAGTTTTTTCTGTTGAACCTCAACTTCTCACAATATCTTTGTATTCAAAATCATTCAAGGTCATAATTGAAAAACATTTGCTAACACTCTTTCAAATTCAGACAATCTGTATGTAGTATCCCGTCACGACTAAATTGAGCCTAATTGACTCATTTAAATTACACGGGAGTTTGGCACTAAAAAAATACAATAAAAATGTGACCTCTCTAAAATTAATAATGACAAAAGTTTCTCTATTTGAAATTGCTGTTTTTGAGATAGCCATATTGACAAATTTTACACACTAGTGGAGACTTTTTTCTTCGTTAGCACTACAAAAGTGTCAAATTTCAGAACCGTTTTTGTCTGAGGTTAGCTGACGTGAATCCACTAACTTATATAATACAAAAAGAAAAATGTGCCACACTTTTATTGTGATAAACATACAGTATTATTTTACCAATTCGCATACTTTTTATAGTAGGTGTAACAAGATAAGTTATCATATACAGACATTATACACATCAATAGCTGATTTCTAATTCGCTTCATACGTCGTACAAAACTTTGCTGTTCCGCAATTCACTCGTAATGTAGGTATAGTATATCATTTAGTCACGCATGGAATATATATTGTCCAATGCTTTTCTGCCACGAATATTTCTGTTAAATACATACTGTTTTTTGAAAATTACTGTACACTGACACGTAAATTCAGGGCACAATGATAGGACTGAATTTAAATTAGTCATTTCCGGCAACACGGACTTCTTTAAGAGAAGACTTCGGTAAAACTTTGGAGAAAAATCGATTTTTTAATTCTTATACGATTAAAACCAGTCATAAAAAAAACTTTCAACCAATTTTTAGGTTATGGTATTATATGCATTGAAAAAAAGTTTCAATCTCCTGTAATGAAACTTTGTTTGAAAGCCTATATTACCATAATATAAAAATTAGTGGAAGGATTTTTTATACGACTTCCAGTAACGGTTTTCAAAATTTCACCGAAGTTTCCCTTATGGAAGGTGTCCCATTTCTTCCGCTAAAATGAGTTTTTTTGGATTCAATAAATATAAAACTGTTCAATTAATTACTTCCAAAATTTGCAGCTTGTATTAATTGATATTTTACATGTTCACATCTTCCTCATCCGTGACCCCCGGACGCAGTTTCGCAGCCGCAGGGGTGCAGGGTTTCTTCACTTCTGGTAGTCTGAATGAGAAAACCGAACGGAATTTTAGTTTCTAGGGGCGAGGTTGAAGTTCCGAATTTAAAAAGTTCCGAAAACGCCTTATTCCAAATTATTTTGTGGCGAAACTTGAAGTAAAGAAATCAAATTTTTACGAAACAACAAAGTTTCGAATGGTCGAGAACTCGACTACTCAAAGTTCCCAAATGCGAGATTGCTAGAATTCAAATTACAGTAGAGTAAAGTTCCGAATAGTAAAGTTCCGATCTAGAAAAATTCCGAAAAATAAAGATTCGGTAAATTACAATACCGAAAATTGAAATATACTCGCATAGCGTAGTTTACCCAACGAGTGGGTGACAAAAAATGAGAAAAACCGAAAATCAGAATTACCAGGATTGCGAACTTAAGAATATCGAAAATCCAAAACAAAGAAAGATCAAAGGGGTGAAATTTCACCAAGCCAGAAATTTACAGACCTGAAAATCTGCGATCATTCGGAATTTCCATGTATCAGATTTTTTGATTTTCGCACTTTCAGAACTTTGAGTTGTCGAAGTTGTGCTCATTCGGAATTTTTTCCTTTCCGAACTTTGCATTTTCGGAACTTTGAGCGTCGGGTTTCGGATCATTCAATACTTTGATGTTTCGTCAAAATTTTATTTCTTGACTTTAAATTTCGCCACCAAAATATTCGGAATTCGGGACTTTCGGAACTTTTCAAATTCGGAATTTCAACCCTTCCCCAGTTTGTAAACATGTAGCTGCCGTTTGATGAATCACAAAATTATTTTTTTATGAAATGACTACTGATGAAATGAACTGACTACACATCGCTTTTTTCGTTCATCAAACGATAAGAGGATGTATGGCTCTGCATGCTGTTAAAATTTGTATTCGATCGCTCTACTGGTTTTTCAAATATCGTGCACACTAGTTGCAAAACAGCTGTTCCGCGAAAAACGCGTTTAAACTTGAGTACAATTTACAAGGATATGGAGTACTTGCAGTGTTCATATGCTAATTTAATTCAATTTTGCGGATTTTGGGATGAAATTTGGCACACTTATTCTTAACACCTTGAAGCACAAAACGAGGCAAAAAAAATAAAAAAATGGCGCACCCCCCTTAAGTAGATTATTCAAAGTTTGGGTAAGCCAATGCACTATTTTGACAATTTATTTGTTGTTATCATTATTATTGGTGCCATTACACGGAGAGAAAAACTTTAATTAGCCGGGTATATTCCAGATTACGGTAGATTTGACTATACACGATAGTCTTTGGAGCAAAAATTATAGCGAGTATCGCTTGCACAACCATATCACTATTTAAAATACCATTACCGATTTCTCATACTAGCCATATTCACTTGACCACTTGTGCGTATGGCTGCTTTTTCTAAGTCGGCTTGTTGAAGTGATAAATAGTATTATTTTTTTAGGGATAAAATATTTTAGAATTGAAAACATTTCTCCAACCGTAACTGTCATTTCCAGATAACCGTATTCACTCGTATATCTTTTTTCTCCGTGTATCATTATTTAGTTGTAAGTGAACTTCGCTTTGCATTACTTTATTGCATATTATAATGTGAATAAATTTTACTATTATCGTACCAATACATCAAATCATGTATCTAGAAAAGTCCGGAAATCATTTGTGTGAATACTTGTGACAATTTTCCTGAATCATTGTTGTTTTTTTTTTTCCATAAATTTATTCACATTGGTAAAAGGAAGTAGAAAAGAAAGTTTATGAAAAACAAGAGGTAATAATAAAATTAGTATCAGCTCTGAATAGGAGTAGACAAAGTAGAATATGTATAGTAATAAAGAGTTATTATAATCGAATTTATTATTTCTAGGTGGTGTGACAACGCTATTTTTGTACATACATAATATAAATCTATCCCCCTTTATGTCATGTAGATAGATTGACTACGTACTGCTAATCATTATTTTCATATTACGTCAATATAAGAATATATGAAAGCAGATTGTGATGGAAGGGTTAACACGTGATTACCAGGCATCATGTAGCTCCAGTCTCGGCACCGCTCCCTCTATGCAGTATAGTACCATCGGTAGATAGAATAAAAAGAAACGTCTCAGATTTATAACTATGGAAATAGTGGTGCAAAGAGGATGAAATTGACAAAAGAAAATAAAATACAAGACGATTAGCCACAAGCAGACATGTATTCCAAAATTAACTGTCCATCGAAAATCTAACAGAAAATACACCATATATAGTTCAAAGGGTTGGGTAATATTGGAAACGATGTTACTTCAAATATGTATTTCGCCGGCCCTTAATAAAATTCACTTAACTTTAGAGAGGCTGATTATGAAAGACCTCACTTTGGTGTGACGATTATAAGTCAAGTAACTCTACGGACCGGGATGACAAAACAGTTCATTCCTGTCTGTAAGCATAGACGATAATTGTTTTATTATCGCCGTCTGTAGAGTTACTTGGATTATAATTATCACGCCAAAGTTTTTTACAAACAGCCTCTCTAAGGTTGAGTGAATTTTATTAGGGGCCATCGATTTGGTATTCAAAATGGCCAACAGCAGTTTCTATTTTGAATATCCTTATGAGCAATTATAACCGTTTTATATTACGAATGGAAGAATGTGAGCTATTTACAATTTCATAATACCGTAACATTCATTAGGAAATTCTATCGAAATCCCATTTTGCTGTACTTTTAAAACTAAAATGGGCACATAATTTGCCTGTGAACAAAGATTGTAATGTCTTGAAAAAAAGAATATGTAGTGACTGTGCTTTTCAAGAATTTCACCAGTTCTATATATCACGGTACGTGAGTTAAGGGAGCGGGGCTTGGATAGGACGCAATGAATGCGAAAGAAAGTATATCAGCTATCCATAGACGTAATTTAGTGCAAGTGCAAGTGTCTGAAGTAAATATCTGCTAGTCTACCTAATTTGTACGAGTTAGGTGAAACATCTGTAGGATAGACAAAAATACTACTGCTACCGCCTACTTCCGTAGTAGTGCAATTTGGTCCGGTTGCACCTGCGTAAGGTGTTTTGCAGTTTTCATTGCCGCCTGTTTAAATTCGGGTGCTTTTATTAAACGTCAAGATAGCTGCAGACGTATAAAAGTGGTCACTAACCTCTCTCTTCCTCGCCCCGCACAAGCTGATCGCTTATGGGGACTTAGCCGAAAGCGTATTGTGGGCTTGGTGGTGATTACTATCATTTTCATTATTATTAAACAGATTGGTATCAACGATTGCACCGCCTACATTTGTATCATTTTCCACAATTTTTTCCATTCGTCAGATTGAGATAATATTTAGCGATATAGCGTATACGCACGATTAGAAAACTTGATCTATTAGTACTATAACACTACTATTATTGTCATTATCACTTTCATCGACATCGTTATCGCTATCGCTATCGCAATCGTTATCGTTATCGTTATCGTTATCGTTATCGTTATCGTTATCGTTATCGTTATCGTCATCATCATCGTTATTGATATTGCTATCATTGTATCGCTATCTGTATTTCATCTTTATTGTTATCACCGCCATCAACTTTATTAGTCATATACACCATGCATAATAACACTGGTCTACGAAAAACAAAATTTTTTGTCATGCTTTGTAAATGCTTTTTTTCATACCTTGGCGTTAGACGAGTTAAAATATTTCTAAAAAAAAACTCCCATTTTTTTAGAACAATTGTTTATTTGAAAAAATAAAAGTGCATGAAAATCTTTATACAATTAATTTTTTTTAATTATTTTGACGACTTTTTCATACGGTCTACTTTTTTTTGAAACAACGTAACCGTGTCACTTTCATCCTACGAAAAGTTAGTGTTCAGACGAGCAAGCTAGCAAACGCCCAAAGTAAATTTAAAACAATAAACCAAAATAACGGAGTAATTAGAAGAGCAAGAAATATCGGAAAACAAGATTAGGAACAAATATCAAGCGCCAGGCACTAAGTGTCAACAAAATGAAGAATCGACAAAACAAAATGTCAGCAAAGAAAACAAAGTTGAATCAAGGAAATTACCTGAATCAAACGATAAGCTCTGCTGTCAGTAATTGGAGGAAAGGAACGTGGGGGCAAGGAGTGAAAAGGATACACACAAACGGAACAAAAGAGTTAGTAAGTAAGGTAGAAACTTATTCGGGGTGGATAAGGAGACTTCAGTTAGACTGCCTCGTACAGGCATTCCCGGAACGGTCGGTAACACAGAACCCGACATACTACGTCGTCCACGTTGCAGAAGGCGGCGGAAAGAGTGGGGATAGACCAAAGAAATAGGATATAAAAATAATACAACAGATTTCAGAATAAAATTACCGGAGATGTGAATGGTACAACAAAAATTGTAGCACAACTTATGATATAATTGTGAAGAAATTACCCTACACGAATCAATATAATGGTATACGAGTTGATACAATAAAGTAGAAACACAATATTTTAATTATTAATCAAAAGATTAAATCAGGGTAGAATAGTTACACGATATAACACAGTAAAATAGGGGCAAAAGTAACACACTGGCTTAGTACGCGAAATGAAAATTTACACACTATATCCCAACCTGAAATTGATGTGGAGACAACACGATAGATCAGTAATAAGTCCCAAAATCATCGGTACAGAGACGAAGCGAGATATGACATTGTTCGCACACAGACACTCGCATATGCGCTCACTCACACACGCCAGGGAGTGGAGCGTAGAGCGTATAAAACAGTAATAACTAGGACAAAAACTAAATTCGGTATCAAATTGACAAACTCAAAATATTGAATACAAAATATGTGATAGTCAAGATAAAATGACATTGGCACGAAAACCGGAGACGGGCAAGAAGCCGAACGCCGAAGAATGACCTCGTCGGGTTGTTATGCAATAATCAGTAAGAACTATTTGCTCAGCAAAAATCGAAAATCATAACACAAGGGGGTGTGATAACGAAAGCTTACTTACGAAATCTAAAATGTAACGATAATCCGAAATCGAGAGTTACAACAAAAGGTACTAAGGTATTGCCCAAAAGGTATTTTCAACGATACGAAAAACACGCCAAGTCGTTACGAAGGTAGAACGAAAAGTTGTTACAAATAATTCTAAACGCATCGGTAGTTTAACGAGAAGTGGCAAAGTTAGAACCGTTCTTTACCTCGCAGGGTTCATAGAAAGGACGAGAAATAGATGGCACTGATGTACGAACTTGACGAGTGGACTGCCGTTAGGTGGCCTGGCGGAGACCGTGGCGCTCAGCGGATTTGAAGTGTTTCTGTCAAATTTGGTACGGCGGCGAGTCATCAGGTTGAATATCGTCAAATCGTAGAATATTGCGGTGTCGTGCCCATAAATGAAGCTGCTTTTCATGTTATCGAAAAAGAGATAACGGGTTACATACAACTGGGGCGGCTAAAACTAAGATTATGTTTAAGAATTTTTTTCATACTTAAAACTGAATTTTATTGAACAATTATTATTTATAGTTTAAAGTCTGACATATTATCCATATTGTGTAAAAATTTGGTTGAAAAATTTCAAACGGTAAAAAAGTTACAGTCGTTTTCCTGAGACATGTTTTTGTTGATAGCGTTTGTGGTACCGGACGTGCCTTCACTATTTCTTATATTAAGAAAAAAAAAAAAAAAATGTCCTAATGTAGATAGATAAAACTAGTACTCAGTAAACCGTGATTTAAAAATTAATTTTTTTCGGATCCTCGCAGTCTGGAACAAAAAAGCCGATTTTTCGCCTCAAAATTTTTCACTACTCATAACGAAAAAAAACTATGCGAAGTATCAAAAAAACGGCGCACAAGTACTAAATTATTGTGTGAAATATAACTATGCAAAACTAGATCTCTGTATATATGACGAATCTTCCTGAAATGTCGACGCTTCCATTAGATCTTTTTTTTTTGCTGTGTTAACCTCATTGTTCCTTCTTTTGATGGCCTTGTCGCTGCTCACCCGGCCTGCAGGATAGTCACTCGAAGGATAGTACTTTCGAATGAACAAATTTATGAAAAATCGATTTTTTGACGTAGCCAGGTGTACGTAACTCCTTAATAATTACCAGCAGTATATGGAGTGGTAAGCGCGATTGTTGGAGCTGATACTTCACAGATCGGATACTAAAGTTCAGAGGTTTCGTAATTAGTGCCAACTAACTCATTTTAATGAATTTTCAACCCAGCTGCTCACTCCTGTTAGCGGACCCACGTTGTTGACAGTTCAAGTCGTACGTAGGTGGCGAGATGCGGTAAACGATTACTACAGAGACACAAGTACTCTCACCGACACTTTCAGGCACCTGCCAGGAATGTGTCAGCATCTCAGTAATGACAGACTTTACATTCTGTGGTTCCCAAGCTGGATACAACCGTTTCGCTAGTCCTTGGTAGTACGACAGTGCCTAGGCAACGATATCGTCTCCGCCTTATCTCTCAGCGACACTATCTTCTTCCGGACCGCTCGTTGGAAGGTTAGGCTGGTCGGGACACAGAAAAAAAATACAAAACGAAAAACGATAAGAAATATTTTGGATTCTTCTAGTACGGGTCGTATCGTGAGTCTTAACTTCTCATCGTTACCCAGTCGAATACGGAATATAGTGGATGCGGTGATTAGTGATGCCGTCGAGCGAGACGAGACGAGAATTTCGGATTTCTCGTCTCGAAAAAATTTCGAGAAATTTTCTCGTCTCGAATTTCGAGAAAAATTTCTCGTCTCGAAAAAATTTCTCGACTCGAATTTCGAGACTCTCGAAATTCTTGATAATCTCAACGCCCTTGGGCTTGGGTATGGACTAGGCTGGAATAATTTAAATACAAATAAAACGCTTTCAAATGCACTTTTATTATTCGGACGGGTTAAGATTTTTTTGAATCGCTGATTTGAGGCTGCACGTCAGCCATCCGTTTAAACACAGCAGACTTCTCGCTGATTCATTGGACATCCTATTTCGGTGTTTCCTTAGGATCAAACCGGCCTTCGAAAACAAACGTTCAGCCGGGACGCTTATCGCCGGGATGCTTAAGAAATCTCGCGCCATTTTTGCCAAATTCGGAAATGAATTCGAATTGTTTCGCCACCACTCCAAAATATTTTCGATCCGGCTCGCCCGTTTGAGTTTGCAATAGCGCTCGAATTCTCGCTGTGGTTCACTACAGTCTTCGTGAAAAATCTGCGTGGAGGCCTCATAAAGTTCATATAAATCGAAGGATCCCTGACTTCCTTGATCCGATAAACTTTTACCCTGAGATGCTATCATCTAGACGGTGGAATTTGCGCAATATTGTTCGCGAAAAATTTTTTGAAACTTAGCCACTGATGTCTTCTCTATGTCACGACCCCAAGATGTGAGTTGAAACGTTTCAACTTTGTGCCGAGGATCGAGGATGAGAACAACTCCATATATCCAATTCGTTTTCTTGTAGTGTTTGAGCATCTTATCTCTTCCAGCTTGGAAAGCTTCGATAAATTCCTCGTCGACGCAACTTCGCGATGGCTTCGCATCAAGTTGGTGAGTTACCGTTTCGATTTTGTCAAGAAGCATATTGAACCCCACAATTACCAACGGCAACGTAATGTACGTTTGACCACCGAGAACCGTCGACAGATGATCGAATGGTTTTAAATACGCGCACACAGCCTCGATGATTTCCCATTCTTCAGGGTTGATTATCATCTCGCGAAGTTCTCCATAGCTGTGCATCAGTGCGTTAAGAGCCGACTTGACACTCAGTGCTGTTCGCAACATTACGTAAGTCGAATTCCATCGAGTTGACACGTCCATCGTTATCGCTATTTTTTTTTCGTTGGCGGCGTCACAATATGCGTGCAATTTACTCATCCACTGCTCGGCCCTTTTCAGTTTTGCAAGAAGTTTTCTCAATTTATTAATGACATTCGTTTCTTTCGATTGTTCCCATACAGATAATACGGTCTCTTGGTCAGAGCTGCCAATATCGGTAGACAACTCGAAATTTGGGTGTACCGGATTCAGAGCGTTCAATGTATCTTGTACTCCCAAATTCAAAATGTGAGCGAAACAACGGAAGTGTGAATCACTTGCGTCGAATTCGATGCCTTCCCGACATAAGAGATCGGAGAGTTCGGCTATGAATGATGTATTTGCAGCCGCATTGTCGAGAGTGATGCCTTGAATTTTTGATTTAATCTTGAACTCCTCTAACACATCGAGCACGAGATTAGCCATATCCCTGCCTGTGTGAGCTCCATTCGATGGAATAAAATCCAGCGGTAGAGATTGCAATTTCCAGTCATTATCGATGTAATGCATCGTTATGCCGTAATACGATCGATTAGCAATCGATGTCCATCCATCGACTGTCAAAGAAAATTTTGAATCAACTTTCTTCACTGTTTTAAAAACAGCTCCTCTCATGATCACGAAGTGATTGATGACTTTTTCTTGCAAACTCGTCCGTTTCGGATATGCAAAGTTTCCATTAAGGAAAGTGAAAAAGTCTTGAGTGGCATCGTCATCGAAAAACGAAAACGGTAAATACTTAATTGCCATCCATTCGACAATTCTTTGCTCGAATGTCCTTGTATCTTTTTGCCGAGTAGCAGATGGTGTGCTGGGATCGACAAAGTTTTTCACTGATGAATCGCCATCATGTGCATTTCGCAAATGTCTTTGAAGCCCCGAAGTATTCGAATCCTTCATTTTAATTCGATGATCAATTCCGGACTTGAGACACAGTAAGCACTTTCCATATTTTTCTTTATCGACCGAGCACACTTCAAAAAATGCAGAGTATTTTTGCTGTGTTTTGGACGTTGTCTGTACAATACAATCATCTTTATTCGATGAAGTGGACGGTAAATTTTGAGTCACTATGATTTCCAGCTGCCCGACGTCGCCAGAATTTTTTTCAAATTCACCGGTCGTCAAATCATCTTCTTCACTTTCATTGGATCTGATTGAAGCGTGTTGGCGTTTGTTTTTCTTTTTGCCGTGGCTAGAAATCTCCACTATGTTGGAACGCTTCATTTTCCACGAGAGTCCACCTCTTTATAGTCAGATCTATAATGATAATCGTTAATTTTAAGAACCTGTTAGCAATAATTTAAAAAACACACACACACCCGGACATATTTTTAGATATGATTTTTCGACGTTTTAGGACATTTTCAACATATTGACATTGGAAACTGGAAAAAACTATTTTCACCGTCACATAGCTTCCCCTATGAGGAAGCAAAAAGTGTTAAAATAAAATCAGAGTATCCAAAAAAATACTATACAGTAACAAAAATGGGTATTCATAATGATTTATGAAAAAAAAAATCATTTTCAAAAATCGAAAAAATAGTAATTATGGAAATCACACGATCAGACGGTTCAGCAACCGTTTCAAAATGGACTTAAAAGATCAAAGAAAACAATAATAAACAATTTAACAGCGATAATTTAATACGTGATGACAAAGAGGGAACACTGGGTGAGCGAGCCTCGCGGCCGAGCGAACCACGCGGACGTTCGAATCGGGTTTCCCCGGCGAGACCCGATTGATCGAGCGAAACAAAGTTCTCGCTCGCCAGCATCGCAAAACACACAAAAACCGGGGCAATTTCGATATGGAAAGAGACACAGGGCTGTTAATCGACGACAGGGCTCAACAAAAACACTAAGAAACGGGTTGAAACTATGATCTAATGGCTCGATAACTTATCGGCTCCAAAACAAGGGGGCAATTCTCAAAAAAAGGAGCTCAATGACTTCGAAGGGATTTTTGGGGAAACGACTCGCGGCTCAACACTCGTCACGTCGAATTGACCGACGAAAAACTCTTTCTCGAATGATTAATTCGAGAAGAGACAGAAAACGGGGATTTGTTGATCATTGGGACGAAAAGGGAATAATTGGCTTGGTAATGGCGTCGCACGCCCGGTGAAAAACGAAGGACTCACTTGATCGCTTTTTCAGTGTTCAACAACACGAAAAGAAGGTGCCGACGAGGTCCAGAAACATCCAAGAGTCGTTCTTCACGGAGCCGGTACGACGTAAAAACTTTGATTGCAAAAATCGTCAGAAATATCCTCGAAAACGATGAAAATTTGAGGGACGCCGTGCGTGCCTCGCGAATCCGCCGGGGAAGCGAAGCGCTACGGGGTCCTCACGAGCTCCCTGTCGCTAGCTCGCGGCTTCGCGGAGCCTCGCGAGTTCTCGCGAAGCCTCGCGAAGCCCTGCAACCTGATTAATTGAGAACGCTCGCGGGCCTCACGAGGCAAGGCCTCGCCTAGTTACTATTTATTTTTCTCATTCGGTGCCCCAAAAATCAAACGTAGACTGAAAGATTCCAGGAATCTCGAAATTGACAAGAAATCTCGAGAAATCTCGAGAAACCCGAGAAATCTCGAAAAATCCGAGAAATCTCGAGATGTCCAGAATCTCGATCGAGAATCTCGTCAGTCGAGAAAAATTTCTCGTCTCGTCTCGAGACTTCGAGACGAGAGTTTTTCGAGACGAGACAAGAAATTTCTCGATCTCGTCTCGTCTCGCCGAGAAATGTCTCGTCTCCACGGCATCACTAGTAGCCAGTATAATCTAATTAGACCGTCGGTAGGCGAAGTCGTCGAGAGCTGGAAACGGTAGATATCGGTCCCTCGGTGGTCGGGATCGTTGTCGTCCAAGTACCTTATTATCGTGCGTCGAAGTGCGAAATACAGAATTTACAAAGAAAGAATTGGTTAAAAGTAGTTATTGCCTATTTTGTATCGAGTTCGGTTGGAGTACCCTGCTGAGGACGCGTAAACTAGAAATTATAACGGTTGTGTGCCCTTGTGACGCGCGACTTTGAGACGCCACGTTACAATATATATAGGGTTATTTGACTCTATAGGTATAAGGGTGTGTATTCAGAGTAAAGGGTTGAATCTGTGTAAATATAAAGGTATATTTCGGGTCAAGGGTTCTCTGATTCTAAGATGGATGTATATTGTATATGTGTGGGTACAGTGTTAAATCTGTAAGGGTATGAGGGCATGTATGTGAGGTAAAGGATTAAATCTGGCAAGGTATGAAGGCATATATCTGAGGTAAAAGGTTAAATCTGTGAAGGTATGAGGGCATATATGTGGAGTAAAGGGTTAGATCTGTAAAAGAATGGGAGCACATGTATAGGTTCGAGATTAAATCTGTCCAAGTACAAGGGCATATACGTGGGTTCGAGGTTAAGTCTGTCAAGATCTGAGAACATATACGAAAGGTAAAAGGAAAGGCGGTCTTCCTGGTGAAGAGCCTGACGGCAGAGGAAAGGGCCGGGGCGTGAAAAGGAGGAGGTGAGGTAGTGAGGGGTTAGGGCAGGTAGTGGAAGAAAGGTCTGAATTCCTGACACGGCGGCGGCGGTGAGATATCTTTCTAATATAGAGAGAGATTTTATTTTCAGGCTGCTTAATAATACATTCGAGTTGCGATTGACTCTCCGCGCGAAAGTCTACCGATGCTGGACTCAGAATCTTCTCCCCTCTCCATTGGTTCTAGAAGCGTTTGACTATCGTCGGCGCAGGCGCTCAGTTTTCTGCTTTCGCTACCAGCCGAAGTCTCGACACGTTGAACCTCTTAACACAGTCGCCTCATGCCGCGGACGCATGTTACCGTCATCTGTATGGTCTCTTACGCCTTTTCTTTTACCATCTTATGTAACAAATCAACTTGTCACCACCCTATATGCCTAACGACCCCTTTTGGTCACGCTATGTGACAGGCCAGACTTTGCGGCCACCCTATATGACGGACGACCCTTTTTGGTCACCTTATGTGACAGGTCCATCTTTGCTGCCACTATATATGGCAGACCCTTTTTAGTCACCCTATGTGACAGGTCAGTCTTTTGCGTTTGACGACTTATATTTTCTTGTTATTTGTCCATTTTACATATACATATTTTTACGTTCCAACTGTGCATTTATGCACTAAACACACGACAATAGCGGTGAAGCAAGTATAAACAAATAAATATCACTGTGCACAAGCGACTAACGCGAAATTAAGTGGTCCTCTGACCATTAAATAACAATTAACTAAGGCGACTCTGCAAGCACGTGAATAATACTAATAAATTAACCTTGCGCAGGTTTGGTCTGACACAAACACACTTTATATACTTACACCAAGGGCAGGACTAGCTCTGTCCTGCGGTCTTGGCTTCAGCGGCCCGTAAGATTGCGCAGACTATTTCTATAAGTCTATAGTGTGAACCAATTGTAACATGGATCGTCAAGATTTCCTACAGCTATAAGCTAAATTCGTGACCCGGACAAATAGGTGCCATTTATCTCACTGAAATAGTACCAATCATTTAATGGTGAATAATTGTGAATTGGATGCCATGGTGATTTTATTACTCCCACCTTACCTTGGCCATGTAACCGACTTAGGTCGTGGGTTGTTTTGGTACCGGGTCACTTTGTTCGGTGTTGGGGTCTTTCGGCAATCATTGGTAACAAAATTCTCAAGAGGGAGTCGGGAAAGATTTAATAAAGCGTAATTATAATTACTTAAACCACCACCATACCTTTTCCGTCCTCTCTCGAGCATTACTAGCCAATCTCTAATCTCTGCATCGTTTCTAAGGTATTCGAGCGCATTGTTCTGGATCAGATCATGGTTTTTCCCGACAGCTGTGGCTTGCATGACCCCCATCAGTCAGGTTTTCGCCCTGGACTTGACACATAGTCGGCGCTACTGAGGCTCACCAAACACATTCGCATAGGAATTGATAACCGTAAAGTAACCTTATTCGTTCTAGTTGATTTTCGAAAAGCTTTTGATTCTATCCCTTATTCTATCCTACTCAGAAAACTACACGATATGAGCTTTTCTCGGAGCGCCTTGAACTGGATAGCCAGTTATTTACAGGGTATATCGCAGGCGATGGCTGGTAGCAACGGGAAATTGCTCTCTTAAAAAAGTCTCAATCAAGGTGTGTCTCGAAGTTCGGTACTGGGCCCCCTTATATTTCTGGTTTTTATTAACCACTTGTCCCGTGTTTTGCGTTTCTCAGACCATCTCATTTATGCGGACAATCTGCAAATTTATCTGTCGACTCCTGTTTGTGGCCTGGCGAATGCTATCCGTAGTATCAACAAGGATATCGACGCTGTTTTAAGTCGGGCTGCGGCTAACGCCTTGAAGTTAAATGTTACTAAGACCCAAGCCATCTTTCTCGGTAACACTATTATAATCGCCAGACTCAAGAGTCTCGAGCTCCCGAATATCTGTCTCAATGGGTACTCCATAGCCTTCTCTCAGTGTGTACAGAATCTCGGACTGCTCATTAACAGCGGTTTGACCTGACCCCTTCAGGTGTACTCCATCTGTACCCGGGTGCATTGTCTGCTCAGGCAACTTTCTCTCTCATGTACTATACTATCTTTTGCTCTCCGTAAGTTTCCATCACTGATTTTCCCCATTTCTGACTATTGCGCTATCGTCTATAACGATCTCTCTGGGGTGCAGAACGCACCTGCGTCTGCGGTGTGGTAAGGAGAGATCATATTACTCTTTACTATCGAGGACTTGGCTGGCTTTCTGTCCAGGATCACAGGCTTTATCTTCTGGGCACTGTACTCTTCATAATTTTTCGATCTGGGAGTCCAGGTTACCTAAGAAGCCTTTTTACCAATCGGGAACTTGCAATTCGTGACATGACCAGGCTCCACGTGAGTAATTTTGTTACTTCGCGGTTTGCAAGTGAATCGTATCTACGATATTTCACGGTTAAAGGGTTGCGTTTATGG
Source organism: Neodiprion pinetum (assembly GCF_021155775.2). Lineage (NCBI taxonomy): Eukaryota > Metazoa > Arthropoda > Insecta > Hymenoptera > Diprionidae > Neodiprion > Neodiprion pinetum. Next base: position 24,348,612 of record NC_060233.1, read on the forward strand.
GAATCCCTTCCAGGCGAGTTGAGGGAGTCCAGTTCTTTGCAGGGCTACAAACAGGATCTTTTTAATCACCTGTTAGCCGCTGAGGATGCGCGATGGCGTGCGATCTGACTTTGCTTTTCCTTGTCATCTGATGTATTTTCTAATTATTTATGACTTTAATTTGAGTCTGTTAGCTGTGTAGTTATGTTTATTTATTTTATTTTACTTTAATTTTCATTTTCTTTCATTTTTCGTTTTATTCATTTTTTTATGTAACCTGACCTACGTCGCTATACTTTTACCATGCTTTCCTCTCCTTTACTACTCTGTACTTCTTATTTTTTATCACTGCACTTATGTGAATTGTTTGTTAGTTTCTATTGGTATAAATATTGCTGGTTTGTGTTAGATTAATTTAAGGTTTTTTGATTGTATTTTATTTTCTGAAGCGGTATTTTTGGCTTTCTCCTGTTTGACATGTTTCTTTCGTATTTGTTGAATTTGTTGTAGACAAACAATTCGAGGTTGTCCAATATTGCCATGGACATTAATAAATATTGATACTGATACTGATACTGATGGTCACCGCAAGGCACTATTTGTAAGAGAGGGTTCAACAATCCAGCAGACAACTTGGTCCAGAATTAATACTTTGACTTAAAATTTTCGTCAAGTTTACTCAAAATATCGGGTAAAAGTTTGGTATTTGACGTAAAATATAAAACATACAATGATGAAAGAAAAATCTTTAAAGTGCCTTTTTTTCACGCTTCTGACTACCCCTTAAGGGAGTATTCTAGTCTAAAAATAAAAACATTTTTACCATCCATTATTTCACAGAATCCTTATTGGTATTTGAAGAACGTACATTTAAATTTTTCTTAAGAAAACAAGTGGAAATAAAAAAAAATGATGGATCTCTAAATACGGCTGTTGCAAAAGAAACCGGTTGAAGTAGTTGACACGATTCTAGTGCTCCCGTTCATCCGAAACAGAAAAAAAACAAATTTTCTTGATCAATAGGAATGTCGCTATAACTTGTACCAAAAAAAAAAAATTATGAAAATGGCAACTGTTTGAAGGCAAAATTATTTATTTTTTATCTTTATTTTTCTAGGTGCTTTTCAATTTTTTATAACTAGTAATAATAATTTAGCAATGCCCGAGGCAGGGGCTTTAAAGAAATGTATACTGTATAAAACAGGAATTCTTCTCACCGTTAATCGGCGATTCTTGGGGCATATAGGAGGCCTTTTACCGTATTCGCAACTTCCTTAGGAGCTGATCTTTCTGGCCTTGAAGCCAATAGATTTGTTGAGGTGTGCATCGAGCAATTGTGCATAGTTTCACAAGTGCTCATAACTTTCTCAATTTTTGAAAATTCGCCATCGGCCTTAGGCCAAAATATTCTTAAAAGATGTAGGTGTAATAATATGCAAAAAAATGAATCCATTTTTCCAAACTTGTAAACCAGAATAGCCCCTCAAGTCCTTTAATTCATCTCACAGTTCCCAAGGACGTACCGGACGGTATTGTAACAGGTTTCGGACAGATAATTGCGTAAACTACGTGGCATCATCCATATTTCTACCGTGGGCATCGCCCTATTCCATTTTTCATCATCTTTCACAGACTTAGGACTAATCGTATTTCTGAAAACGTGTACAGAATTTCTCCATTTACCGTTCCAAGCTCATAAAAACTTGTACCTTGTACTTGTACTCGTAAAGCTGTAGTAGAAGGTTCAAAAGGAATTTTGACGCCCATTTTTTAGTAACTCTCTTCAAAAGATTTACCTTCTTCAGCGTGACAATCTTGATATAATACATGTGATTATTAAACGACAGTTTCCTATCAAAGACAATACCCAAATCTTTAATATGCTCAACATTTGCAAAATGAATACCATTCAAAGAAGAAATAGTCGTTGGCAGCCCAGTTTCACCAAAACATATACTAAAATATTTATTAACATTACAACTCAGCTCAGATCATTAAGTCCGCGCCACTGGGAGAATGAATCAACATGGTAAATCTTCATGTTGTCACCAAATAACAGGAATTTAAATGCTTTATTCTAAACTTGACATCGTTTTTAAAAACAAGAAATGGCAAGGTTTCTAAATGTGAACCCTGTTCAATACCAGATCGAACAGTCATAGCTTCAGAGACAAAATTTTGAATTCTAACGTAATGAGTTCTACCACAAAGAGACGACTCTAACCACTTAAGCAGACTCCCAGACACTCCATAACAACTTAATTTCCTAATTAATAGATTCATATTGAGCATATCAAAAGCCTTTGTAAAATCAGTGCAAATAACATCGATAGTATTCTTATTTGCAATATTCACAACCAAAAAATCAACATAAATGCAAAAATTAGACATAGTTGATCGACTACTCAGGAACTCGTGTTGTTCCGGGATAATAAATTTTCTTACATATTTTTACAGCTTATCACACACCAGGAGATCAAAAATTTTAGCAAACACATTTGCTGTGCATATGGGCGATAATTATTCACATCAGTGACATCACCACCTTTATGAAGAAGGGAGATACAGGTCATTTTCCATTGTTTAAAACAAACGCCCATACAGTGCTCCCCCCCTAAGATTTCAGACTCGGGGCTCTGGTTCCAGGAAAAATATCTTAGAGAGGTATCCCCTCTACTCTTAAAAGGTGGGGTGTATATGTAGACAGCTGACTTATAGTAGCGGCTTACGCGCATGCGCAAGTAAACAACACTGAGTATAGTGGGGAAGCCGAATTGCGGGGAAATGATAGTAAAATGAGGGGAAGTAATATCTTACAGAGGGATATCTTAGGGGGGGAGCACTGTACTGAGAGAGTAATTGAATGAATCTATGAGAACCTTGCAGAAAGTTAGAGAGCAGTTTTTTACAAGCAATGGTTGAATACAATCAGGTCCCGGACTGGATTCCTTTCTCTAATTTTTAATACTTGTCAATACATTATTTTCAGTTAAGTAAATATTTTCCATACATTTGTTATGGTCAAAGTGCAACACAGTACCACTCAGATTATCATCCCTATAAACACAACCAAACTTAGATGCAAACAGATTAGCTATGTTTTGCCAACTGTCGGCTGTTTCATTCCCACAATGCATAATTGCCGGTATATAGCATCCCCAACGTTTATGGAACTAACATACCAAAGAATTTTCTACAGTCAACGGTCAGCCCTGCCTTAGTTTCGTTGAGAAGATTCGACTCGTCTCATCTAGAGAGAACTACACAATGCTCTCAACTTCCTAAATAGACCATAGTAATGATAAGAATTATATAGCTTATAACGCTTATGCATCTTTTTTTCTCCTTAATATTATAGGTTATCTCTCTGGAAGACCATTTTGGAATGGTGATAACCCTAGCAACAATCTTTGGTACATGCTTACTAATAACATTAACAGTAGCACCGTTTATGATATTGACTCTATTACCCACACTACTTATTTCCGTAGAAGAATCTGACCAATTCACCTAGACAGCTCCAAAGATATAGCATTATAGTCAGCCCTCTTAAAATCGTAACAATATTTCTTATGCCCTGTGATATTCATCTCGATTACCTGCAGCTCGATATCAAGGGCCGACTGGAAGGGATCACAATCAAATATGGCATCCACGTACGCTTGGCACTAAGCATTCATAGCGCTCGTAAATAATAGATCTATAATATTTCCTAAGATATTTGCGCGATTGTTGAACTGAAAGATTCCATAAGATTCACACAAGTTAGTCAGTGAGTTCACCGCAAATCTAATATCAGTATCACTATGATAACCGCTGGCCACAGAATTTCTGACCTCCCTAATCCAATTACAGCCTGGAATGTTCTAGTCATTAAGTAAGATCAAGTTGTCACTACTTGATCCGCAGGTAGCTTCTAGAAATGAGCTTTGCACACATTCAATATACTGAGAGTAATAATCCAATTATAAAACTCACATTATTAACTGTAACACTGACTATAACCTGTTCAAACGCGTTATCTGTAAGAGAAACAACAGATTGCTTCAACCGTTTTTTTACCGTGATCTGTCGCATCTGGTAACATTAAATTGATTTAATCCGTTGCATACACTGTCATCCAGCCAGCTCTCCGTCAAAATAACGATATTGTATTCTTCGTTCAATCCTGTGCAAGTCTAAATTCGGTGATGCGTTCTTTGATGCCACGAATGTTCTGATAGTAAATTCTGATGCTGCTTCTGATCTTTATTTAGAGTTATGACTAGAACAAGTCGAATATACATAATGAACTGTTTACTTTCACCGTTATTCTTGCGATTGCCAAGTTCTACACGCAACTTATTGTAATGGGCAAGTTAAGATTTCGTTAGGTCGCTCTTGAACACGACTTGATTCTTAACAAACCTTCTCTTGTTCTTAAAAATCCAGTGCACACATCCAGTGTACAGTGCTCAGAAGAAGTCAGAATTATCTTTAAAGGCCTGACTTTTAACACTCACAGCGTTCTTCCCCAGTCGAACCACTCTAATTTTATTGACATCGAAAGGAAGCTGATTAGCATCACTAGCAAGCACAACATTCTTCATAACACGGAGAACGTTTCCGCCGGTATTAAGAGAATCTGTCAGGTTGAAAGCAATAATACTCTTTTCCCTGAACTACCTGTCACGGATTTCATTTATGACACATTCACTAGAAGAAGTAACTAGCCCTTCAATGCTGTCAATTCTTCCTTCCACCTCGTCAATCCTGGTGTGGGCATCATTAATACTGCCAACAATGTGATCCATCTTTTTATTGATCATAATACACTCTGATTTCATCCTGTCCCAGAGTGGCTCCGAGTTATTGTCAAGCTCTGCATTTCTATGAGCAGCGCGAGTAGTCTGACTGCTTCCAGAGGAGGGCTGCGATAAAGTACCAGCCCGTTGTATTCCAGCACCGCAACAGAGTAAACTTTCGTATCTGGAATAGACACTCTTTTTGCAAGACACGTGATACGGCACACTGCAGTGCGGATATTCGACCGCATCTTTTATCAAAATTGGACCCGACTTATTAGGGCAAACCACGCACTTCATATCAAGCATTATAATAATAGCAGGGAAGAGAAAAAATAAAATAAAATCCAGATCAGTGAAACACATGGTGTTTAAGTTCAGAACAGTCAACTAAACAAAGGCACCGTAACCGACTAAGCACACACGACGATTAGGTTACAAGACACTTTATCAGTCAAAAGACACCAAACCAACTCACCTAATACTAAAATATTTAGGGCAAAACCAGCAATAATAATTTCTTGATTACTATACGCAATATAACACAAAGCAGTAATATTATTAGGCAACAAGAGATATTCGATACTGTGGTCCGGCAACAGAATGAATGTATCGATACGCCATCTTAAATTTTCTGCATAAATCAGAAAAAACACTACGTACAAACGCTTTTTTGATGTGCAAATACATATGAAAAACAATCTTTATTGCCAAGTACATAATTGAAACATAAATTAATATGCATATAGAAACCCTTTTCCGTAATTTCAACGAACTAGCAGGCCTGAAATGAAAAACCTGCAGTGACTGGTACTACTTACCGGAAATTTTCATAAAATAAAGGGAAAATTCGATTTTGGAGCTGCACCTGCAGTCGAGAAAATCAATAGTCTAGGACCTAACTAGTCATTGCTTTAATGGTTATTTATAGGCAAAGTCATATCAAACTACGTATGCATTAGTATGTCAGTTTCAACATTATTTCATGATCATGAGCCTCGTTGTTAAATTAGCACCTTTAGAAACCATGATGCCCGCGTTCTATACCAAAAGCTTGAAGTATATCATTTCTTCCAATAATTTTACAAACAAGATTCACATGAACGGGTATATGTGTTTCATACATATGTACATTGAACAGAAGTTGATGCATGTGTAACAACATAATTACATAATCCAATTCATCCTTTTATGAAATTTTTCCTTGGTCACAAAGGCTCACGACCAGTCACTAAAAATTTTTTATTTCAGGATGGCTAGTTCTTTATTTTTTACGTTTATTTAAATTTTTACAAAACGGCGTGTGTGTACGTACATATTACTTTATGATTGACCGATGAACTTGGCAATAAATATTGATTTTAAAATTCTTGGTACACCAAGAAAGCATTTATATGGGTTGTTTTTTATGGATTTTGAGATAGAGAAGGAATTTTTATAGCTGTTCACCACTTTGGTGAACTTAGCGCAAGGTCTTTGCACCTGAGATGCTCTTAAGGGAATGCCTTGTCTTTGGAAACAATATAGGTACTAAATGTGAAAATTTTTCTATTTTTACACCACCTGTAGACCTCACTCGCTAATTATCAGTGATTTAGGTGTTGTATTGAATTCTCCCATTATTCGTATAAGTTACTGCGGTTGTGTTGCCCATGCACAGTACAATTTCACAATCATTGACATCCGAAACAAAGCACCTTAGTACCCAAAAAGCAGCTAATAGCATCAAATAATTAATATAGCAAACTTTTTTCGGACTCAGTGAAAGTCCGTTTGTACTCCTTTGTAGTTTATAACCAGCAACATACTTTCCATCCAGATCCTAAGGCATCTAACCAATTTTCCGTCTTGCAGGTGTACCTCCTGTTTAAATTATATGCCGTGGGTAATTTATTAGTCCGTCACTCCAACTCCTTCTGAATGTAACTCGGCATTGTCATTGTCGGGTCGTAGTCGTCGTTAGCCATTTTTTTTCACATTTTTTGGCGTAGCCCCAACCAAACTCAACACGGGGCAGTGAGTAAGCAATGATTTGACATACCAGTTGTGCAAGCTAGCGAATTTTACAATTCTGTCTTAGTGAAGGGGAGTTCATGATATTGTCTGTCAAATTTCTCTTTTCGATTTCAGCTATTTTAGGGCTCATTTTGTCTGAATTCAGAATAAATCCTAAAAATCTACTGTGCTTTTGGCGTGTCGTTACATTTTTCATAGTTTATTACGAACTATAAAGATTCTAGCGTTGATATCAAGGTCTTCAAATGCAACAGCCATTTATCAAATAAGCTACCCAAAATCAAAATATCCTCAAGCTAAACTATCGATCGGAACCATTTTTCTGTCAGATCTTTTGCAACTGCACTTATATTCTCATGGAAACATAAGGTCTTATATCCAACCCAATGCGTAAACAGGTAAAATGAAAAGGTTCATTGTCGAAAAGAAGTTTAATAAATTTTTGACCATTTTTATGTAACGGTATCGCAAAGCAGGCATCTTTCAGGCTTAAGTGACACATAGATGTAGTTGTCGTTTGATAACAGGTCAGTTGCAGCCACCAAATACAGTAGCTTAAAATGTGGGGCATTCATAAATAAATTAAGCTTTTTGATATTGATAATAAAGCGGTTTGACTTATTAAGCGTTTCTATAAGAAAATATGATGATACAAATTGATTCCCCATCGTTCAACTGCCCGAATTTTGAGTAGATTATCAATTTCTGATCTGTTGATAACAGAACTGTGTTCGAGGACAGACTACTTGCGAGGGTCCTATGCAGGGAGAGCTGTGTCGAAACGGTAACAAATAGTATTCTGTATTTCCTAATACATTGCAAAAGAAATTTATCTTTCGTGAGGGCATCTTCTGTGGTAAATGGTAAGTTCACCTGGTACTCAAGGCTTGAATCTGATGTTCATCTCGTTTGCCTTCTTGGCTCTTCCAGACGAGCTTCTGGGGTTTAAACTGTATCTCGGCTGATGTGATGAACGTACATTTAGTGAATGTTAATGGAGAATCCAATTACTCATCCATCTTCTCCATTGATCGAGCTTCCTTGACTCTTCCACCAAGGTTTTCACCATCAAAAACAAATCCATAATGTTTTTTTTCTTCTAAAACTTCTCTTAATATTCTGTCCAACAATCCAACCTTAGAAGAATAAAGGTCTTCCTGGCTATTGCTTGAATGTAATGAATTTCGATCAAAAAGTTTTCTGCATCTAATAGAAATTCTAATAATACTTATTTGTCGACCTTCCGCATTCTGCAATAACGGTATCGATATTTCTGAACCTAGGGGGACAACGCAGTCCCTGTAAAGCTTTGTAAGTGGTTAAAGTGATTGTCTCGCTTTAAGACAAACTCTCAAACTAGTAATTACACCCTATGAAAGCTTCCCACTCTCACACCTTATCACTCGACGACATTTTCCATTGCAGTATCATACTGTTTACCACAGAAAACGATATAAAGTGTTAACATGGCGCTCACCGCGTATTTCAGTGATGGTGCGCAAAACTAAGCACCACGGACACTATTTGGTTCCCGAAATAAACAACGGAACCAGGGAAGCTGTCCTCCAGTGCGTTGAGTGACAATTGCTGAAGACGGCCAGCTAAGTGGAAAATTTTGAAGCTTAGCGCAATTGTTACGGCACGGTGAAGGGAGCTTCGGCACAAAGGTTTTCTACCAAATACAGTTTTTATTGTGAGCACTATAAGCCAGTTGGTAAATGTGGGGCACTTCCATTACCCTCGCACTCGCTGTGCTCTTTTGCTTGCTTCAAAATAATACCCATGGTTGGCTGTCTTCAGCAACCTTCAGTCAACGTTCAGAGAAAACGAAACTTCGAAATTCTTGTGATGAACTACTATGCAAGATGGCTCGGTTTTGGGTCACGCTTTGTCGATGCATTTCTTCTTCCAATAGTTTTTCCATTCTCTGGACTTTTTCCATCAGGCTGCCTAGCTCCTCTGTTGGCTGGTATATTCGATATTTTCTTTTCGATTTCCCCATATTTTTAAGAAAAAAAGGTGTAACAAGGGTCACTGTTGAACTTATGACGCTGCGAAGCACAAAGAACATTATGATCAAGTAAGTCCGTGTGGGGCAACTGCGAACCCCCATCTTAAGTGTTCAAATTCTGAAATGTGACACTTCCTGGCTACCGGTACGGTACTACGTGTTTATAATCTTGAGAACGAGATGGGAAATATAATTTCTGGAGTTCACTTAGAAAATAATATTGAAAACGCGCCCACATAAGTAGCATGCGTTGTGGCCTAGGACCAAATTCTCGAATCACTCGATCGATACGTCGTATGAAATATGTAATACATTTCTATTTACGAGACTTGATTCCGATTGGTGCCCTTGCACGTGGCGTTGGCGATAAATATAGATATAAAGACTTTAATAAAGACCAGCTTTATGGGCTTTTGTACGCTAGTTTAACATGGATCTACTAAAACTTCTGGGGATGTTTCTTTGCCTCAAAATATGGACCTTTTCGAGTGAGGTTTCATCTCTTGAGCCGTTCTTCACTCCGCTTAAAATTGATTCATCAATAATTTGATAAGTGAAATGCCCTAATAAACCAATCCTGTTTTGTATTTTTTGGTAAAATATTCATTTTTATTGTCTTCATAGAGAGGTTCTCATATATTCTACGTAAACAGATATATTATTATTTCAGAGTCATTATAAAATATCATGTATGAATTTCGACAACCTGATATATTGTCGATCCAGCAAAAGAAGACCCAATAGATGAAATTAGACATCAGAAGCTTCATATTTTGAACCAAAGAAACACACTTAGGAGTTTCAGTAAAATCTGTATTCCAGAGATCTGACACTCTCCTTGTTAGTCCAATTCTGCTGGCAGAAACAAAACTCTGAACACCGGTCAGTTAGTACGTTCAAGCATATTGGACAAAATTTCCACCAAGGATACATATTACATATACATATAAATACTGACAAGCAAATGAACTTGAAAGCATTCAATGGGATGGCACCTTCAGTTAATGCAATAATTCACATGTTGAAACTAGGATACATATGCAGAACTATATACCTACACCGTTTTTATCGTGGTGTGCTTAATTTGTGTTAAAGTGAAATGTGTAGTATCAATGATTAGATGTAATGTTGTACACCACCACTTAACGTTTGTATTTCTCCTAATTTTAATTCAATTCCAGTTTATTATAGTTGATTTCACTATTTTATTTTGTACATGCAACTGTTGCGCCATACACACATTTACAGGTTTTATCTCTTTGCCGTGTTTCTTGTACCGGCATTCGCAGTATTATGTTATTTTTATAATAACAAGTAACTTAGGTGTCTCAATAAATGCGCCGACGAACGAAAAACTTTATTGTCATCACACTATTCAGATCTCAACGTTGTTTTATTCTAACTCTTAGAAAGGTTTCTATGAACGCGACGATTTGTTAATCAACCAAGCGGAGATTTCAATAATATCAAAGTTTTATTTAGGAATCGGGTCTTACCATAATATAATAATTTGTACCAGAAATTTTTGGTCAGACCTATTTCTAACGGAAATAAAAATATTACCACTTTCGCCGAAGATTCGTTTTATGAACCGACCGTACCTATTTCTTTTCGTTATAACGAAAAGAAGATAGAATTTATTGAATATAGGATACAAAATTATTCATTTTATAAAAATATTTCGCATGAAATAGAATCTGAGAATTCTCGGTTCGCACTGTTCTAGAAGACATTGTTCGTCACAATATTTGCTAAGTGGGTTTACAGTTTGCTGCAAAATCAATATGCTGTTAGATACACTTGTTATTTTATTTCGGCGATATTTAGGTGTGTTATGTTATTTTACGTCGTACGAAATGACGCATAGAGAAATCGAAAAACCATTACACCTTCAACAGAGTTCCAATTTTTGGGAATTTAACCCACGAAATTTACAGGTACGTTGATACTTGTCTCTTGAAAGATCAACGTCTCCAGAAGCAAAATTAATTCTTTCAACTCCTATATAGTAGTAGATTCCAGATCTGTTAAAATTTCAAGGTAAAAACGTTTCACCGAAAATTTCTCTGCAACACTCCCCAAAAGACTTGAGAAAAGTTAACAATCAAATTTGGTAGAACGTCGCTGATTTCGACTAAAAAACCTGTAGTTTTCTGTACTTTACTAATTTTTGGCGTACTAGGCAAAACAAAACCGTATACGATCATCCAAATTTTCAGAATGTCAATAATTTGTGTCATGCAAAAGATCAAGCCTTGTTTAAAAATTCATCATGAATAAGTTTAAGAAAATGTATTTTGTATGTTTTTCAGAGATGACTTTGTTTTTGACTCGTCTAAAGTCTGAATATATTGCACATTTTTTCAAAAATAGACCCAATTTAGGAAAATATGTTATTTCAAAATTTCTCCCAACTTGGAATTGCAACTTCACATCATATCTCGTACTGACAAATGTTCTCATAAAATTCTTCCAAATTTTTTGTTCGGATCAAGTATTGTTGAAATCTAATCAGGTCAGTTTGATGCATGGGTCGAGTATTCTTTGAAACCTTTTAATTACCTCGCTTTAACAAATTGTATAGTTTCATATCCCGCTGAAACTTCGTGACTCAAATATAATAAGCTACAATTTTGCAATAATAGAACACTCAGAAAATTAGCCCTTATAGCTCGAATTGAAAATAAGAGAGAAGTATCTATTCCACGCATTCTGCTGTCAAAAGATTGAAAAATTTATATGCATATAGTAAAAATATTCAAATATATTTCCTCGACAATGAGCATCATACAATGATTTCTGTCAATTTCTCTTTTGACGGAATTACCTTTGGTGCCATTTATTGAGGGATGCAGTTATTCTGTTAACATAAATATAGAAGATAGATATATTCCTTTTATTCTTCGGGCTTATGTTATAAAATGCACATGTTACACCAGTCGATGAAAAATAGCGATACAAGAATTGGAACTGGAAGGCACATATAAATAATATGTCAATGTTATTTTAATAGGCTTGATAAACTGTATTTAGAGATGAGTGATCGATTTGGGTTACTTAAAATTGCAGGTGATAGCTGTGATATCAATACTCTTTATTGTGCTATCAACCATCGCATTAACTCTCAACACCATTCCTAGTATGCAAGTGAATGACGAAAAAGGAAACTTTCAAGACAATCCACAACTTGCAATGGTGGAAGCGGTTTGCATCACTTGGTTTACACTTGAGTATGTACTTAGGTTCAGTGCCTCCCCTGACAAGTGGAAGTTCTTTAAGGGAGGCCTAAACGTAATAGACCTTCTCGCAATACTTCCTTACTTCGTGTCTCTATTCCTCGTCGAAACAAACAAGAACGCAACGGACCAATTCCAGGATGTGCGTCGTGTAGTTCAGATATTTCGTATAATGCGCATTTTGAGGATACTGAAGCTTGCACGCCATTCAACCGGGCTCCAAAGCTTGGGCTTTACGTTACGTAATTCATACAAAGAGCTCGGCCTGTTGATGCTATTTCTTGCAATGGGCGTCTTGATATTCTCAAGTCTCGCTTATTTTGCCGAAAAGGAAGAACCTGGAACTAAATTCATAAGCATTCCCGAGACATTTTGGTGGGCAGGAATCACCATGACAACCGTAGGCTATGGAGATATTTACCCAACTACTCCCCTCGGCAAAGTGATTGGAAGTGTATGTTGTATATGTGGTGTCCTGGTAATTGCGTTACCCATTCCAATTATCGTCAATAATTTTGCCGAGTTCTACAAGAATCAGATGAGGCGCGAAAAAGCACTGAAGCGCCGAGAGGCTTTGGAAAGGGCGAAGCGAGAAGGAAGCATTGTTTCCTTCCACCACATCAACCTGAGGGACGCCTTCGCTAAGAGTATAGATCTCATCGACGTCATCGCTGACACGGGTAAGAAGTGTTCACTCACTGTTGAATTTACCAAAAAAGTCAATCATCATTTAACGAGATATTACGGTAACTGGTTAAACAGATAAATTGCTTTACGAAATATCTTATTTTTCATCATAACAACCGCACCATTCTCTTACACACATTTATTGCCACTGCAGCTTGCGTACACATTATTACTAAACACAACTTTCATGATTTTAGTATATTCAGACCTTTTTTTGGTTGGATTTATTGATCGTTCATTCTTTGCGTTATATCAATCTTCAAAATTTCTTGCCTTTTCTTTCACTTAAAAATATTTTTATCTCATATTACCCGATTGTATACTTTATTTGACTTGTCCAACACAAATTCAGCAAACTATCATATTTTTGCACGCACGTCATAAACATGTACGAATACTCGAGTCGCAGTCACAGCATTTGAGAAATGTAGTCCGTGCAAGAGATTTTCGATTTTATATTTGGTCGCCATGTTACAATAGCGTCCTAAATCACGTCAAGAATTTCTTATCGCGATGAAGAATCAAGTTCTGAGATCATTTATGATTAACCATTACCAACGATTGTAAAATATTTCAAACGTAAATACACTTTAAGTAATGACAAGTATTTCCAATAATTAGAGAGAGAGAGTACGCTGTGGATTTAGAGATATCAAATAATTCTGTAAAATAGCATTTCTATAGATCCAAAATGATGAACCGCGTATTTCAGAGAATCTCATTGATAAAAAAAAGGCTAATTCTATATGTATGCTGCACTGTTGAGTTTATTAAGGCGCAATTCATTTATCGTTTGTTTTACAGTGAAGGAGGATGAGGTATAGTTGCTGTTGTTGTCAACTTTATTTGCCAGAATGTGCAAACGCTTTACCTGAGTTTCGATTCTAATTTTAGGTGGAATTCCAACTGTTTTTCCACACCTACATAAAGGACAACCGGCTATACATACTTACATTTTAAATTAAGCCATAATCAAATTAATAAAATACATTATGCTTGTTTTCTTACTCCGCCCCACTTGCTTTTTAACCATTGTACAATTCCCCACGTCCCCTTCTGCCAAACTGACGATTATGTAAAATAAAAACAATGGTTTTTAATGTCTAGCTTGCAAATGCTAAGGGTACCAATTGAATTTGATGATCAATCGATGAACGCAATTAAATCGACATACCGATGTCGTAAATTTGATATTTCCGACAGATCCCTTAAATTTATAACAACATATTTCTTCGAACACTTACTCTGCGATATTTTCCGATCATTAGTCTCATCTTTTTTTTTGCAAATTTTGAGGTATACTATGCATGATATTGAATCACGATTTCTAACTTGAGCTGTTCTTGAGGTGATGTAGTACTCCTACCGAGCAAACTCACTCTTTTTCTTCCTATATTAAAGAAACAAACGAACTTAAAGCATTCAAATTTCGACGGCGCAGCACTCTTTTGAAGCGGAATTCAGGAAAGTTACTCTAGAAATAAAACGGGAAATGTGGGAATGGTAAGACGTATCAAAAAACTACACATTTTTTGACGATTTTCGGGATATGAGTAGCTTTCCGAAATTCCGCTAGAAAAGAGCGATGCACCGTCGAAATTTCAAACATTTCGGTTTGTTTGTTTATTTAATATACCAAGAAAAACGGTGAGTTTTCTCGGACGGTAAAGGTAGGAATACCACATGGCATTAACTAGAGTTTAGCTCATGATGAAACTTAAGTAAACCGATCAATCAATGCAATTTCTACCTACAAAGTTTTCCACGGGATTGGAATAAATCGCGAGGTCATGTTAAAGAATAGCTGCTCACATCTTCAACAAGTAGGTATATAATTGTTCTTTCATGTATGAAACACTAAGGTGTCATTCCGACTGGTGTTTTAGGTCAGAACATGTCGGGAATAGATGGAAACAGCACGGAGGGTGAATCCGCGTGTGGTCGAGGCCCTGCGCAGACTGGTGCGGGATGCTACCGTAACTACGAGCATTGCAGCATATCTACTCATCGCCGAAGCGCCTCAACGTGCTTGCCAACATTGCCGAATGATCTGTCAACCCCGGAGAGTCCGAACCATCGTCTGCTTGACTTTGCCACCAGTTCATCACCTAATAGGAACGATCACTATTTCCAAGATGATATTCCAATCCAGCCATCAACTCAAGGGAATACCACTCCTAGTGTAAGCTGAGTTTTACATGTTTATCTTATTCGTTATTACTCCTATCGACTTACGAACGTCTATGATGTAGTCCGATAAAACAGAACGCGCGTAATACAGAACGAGCAAACGCCAATCATTCCTTGTTTTTCAGTGAATCATTAGGGACGTAGCATAGCCAATCTCAGAGCTAAAATAGAAATCGTCCGAAGAATAAAATGCAATAGCTAAGCTAAAAACAATTTTTATCTCAAGATATAGCTTACATAAATCATGGAAAATCAGGGCTGGAAGTAGTCTGCACCTTGATGTGTACCGCATTGAGAAATTTAAAACTAACAATAATAATGTCGCAGCGTGACCCTGATGTCAATAGTTCAGGCGCTTCCTTCAGTGCAGCGTAGCAGCTATCACAGTTTATAAAATCGTGAGGTCTAAAGATTTTCGTAGGGAAAAAGATGGAATGGATATTTCAAAACGGTAATATCTACTTAAATAATTAAATAACCATTATTGTTTCACTCTGAAAAAAAAAACAATCCTAGAATATTTCTTGAATCTTAGCAAATATAATGATTGTTTGGAGATACTAATTACGATACCAAATTCTAATGGCGGCAACACCACTATGTAAAACAATTTGTTACGTTATACGTACTTACGACTATGTGATAATGGTCGTTGAATTTAGATAATGTAACAATTCTTGCTAAGTGGGACTCGTGATCGCTTGATTCGTGGACCATTCCGAAAAAAAATAAAATATTGAAGCCGTATCTCTTAGGGCGGTCCGTAACATAGGTTTCAACGCATTTCGATGGGCTATCCCTTATATTTTAATTTTATTTAATTCTAAGTAAATCAGCAATATCTCTCAATTAAAGAAAAATTTTAATTAAAATTATTTACAATGCGAGACTGCGGAACCGGAGGTAGGACCTGAGTTCAAATCCCCGCCTGTCAAGGAGGACCTGAGCGGCAGCTCGCAAAAATTGTAAGACGGGTCACGTCTCTCCGACGCTAAATTGGCGGGTTAAGGTTTGAACTCGGTCCGGCTACACCTCGATAAGATCTTCTGCAGTTTTCCTTATCCCTTGAATGTGGATTTTTCTATCGAACATCTTAAGACGCTGCAGCCGCAAAATGATGATCACTAATCCATCCCTTCCCTTGCTCTGCACAAATCTCCTATAGACTTCTGAGGACATACATACTTTACTGCGTATGGCGGGAAATGGCAATGATTGTTATACATATATTGTAACGTTCGCGGTTTTTCTAGAGCCACCGGATCGTGCAACCTCGTTAATGTGAGTAGTCTTTATCTTTGATTAGAAAGATTTAAATTGATAAAAAATAAAAAGAACTCCTCTTTTGATTGGGAAGAAAGGTCATAACCTATGTCTACGCAAACCACCCTGTTTAATGAGCTAATTCGTGGTTCACGGACTCGGATAGCAGTGGCTAGTAGAGAGATTGCCAATGCTCGCCCTGCGGGTGAACCAAGCTGCGGGGGGATTTGGACGTGGTGGGAGTAGTTCGCGTGCATATTGGCTTGGCCGATACGTCAGATTTTGGAAGATCGCTGCTGCACCTGCGTGTACATCAGCTACCTGGGTAATGCAGAGTGACTGCAGAGCTGACTGAACGGCGGCGTGCACGTGCCTCGAGCGTATCTATCGGGTGAACCTTTTTGTTTGGAAACCGCGCCTTCCGCATTCGTTGGAGAAATCAACAAGTGCGAGAGTTCACGTTTATTCACAGACTCGATTGTATTTTGCTGATGATGAATGAGTCTGTAACCGAACATTTAATTGTGATAAGCATATATTTATATCACGGTCTCTTCAATTGGGCCTGTTGCGGAAAAGTATGCTCGTCGAAAAAAAAAAAAAAGATGTGGTTTCGATCCGAGAATCGTTAGATTACCAGCCACGAGTGCAACGCCCGCTGCTACGGACTATACACAATAATTATGGCGATCCAGTGCATCTTCATCTACTAAAAGCTTAACAGCCAATTAATTACTTTTTACGTAGATTCAGTTCAATTAGATATAATATTATTCGAAGAAATTGC
Organism: Neodiprion pinetum; assembly: GCF_021155775.2. Lineage (NCBI taxonomy): Eukaryota > Metazoa > Arthropoda > Insecta > Hymenoptera > Diprionidae > Neodiprion > Neodiprion pinetum. The sequence goes on from NC_060233.1 coordinate 24,365,565, forward strand.
TCATGCGTATACGGGCTGGAATGAAAGAATAGTCTCTGACGCAGTCATGCACCTACTGACGAGCATACTTTTCCGCAACAGGCCCAATTGAGGAGACCGTGATATAAATATATGCTTATCACAATTAAATGTTCAGTTACAGACTCATTCATCATCAGCAAAATACAATCGAGTCTGTGAATAAACGTGAACTCTCCCATTTGTTGATTTCTCTAACGTACGCGGAAGGCGCGGTTTCCAAAAAAAATTTATTATATAATTTTGGTATTATGTATTATACTGCCGTTAATCAACGAAAACAAAATTCAGAATAATATGTTCTATTCGACATTTCTTCATTAATGTTACATTGTTATGATTTTATCATCAGTGCAGCATTTTCCAATTTCTTCGTCAGCTTCAGATATGAAAATATTTTTTTTTTCTCCAATTGTCTTTATCGTTTGATGTTTAGACTCCAGCTGTGAACAGCATCCTTTAAACCATTTATTCTTCAGTAGCTTCAATTTTTTCGACTATGAAATGGAGGATCAGATGACGGTAGCAAACATGAATGAGTTTTGTGATCAACTCTTGCGTGGCTATAGAAATGGTCCGTAGATTAACGTAAGTCCCGAAGAGTTGTTTCGCATACTTAAAAGTGAACCACGCCAAATATCTTTAGCACCACGCAGTGGCTCAACTTTTATAAGAAAAACAGTATTTTTCGCGGGAGTCTTCATCACTTCATAAACTAATTCAATTACTGGAAATACCATCAAGTGTGATTAAAATCATTTGCCATCAATACCCTCTTTTTTCATTAATGCTTTCTTTATTTTTCATAAAATTGTTTTCTATGGCATTATTTTATGCTCGTATAGCAATTTATATAATATTTCCATCAACGTCGAATGGACTGTGTCGGAAGACTTCGAATTGTTCCAATTTCAACTTTTCCCGATAAAAGCACACTTGCTATGCTGAAACATTGCTGTCTAAAAAATTAGGATTTTAGTGGTAAGATATGGTGAGGCTGAATTAGAATTTGAATCGAATAATTCCACTTAAACCAATAAAATGTTTGTCATACAATATAAAAGAGTTTAAGAATCACAGAAAACTATAATACGAATGATTTGAATATAAAACTTTTGAACTGAACAAAACAATGCTGATAGGTAATTATGAATAAATTCGATGGTTTTAAGATATGAAAGGTTGAAAACTATGAAACGAGCTAACGAATACCATAAGTTAACAAAATGTTGGATCAATAGTCTAGATTTCTAGTTGAGTTATAGAGATCAGAGTTATAGTTAGAAGGGAGGATGAACTTGGGATATTTCACAGGATGGAGCGGGAGTTATCTTTTGGAACCTATCACCGGTACCGATCTGTATCTTTAACCTGAGTCCCAGAATCGTTGTAAAGGATGCAATATCGTCTAATCTGGCCAATTACAATATATAATATACCGGGACAATCTCTTGAAACTTGAAAATCAACTGCGCATGCGCGAGTTATATCGGCTATTCATGCAGGCTGGCTATCCAGATTTTCAGCCGTCAAACTCTTTTTGGCGACACTGTAGTAGATACGAATTTTCGAACTTAGCATTTGTTGTTGAGTAGGACAGTTGATTCTTCAAAGAATGCTCGGAATTTAATGCTTATGCTCTTTGAAAATTCAAACGTATACATTTTGTATACGTTGGCCTCTGCGTCACAGACATGAATATCGCTGAGGGAAGATTTCGCCGACCAATGAGATTGAATTACTTGGTGCATGCGCAGTTGATTTTCAAGTTTCAAGAGATTGTCCCGGTATATAACTGGACCGTTGAATTTCCGTAGAGCTGCTTGTCGAAACTGGTGTCCTGCAGTGATCTGCAGTGATCTGCAGGCCTTGGATGAGAGCTGATATCAAGTAGTAAGGTGCAATCCGCACGTCTTCCTGGTAAAGATCACTTTGATATCTTGCTCAACAAATTCGACTGATTGGTCGGTGTTACGTGGTCTTTGATTACAGCTCAGTTTTTCCGATAGTAGGGGTAGATATTACTGATGGCGAATCACTTCATACATCCAATTTTCGAACCACTCGGTTCATCATTCAGTAAGTCCGAACAAGCGAATGGAAGAATGTGAAAAAGTCACTTTCAATCGAAACCAATACTTTTCCTATGTCACCATTGGTGATGCAAAATAAAAATGGTCGATAATTCAAAGTAATTAACTTATTTAAACTTCACTTGTATTTGAAATACAATGATTCATGATAATGTGGAGAACTTTGTGAAAAGTATAATTTAGTGACGAAAACGCGTTGGTGATGTCTTAAAGAAGAGTTCGAAGCTTGCCACAACATCTTCAACCTCAAAAATCTCATTATATCCATCGTCATAAGAAGTGATTTCTTGAATTGCGATCTGACATGTTGGATCATGGTAACTTTTCATAGCTGAAGAGCGTTGTCCTTTATACCGAAGTTTTGAGCAGTTAGTAAGACTACTTAGTATCTCAATAAAAGCTGTATAATACTACCTATCTTCATATTTAGTAGTCACATGGAAAACAAATTGAAATTCCTATCACATTTAGTTATCTAATACATATCACATACCTACACTAGTAGCGTTGCCTTCAGTTGTAAAAATTTGAGAAGACTCTGTGGGAAGTTTTTCTACAAGGTCAATACAGAATCTTCCCTGACAGCGACATTTTGCTACCTGACAACAGACTTCTGCAAGATTTCGAATAATGCAGATTCTGATGTCAGACCCGCAGTCAAATGTGGATGTAGACACATAAAGTCTGCAATTGCAGCCTGTAGGCAGGCTTACCTCAGAATGCTACTGTGATATATGTAATATTGTAACATAATTTTCGATCCCATTGAATTTTTCGTACGAAGTTTTATAATCGGCTTGAGATCACAATTCTTCAAAAAAATATTTTCACCAAACTAGTTTTTTACGCCTAAATTACGCTGTAGGAATTTCATTTTAATCCGTCGATTAATTTTTAAAATATAGTGGTCACAATCCTTGACAACTTTGTTTGGACGAAAATGCATTTAAAGTTTTACACTTGACCTTTTTATGCACGAATTTTCCTGTGCAACTAATTTTTCTAACATAATCTGAATAGAGAATTTTTAGGGTCGCTGATAATCAATATGGAATTAGATTTTCGAAATTCGAAATGGCAGATCGAATATGGCAGACGTAAACCCAAGAAGTTACTTGATTTGCGTAAGACTCGAAACTTGGGGGTTTTCGAGGTCACTGATTATAAAAATGAACTCCAAGTTTGAGAATTCAATTTTGGATTGAAAAAATTTTTCCTTTTGGTGGTACATGTTTTATGAATACTAACAGATTTTCGAAGTTCTCTTGAACTCCTATTACGTCCCGGGATAAATTTTGTACAATAATTTTATATGTTTGTACAACTTGTAACCGAACATATATTTACGCTCGGTTCTACGAGTTTCCACGGCCACCCTCGCCTTAAGATGGCGTTCACAATGCGGTTGCAGCGCAGAGCTAGCCACAGCTCCCGAGCTGTGATCTCACGCCTCGCGAGGGTTTCAGAAGGGCCGGTGCTTCAGCCAGTAGCAAGCAGTTAATCCACCGACACCGCACGACAAGGATGTATGGCGCTCTGAGTCAAACGGATTGCATAACGTTTTATGCAGCATTGTCGCAAGTGCATTGAACCTCACGTGGTATCAACTTCCCAAAAGCGCAACGAGCTTTCCGTTTCTCGGCGTCCTCAGCCATCCGTATTTCCGTTTATTTGGTGTTCTGAGTCAGCCGTACTTGCGGTTAATTGACGTTCTGACCATCCGTACTTCCATTTACCTAGGTATAGAAGTAATTTATATTTCCATTCATTCAAGCATACGAGCCTGTTATATTTCCGTTATTCTTGGCGCATTGAGCTATCCGTATTTCTACTCCGCAAATACTACCGCACTAGCAGCCTCGTTGACAGGGGCGAGTTTTGACCATTTAACGGACCGAGGCCCACTATTTTCTCTTCCCTCGCCTAATCTTCACGGTTACAGATCCAGCGAGGGGTATATAACCCAATATATTCTCGGCCCTAAGCCATTTGAGGTGCAACCGAGCTGAGGTGCGTACACTCTATCGCCCTTCTAACGCAGGTGTACTAAGCTGCACGTACACACCATCGTTATATCAATCGTATGGTTTCTATAAACACGGTATTCGTCGAATATAAGGCACCGTATCATAAATCCATCACCGACGACTCGTGCTGCATTACTCCCCAAAGGAAACAGAGGTTATACGATAAGTATCTCACCAGCTCACGTTGCAACATCGGGCGCTGGTTAGCTCTTGAGCATCCACAAAACTACACAATTCGGGGTCACGTGACATCCGGCGGAAGTTCGATGAGTACAACTATCGACTACTCAATTTCACGGCAACAGATATACTGACCCCAAGTCTCAACTTAAATTATATTTATTATTTAGATGTATTTAGTATCCTGTTATAAACCGGTCAGTACAGCTGCCGTCAGCCATCTGCCGTCAATAGTAAGAGGGAACTACGGATATTATAGGATATCTCTAGAATCATCCATTAGATCACCTTAAAATTTTCACAGAATATTTTCGAAACATTATACTTTGAGAAGTTGGAAGAAGAAATCGTTTTTGTGAAAATCGTGACTGCTTCTAACCTCTTGACCAGTTAATATTGCTGGCCATCGCTACGCCAGTGCTGCCACTTCACCAGTATTCTTAACCATCACTTTGCCCGTGTTGCTGACCATCACGATGCTAGTATTGTTTTTTAAATCGAAATTGTATTAGATGGTCAATGAAAATTAAAATATAATGTATGGTCGCCCGATCCTCGAACCACAAAACAAAGCACCGCAAACTCCTAACGGACGTTGCGATGCTTTTTAATTAAAAATTACGTCGAAAATCAGTTTCAAACAGAGAATATCATTTCGTTTTAACTAGTATAATATATACACAGGTACATACCTGTCATTTATTCAGAAATAAAAATTTTCCAGCATCTACTCAGAATTCGAACCCGTGATCTTTGGGTTACAAATTCAGTACGCAGTCCACTCGGCCGAAACGTACACGTGCTATAAACAAACCGAATGTTCCATATAATCGGTGACCTCAAAAATTGATGTTTAATGAATCAATTTCCGTTCATCTTTGTTTTACCAACACACAAGTTTTGCTAAAATCATAAGTACGCAAGAACAATTTGCAGTTGTGTCAAGTTGAATCTGAATTCTCTTTCAGCATCGAAATTTGTGGTTCAAATATTGAGAATTTCAAATGTCGAAACATTTTAGAGAACAGTGGGCACATTTATTGTACAAAGCATTGTAAAGAAGCAGTAGCAAACGTCATTTATACAGAATATTAGAAACCGAACTACCATGAAAAAGCGAAATTCAGCCCGAGATTTAACAGAAGGGTTAGACATCCGTCCAGTTACGCTCGGCTGTCATCCAACTGCATGTTACTGTAAAGTGTAGACAGAAGGCAAAGTTGGTGAATCGATGAAAAACGAATTGTGCGTAACTCTGTATTTCGCAGCTCTGCTGGCACAGCGTCTAATTTCGGCACCTCGTTATCGAAATTAAGCTGGTGACTGTGATTTTACTAGTACTGACGCTGAAAACATGGTACAGCGCGAGCTTAACATTGGCGAACAATGTTTGAATACCGGGTCTGGGCTGATGCTAGTGTTTTTGCTCTAGCACTGGTGGTGAAAACATGAATCAGTGTTGGCTGAGTATCGGCAATCAAAGGTTGGATACGGCCGACTGGCCATCTTGGCCAGTACTTGTATTTTTGCTAGTACTGGTACCCAAGATATGCGACCTAGCGTTGGTAAAGAACGCTTGAATAACGGTACTTGCCAGGCTTAGCCCGTATTACCAGTGTCGGCAAACTCTTCATGGGTCATCACAATATGTCAAGTATCTATAGAACAACTCCTTATTCTTGGTATTAATCTATGTTTTAACTATAGTCACTGAAACCTTATTTCAAAACTCGATTTACGTTTACGCCTGCACCTTTCATGAAAAGGTCGCGCTACTATTACTGATGATACTTTGCAGTAGCGTTATCATTTGCAATAGTTGAGTTTTGACATAGAGCATTGGAACAGCTCAATGTGATAAACTTGAAAGCGATTTACAATTTGTATCGGATAACGTAAAGTAACGACGCTTATTAATTGTAGATATGAAATATATTTAGCGGCTTGTGGTTGATTCATTAAAGCAAAATAGAAAAAGAACCAAATTAAAGTGACGACATCGCGGGTTTGCCAAAACTTATGTAAGCACCGATTGGAAGAAGCAAGTACAGAAGTTTCACGTGAGTAAATATTTTAATAAATATAGTTTGGATCAATAATAATATAAAATGTTACAGGTCACCAACACATTTTGTGGACTATTATAAGGTCATCAATTATTGTCACGCACCAGCTTCAGAACTCGCATCTAACAAACTACTCCGAAAATTCATGCTTATAGGTACTATTAATCATCAACATTCAAGTGCAACGTTTCGAATTGTGGCTGTCACACCAAATACGATTCAAGACCTTCTAAGATAAATTAAAACTTTGAAAAATATTCTGTGAAACATTAGAAATATAAATTAAAAGTCTAATAATCCCAATTATTTACACCCGAGACATTAAAAGTTAACATATGCGATGAACCACGATCGGCGCTACTAGCTGAAGAGAATTATGCAAATTGTGATTCACACGATTCCATTCACCAGTAGAGAGTTGAGTACAATCCAAGGTATAATTAGAGTTCTTAGACTATTCTCTAGACTAATTAATTACTATGTGAAAATTAACAAGAGCTACCTAATAATAAATCTTGAAGATAAATATTTATTTAAAGTAATACTAATACACTTCTCAACTGCACCATAATAACGACTACCGATCAGTATGCATCGCACAATACCAGTATTCCCCTCATAGCTCGGACAGCCACCGATATCAAAAGCACTGTAAACTGAAACATGCCCTCGTTCCAAGTCGGATTGCTCAAGACGATTGGTAAAAATAATTTTAATTGGAAGTACACAGCGTAAGATCAATCTTCCGTGCATTTGAATAGCAGTTGAGGGAAAGGTTGCCGAATTGGCACCCCACGCCCAGTCACACCACTGTGACGTTAACGAAAACCGAAATTTGGTGGTTTTTTTCATTTATCCGGCAACGTTTTATTAATTGTATGGTTTTGAAAAACACAGTTCTGTTATTTTTGTCATTTATTGTCGATGAAAATGTTGCCAATGTCGTCAAACATTGGCATGGTCCACAGTCTTGAACTAGACTGATCTGCTGATTTATAAAACTGTCAATTATAAAACTAAATATGTCAATTTAAAAACGTATATTCTGTGAATAATTCGTGAAGTCACCCACATATCGGTGTTATCATTTAATTTTTCTACTAGTGAAAGAGCATTAAGAAAAAGCTGCACATTAAATCATAGAATCCAGACTACACCTTTCTTGTGATAAAGCAGATAATGACATATATGTATACAGGCAATTGTATGGAATTATAATTGCAACAGTCTTCGCATAAAAACGCCCTATACATCACACCCAAATCTAAGGAGTTTTCTGTGAAACTCACCGCTCATTCGCAGCGCTAGTAAATCGGTAATCGAATCTATATGTTTTATATAAGTACTATTATTTCTGAAAAGATGCCCCTAACTGACTGATGTATTCCGCATCAGCTTCCAAGTCAGGATTTTCCAAAAATGACAGTACAAGCCTTAATTATAATTTTAGTTGCCTAGTCCAACACTAAGATAATTCGATTCTGAGGATGGTGATAAGAGAAATAAAATAATCTTGTTCCGAGAGTAGTATTATGAATTGCCACATGCTAATATTTATAGGTTGTTCTCATATTCAACTTTTTCTTATCAAATTCAGCGGACATAAGTGTACGATCGTGTAGAAAAAACCCCTAACTCAGTCATATTCATAAAAAATAAACCACATTTTCATTTTTGGCTGTATTGTCTGGATTTCTGATCCGCTGTGCTCTGATGTGATAATTTACATACACATAAAATAATTGCTAAATAATGGCAAACTCCTTGTACATACCGGAGTCTCTCTAATAAATATTCTTGAGAAGAAGAATGTAGTCTACCAACTTATGACTAAGGGTTAGATCTGTTAACAAATTATTTACGACAGTTAGGATCCCATGGACACGTGATACGTTTATGCTCTTTCAGGGAAAGGCCCGTTTGGACATCACCTGATAGAACACCAAAATAGAACGATTTCAAAATGTCCGATTAGACACCAGCGATATTGGTCACCGAACATTAAATAACTTGTTTGAAATTTGCTTATTAATCTTTCGATACTCGCGCTATGAACCTGACGCTGCCCCATAGACAAAAATCGCAATATATATAACTATATGGCTGATTCTGGTTTCATACTAAACTAATCCTCTCTTCGAAATGTTTATTATCGTTACATATATTTCTAATTAGTAAGTATTTATTTAATGTATAAGAAAAGTATACTCATATTCAACAAGATCGTGAAAAAGCGGTACCTAAATTGTTCTTGTACTTTTATTGTGGTGTGATTTTGGTAACTTGATGAATTTACACAGGCCCACAAAAAAAAAACGTGCCTGAACTCGTCATGCGAAACATGTTTTTTACGTACTTTTTATCGCTGAATCCAAATCTGAAGTCAGAATGGGGGGTCTTCCGGGACGATTTTCAGTAAATGGCTGTTGAAAGTAAAAAAATAACAATACACAGTCATGTGAGTTTTCGAAATTACAATCATTATAAGTATTCGTTTCTGGGGTCGCTGAATCCGAATCTAGGGTTGGTTTGACCCTATCAAGTTAAAATCAAGGTCATTTCAAGGTCAAAACGAGAAACAACTGTTAAAGCATAGACAATCACCATAACTATACGTTTTTGGGGTCGCTAAATCCGAATCTGGGGAATTCAAATTTAAATCACAGATTAGGTGTTTACACCTGAATTTCGTAATTTTCTCATCTTCAACAGCCATCTACTGAAAATCGAACCTGAGGATACCCCATTCTGACCCGAGATTCGGATTCAGTGACCCTAAAAACGTATAGTTATAATGATGGTAATTTCGAAAACTCATACGACTGTGTATCACTATTTTCTTACTTGCAACAGGCATTTACTGAAAATCGGCCCAGAAGACCCCCCATTCTGACTTCATATTCGGATTCAGCCATAAAAAGTACGCAAGAAAACATGTTTCGCATGCCGAGTTCAGACTCTTTTTTGTTTCTTTTTTTTTGTGGATCTGTGTTATTTTACATTACAGATATTTTTGCTTAGATATGATTAACGGTCTTGACCGAAAATGTCCATGTTCAACATTTATCCCGTACCATACTCTTTGAATGTATTTCTGATAACTTTATTCGTCAAACAATTTAAAAAGTGTTTTGGATTCGATGGACTAGATTTTGGAATGTATATCACGAGCTGGGCCGATTTTGCCGGAATTATTTTATTTGCTGTATTTTTCAACGACGATCCAACATTATTCCTAAAGGTATCATACATGTTTTCAACGTATTTTTTACTGTGGAATTCGATGGTGTTATTAATTTTACTGTATGAATTATCTACGAAAAGTTAACGGCCAAAAATCATGAAAAACGCCCAAAAAAATCAATTCTCTGCCTCTTGCGAGAGGACCCCAACCGAAATCCAATTCTTCTATTGAACCATTGTATTTGTCATGAGAAAAGATGTGACTGGAAAAAAAATTTCTTGTACCGCCTTTAATAAGCAGTTATCGCATTTTGAATATTTTGGGATTTTTTTAAAAGTATACAAACTGCATATTATGGCTTTAAAAAATTCACACATAATAGTCCTGACATGTTATATAAGCTTGATTTATTTCATGAAGATATCATTCTTATTTCCAGAGGAAAAAAAACGATATATGAAAATGATGGATTTTAGACCATGTACAAGTTCTGCCAAGATCTCGGAAGGTACTAATATTGCTAAGCCTCATCTGAAATACTTCTGAAAATGTTAGCCTAAGTTCATTTCAACATACGGGAAGTCGGGCATTTCACTTATCTCAATAGAGGGTACCCTTTGTCAGATGTGGAAAAGTAATGTTCAAGTCCCATTTTCAGATGGATTGCGGAAAATGGGAGCTTCATCTTTAGTGTGCACTCGAAATATTCAGTTAACCACGCTATAAAGGTGATTTCAGTCATGAAATAGGGTGGTTACTGATGCTGCAGTGGAGAAAAGATATCCTAAGTGTTCTCGTCGGCATTGAATTGCACACCTCGTCTTCTTTAATCTAAATATGCACTGCCGTATAATAGTACATTGCCACTTTATGTGGTAAGCCCGTAAATTCAGTGTTTTTAGGCGAGGATGAAGTGTTGCGTGCGAGCCGAAGACAGAGCCCATGGCAGTGCGGACCGCGACAGCTCATACTCCAAACCAAGAAGACTAGAAATACCACTTAGATGGTGGGGGTAGGCCTGTATATCGCAGCCGCCTGGCAGCTCCCATGGCGTAAGGGGGCATCCATTAATCACGTGAGGCTTACGATGGGGGGGAGGGGTACTTGAAAATATCACGATTGATCACACGGGGGGAGGGAGGGGTCACGGGCAATATCACGTGTATTTTTTGGTGCATTTTTTCTAAAAATACCGAGTAAATTTAGAGATTTCTGTTGGTTTTATCCCATTTTTATTCCATGCACGCGAGTAGTCGATCGGCGAGAAAAATCACGTGATAGCGGGCAAAGGGGGGCAGGGGGGGGGAGGAGGTTCACCAAAACCTCACGTGTGATCACGGTGGGAGAGGGGGGGGGTCTAAAATTGATTATAAAGGCATCACGTGATTAATGGATGCCCCATAAGGAGTAAGGTGTGCTTCCGCGCAGCTTTTCGGACGGACCAATAGAAAAGGTCCACCAGTTAACGTCACAACAGGCGGTCAATTCAAAACTGTTGAAAGATTCCAAGGTAAATTAGAATGTTACACATGAAACGTTGACTGAATTCTTCAGTTCACGCATAGCGGAAATGTGAATACTTTTACCTCTGCTGGTCCTACCACGATTCTTACAGCCCTTAACCGAACAGTTGAATTGTTTTGATTGAATTCATTAAGCGATGCGCGTCAACGCGATGCGTGACACACCACGTTTGTTTATTCGTTTATTGAAGTTATAATTGAGGTTATGTTGTAATTTTTAGTTGCGCATGCGCATGCGCTGTAGGCTTACGATGACTTTAGTGACGTCAACTGGTGGAATCCGCGACCTTGTATGAAAATTGTTTCTCTATCGAGCACACCTTACTTCTTACACCATGGCAGCTCCGCTAAGCGTAAAATACTTGCTCAATGCGGTACTGCGCAATAAAATAATTTAAAATATTTCGAGAATCTCCCACTACCTTAAAACAGAGGCGCAGTATCGGGTTGCGCAAGTATTCTACGCTTATTGTTAGCCATGCCGCTAAGCGGCTGCTATATATTGGACCACCTTAAACTACGTGCTTGGATTGGAGTTCGGTCTCCTGGCCTCTAGTCATCTTAGTCCAAACATCATTCGAGCCGAAAACAGTTTACAGGCGTGCCCCATTTTATGTTTTCCGGCAGGCACATAATAAGTCGCATTGCGTTACCTATTTTCGATCGTGAATGTGTACATTCCTAACTACAGTCTAAAGACTTTTTAGCGTAATTCTGAGATTTACCGTATAAAGTAGCACGTTACCAATCGAACATAGATGGCGTAAACAAGTTTTTTCACGCGTGTACTGGTAAAATATGTATACGGAAGCTTCTGTTTTCCACAATCGGTCTGAAAATAGGACTTAGGTACCTATTACTTTCCCACATCTAATTTTGTATTTCCACCAAGTGCTCGATTATTTATTTAATTCTGTGGACCATCAGAGTTTAATTAATGTGCCGTGTTAAATCGGGCTATGTTCAATCAGACTTTTTGAAATCGTTTCAATGCTTGGTATTTAATCAGTCTATATCTAATCAATCTCGTGCCCTATCGAATGAGGTCCAAATGAGGTTCACTCCTCTTTTGAACCTGAGACAAATTTCTCATGTATACAACAAATTAGTGTCACCTATCAAAATCGAACTAAAGAGAATGAAACATAACACAGCGATCGCATATTTGTAGCGAGAGAATAAGTTTCTTGTTTCGAGATTGATACATGTATGTCAGATAAGTGTCAGTATTTTTTTTTCGTGAATAACTCTGGATCTATGAGTGAAATATAATGAATTGAAAGCAATTCTGCTACCATCAGCTTCAGCAATATAATATAAATAGGTGTATAATAACAAGTTGACCAATCATTAAATAAAGAACAACGTATATCCCGCTGCAGCTAGTTTAAGCAACGAACATTTGTCGAAAGGGAACGGTGAAACTTTGTATTTTGAGCGACAGACCCCGCATGCTTATAAGAATGATTGAACTCTATCGATAAGCAGGATTGTGCTGCGACAATATTTTTATCTGTAAGTGTTGACTGAAGATGTATATATTACCCTTATGAGGAATCCAAAAGGGCGGGGGAGAAGACCATAGTATTTTTTTTATTCGAAATCGATTTTACGTCAGGATCCCATATACCGATCTCTATACTATCTGGATGCAGTATCCCGAGTTATTTTTTTGTAATGAATTGAAGCTATGAGGCGACCACGCAGCTTGTAGTCAAATGTCGTGGGATATTGAACCCACACGCCAACAGGTCGTTCACTGAACGTCGTAAGAAGCTCACAAACATGTTTGTGAGGCCCCGTGATTGGTCTTAAAAAAGTCGCGGCAACGTCTTTAGGTCTTCCTATGTCCCGATTTTAAAGCCCTCTTGAACGTCGCATGAACGTATCACAGAACGCTCGACGGAGCTTGTAGTGACTTCGGCACGATGTTCCAATTTTAAACCTAGTAATAATATGATATAGGATAGGCTAGGATCAGTGCGCCATAACTTCACTTCTAAAAAAAAGGTTTTGTGAACAGAAGGACTCTTCGATAAACAGGTCAGTGAAAATGAGAAGGTTTTGACGTTTCGGGCCGAGTGTGGACCCTCCTCAGAACGATAATTATTTAATGAGACATCTGTCAATCAAACATACGGTGTATTAGCAAGTCTCAACCTATAATTACCTGTGCGATGTGGAAACACGTATAAAAAGTTAAAGTTTATGTGAATAATTGTTAAGGACCGTTCATAAAACACGCGACACTTATTCTTGGGATATGTGCCGCTCCCCCCGTGACGCTCAGTTACAGAATATTCCTTACGCTCGTGATCAATCGCGACAATAGTACAATCTCTCCCGCCCTCCTCTAATAGCATTACATGTTTTATGAACGGCCCCATATTACTGCCAAGCAGGGAAACGAGGAGTAATGTGGACCAGCGGGGCCAAGTAAACTTCACAAATATTTTTTAATCGAGCGATATTGAGATGGTCGTGAGAATTTGTCTTGAACTACTTCACAAAAGGAAATACTTTAGCAGCATGACGCATGCCCTATTTAGAAATAAATCCAACAATTGTTGTTGGCGAGTGTGGTTAAATCAGTTAAAATGCTACCAAGTTTGAAAGAAGCGAAACTGTGGTTGTAACGGTAGAGAGCTTGTCATACCTTGGATGTATGGATTGACCAATAAAGGGGGCGAGGCTTACGCGAATACCGATCACATGAGTCCGAGCACGTTCATTTGGATTTGGAACATCGCCGAAAAGAGATCGTTATGCGAGAAGTGACACTTGTACCTGTTTTGAGGGTTATCGATTGATTGGGCCGGGAGGTCCCCGAGGCTGACCTTCTCAAGGAGATGGTTTCCGCCCTGGAAAAGCCAGGGTTATGACAGCCTCGCGAAATGGCGCCTGCCGAGACGTTATGATCGATCGGTACATTCGCGTACATATCACTGAGACTGTCTTTTACCGAAATGTGAACAATAAACTCCTTTGAAAAGAAATCGTCGCATTTAATCAAATCATTTGCGTACCCGGTGTACCCCTTCCCTAGCGAGAGTCTATCGTAGTGGCAGTCATTAGTTCAACTCGTAGACTATGGGTTACCTCAGAGTTTGTCACGTACCCGACGGCGTCGCTAACAATTCTGTTTAACACGCTGTTAGTTACTGTTGTTGATTCGTTGTGATATCTGGTTTCTGATACAATTTACTTTTTTGTCATACGATTTGGTGAAAGTTTTTAGTCACATTGTTCTCGTGTAACCTACGAGGCAATGTGGACAGGGTAAAGTGAACGCTTGACTGATCGCGAGATGCTGACCGGTCCTCGTATCTAACTGTCAGCTGGTATCAGAGAAACCATCTTCCGCTCGACATATTGATAGTGTCAACGGCATTAACCTATAGTTTTTTTTAACCAAAACCTTTATTTTTTCTAAATATCTTCCCTTCAACTCTTCAAGTAAGTATTATCTATTTTCACAGTAATATTTTTGTAATACTTTTGCCATTATTTTTTATCATGATACTAGTATAGACGAAATTTTCTAAATCTAACTTATAAAGAAAACACGCTTGTATTATATTTTTAATAACAAATACATGGGCAAGTCCACCAACTATCAAAAAATGAACGGGACGACAAAAATTTGATCTGTCTGAAATTTTTACCCTTTGTGTGTACTAACAAGAATCCCTAGGTAGGTTAACCCCTCTGATTTTGATTTACTTCATGTAGAAGTCGATATTAGGATAGAGAGAGATAATTGATAAGTACGAGGTTGCCACGCTTGTATGTGTATGTCGACCTGTAGCACAGGAGGCATCGGTGATCGGAACGATGAGGCAGTCGAAATAAAGGAACACAAGCTATCACATCGTGTGTCTCTTTGCTCTACTCCCTTCCCGCTCCTATATGTATACATACCTATAGATATATAACAGTTCGTATATGTTCTAGTGCATCGGAAACTAAGAGACACGTATATTTTTTTATCTGCTAATAAACGGTTTAGAGGGGTGCAAACGACGTCCAAAGATGGGGTTTCATTCATCGATAGAAAGATTTCAGCTTGGTTTCATTCAAATCCATCAAGCGCATCAAGAAATCATCCCGTTGGGTGCCCATCTTAGGGGCTCGTTCTCACCCATCTAAACCGGTTATGAGCAGATAAAAAAATATACGTGTTTCTTAGTTTTCGATGCACTACAACATATAGGCAGTAGATCAAAATCGAAGGGGTTGACCTACCTAGGGTACCTTGTAAGATTCAACAGTTCACCAAGTTTGAACTTTCTACGACTTACCGTTCGCGAGAAGTGCCACATTCCAGTTTCTTGTTTCAACCTAATTGAGGTTAAACGCGAATTGTTTTCGTATCGTTTTCGGCAGAAAAAAATATTATGAATATACGGGTATCTTATGTGATAAATTCTTACCTTTCCGAGTATGTTATTCATTTCTGAATAACTTTTCGAAAACAGTCTCAAAAACACGTTGTGCGGCAAATAAACCGCTTTCTTTTATGCGCCACCTAAATTTATCTTACTTTTGAGTTTTGAGATTTTTTCAGTACGAAACTGAAATTTTTAGAGTGGGATTGTTGTAGGATCTCACGTGAGCTACGTTCAATTGATAAAGGTCTGGTAATAATATGTACTCTCCTTTTGAAATTCAGCGGAATGTTTTTGTTTCTTTGAATTGTGGACCACCAGATGTATCTAGCGGTAGTTGATGAGGCGACTGCATCATCATCTCTCAGATTTCTGTTTATTAGTATACCACGAGAAAACAGTAAAACTTAGCAAGCTCAGCGGCCGACTGCGCATGCGCTAAATAGATTGACTCTCATCGGTCGTACTATGGCGATTTTTTCGTTCGCCAAAGAATGAGTAGACGACAAACTCGCGTCAGCGCAGTCTTTCGCTGAACCTGCTAAGTTTCACCGTTTTCTCGCGCTACACTAATAGACAGATATCTGAAAGAAAGAAATAAAAACATTCCATTGAATTCCAAAAAAAAAGAACATATTATTAATAGACCTTTAGCAATTGGACGTAGCTCATGCGAGATCCTACGGCCGTCTCACTCTAAAAATTTGAGCACCTTACTCAAAAATCTCAGCTTTCACATGAAGAACTCAAAAGTAAAATACCTAAATTTAGGTGGCGCATGAAAAAAGCGGCATTTTACCGCACAGCGTGTTTTTGAGATTAATTTTGAAAAGTTATCCAGAAATGAATAACACATTCGGAAAGGTGAGAATTTATCACATAAGATACCTATATTTTCATAATTTTATTTTCTTTCGATAACGATACGAAAACAATTCGCGCTTAAACCTCAATTGAGTCGAAATAATAAACTTGGATGTGGCATTTCTCGCGAACACTAAGTCCTAGAAGACTCAAACTTGGTGAACTTTTCAATCTTACTAGATACTACAAGAGGTAATAATTTCAGACAAATCGATTTTTAGACGTCCCGTTCATTTGTTAATAATTGGTGGACTTGCCCGTATGAAAAAACCAGCACCATTATCATATTTCAAGTATGTTATAAATCACTTTTTTTTTGGTAGCACAAGCACCTTACGAAAAATTTATTGTACTCCGGTATACAGAGCCCAGGAAGTAAGATTAGGGAGTGAACTTGTCTCGTACGAATAGGAATAATTTTGGTTACGAAATTTGACAGTTCCAAAAACACTACTGGCAGCAAGAAAGATTCGAGAATTGTAGGTAATGCACCGCAAGAAGAAGGATACGGGTATAATGAAGAAGAAGAATATCAAATCTTGGTGTGGTACCAGTTCATCAGGCGCATTACCCACAATCAGCCGCGCTGACACATATCTCTTGTATGAAGTAGCTTTGTCCGGTTAGACTCCGTAGTTGTCTGTATGCGTAGGAATGTACGGAAGGGTCCTGACACTTGTTAAAAATAATCACGACGCAGTTGTCTATAATCACGATGTATTTGAATATTTTACAAGAAATGTTATTTAAAGAGCATATGCAGGATATGTGTGGTCTGTCTGACTGTAGCTTGCTAACTGACGTTAGAAGCGTTTCCTCATATGTTTCTCTCAATAAGGGTGGCATGTGCGAGTGCGGGGGTCGTTTTTGACCACTTAGGTTTTCCTTCCCGAGACGTAGACAATTGTGTTCATAGAACAGGGCGTTGCAATTTTGAAACTAAGCAAACGCGTAACTATTGGCGTTCTGACAGTCGCCCACGACCTTTCCAGACCCTTGTAAAGTCATATATTAGTCTGGTCTGTATACGCCCGTTTCTTATTCCGGCTATCTCCGTCCTGCTCGTTATCGTACCGAACCCAATTAACCCAACCGCTGCCGCCATCCCTTTGCAGTTGATCGAACGCTGTCGGGCAAGCACTGCGAATATCCGCCAGGTGCGCTCGCCGCCCGCGATACCGATGCCGCCAGGCGGGATAATATAGCGCCGCTCGACCGACTGCCATCGAAAAGTTTCCAATTATCGCCAGACCAAGTGAAGCACATCCATTTCCAGCCTAGGTGCCTCAAGTTGGAATAACTGTGTCAATCGTCATCGGCTAGTGAAGTGCCATATTCAGATCAGTAATATGGCTTTAATGCCTTCGGCCACATTGTTTTCGGCCCGATACACAATGAGAGCTTAATTCTTTATGAATTATGTGACAATGACTGGCGATGTAGCCGATGAGAGAGATTGGAAATTATCGAAAATCGATTTCGTTTGGTCTATCTCATTATTAATAGCGGAACATTACATAAAGGCGCGATATAAGGACCACTAATTATGGTCAATCCAGGAGGATACCAGCGTACACTCTAGACAGGGCTCCGAGTTTCAGACGTTTAGATTGCTGCTCACGTCGTGCCTACGAAACTCGGCGTTACTCAGAGTGATTCGTATGTCCCGTATCCACGTAATAAAATATCTCCTGATATGGTTTCGTTAAAAGTTCGTAGCTATAGTTAGATATAAAATATTATCGCCAAGATCACTGAAGCACCTGCACAGTATTTCTGTTGCCTCATAGAAATCCAAATGACGAGTTAAATAAATTGCTGCTACCGTCTTAATCGAATATCATTGTGTTCAATTATTGGATTACCCATTTTTCTCTTCACCTGAAACTGAACCCTGGTCGAATCTGAGCATCCGGCTAGAAGGGGCTGCAACCACTGCTAAGGATAACTCGAACCGACCAGGACGATACTGTTACAACGGATCGAAATATTCAATGCAAAGGAATATGGTAGAGTTGGCAAGATAAAAAATTCAAATAACTATTCATCGGTTATACATTACGTATCTTAAAAACGTGTCAAGGTTAGGAAGCACACTATCAGCACGACTCTGAGCGTCGTGTAGCGGCAGCGACATTTGGTGGCCATTTTCCTTTACGGTAAATTGGGTTTAGTGTTAGAGGCTTATACATGCTCTAAGGTTAGAGGGTTGGGCCATATACTCTTGAATTGCGCATTGCCATCCCGCTCGTGATATGCGTTGCCAGCCAAGGATAACGAACCCGTAAACCATGCTCTATTTGTGTTGACCTTATAGAATCGTCGGTTAGAGACGTCCTCTGCTACTTTAAACCATTTATACCTATACCTGTGAAATGATACTTGAAAACATTTATTATCAGATGCCCCCGCCCCCAATGATGAACACAACAAGACCGAGTCATCACCTTTAAATGATTGAAACAAATTTAAATTCCATTGTTTATTGTTTTCGTAGTCTGAGGCATAAATGTCTATGAACGTGACCAGGGTTCCAGGGTTGCCAGCTCACGCCAATTGCTGACCCGGGGATCAAGGAGGAGGGGGGTTTGAATTGTTATTACTGTTAGCAGTGCTGTTGAATTCGGAGAGGGCTGTGTGGAGAATAAGTGGACACGAGACACGAGATATTTAGAAAATACCTGAGAATAGTGTATTTATATATGTACACAGATATAAGTAGTTGATAATAATGTAAAGTAATGCAATAACGCTTCGCACTGAGCAAGGATGCGCAAGATATCTTTGGATATATTTTTAGTTTTAAGCTTTCTTTTATTTAACTTCTTTTTTGCTCTCAGCAGCATGTGGTGTTACACAGACATTTTTAACCTCTCTGAAGGAAGTGACGCACGTTCTGGAATGTTACAGTAATATATATATATTTTGCGCCTGCGCATACACCAATGCTGCCAACTCTCAATCATAAATTATAATTTTACCAACAAGTGCAAATCATATTTTGCGACTTATGGGTCTTACGGCCGTTAACGGTGACAATAAAACGGAAAATGCAAATGTTATACGTTTTACCCGGAGATTTAATTTTCCACCCGGAACCCGGAGTAAAGTAGCCAAAACCCGGAGTCTCTGGGTCAGCCCCCTGACACACGCTGCTAAAAGTGGTTCGCAAAATGTCCCTCGATTCTGCCGTCAATTTCCACCACTAGTGGCGCTAGTAGTTACCTGACGAGCTTGCGCGCGGTCAGCGAGGGCAGCGAGTATGTCGCGCCACGTAGAGGAACTAAAAACGGGGAGAAAACGCGTACAATTTTTTAGTATACGAGCAGTGGTGAGTGTCAGGGGGCTGCTCTGGGTCAAACTCGGAAAAGTGGCAACCCTGAAAGTCACGCGACGGCAAATTTATTTCACACAGATTATAGCTCGATTATAGTAACAGATACGATAACATTGCAAGTAGATGTGACAACGTTATTTTCCTTATATCTACAATCTCTCTGTTGCATCGGTAACTTATCAGAACACTTCAGTGCCAGAGCATAGGCGATGCGCGGTCCAGGAGTAGGGGAGACCGGATCACGACGAACCCCCTAAGCCGCTAATTATTTTTTGTGGCTTATGAGCACCGGATACAAGTTGTTTTGATCGATCTCGAATAAATTCATCATTATTAGCCATATTGAAAAAAAAAAAAAATTAAATACGGGGCACGACGGACCCCTTTCAAAAATTGAACAAAATTTTGTACTTTTTTTTTAATGTATCCGTATCCTTTAATTCTACCTGTATTGAATGAATCATCGATTATCTATCAATATATATTGCAAAAAAAATTATATTCCGGAACAAATTACCTTTATCAAAAATATAATTTTTTTAAAAACTTCTAAAAAAATTTTTTATTTCCCTAAAAGAAAGAAACTTTTTTTTCCAAATTTTTTGGGGTTCCGTCGTGTCCCGGTCTCCACTATATGGTCCAAGTTCAGGGAACTGCCCATAATTCTTGAATCTTTATGGGTATCGCAACGCTGCGAGTGGCGCGTACTGAACCACAGTACTCCGTAACCAAAATCAGTCTTCTCTTTAATCTTACTTCTTGATTTAGCCACATATTACATATACGAGACGGGTGAGTCGTCAGAGTGTACTTGACAAATTGACTACAAGCAACATGGCTTCTAATAATTACAAGGCTGCCTATACCATAACGCATCCAGTTAGTATATAGATCAGCGAACTTATAAGACGAGTTGGTAAGTGTAGGGTAGTAGAATTACCCTCAAACGCGGCCACACCTGGCAAACCATTACAAAAAATAACCCAAAGCTTGCTATTTTTACATATCTTCAGTCGACGCTACAAGGCAAGGGAGCCACCTTACTCAAAACGGGACATGCAGTGCCAGAAAATAAACTCTCCCGCGACAAGAGGTAAATTTAAATTATGTTTTCACGATGACCCGTGGCAGTTATAAGCGATGAATCAGTTAACAATAAAATTTTTCCGAGCATTCCGGAATCACTGTATCAACTACTTCAGATCTACTTGAACCAAACAAATTAGCATCATCTGCCATAATCTCCATAAACCGAGTTTGGCAGAAAAACTTGAGGTGATCACGTGATCAGCCTTCATGAAAATTCATCGAAAGTCGTGCATACGTAGTCGGACACTTAATACACCAATTTTCACCGTTTCCTCTAGATATATTGTACTCAGAAAAATAGTGCATACCTACATGCTTATTCCGCAGAAAACTAATTAAAAAAGCACATGTTTATTTTGTATCCATTGTAGTGTAGTATTACTTAGTTACAAATGAAGAATTATTTGTAATGCATTATTTAACACTCGACCATCACATATCTTATAATAAAACTTATATACTTACACATGCTAAATGTGCATTAATTCTCTGTATCTCACTTTTTCCGTTCTCCACCGTTATCCTCAAAAACACCTTGGAACGAACTCGCAGTACAACTAAAGCTCCTAGATGCACATCTATACCGTACCCACTTTATCTAATTTACTTTCTTTTTACGAAATGGTTTTACACTTCATGAACAGTCTACCTCATATAATATTAGTTCTGCATATCAACAATAAGTTAATTCATAATTTGATTTGAAAAGTACAAAATGCATTATTCTTTCAGATGAACATTAGATCCAATATCATGCTTGCAAATAATGTATCAGACAATTCAATCAAAACGACACAACAAATCCGTAATAATAAATAAAGCAGTTTCATGCGAAAAGAAATAGGTATTTTAAAATAATTTATGTAACGGAAATGTGGTTTACGTATCTTTTTTGCCTGCGTTCTACACATAAAGTTATTGTTTTTATGACAGTGCACAAAAGGACCATCTTTTTAATACAGGAAATAAAAATAAACTTCTTTGTACTCTACTATGAACAAAACCAGACGAGTGCGAATAGGACTCGCGCCCTGAGAGTTCCGTACAAAATTAATTTTTTTTTTTATATTTTTTTTATATAACTACAAATTAACTATTTCGGACTTTTTCCTTTACTTGTGCTGTGAGACCTTGCTTTTCTTCAAATTTCATGATTCCAAGTCAACGGGAAGTACCCTACAGGTTTTGATGGGTGAGTTTGCGAGTATAAAAATATGTGAGTTAAATGGGCGTATCTTTTGATTACGGTGACTTAGAAGCTTGAATTTTTTACACCTCCAGGGGTGTAAACGTAAACCTTAGTGTTTGATATTAATTTCCACTTGATACCTCTACCCGTTCCTGAGAAAAAGGGTCTTGACAGGCGGACCGACAACAAAGTGATCCTATAAGGGTTCCGTTTTTTCCTTCTGAAGTACGGAACCCTAAACAAACTTGTAAACTATACTTCTGTTACATAAAATATCGTGTGCATCATAGAGCCAAAGTCTTTTCTACCTCGCATATTTGCAATGTTCGTTTTCTTCTCGCACACGCGTGCAAACAGTGTTCGTCAATATGGCCAATATGTTACCTCACGTACTCTTCCGAAGATTCATACCAGCGGGGTGACACTCAATGTTTTAGGATCAGACCCTTATTCGATAATGTATTACAAAGCATTACCACCTGAATCGAGCTGGGTGACGAAGTAACCAAAGGTTAGTAGTTTTGAGTTTTCCCTCACGTTTGTTAGTAACACAATTTTATCACACCGCACTCTCGAGATAGAAAAGCAGATAAATTTCCTTTATTCGTTATTATTATATCAATGCTATACTAGTCAATTTACGTGGTAACATTTATTTTTCTTGTTGTGGTAATAGAATTTCGTCTAAGGTTTCAAATAAGAAAGTGGAAGGGGAAACTTGTGTCACCCCGCTGATTTGTACTGCTGAAACTCATTGTCAGACTCACTTTGCGCTCAGCCTATAAGTCCATGATTGCCTATCGGCTGGCGAAGCATCATTTACATCGTTAAACCTCAAGGAATTCTCCTGGCATATACACACATACAGTATTGCAGAGAAGGGAATATTGGCATTAGAGAAACCTGAACGTCCCCTATTCAATAATTACATTCTATTTTTATTCATTTGCGAGCTCCAAATTCGCCAATGTTGATTATTAATTCGAGATCATTTGATTAAGGACGTTCCCACCAAAAACACTTTTCTTCTAATATTTTCCAAATTTTGAATACACATACTTATGAGTGCCCTTTATGTGTAGGAATTTTTTAAAACCCTTCTTGCGGTGCTAAATTTTGAAATATTGCAAGTTGAAATTTACATATTTAACATGTGATCCCTATCCTAACCCCCATTGTGGCGCACCTTTTTTTTAAGTTACTACAGTAATTTTCTTGGAATTTCTATGAAAAACTGAAAATCACTAATTGAACATATAATAAACATGTTTCTCAAAAAATAACACAAAGAAGCGGTATTCATTTAATTATAAAAAATGTTAAAAGTGAGCTACTTTTCACTTTTTTTTCATTACTTGATCAGTGAGAAACAGCGACTTGGCAACGTTGCGTTGGGCGGAAAGTTCAAAATACCGTATAGGCGTAGTAGTTGTAAATAAATGTGAACCGCTCACAGATAGGTTAACTGTAGGCTGTTGTAAAGAAAAATGCAATTTTTTAAGTATATTAAGTATTTATTATAAATTATTTTTCAACATTAATACTCGTTATGTTAACATCATCAACAATTATAGATTCAAAAATATAATCAATCATATAATTTTCATAAAAACTATAATTTTATCAAGTAACACAAAATAAAACATTTTAGAAATATATTATTTTTTAGACGTAGGTATTTTTTTAATTTTCTTTTTTGGTGATTTTAAATTCTTAATCTTTGGCGAATTTTCATTTTTTAGGAAGTCTAAAACTGCCGTTAAAATTTTTTTATTTTTAGTTATTCGCACTTTGTTATTATCTAATTTTTCGCTAAACAATTGCACAATAGCATTTTCTCCACCTACTCTATAGATTTCCCTCAAATTATCACAAGAAATGTCATTTGAAGCCAATTTTTTACACATATTAACTGAAATAATATTTCTTAATTCGACTAACATTTTTAAGTTTACTTTAGTTTTATCTGAGTTGGATAACTCTTCCAAATAAATATTACTGTTTTTACATGCCTTTAATACACCACTTCGCAGGTTTAATGTATTAATTAAGTCTTGAAGTACCACAACGTCATACGCAGCGTCATGAAAAGATTCCTGATCATTATCAGGGTGTAAGAAGTCGTTACTTAAACTCTCTAATTTAAATTGACCCGGTCCTTTCCTATCAACCAAAGACTTTCTGAACAATGATAAAGTGTCAGCAAAACCAACAATTAAATCTAAAAGTTCGACTTTAACATTCGTAATAGCTCGTAAGAGTCGTGGTACGTCAAAGCGAGCATTATGTGCAACTAATAAACATTTCTGTTGTCCATCGGATAAGCTAATTAAAAATTGTTGAAAAGATTCTAAAGCATCAGAAATTTTGAGTGTTACGACTTGTTTGTCTCCGTAGAATAAGTCTCCATATTTATGATGAAGTTTAGTAACTGTAGTGGCTGACGATGAAATTTCGGTCTTCGTGTGTACATAGATATTAAAAATTTTACAATCACAGATCGCTGCAATTTGTATAATATGAGCATCTGAGGCGAATCCAGTTGTTTCTAAATCAAAGTAAACAATTTTTGTTTCATCATCTAATGCAATATTATTATTATCATCACAGTGTTTACGCACGTAATTGTTTATTTTATCCATTCCACAATTACTCTTATAAGTTATACCTTCATGTCTTTCGGTATTTTTACGTAAAAGTTCTCGTTTCTGTTTTAATTCTATACGTCTTAATTTTTTTGCTTTAGACTTACTCATTGCCAATCGTTTTTCTCGTTTCATTTCACTTCGTTTAACATAATTGACTGTGTGAGATCCAGCAGGAATATTCAGTCTTTGCTTAATATTTATAATACTTCGTTCACCGTCATTTTTAGCGCAGACGGCGTCAGCTACCCTAATATCACAAGAAAAGCTAGTACTTAAACACTTGTTTTTGTGTGCTTTGTTTGCTATAATATTGTTAAAACTTTCATTGCCCTGACTTGAAGCGGCAATAGAAAATTTATGAGAGTTTTGTGCGTATTTATCGAACAAATGTAATAATTCTTCATACAAGGTTTCATCAGATAGGTTTAGAGCATGATTTTTACTTGGGTTACACCACTTTCCACAGTTTTCATGTCTGCTAAAAATATGATCCGGTATTTGTCTCAAATTTCTAGCTAAGTTTTCGGAATTGCCCTTATTTTGTGCAACAGCGTATGAAAAACACTTTTTTAAATGAGGAATAACATTTGTTTTATTTAACTCTCTAAACTTATCGCGTAATTTATATAACTCTTTTCCAAAATTTTTGGTTAAATGATTTTTGTCGGCTAATTTATGATACTTTTGACCTGGGTTATCTGCTCTTACTGCTGCAATCATTGAGCTGTCTTCATCTCCTACAATAACACGTACTTGTAGTCCTGCTTCCTTTAAGATGTTGCTGTGATTAACAAGTTGAACTCCTGCATCAGCTTCCATTGCCTTAGCACTTCCGCAGAAGTTCAATCTACAATCATGATCATCTTTTTTATGCCCCATATCACATTTCTTACATTTTCTATTTCTAGTTGCGTAGTCTAGAATTTTTCCTGACAAGAAACCGATGATAGTGCTATAACCGTTCAAACTATCATAGCTACGCCCGTTACCGCGTTTAGACCAGCCCATATCAAATGACACAATGATATTTATTATTTCACCTAGTGTATTATCAAATAAATTTTGATTATCATTTGAGGAAAGCGTAAGGACATCTAACTGCGGGAAAATATCTTGGGCAATCTCCACTGGTCTGAAATAATAAATAAAAATAGTTGAAATAAAAAAATTAAACCAGATTTACAATTATTTTTTTTTTATTTTATGTAGACAATTCAATGCCGTGAAATTAATAGCAATACATTTTTTGTAAAAAATACAAGTATATAATGTAGATTAGTGCTTGTCAACTTATTGAATATTTAATTCAATTCTTGATCGAAATATTGTAAATAATTACAACAAGATAAAGTCTCTCCTTTATTTTTTGTAAAAATAAATGTTGTTGTATATTATACATTTACTGATAGCATAATAATTATAAATCACCAGTTTATGTATAATATTCAAATCCTAAGATATAAATTGAAACAAAATAATAACTACTTCTGCTTAATATTATATTACAAATAATTCATTCGTAGAAAATATAATTTTACAATTTTTCAATAAATTATATTACAATTTTATAAAAATCAGTGTTGAGAAAATGATTTATAATTATTATGATGATCAGCATCAGTCCATTGAACAGTTCAAATGAATTAGAATGGATGCTTACAATGTGTCACACAGCTTTTTGACATTTTTTATCACCAATTCTTTTTCCTCAGAAGCAGCTCGCTTGCAACTTTCTTTAGCTTCTAATTCTATTGCTTGACCAACTACAACTTCGTACTTTTTATAAATTTTGTCTATTACTCGAGGTAAATTGGCACAAGCAAGAATTTTATTTAAGCCAGTATTTCCAACACCGGCATGAATAGCCCCTGAAACATTCAAATAGTAAATATCATAAATTTCTTATAAAATAATTGTAAAGCTATTAATTATGTCAATTCAAGTTTTTTACTTTTACACATAAATAGAATATTGCGAATTCACTTACCTAAAACCACGGACATATTGACATCAGAAACACCATTGGTGGACTCTGCGGTATTAACATTATTATATCTGCCACAAGTATCACATTTTATCTTAAACTTTACGTGAAGTCCTTCTCTGTTATAGCCGTACATTTTTTCCATGTCTAAAAGACTGCTGCAGCTGGTGCATTTGAGGTTTTTAGCTAATTTTTCCAATGCAACTATACAATTCCCATCTGGAATTTTACATTGAGTAGTTTCATGCAGTGTTTCGAGAATTTTTGTTTTTTTAGCTTCTGACATAGCTGTTAGAGCTTTAGCTACTCTATCGCCTACTTTTTTTTTCACAAACCTCCCATTCTTCAAACGTGAAGTCATTATAAATAAATTATTTTTTAACTCCAAGATAAAAGTAACCTCAAAACATTAAAACTCTGTAGCACACGTCTCAGATATAATAATAATATACAGAAAGAGAATACAATGTTGCCAGATCTGAGAAACGACGCAATGGGTATATTTTTGGACTTCTGCGCACGTTCGCGCCACTGAAAATGTACACTGCACCTCAACTTTTTGTTATTGCATCATAGTATAGTTTACATAGGGGGACTGTTTTAGAAGTTGAGGACCACTGCTAGGTGGGAACGTCCTTAAGCAGATTCAAAATAAATGATAACGATAAGCAACCTAATTATATAAAGTTTTCAAACTCTTTTCACAAATGGATCTAGTTTTTACCCAGAATGGATTAAATCTGTCAGTTTACTAACAGGTGTCATCGGCGCATACATAGTAATTTTTTTCTTTAATACTACGAAATACTATACAATCGCTTGTCAATCACATATTGATACAGACTGCTAAATAAGGTATTTGTTTGAAAGCCTACACAATTTTGCATCCCATAACGGATGACTAATGGGTCTAGCCGCATAAGCATGTCAAAAATGCCCCCGAAGATTTTTAGCGGGGAATAGGGGCAAAAAGTTTGTGATCCAAAGGAACACATTTCGACCAAAATTGAACCCTCTAAATCTTCCTATTTATTGCGGGCTGTCAAATATTGCGTTTTGGCGTTTTTCTTTTTTTTTTCGACCTCATTGAAACTATCGTACTAAAAAAATCACAAACGCGAAACTGGTCAGAATTCCTTGAAAATCGTATTTTTTAACCCATCTTGGCATCAATCTCGAGAAGTAAAAAAACGAAGAAGTTTTCTTTTCCTGTTTTCACTATGATAAAATAGACTTGCATCCATCATTATTTTTTAGAAAGAGTATGTGCTCAAAGTACAAAACTTCTAATTTTTTCATATTTCTCGCATTGGTGCGCCGTTGTCAAAAAAAAAAAAATAAAAACCGCTTTCTTAAATATTTTTCCGGGATTTTTCAATATCTGGGTATTCGATTGTCGATTTATTTCACTTCCGAGCACACTTCTACAAATACACGTACAGACACATTGTTCCAAAACGAAACTCGAGATTTTACCTGAGCTAGCTAGTTAGCTAGCCCTTGATGTGACCCAATATAAAATCAGCAGGAACGGTAAATGATTTTTTTTAGCATTTATATTTATGTATCACATTTACATTGGAGGTCACTCAAATTCACGTTCTAGTATTAACGTTACGTGGTAGGTTGGAAATAAATAGTCCTATATGTATTTGAAAATTTCATTTATTTATAAAATGCGTACCAAATCTTCGTCACTGTCATCGTTAATTACCGGATTAACTTTTTCGATATTAAAAAGACGCGATAAAATCTCTGCGGATCTTATAATTTTCGAAAGATACCTAGCGTGGGAGAGATAATATATGATGGCGGCCACGTGTGAGCAGCATCTAACAGTGCATAATCGCATTCGCATGATTACAAAAAATGATGACAGAATTGAGATTCTAAATTTACATCGGGAATCTCCATGAGTAGTATCAGCCAATCAATACATTTTTGGAGCAAATTTTTTTTGGTCTGTTGTGTATTTGTAGAAGCGTGCCTGGAAGTGAAATAAATCAACCATAGAATACCCAGATACTGAACAACCCCGGAAAACTAGTAAAAAATGCGGTTTTTATTTTTTTTTTGACAATGGCGTACCAATGCGAAAAATCTGAAAAAATTAGAGGTCTTGTACTCTGAGCACATACACTTTCTAAAAAATAATGATAGGTACAAGTTTATTTTATCATAGTGAAAACAGGAAAAGAAAACTTCTTCATTTTTTTCTACTCGGAATTAACGCGAAGATGGGTTGAAAAAATACTTTGTTTACATATTCTGACCAGTTCCGCGTTTGTGATTTTTTTTAGTACGATATCTTCAATGAGTTCGAAGAAAAAAAGGAAAAACGCCAAAATGCAATACTTGACAATCTGCAATAAATGGGAAGATTAGAAGGTTCAAATTTGGCCGAAATGTGTTCCTTTGGATGACATATCTTTTGCCCCTATTCCCAGCTGAAAATCTTCGAGGGCATTTTTGACATGCTTATTCGGCTAGACCCTTTCGAGTAACCTTAAGGGGTTACATGCACCTGGACAGCTAAAACTAGGGTTATGTTTAAGAATTTTTTCGTCTATAGAACTGAATTTTGTTGATCAATCAATATATGAGGGATTCTCCGTTAACCCGGCCACTTTTTTTTCGACCATCTCAGATCTGCCCCATAATTCGTTACATCAAAGTACTACTAAAAGATACTCTATGTGAATTTTTTCAGATTTTTTAATTCATTATTTCAGAAATTGCCGTTTTTTTTCAAATGAATACATCTCGGAAACTTGAAGTAATGAAAAAAAATGACTCTACATAAAAGTTGTAGTTTTTTTTAGCTTTCGAGAGGAATTTATTCAAAAATTTTTACGTTCCGGTAACGCTGATTTTTTACCAGAAAAGGAAGAAATTATTTTTTTTATTCAAAAAGGACCCTTTTTTACTGAAAAAATTACAGTCTTCTAATATGTGTGACAATATCGCGAAAAATCGCCAGAGTGGCACGGATCGAGGTTCTGGGGTAAAAAAAATGAAGCCACACAAATTAATTTTTTTATACCGGAACCTCGACCGAATTTGTGTGGCTTCATTTTTTTTTACCCTAGAACCTCGATCCGTGCCACTCTGGCGCTTTTTTGGCGATATTGTTACACATATTAGAAGACTGTAATTTTTTCAGCAAAAAAAAGTGTCCTTTATGAATAAAAAAAATAATTTCTTCCTTTTTTGGTAAAAAATCAGCGTTACCGGAACGTAAAAATTTTTGAATAAATTCCTCTCGAAAGCTAACAAAAAATTACAACTTTTATGGAGAGTCATTTTTTTTCAATACTTCAAGTTTCCGAGATGTATTCATTTGAAAAAAACGGCATTTTCTGAAATAATGAATTAAAAAATCTGAAAAAATTCACATAGAGTATCTTTTAGTAGTACTTTGATGTAACGAATTATGGGGCAGATCTGAGATAGTCGAAAAAAAAGTGGCCGAGTTGACGGAGAATCCCTCATATATCTTTGAAAGTATGATATTTTACCTATATTGGGTGAAAATTTGGTTGAAAAATTTCCGGCGGTAAAAAAATTGCTGTCGTTTCCCTGGGACGTGTTTTTGTTGATAGCGTTTGCGATATCCGACGTGTGTCCACCATATTTTGTCTGAAAAAAAATGTCTCCAAGTTGATAGATAAACATAGTGGAGTCAAGCGCGCCCGTGCCGTAAGTGCTAAATTCGCTAAATGGCGTCATAAAGTAATTCAATGTTTTTGGTATCTCAAGTGAATATTTACTTTTGAAAGCATAGGTTTTAAATAATTTTGCGGTCAAGGAATCCTATTATGACCATAAAAAGATATTTTCTCGGCATATTCATACACACTGAATATAAAATGTACCGATTCTAGCTATAATTAGTATTGTTACGGCAATGTTGTATTTGAAAATATGATACTGTGATGCCATCTAGGCAACAAAGCCATGAAAATATGACTGACAAAATACCATTGGCGTAAGCTTACCACTATGTCATGACAGACATATAGCCAACAGCTCCGTGAGTCTGACAAGTATCTCTTCATCAGCAATACTGTAGTATAGCTGAGTTCACGATCACGAGTTATGAGTATACCAACCATCTAGTATAGTTGTCTTATAAGTACTAGCACGCGAGGTAGACGAACACCAGCCATACTAGTACAGTCGAAGCAAGCATATATAATGTTGTTTGCTAGAAAACAGTTTTGTCAGTATAGGGATAATTATTTGTAAAAATATACGTATAGGTAAAGTAGAGATTCTCATAAGTATGTACAAGCCCAAGGAATTTGTCTCAATTAGAAATTCATTTTATATAGATACATTACAGGACATTGAACCGACCTATGCTCGTAAAGCTAGTTACTTGAGTAAAAAACGGGTTTGGTGTCAGCAGGAGATATTCGGATCACAGGACATTGTCAACCAATATGTTTCATAATCGCCAATATTTATTTCAATTATGTCTTATCGATATCAAAATATTATATTTACGTCACTGAGTAAATATTCAAGAAAATGATGATCGTCCTAACCTACATACATTCGCTTATTGTTATGTACGATTGAGGTGTGCTTATACAGGAAAAAAACTCATGTTTCACAAACTGTAAACAAGTGAGAACAGACTTAATTTCAAATGGTGGTATTAGATCACCAATATTCCATTCGCCAACTTTATGCTCCACAAACTCTTCCATCGCAAAAGATTTTTGCGTGCAGCGAGGTCGCGTCGAAAGCGATACATTTCCAGCTACAGTAGGCGCTAGATAAATGGCTATTCACACAAATAATGCAGCCCCCACCTCAGCGCGTCCATATTCCAATGCGCTGCATTGTCACCCCCCACCGCGCACGGCTCTTGTTTTCGACGCCAGCAGTGGGAGCGATTAGCAACTATCCATTTCGGAGAATTTACCTCTCCTCGGGCCCCGCGGCAGGGCCAAATATCGAGCGTCTACTGTACTTATGTTAGAGTGGCTAAGCTAGCTAGACGATTGAGTTTCGTTCACAAAAACGCAGTACGCTTACATGGAAAAAACTGTTCTGCCTTAACTAGCTATATGATTGTTAGATTAGAAATACTTCACTACTCATGTTAGTATGAACTTTACAGGAATCAGAGTTTTCTAAAAGAGCTATTGTATTTCCTGTGTAAGGAATATGTTTTCACAAATATACCTATAACTTGCCAACAATAACAGTATTATTGTAAACCCCGAACCATTTTTTTCATTGCACTTTTGAGCCCTCGAAGTCGACAAAATTTTTGTCATTTTCTCAAACGGCGTCATAGAATAAACTATCCTTTTCTTTTTTCGGGATGGAATTTTCGTTTCCTTTAAACACTGAATAATACAATTTTTTAGTACAAGCAAGAAATTTCAAGAATTACAGAATAAATGTGTTTTATTATATAGTATAACTGAAGCTCATACAACAAAAATTACTCGGTAATTCTTGAAATTGTGTATTTGAACTCAAAAATATTATCATTCAATGTTTTTCAATAGAAAAATTCAGCCCGCTGAAAAAAGATGATAGTTCTATGACGCCATTTAAGAAAATGATCAAAAATTCGTCATTTTCGAGGGCTCGAAACCATATAAATGCGCAGTCAAAAATAACTTTTTATGTTCATAATCGAATTCCTAGACCTCAAAAATACTTAGAACCCATACTTTCAAAAGTTTTTACACCTGAGTTCTGAGCCTTTATGAATATAAATTGTGTGGGGAAAGGATGGGTTCAATAAATAAAATACGATTGAGTTTATTACAGAAAATATGGCTGACTCACCTTCAATTGTCTTTATCGATTTTTTTTTCACGCGTACAACTAATCGCAGTTGCTAATCTTATGGTTTGCACGACACTGCGCATCCGAGACAGCGCTCTTGCAGAGACGCCTCGCAGCACTCGCACTTTCCCGACAACGCTTGAGTGACTTTTTCGTGTTCTGTATGCTGAAAGAGTCACGTGACTTTGCTGATACCAACGTACGACAAATTCCTGCACTAATGAAAAGTAAACTTTTACCTGAGACTCCAAGAACATTGAATTACTTTATGACGCTATTTCCCGATTTTTGGCAATTGCAGCACGAGCGCGCTTGACGCCGCCATGACGCCTTGGTACTCAAATGTTTATATATTATATAATTATATTATATAATGGACAGTCATCCACCTTACTTTGAAAATCCAATAAAAATTAAAGATTTACTTATATTGATACTCAAACACCGGGGCACGTGAAATAGGTCCATACAATCACTCACGAGTTTCAGTAGTGTTCTGAACTTCAATCGGATCTGCTAAATATTTGTGGGGAAACTTCAAGTATTTCTCATAGTAATAAATTATTGTTCAACTTTACGTATTCGGAAGAAATAAATTTTCAAATTCATTTGTGTTTTCTGAATCTTTAGGCGCGCTAAAAACTTCGCAGGGTACATTTTGGTAATCATCCAACCTGAAGTTACCAAAAATGTGTCTGGCGAAGTCCCACCACGTATATGTACTATAGTTACCAACATCATCAAGTAGAAGAATATCCTCCATTTGATGAATAAAGTGCAAGTTCTATCTGCAGAACATATGAAAAAAAATTACGTTCGTTAAGAATAGATCATAAATTGGACAACGATTTCATGAAATGGACAATGGAGTTCGCAAATGAATGAATATAACCACACGTGTGTATCCATATCTTGCTACTTACAGGTTATATTATTAAATTAGTGAATAAGTAAATCTCTAATTACTATTGCTTCACCAAATTTTATTGAGAAAATATTTGACTTGGAATTAAATTTTGGTCAATTTTTATTCTGTTGCAGATGATCAAGCGCAACAATTGTTTCACGTGATCCTGAAAGAGAAGAACGACCGCCTAATAATATGAATGCGCTTTAATAGTTGTTAAAAATGTTCAAATACACTATTTACTTGTTTGTAATAAATGCAATGCGTTCAAATGATACTAATTCTTAGTAAGCTTATTATAGTTAATCATCGTAAGTAAATTTCATCTATTCAGCAGCTTCTTAACAATACAAACAATTTAACAGCATAAACGCTTGTACGTGTGCAGCATATGCTCAAATATTACAAACTTGTCTTTTAACTTACGCAATTGCTTGCAGTGTCGTATTAACTATAAATCTGTCCTAATTTTTAAGCAGTTGAGGGAGTTTTATCCCAAAATGAATTGACGGTTAGAAAAGGATAAAAATTGAAACACGGGTAGCTACAAGAAATAAAGTAAAGATAAATCGGTTCAATTTTTGTGATTCGAGGGTGCGTGTGGGCCAAGATACATTATACATATTCTGCATCATTCAACATTTACTCGTGGCAAACTACTTTTTCATCGCGTTTAATCGCTTGGCACCCAATAATTGACGGTTAGATTTCGATGAAACCATTTTTAACCCTTTGAGTCATAGTGGTAAGTATTCTTACCGCCTATTTTATATTCATTTTTTGTACATTTCGAGATTTTTTCAAAATATTTCTTTGCTGTTTTTTTCGTTATTTCTGATGGTGCGCTTATAGGTTTTTAATACTCGAGAGTAATTATTATAATATAATGTAAATTATTACGGTTACAAACAAATTGATTGAAAAAAATCGTGAATATTGAAGGATTAATTCATTTCCGGTAAACTTACCCCTTTATATATATATACATGTTTCACGTGAATTTTAAGAATTTGGGATCACTAATTACGAATCCGAATTCAGATTTTGAAATTTGAGATGGCGGAGCCCATATGGCGGACAAAAATTTCAAATTCGATCGAACTGAACTCTGTTCAGTTGTTTTTGGGTTCGCTGATTACGAATCTGGAATCAGATTTTGAAAATTCAGTATGGCGAATCCAATTAGCAACCCCGAAAACTCCTGCGTAGAGTTTTTTGACCTATGCGATCAAATTTGAAATTTTCTCCCGCCATATTAGATGTACTATATTGGATCCACCATCTTGAATTTTTTAAATTTGATTTCAGATTTGTACTCAACGACCCCGAAAACCACTGCATCGAGTTTTTTGACTGGATTTAATTAGATTTTAAATTTTCGTCCAACATATGGGGTACACTATCTTAAATTTAAAAAATCTGATTTCAGATTCGTAATCAGCGTCCTAAACACAGAATACTATCCTGTTATAAAAGTTGACTCAGCACAATAATGTGTGACTCAAAGGGTTAATAGTGCAAAGAATATCTAACGAACATTTTTAACGATTAATATTTTTCAAAGGATTCCTGTGAATTGAAGACTAAATAAATAATTTTCAGAAATTATGATTTTTGAAAAGTCAAATGTAAAATAGTTTTTGTTTTGACTACCTACGTACCGATAGAACTCCCTTAAAGACGAATTCATCTACCAGCCCCAATGCGTTCTCATTAGATCAACTGTACTGCTTGTATGACATGATTAAGTTTACTCTCAAACTCCTTTAGCCGAATTCAAAGAGGACTAATAGAAATCTGACAGAACATTATTGAAGAATAAATAACTATGGCAGCTACTTTCTTTCTCGTACTTACTTGACTTCAAAGTTCACCAGAAAAACGTCACATGGGCCAAGAAGTGGTAAATACTGAAAAACCGGTCGCGGTCGAATGATTCGAAGATACTTCTATTAATTACTTAGTCATACAAATAAGTTTGAACGTTAGACATATTCATCTTGCTATTCCTAGAACATAAGATTCAGTGTCAATGGAGGATTTTCTTGATAAGGGAAAAATTTCAAATTGAAGCCAACCGTAGTCTTGCAGGCAGCTATAATAATACGAGACAAAACAAGTTCGGGGGTAAAAACATGTATAAGAACAATACATATATTTCATAGTTTAGAAGGTACACACGGAAAAAGAACGTTGTTCTTCAGGCAGGAACTAATTTGAAACGCTTAATTTGAGCTCTATCTAAGAATAACTCTCTCAATTTATTTAGAGAACCTCTAGAAAACATGAAAATGACAAGACTTCATCAAAATAGGTGGATTCAGTGTCAAATATTGTTGAAAAGAACACTGTAGGATACAGTGACTACCCTTCACCAAAAGTGTGTAAATGAGGTGGTATTGCAAAACTTATACAAGTACAATTTTTTTTTTTAATTATTAATTTAACCGGATCAATCAATTTATTTGCGACAAATCTATCTACATGTATTGGAAAATGTCCACATGACGTCAGAGCCTGGTTGTCGGCGCCATTTTATCACCACATAACCCAAGTTTTCAACCCTACACCTCATGACTATATTTTTTTACCTTCAACTGCATGACTGGGGTTCGAACGCAACCCACGCTTTTCTTGATCATAAAATCGGTCCTATGCTGATAAACAGACTCTCATACATGGTTTTATCGTTTTTTCATAAGGAAGAGAATACTGTGTGATAAATCTGATATTGTTTACATTTAGCGAATGAAAAACCTATTTGAATACTTTAAGCGCGAAAAATCAGCAAAAGGCTCATTTTTTACATGGAAATTTGTAATTTTTCAACTGTTCAACCGTACTCAAAATTTCAAGCGATGATTTGAAGGGGAGACATCAGATTATTAAAAACTAATTATTGTCGGTTTATGCACTTTGAAAAAGTATATTTATTTGGGCCATTGAAAATTGCGAAAATTCAAAAACCAAAAATTGTGTTTCCAGAGTTTCTTTTGGCATAAATTCGTATAAAAAGTTAAACTAACTTGAAAAGACGAAATACTGTACGAGAATTTAATCAATTGCCGCACAATCGGCGCAAAATAGGAGTTTGTGCTCTTCGCGCATGGCTCGGCGGTACTTAACGCAATGTCCATGGCTTTTGCGATCTTCTTCGTCGTCAGAAGGAATATCCGGTGCTTCAATACCCTCTCTTTCTTGCAGTGTATCGACAACCTCTGCTACCTCTTATCTGTATAATTTTTTAAAATGGTTATTCTTTATTCCAATCCTTAAATAATATGTTTGAATATTATACTCAGATTACGTAATAATGTATACAATATGTTGATTTTAATACAAAATATGAAATTAACTTACCGCCACAAAAGTTGAACGTAAACTGAGGACAGTTTGTACACACCCCACGCACGGTTTTAGACCACACTGCGTGACAGCCTGACACTACTCACAGACCTTCATTTGTTCAAATTATGGTTCTGATCAGGAGTCGATAATATCGCTCGCTACTTCAGGAGCGTAGTTCAAATTTCGCGTGGGGTGCGTTCGCACCCCACTCATGAGTTGTAGGGTTAATTTTAATGGAGGCAAGTTGTGATTTTTGGGGTTTCAAATTACTCATGTCACATAAGGTAATGAAACATAATCAATAATATACCTGTTCTGCTATCCACACGCGAAAAAACACTGTCAGCTGTCAGCCTGGTTGCATTAGTTTGACTTTTTTCCACCAGATGAGGCATTGCAATGTGACAATCCCAATACCTAGATGCATATATATTTTATCTGGAATCTCAGGGCGTCTCTAATCCGTGTTATATTTCTATTTGCATTTTTATTCTAGGTGCTAAAACGCCTGACCACTTCTTCTGACCTTGTGGAGACTGTTATGTTTCGGTGCGTCACACGAAACAACTCTCTTATACTATTTTAACGATTTATCATAAACTTAGATACCTAGGAACCGACTATTTTTATATCATTATAACGGCGTGTAGGCACATGACGGAAATAATATTCGAAGACGATCAGATAGTAATAGTACCTGCCACAAATTGGTAACATGTACTCACCGCGTAACTTTTATGTGCAGTATCTCCTCGTCTAACTCATGCTAATTAAAAACTGAATGATTAGCGAGCTAATTAGCTGTGACGGTAAAATTGTTTTTCAATCAACCTCTCCATGTGTAAAAGCAACAGGTAATAAAATCGCTACCTTCAAAACGCACATACTGTGATTATTTATCCTTTCTTGCTTAGTTGTTTATATTGTATGCTTTACCTTCAAATTAATCCAACCACAGTTGTCCAAAGAATGCGGTTCAATTCTACAGAAATTAATTTTACCACGTAAATGGTCTGCAGAATATCTTCTTCGGAAGTATTTTCCTGCAGAAAAAAATTCGACATTCAAATCAGAAATAATCCTGTATAAATTATTCTGTAGGATAATTTTTCTACAGAACATTTTTCTACAGAATATACCTAGTTCTACAGACAAATTGTTCCGTAGAATATTATTGTACAGAATATCTCTCCACAGAATATTTTTCTGCCTAAATTTTTTTACATAATATTTTCTATAGATTGTGTTTGACACAACATACATTTACAGTAATCATGGAATCATAAATTTAATTATCAATTTTATAATGTAATTTATTTTAAATTATTTGTGTTGAATTTATGTATGTGTTGAATATGCCTTGTGTGGAACGGATATTGTGTTGGACGTATGAAACCAGAAAACTACTCTGTACAAAAATATTCTGTAGAAACGAGGCTGTAGAACATTTGCCCTGTAGAACTGATTTCTGTAAAATCGATCCTCCTCTGTCCAATAACACGTCTTTGAAAAAAAGCTGACGACTATTTGGTGTTGCAGGATGAAGAGAAGAAGGATTCCAGAAAATTTGACAAAATTGAAGAACTGCCTAGTGAATTCGAATGCTGTTTCTGTACTACTAAGGTATGCATATCCATCCGTATAGTTTACTCATTGCCAGTATACTTACAAAGCAAAACGTAATTCAATCATTACAAGAATATTATGTTTTAGCTAATCGCAGGGATTACTAATTGGACAAAAAGTGGGGTCGTAACTTTAATGGGTCATTTTCACCTATTTTCTGTTCGTCGGCAATTAGCCAGACACAAAAATAGATTGAAAAAATAACGAACTCTGCAGGTATCCTTGGCTTACTTTGCGTTATACGCGCCTACCGCTTCTCTTCGATTGTTTAATCACGTGATTATTTGATACAATTCAGTTTAAGTATAATCGTATAGCTTACAAGTATAATAACTAATAAGCCCGCCACAATATCGCTGAAATTTTTGTTATTTCACCGATTAATAAAAGAACAAATCTCGAAACAAGTAATGTACTATTGATTATATATTATACATATTCTAATTCGTTTTTACTTTCCATTTTACAGGCTTTCGTTGACTTCGCTCAGCTTTGTATAGTAGTCTATAAATACATGGTATTTTACTTCGCAGATTGCCGATTTGACTACACAATCGCCTTGATTTCTTCCATCTCAGAGGAAATTTGTGCAATGACATAATACTTTAGCTGTATAACAAGTCCGATAAATTATTAAGACACGTTTGCTACGTTTTTATGTCGTGGAGGATATGCTTAATCATATAAAATCCAGTCCATTAACGGCATGGGATAGTTTCACATGTACCTCATAGTACCCTCAAGTAATTGTCTAGAACAACGAAACACGAGTTACAATGATCTGTATATTTACCTAAAAATATTTGTGGCAGCAATTTACACCTTTTAGCTCACCAATAGTTTAATTTAGTTTAGTTTACTATGGATCGTCTAATTTATTAGTTTAAAGGTTTTCGCTCGATTCTTAATAAGTTCATGTACGTACATGTTTACATTTCGCGGGTCTAATGGTATAAGGTCGTAAGCTCCACCTTATGACCTTTAACTGTTGGAAAAGACAAAAGAGTGTGTATTTTTGATATCGTATCTAGGCTTAAAACGTGAAAGTATCGTCAGAAACGTTGAAAGTGAACAAGTTTGATTAAGAGCAAAAGGTCGAATGTACTAGTAATACGACCTTTTGCTACTAATTCAATCATAAAAACCTATGTCCATTCCTTTCATAAGGTCATATCTACTAAAAAAAATTCTTTTTAAACTTTTTTGGGTTCGAGTATAAATTCATCAACTAAAAGCAAAAGGTTGTATATACTAACAGATACAATCTTTTGGTCCTGATGAAATTGAAAAAATAATCTACTACGGTAATTGCATAAGGGGGTAAAAAATTGTTATTGTTATTCCTGTCATTCTGATAATTGACGATTTGGATAATCGACGTTCAGAAAATCTACATTCTCATTGTACAAATTTGTCAGTTTTAATTGTTTATGCGTTTCAGTAGTCTTTAGAGCATTTGCAAAAGCAAAACAAAAAATTGGCGATCATGCCCTTCTGTTTTTGTCTTCGAGAATTTTTTTTATAAGATTTCTAAATTTTTGCATATTTCAATTTATCTATGCATTTCAATGATTGCTAGAACGATTGAAGAAAACAAAATGTTTGTTACGATCATCTGTTTTAATCTCTTTTTCATGTACTTAGTAACGGACAAAGGTCGTATCTGCCTTACGTACGACCCTTTGCGTTTATATTTTCAATCGTTTAATTTCGATTGAATTATGAGTCTTGATAATTTTCAGAGCGAATGGCGAAACCAAAAAAATTATGCACCCTTTTGCCACTAAAATCAAATTCTCTGCGGTTACGACCTGATGTCATTAGATACGCGATGTATACATTATCTACATTAAATGAAATAGTATTGATTCTGAATGTAAAACGTGGCAATTTTCTAACATACGAATTGTTCTTCTGTCTTTCTAGGCGTATAAGGATTTTAGAGATGCTGAGAATCTCATGCCTTTGGCTACAAGTGATTTCCGGAATCCAGTTTGCCAGGAACTGAGAGCCCTGCGCGACAGCAATGCAGAATCAAACAGTTTCGGATACAATCAGAATTCACCAAATCAAGACAATTACTCGAATTCATGTTTTAAAAATAATAACGAGTCATGCAGCGCGGACAGCACGGATACCTTTGCCAGTTGCCACACACATTTTTTCAATTCTCAAGGTGACCTCACGGAGGAAGGTGATAGTAACTTGTACATAAACCCATTGGAAAGTACAGACAAGTGCAACAGCTGTCATCGTCAACAGTCCACTTCAACGAACACGACGAAGTCTACGACAACAGGCGTTCTGCTACACATATCCAATGTACAATCTTCCGAGCAGCCCGCGCAGACATTAAATCCACCGAATGAAGATGGCAAAGAAAATTTCAGCGATACCTCTGTACCTAAGCATAAGAAAACTCGGATTCAACAAGTAAGTATATGCATAACATTTTCAAGACACCAAAAATTTTCGAATTTACCGCATGTCACATGCAATGTGTGTGTTTTCGCCCAGGTTCTGACCTTAAACCTTACTACTTGTACGTGACGTTGAAAATATCTAGAGGTGCATTCCG
The DNA here is from genome assembly GCF_021155775.2 of Neodiprion pinetum. Lineage (NCBI taxonomy): Eukaryota > Metazoa > Arthropoda > Insecta > Hymenoptera > Diprionidae > Neodiprion > Neodiprion pinetum. Next base: position 24,406,428 of record NC_060233.1, read on the forward strand.
AAATTAGGTGCCTGCACTAAAAACTCCCTAGGACAGAGGCAAAGCTACTCATGAACTCGGCAGCACAAAACAGATAAAAGTTTGCTGACAGCATTGGGAGCTAAAATCGAAACGCACCCCAAATATCGAAGCAAGAGTGTGCTTGAATGATTTCACATTTCTTAAACTGAGATGATATTCCAGAACTTACATGTAATACTTACATTTGAACAAATCATGTTAGAGAAAGCCTGATATTGCATATTTCGTTGTCAGTATAGAGCCGCAAAGTACACTTGGGGGACAATGAATCTGAGGAGGCTAAATTTTTATACTAGGCAGTTATGTTGGCAACACAATAAAACCTACAGCGCCACAATCGGCCGAGAGCGAAACAAACTCAATCTCAATAAACATAACATAACCCATGACCGTCGAATCTAACCTTAGAATACGTGTCAATCCAACAAGTCATTATCCCCTCAGTATTCCAAGGTTAGATTCGACGGTCATGGGTTATGTTATGTTTATTGAGATTGAGTTTGTAGCGCTGTAGGTTTCTCTGTATTGCCAACATAACTGTCTAGTGTAAAAAATGAATCGTCTCAGTTTCATTGACCCCAAATGTACAGTAAACTTTCTTGTCTTGTATTCATGATTTGATACATGATTTGAAATGGCGGTCGGTCAAATATCCCAGTCACAAAATTACCCCGTACAAAATCCCTGCGGAACAAAATCTCCTATGACACCACCCGCCCCCCTCCCTCTGCAGGAAATCACCCCTGACAAAATCTCCCCAATAAGATCTTCAGCACAAAACTCTCCCGGCGAAAATTCCGCCTGGATGAAATTTCTTTTCACAATTTCATTAACTATTCCTCCGCTCGAATATTATTATACATACATTTCTCATTCATTTATCCATTTATTGATACATTAAATAAAATTAATCGTACAAATGAGTTGATACATAAGATCTAGTACACATACAATTTCATTTAATATATATGATTTGATTAATGTAATGATTGATCTAATAAGCGCAGAAAAAATATTGCTAGACGGGAATTTTCTCCGGGGAAATTTTGTGCAGAAGGGATTTCTACTCGGGCGGTCATGTCCTGATCTTTTCAAGAGGGATTCTGTGCAGGGGGGTTATTTCCAGGGAGATTTTCTGTCCGGTCTATATCTCCGTGAACTAAATTTTGCCCGGCTACATTGTTCGGGTGAAAATCCCCTGAACAAAATTTCCCCACAGCTAAAATCTCTCCCAAAAAAATGTCTCCTTAGTAAAATCTCCATGATGATAAATTAAAAATAAATTAAATTAATAATTAATTAAAATAAACAAATTAATAAAAATAAATAAATAAATATACCCGGTGTTCGAAAAAACTTACGAAATTTAAATTTTTCTCGGGGGTAATTCATTCCGAGGGAGACTTAATCTGAGAGTCATTCGGACTGAGGAGTTTTTGTCCGAAGGGATTTTTTCCGGGGAAAATTTGTTCCGTAAATTCAGTCCGGGGAGAATCAATCCAGGGGATTTAGTCCTAGAACCGTTCTAGATATGAAACAAAGTGTACATAGGGAAACGAAGGAGCCGAAATTACATACAGAGAGGATACAGAGGGAAGGGAAACAATGCGAACGACAGCGCGCCGGTAGATAAACAACCGGAGTTACATATAATTTTTTGTGGAGTTTCACATGGAACCGTGCATGGCGTATGCCACACGTAGAGATATTATAAATAAATACAGTAAGCAAGTATGGCAATGGCACCAGGTATAGCCGATTTGCCCATAAAATGAAAGAGAAAATTGAGAGATGCTATGTATCATCTTCTACACAGTCCTGCGCACTGTGGGCAGTGTGTTACTGCGTAGAGGTCATGTTATCGCCCTCTTGCCCGCTCTCAATATAACATTTTTCAACAGCATAAGCATTTAATTACTTTTGAATATAACTAGCTAAGTTTTACAGTAACGTATGAAATTCTCTCGATTCTCTCTCACTTTCTATTTACACGAACTTTCCACTTATGCTTACCCCTGCAGATTTGCCACGCTATTTATAATATCTCTATAATGCCAGAAGCCTGCCTGACTTAGATAGCAACTGTCGCACCTCACACGATTCTACTAACAGATTAGCGTTTGCTGTCATAAATTGAGATTTGTAAAACGCGCTCTACGATTACACGATTTCGGAAAAGTGTTCAAAACTGTGATGGTAATGCTGCATCATCGAATCTAATAAATTTGAACATGATTAGTTTACAGTGAGTTGGATCGCAAATGGCTTCATTAAAATGGTAAAGTAGTCGAAGACTTCGATTCTTTGTGGATCCTGCATTACTTTAGCATACAAACACCGTCTCGATCTGAACTAAGTTAAAAACTGTCTCCAAAGATCTTCATCGCAGGAATTCACGCAGTTATCGAGATATTATGATTTTTTCCCAAATACTCGGGACTTAATTGCAAAACTGATATACTACAAGTAAGCTAGTGGCACGTATCTATTTTATGTCACTGAATTCTATTATGATCAGGCATAGGAAATACGTTAGATTGACTGACTTCCATCATCTTAAGCTTCAAAAAAATGATGAATTTCTTCTGCTCTTTGCTGCTCGTCTGAGATACTTTCGCCGAACGTTGATAAACATTTTCTGCTTGTCGAAGTTCCAACATCGTTTTCCTATTCGTCATTATTGCAGTAATTGCTTTCTTTGAATGCACTGCCATAAAATATTTTGCCATACACTAAAAACTCAGTTTTTGCGCGTCTCCCTCACGTTGCACCATATAAAATACAAATTCACATACTGCACCTAACTAGCTATGAACATGGTTTTAAGACAACACACACAACTCTTTTTGATTTTATTACACCTGTTTTAGTTACCGCTACTTCAATTTCTTTCATGTAAGAGGTTATTACCCAATGTAAATCTATGCCCTGAATCGATGGAGAATAGGTAGGTGTAATGAATTTATTAGCTCGTTTGCATCTGTTAAACTGATTTGGTTGTGCGGCCGGTATAAAAGTGCAATTATGCAATTCAAATACGGTGTCTCATGGAACAGGTTGGCAATAGTATCTGAAAGCTTTACCTGGTCACAAAAAAATCCAGTGAAATTAAACTAATTCATACCACTGATCTGCCTGTAGTATATCAAACATGCAATCGGCTGAAGAATATTTGAGCAAAAGTCAAGCGTTGTATATTTCCAACGAAGATAGATTGTGACGTTGCACCACCATGCACACGTCATGCGTCACAATTACGGTCCTATAGACAGGTCTGGGCACTCCAAGCCCCTTCCTATATAACGCAGCGTGACCGTCTTAAAGCTTGTGTCTCAATTTGTGCACCAAAGACCGGAGCGCTGCAATCTCCGAGGCCGGTGTGCAACAAAGAGAGGAATATAGGGCAGCCGTCGTTTTATCCGTTCGCTTGCGTGCTAAGGCCGTGTTCGAAAATTGACTGACAGTACTGTCAGTAATCTTTCATCTCTTTTGCGCTGCCGAGTTCATGTTTTTAGTACTGGCAGTCAATTTACGAACATGGCCTAAGTAGGCCTCTCCCTCACTAGCGCTAGCGGCGAAAATTCACAACATCGGCTTCATTTTCGAGCACGGTTTTACAGCTGGAGTGCCCAGATCTGTGTATACGACCGTGGTCACAATAAACCCCGAACCCGCGTAGCGAAGCTGAATAGGGTCGAGAAGACATGGGAAAATCTGACCTTGCTCGGCACTACCGTGCGAGGAACGCCATTTGTACACGAAACACCATTGAGTGATAACAGTTTTTCGAAGACGACGTGAGTAGAAAAAGACGAGCGAGCGAAGGACAGCGACCCTCCACTGCAGTACTCAAGATTACCCACGGGCTCCGTTTCAGTTACACTGCTGCCAGAACTGCAACATCACTTGCATACCCACTCACATCTGCCTTTCCTCACGGGTCTGGCCTGTCCATGTTGGGGAACTGGCCTAGGGCACTCGAATTTGGCGTTCACGTTCGTCCCGTACACTTGCCGTACCGTCCAAGAAATAAGAGAGAAGGAGACGAAATACCGAAATTCAAAGTTGGGCCAGATTTTAGCAAAGAGTTAGTAGTACCGATTTTTGCCACTTATTACGCCCGTGTTCTTTGGTCGTTCAAATATTATGAAATATGTAGGACGGTATTCGCATCAGGTTGAGTAAAGTGGGATCGAGTTGTTCGCTGCCTATAAACAGGGATTTTATTTACAATACGTGAAATTATAAACAGAATGATAATATAACATATTTCGCTCCTATCCTATAAACAGGAATCGAAAGCAATACTCGTTCTCCATTTCTCTCCGGCCCTCTGCCTACCGTCCTTTCCCACCAAAAGTCGAGCGGGGTAGCAGTCGGTATGGCAGTGCAGGCTCTTACCATAAGCAGCCGTGAAGTGAACGGATTTCTCTTTTACAAATTGTGACGTGGATTTTTTTTACTCCCCGGTCACTCGGAGAAAATGACCGAGAACTTACCACGTGCACAATAATTTGGCGTCCACGATGTACCCTGGACCTAAAAGAATATCGCGAAATTTGTTGGGCGCCCGGCGTGATCAACACGCCTCGAAATCGGTAATGCGATATACCGCGACCATATACTCCGTAGCTCAGTACCGCGGAGAGGGGAGGGGTAATTTTTGGGTAGAGAGAGATACGAAACACGTACGCCAACACGTTATTTTGCCAAGTTAATATAAAATTCAAATAATATATTTCCAGCCAGCGGTAATACAAAACAAAAGAAATAATGCTTCAAAAATCGCTCTTCGTGATTCCACACACCGAACAAGAGAAATAATCATCCAACAGTCGCTCTTCGCGATTCAAAATACCAAGCAATAGAAATAATAAATCGTAATTCGCTATTCGCGATTCATACTCAATTACTTAGAGTTAACAAACTAAAGAAAATAAGGATGACATACCAGAAAAGAAGAAAGAAAACGGGACTAAATCTAAACGGCCTCTTATGCCTCCTCGCGCTAGTCGCGGTCTGAAAAAAATAAACGATAATTCAAAACTAAAGACAACGGCTGACTCGACGCGCTAGCCGCGACCGTCCTCTACCAACTACGGCGCTAATCGCCAACTTAATAATAAACGACTCGACAAAAATTAAACTGAAATCCCGATCGACGCACTAACCGCGATCGGTAATAAATCTAGAAAATTCCTTATGCCTACGGGCCCTAATCGCCACTTTACTATTAACCAATAATGCAAAACCCCAAACGAAAAAGGGGACTCGTCGCGCTGCCCGCGACCGTCCTCTACCAAAAAAAAACAATCTTGTTATCATACATCCGAGCTCAACTTCCTCGGTGACGTCGGAACACGGTTCGCGAGTTCGAACGCTCCCCTTTTGACGACTCGCGACCTACTCGAGAAGTTATACTTTATCGTACTGACTCGACGTGACCCAGTGTAACGGAATCTGGTTACACTCAAATTACCGTAGGTTTGCCGCGACTCAATCCCGGGACTCTACTCAACCTTCCCGGTCACTTAACCGTGGCTCGACGTTAGTACGCGCAATTCAGGCTACGGTCACCAAACGAAATGATCGGCAAACGAATTTCAAGGATTTTTCGACACGCAAATTACAAACGGCTATCCTTTCTCGGACAATCCCTCGCTCAATTACTCTCGAAATTCGATCGCTAGGATATCAGCAACGCTTACCGCTCCACATCCAGCTCACGAAGCTTCCCACTCCCTCATGTCGGTGTCCGTCCATCGTGCCTCGCAACCCAACGAACGTTTTCGCGCAACAACTCAACCCCTTTAACTAATCAAACGCAACGTCACCTCCCTGATCAATCGCCAGAACTAGAGTGATCTCAGATGGCCGATCGGCCGCAACGCCGATTTCGTCACGCTCATCCTTCGTGACGTCATCACCCTAAGAATGCGCAACAATCGATCTGTCATCGATTTCGGAGATTGCGCAACTTGACGCGCACCTGTCGTCGCGACGCGGCGCGGCGCAGAACTTAACGCTAGATCGCGATGTCGTCTTCCGCGCAGCTCTACGGGGTCCTGGGGTTGGGCGGGGTGGTGCTCCCTCGTCGCTCGCTGGTCTCTCGCGGTTGCCTCGGTTGGGTGTAGGCGGGGTGAGCGGGGAGGCTGCGGCGCGCCGGCCGCCAGCGGGAATCGCGTCCGCCTTGGATTCCCGCGCTGCAGGGATCTGCGTTGTCTCCCCCTCCGCAGCCTCGGTATCCTTCCCGCGAGATCTCCGCGGTCTCGCCTTGCCTCGAAATATCTTCGGAGTCGGAGTTGGTCGCTGGCTTGTGGCCGGTGTACTCGAAAAAAAAATAAAAACAAAAGCCTGCAACATCTTATTCGTAATTCGCTATTTCGTCCCTGTCGAAGCCCGGATGCGTGACTCCAGTTCTGGCGCTCTCTATTATTATCTCGCGACTCGATCTCCGAAACCCTTATTCCTGGATTCCGCCCAAGATTCAGGGAGTATCTTGTAATGGGCATGTCTGTCTAAAATGCCACGTTACAAAATATATAAAATTAATAATGAATATATTTATAAAAATAATGAATCAGTAAGTATATAAAATTATTGAGTGCTGACCAGGTGTTGACAGCTATTTGGTTTACATATTTCCAACGACCGAAGAACACGAACGTAGTGAGTTAAGGAAATCGGTATGACTAACTTTACGCCAAAAACCGGCCCAAATTTGGCTGGCACGTACGCTTGAATTTCGTTCCGCAGAGTAAGGTAATATTTACAGAGTTATGGACAAATACCCCGGTAACCCCAGGTGCCATGCAAGGCTTTAGTCAGATGAGCTCACGGGAGTTGAAATTTATACCGTAAGATGACTCTGAAAAATGCCTTCCCCCAGTGCTAGCGCTAGCTCGCGGTAGGCCCCGTGCAAGGCTTGAAAAGCGGGCCCCCTAGCAAAAATTTTCCGACTACTCAAATTTCAAAATAGAACTCTGCGAGATTTTTTGTTTGCAAAAATTAAAATAATATCTGCAAAATCTAACTTTCTGCCAATTTCATGTTTAATTGACACTGCAGCTAAGCTATTCAGCCTGCCTTGGCACATAGTGGAAAGCAAACAAGTTTCTATTAACTTAAGTTGTAAGAATTTCCTTTCTCCCAACGCGGAAGTTACGGATGATGTTAAAAAAATCCTTGAAGCCACGATAACGTTTGGATATATTTCATCAAAACCTTTGGTAATAATGTGCACTCATGAGTGCACTCGGGTTGGCCATTTTAGATGTTGCAGAGTAACTCTTTAGGGATTCCAGTTCTTGGGCAAGCTTTCCACGATCAATATCACTGTTTCTATCTTCCCCTGTTAGGAAATTTTCCAGAGTTAGTGATTTATTCAAAATTTGAGATCTATCCAATCCTACAAAGTTGTTATAATTTTGGATGATACTAAAACCTTTGCAAACGTCTTTTGTCATCGTGAAACGTTATTGTGAACTTGATATCGCTATAGAGACCGAGCGCGAGTACGCATGCACACACGCGTCTAGGTTAAGTTAACGTAAGTATCACGCTACCGACCAAAGCGTGACCGATCGCCCCAGGGAATCCACCTAATTGCATTTAGTTTTAAGGTTAACTCACGGTTCAGAATATACTCATCAAGTTTTACCTACAAACACATCTGCATTACTCTCCGAAAACCCTGTCTTCCGCCTGTTCTCAAATTAGGGATGCTGCGATCTGAATCGATTATATTGAGAATCAATTTTTAGCAAGTAATTACCGATAGTTTTTATCGATTCTGTGCTTTCAATTAATTGTATGAATTGATCCTCTACGCTTAAGATAGTTTCGAAGCAACTTCAGAGCGTGATAAGATAGAGTACACGTATGTAGCACGAAAGTCCTGAAAGACTGGTAGTGTTGTTTGATACCATATGTGTTTCAAAGAGGGAAATATCTGCGCTTTATAATCTATACTTCCTACAGATTGTAATGATTGGTGATGGTATATCGTTTTAGGGGCGTTGTCAATTTCTAGATTATCGATGGTATATGTATATTTGAGGAATTTTGCGCATCATTTCGTGTATTTTTTAAGAATTTAAAAGTACTTGGATCTTGGTGGGATCAATCTCTTATGCTGAAAATGATTGAGAAACCGATCGATCATGTATCGATTCATTCGAAGAAATCATGCATTCCTATCCCAAATCGCCAAAATTTCGTACGGACTCACAGCCCATGATAAGATGCAATTTAACATTGGTCAGCGATTGAGTGCGGGATGTCAGCATCGGTCTTCGTCCTAGTTCAGGTCGTGACGCTGTTTGTATGCAAAAGTAATGCAGGATCCACAAAGAATCGAAGTTTCCGACTATTTTACCATTTTAAATTTTAGCTAGCGCCTTTGTCTGGTATAATATTGCTGGCTCCTTGGGTCATGCACCGAAGCAACTTAATATTTTGATTTAAATTTTTTTTTGGGTATTCACTTAAGTGTCTTTTATGAGATGAAGAAGGTCATGGTAATAATTTTCGATTTTTAGGTAGTAAACATTTTTTTAAAACGTAGGAACTTTCAAGTTACGAATAATAGTGAAACGTTTTTAACAGACATCTCTTTATAACAGACATGTTAGAAGTCCTTGACAGAAAAGCATTGCCTCGGAGGGGAAAATATACCTCTGAATAATAGAAATTCTATAGTATATTACGCAACTAGGGAGGAAAGTAGGCCATTTCCTTCTCGTGTTACGCATAGTACTTTTTACTACATCTGTAAAGGAATAGTATGTCACGATACAAGTGCGCGAAGTATGTGATTCCTATACTTCCTGTAGTTTGTGGGCCGAGCGAAGCGAGGGTTACAGAGAACGAGTGCAAGGCTCACATACGTATACGCGCATCGTGTTCTATTTTTTGTAACACCTGTAATGGGACGTTCCACCCTGTGCACCGAAGGATGCGCAAGGCGGCCGATTCGCCAACAGTTCCCAAACTACTAGGTAATGTCATAAAATTGTTAGGTTATACCAAAAACTGTTAGGTAATGAACATTATCTAACAGAAAACTGTATCGTAATGAATATCACCTAATAGTTTTCAACATTACCTAACAGTTTTTGAAATGTAGGGGAATCGGGCGCTTCGCGCTTCCTTTTTGGTGCACAAAGTCGACCTTTGCATGAAGGCCTTATAAAAAGTTCGATATAAAACGTTAGATTTTGTGGAAAATGTATTTACATCAGAAGTGAGAAGGCATCGTACGCGCATGCATCCACACTTCCCCCTCTTCGCATAGGTACACATTTATACACAGAAAGAATAACAACATGAATTTAATCAAATTAATTTTGTGCAAAATATGTATATTATATAATACCTGTTTCAAACATTCAAAATAATAACCTATTCAAAAAGTATAATGACTAATCATGTGTATTTGGTAATCCGTTTTTGGAAATCAAACAATCTATAGTGAGCAGTTAGGGAGGGAAATCATTTTCTTCTTCGTTTTGTATTTTTATTGTGTGGGGGAAGGTTGACACATCCGCGGTAGTTAAGCCTATGCGCACAACAAATTCGAACCTCCTCCACAGGGGAAAAAACGCCACTTCCTTCCCACTAAACGGAGTAAAAAAACGAACTTTCTGTCAGGGTGTGGTAAAAAAGAACAAACACGGACACTGCCACGGTTGTATTTTTCCTTGCAAAAACTTCTTAATAAATGGATACATTAGCAAAATTTTCAGTTTGGTCATTGTTTTCCAAACGCTGGAGCCTGCTACATATCTACCTTTACCAAAATAGTTTCTTTTTGCGTTTATTATACGTATATTTCATTCTTTAATTTCTCATAAAGAAAATGTCATTTTTTTTTTTTTGTTTATCACAATATTTCTATTTCGAATACTTACATTCATTTATTCGTTTATGTACTTTTGGCCATCAAAATATTACATATTTCGTGTGTATGTATATGTTTATCCGCAATAAAGTACGACATATTTGTGCAATAATAAATGAGCCATTTTCTGTATAACGGACACTTGTCAATAGCGGACAAGATTTCCGGTGCCGAAGGCACCACTATTGGGAAGTTTCACTAAACTATAATTTTTGACGTTCCTGTGATTATTCTCGCTATGTTTTTGCAACATCATAAAAAAAACTCATAATTCTCGTCGAGAGAAGTGCCAGTTGCAGTAATGTTTCAACGTTTTTACTATGCATCGGTGCAACATACGGGTTAAACAAAATGAATGTTTGAAAAAACTCGACAGGGTGATTCTGATTTAGAAATCATAAGCATATTATTATTTCTGGTGTCATATTTGAAGTTGTTGCTCAGTGAAAAATCAAATTTATTTTTTGGATGTGGAGGCCTCGAACCTTAAATGCGATAATTTCTCGTCTTGGAACTCCAGCATTTGTTGACTAACGAGAAACAATGAGGCTTATGAGCCGCCGGCTATAATTTGTACTAAAATGAAGAATCGAAATCCAGATAAAGGAGTCATTTTATGAATTTTTCGTGATTGAATCATGAATACTTAGCGAATTCAGGACAAATTATCCCGGCGAATGAGTCTGGAATTGCCTGTGCTTAGCGCACGACTCATCATTGTCTGGATAAGTTTATCGTTTAAGTAACGATTATAAGTTTTACGTTGCCAAACAAGATGTGTTTCATGATAATCCATTTCTGAATATTAAGATTCCCGAAAAATATCGAGCGAATATATTTCTATTATAGGAAACTAAATTAACTAAAATAGAAATATTTTCGACACCAAACAGTTGGAATATTTCGATCATCGCGTGATAAGATGACACACATAACATGGTAGAATTACTATTGTCGAGGTGATGTAATTACAATACTTTAGAAATATTGAAATTGAAACATTCTCCCTTACGGTCAAACAATTTAGTGAGAGCTGAACTGTTTCTAATACCTTATAAAAATGAATACTAAGTGAAATATTACAGAAAAAATATTATTAGACGTTGAAAATTTTATTTGATTTTTTGACAGATTAAAATTACAATTGTAATGTTTCTGTTACATTGTATGTAACATGTTGTACTGTGCGGGTCAGAAATTAGCTTCATAGTTTCCTACAATTATTTTTGTTATCTTACAATTACCAGAAATGGAATGTAAGAATACGTACGAAGATTAAGAGGACGTTAGACTCCCGTCAAATCTGGAAAATGGGAGATAAAATCAAAAAAACTATCAGATTTAGCTACAGTAGATTTGACAAATCTGTTACTCTGCTACAGGCTGAATCTGCATTGCTAACGTAACCGACTTGTTCCAAAAATAAGCCGTATCAATGTTACTGACCCTATGTGTACCATATCATCGCATGTCAAATCGAGTAAAAACTAGCTGCAAATACTTATTGCTTCCACCAATTTGCCAATCTTCTGCTAGGCAACCCACAGTCACAATTATGAGCCCTATGATTTCCCTAAATTTCAAGAGATTTCATTACTTGAAAAAACAAAGTACTAACCTAACCTAACCCCTATTGTTCAATACGATTTGTCATATTTTGATGGATGTCTGACATTTCCTCAATGACATAGATTTTATATCTCGGTGAAATTTTGACGACAAAGATAGAATTGCATAACATATCTGTATTATACGTTCAGGTAATAGTTGACAGTGAATTGTACCTTTGACTTGCAATCGCATATTTTAACTGGACGTTTGCTTTTCTACCCTACTAATAATTACAGAGCGGAAAGCAACGCACCCATTTTGGCGTTAATCCTGATTCTTTATCGAGTATTGTTGGAGTCTCGACGGAAAATACTGTCACAGGAGATAACAATAACCAATACGGACTGATCGACAGCCTCAGAAATGGCATCCTGACACCAGCAGATTACTTTGCCTCTCCATCCCGAGTGATTAACCATCATTTGTTTGGAAATGTTGGTGGCTTGAAACATTCCTACTCTGGTAATTGATATCATAATGATTAATACTGCTTACAATTGCAGCTATCGTGGTCAAACAAAATCTCTTGGTGCCCTAAAAACGAGGCAATAATTCTTTTTTTTTTCAATTTTCGAGTCCTCGAATATGTGAGTCCAAAACCCATTTACATGTGTCTACAACACACAATACAACAAGAATTCATCTTTGATGGCATTTTACGAATGCAGCATTATATTATTACATGTATTTATATTCTTTATACACATTAATGGAAAATTCGAAATTTTATAAGCCATGGTAATAGTACTCGATTCAGTGCTATTTGTGAAGACTCTGCCATATTTTTAGCGCAGAGTTTGATCCACTGGTCAAAAGCTATACGACATCTTCTCAAATTTGAAGATTGCAAACAAACTTGCCGTGCAATCACTCTTATAACATTTGCAAGCTTTACCGCATCATTTTTCAAAAAACTTGAAACTGTGAAATCATTTTATAAATAACAACGTTGTCCACAAGCATTTATCTACATAAAACTACCAAATTTGAAATACCGTAAAATAAGCAGCATTGGCCATTGGCGACTTTTCCTCTTCAGAGATTAATTCTTATCAAAAATCGCATTGGTTGTATTTGTTTTACCTCATGTATTCGGAAATTATTTCCAAAAATTACTTGTATATTGGTGGAAAAATCTGTAAAATCTGTGTTTCACTCTAGACAGTCATGTTGCCAACACAGAAAAACCTACAGCGCCACAGTCGACCGAACGCGAAACAAACTGAATCTCAATAAACATAGCATAACCCATGACCGTCGCATCTAACCTTAGAATACGTGTCAATCCAACAAGTCGCTATCCCCGCGGTATTCTAAGGTTGGATTCGGCGGTCATGAGTTATGCTATGTTTATTGATATTGAGTTTGTTTCGCGCTCGGCCGACTGTGGCACTGCAGTGTTACCAACGTAACTGTCTAGTGTAAAAAATTAGCCGTCTCAGATTCATTGTCCCCAAGTGTATACCAATGATTTATTTAATAAGTGTACGTATATGAATTCTAGGGAAATCTATTGGAAGTAAGCTGTCCTTATCCAGCAACTCGATAGATAGTGAAACAATGCCGTTTTTAGACCGGCACCGTGTTTCCAAATCAATTCTAAAAAAATCAGATATCAGCAATGTTCGATACAACAACGGCTGGGACTCAGATAAGGAAAAACTGATATCAGAAAATACGTCTGCTACCAGCGTGTATGACAGCGAAGGTGATATTCGGACAGATTCGTTACTGATAAAAGGTCCAGTCCTCAAGCTGTCGCAGTCATCTGAACAACAATCTTCTGGGATAATTTTCCAGACGAAGAATGAAAGCAATCGAAACGACGTTTCAGATCATATCAGTACAAAAAACTTTACAGTTGCATTATCGAAAACTCTTTTTGACTCACATAAAGGTAATTTTTACTTCGTACAATAGCATGATTAGTATTGTCGATCAGCTTATGATGTGTTGTTTGAAATCCTGTTGAAAATAAGTATTGTTTACTCTACAACTGAAAAAGAATAGAAACGGAACGATTAGCAGAATTACGGATCTCGTCTCTTTAGGTTACAGAATTAAGCATGTTTTATTCCAATGAGAAACTGTTCGTTTTACCTGTTTATTCGTTTATATTCGATGTTATCTGTTCTTTCCTATCCCGTCCTATCCGCAAGAACCTCTCACAGCCTATTCGGTTCAATTATTCATTTAGAATAGGGGATTGCAATTTCCAATCCGATTCTGTTCTTTCCATCCGAATCAATTCGTTTCAATAGGCTGTGAAAGGTGGCATTGTCGCGGATACGACGGGATAGGAAAGAACAGATAAAATCGAATATAAACGAATAAACAGATCAAAACGAACAGTTTCTCCTTAAAATAAAATATGCTTAATTCGTTAATCTGCAAAGACGGGATCCATAATTCTGCTAATCCTTCCATTTCTATTCTTTATCAGTTGTTGTGTATTTCTATCGTCCTTTTTCAAATTCGTTTTTATTCGCATTGTCGGATAAAGAAATCGGAATAGATCATATTGAAAATTCTATTCTTTTTCAGTTATTGGGTACGTATTATCGACAAAATGATACACACTGTTGAAAACTCTAGTTTTCCCTAATCGCACGCCGATCAATGGAAAACTACACATTCAATCGCTATCTCTAAAGTGAAGAATCTATGCTTAAATTTTAACCATAACGGAAGCATCTATTAAACATAAGAATCAACTGCACATGCACTAAATAATTCAATCTTAATAGTCGGCTAAATCGTCCTGCGGCGATATTTTTATCTTCGAGGCAGAAAGCCAACTTGACTGAAATGTGATAAGAACTGTGAAACTTTCACGTATTAATCAGCGAATTGAGGTTATGTTGTTATTTAGATTTATTCCTATATACAGTTATTTCTTTCTAAGCTACGCCTTGGGCGGCAGGGTGAAACAGCACCTGCTTAATTTCCTACTTCTCGAAATTCTCAGCCCCGAGATTTGAAAATTATTGTGAAAGCACTGTTTACATGTGATCTTACTGTCCTAATACACAATGTACACTTGGGGACTATGCTGAGACGGCTAATTTTTTACACTAGACAGTTATGTTGGCAACACAGAGAAACCTACAGCGCCATAGTCGGCCGAGCGCGAAACAAATTCAATCTCAATAAACATAACATAACCCATGGCCGTCGAATCTAACATTAGAATACCGCGGGGATGATGTTATGAGTTATGTTATGTTTATTATGTGAAGATTTCGTGACCCTTGAATTTTTTTAAATATATGGAAGGATTCGTCGGAGAGGGTCAGAGAATTTGACCGTGCGTGGTTGCAAATGAAAATATAAACATGCAACCACGCATGGTCAAATTCTATGACCCTCTCCGACGAATCCTTCCACATAGTTATGTTTATTGAGATTGAGTTTGTTTCGCGCTTGGCCCACTATAGCGCTGTAGACTTCTCTGTATTGCCAACATAACTGTCTGGTGTCAAAAATTAGCCGTCTCAGATTCATTGTCCCCAAGTGTACATACCGGGACAATCTCTTGAAACTTGAAAATCAACTGCGTATGCGCCAAATAATTCAATCTCATTGGTCGGCGAAATCTTCCCGCAGCGATATTTTTGTCTGCGATGCAGGGGGCTAACGGACACAAAATGTGAACATTTCAATTTTCAAAGAGCATAAGCATTAAATTCCGACCGTTCTTCGAAAAATCAACTTTCCGACCCAATAACAAATGCTTCCCAAACCTTTCCGAGTCGCTACCTCAATTATTTGAGATTGTTACCTTGAAAATTCGTATCAACTACATCGCCGCCAGAAATTTAATAAATGTACTCTTGTGGTATTTAATGTACTTTATTTACGGTAAATACTTTATAAATGTGGAGGACGCTTTTGTCGTGCGTTAGGCCTACAGCCATCTTTCTTTGTGTGACTGGTCCCAGGCGTGACCGCTAGGTGGCGTATAAGCTCGATCGTGACAAGAAACAGTTTGACAGCTAAAACTCTGAATGGCCAGCCCGCACGAACGGCCGATAAAACTCGCGCATGCGCGGTTGATTTTCAAGTTGCAAGGCATTGTCCTGGTATACGATCGTATCTGATTATTTTTTCCCGGAAATAGGCAAAATAAATGACATTTAAAGCAGTTGGTAAAGACTAATTATAGCATCCTCTTAAGGTTAGCCGGACCCTGATTGTGACTTATTTTTCACTAGTGGAAGCGGTACCAAGCGCCATCTATACCAATCAGAACACAGCTTTAAACGGAAAATCTTCTTTTCACGAGTGAAAAATAAGTCAGTATTAGACCCCAGAAAGTCGGAAAAACGGTTACTATTCACCTTGACCCTTATCCTGAAATTTTATCGCTTGTGTTACGATGAAACGGTGTTATAAGTAACAGAGCTTAATGTTTTTTGGTTAGTTAGCACCTTTACATGCTCACGGCATCCTCTCAGCCTTGTCAACGTAAATTTGCCTTGAATTTTTGAATATTTCAAAGCCAATTTTTTTGTGGTCCCTTCAAAATATTCCGTAGTAGACATCAGGAATTTATCACCCTATGAATGTTTCATTGCGTCAAATTTCAGCAATTATGTTACTTTATCCCGTGAACAATTATTATTGATCCATAAAATAAAAAAGTAAATCAGTTTAAAAAAACTTTTGTCATTATTTGCTTGTTCTGATTTTCAATCGTCGAGGTTGTTCCACGCCTTGAATGGAATTTAAAAATATTATATAATTCAAAAACATTGAGCTCTGTCACTTGTTTACCGTTTCATTTGAACACAGAACGCGTATGAGATTTTACATCAAATCGGATGAAAAAATGTATCCCCTTTCAATTCGACATTCTTAGAGCTCAGTCTGCTGAGTTTCATCGTTTTCTGTCATCATAATCCCCACAAAGAATTAATGAATGATATATTTATAGATGCACGAGACGAAATGGTCACAGACAACAAAGTCAAAGAGTGTAACGACGATAGTGCACAAGAGGATTACAAAAAGAGCGAAAGTGCGACAGGGAAAAGTCAACACAATACTCTGCTGATTTGTCCGCCGCAGTCAAACGATGAAAATATTAGGGAAAATAGCATCCATCGTGAAAGGAAGAAGCCGACACCGCATAAACCGAACACGAATCAAACCACCGCTATTCGTTTGAACACAAATTCAAACTGTTGTAGCTTCGCTACGTAGCAGAGAAGTCGTTACGTATATGTGTAATAAAGAATGGAATTAATCTACAAGGGAGACTGGAAGTTCTGATATCTCCTTAAGGCAAGACCCTAGTGAAATTTGAAAATTCGACTTTCTAACATTTTGGATGGGTAAATCCGGAGCACTTTGGTAAAATATGGTTGTGGCGTCAGTAGCTATTATTATTATTATTATTATCTTCAAAAATTCAGAATAAAAGTCAAGTAAAAGTAAAAGAGAGAAATGCAAATGATTTTCGCATGGTTGTAAATTTATAGTAAGATAACTTGGAACAAGATCAAGATTACTATATATATTGTTTTACACGAAACTGTCCACACATAGTAAGATTAACTAGGTATCCTTGACAGGTCAACTGTAACATCATCATCGTATGAGACCTATAAATGTAATTACATTATCCACAACTTCACAGTTGCAGTATCAAGTGTGTGCAGGTACTCATAATTATTCATTAGTGAATTCGTGTACAAATAATCCCAGTAACATTCAAAGCTACACTGCAATAAATCATAATAATAACAATATTACTGACATAATTAAAGAGCTTCATATAAGAGGGTTGTGAATAATTGAGAATCAACCGTATAGTTTTTTAAATGATTTGTTTGATTTCCAGTCCCCGTGAAACTTTATCATTCAAAGAAATCACGAAATCCATAGATATCAAAAAATCTCGACACCTTTCTTTCGAAGCATGTATCTCAGAAACTACTGATTTTTGGGAATTGTGTCCATGAGAACTTTTGATTGGGAGGATATGTCCTATAACATACTGAAAATCCAGCCAATTCGACCGGGATCCAATTTGCGTAAGGATTCTGCGGGGTCTTTTATCGTTCAATGGACCATCCGTTGGCACCTAGTTGCCTCTACAATATACAAATCGTAGGTTCCAACAATAATGTTACGGTTATCTGTACTATGATACCATAATGATTTTCAACAATAAAATGTAGCAGTCACCTCCAATCACCCTATTTCAGAGTTAAAATATGGTAAATTCAATTATATTTTTCTGGGAATGTCAATTCTTGAAACTTCTACTCAATTTCAAATGTTGAGTTCGTTTTCTTAATCTTTACACGAAAAATATTGCTAGGGTTAACGGTGATTCGTATAGTTAACCCTTCATTAGGCGCATGGGGACGTAGAAATCCCAGGTATATTACTTGTTTCCGCTGCTACAAAAAAAAATTTACGGTGTTGCTATTTTCAGTACCTTTCAGAAACCTTTCAATAAAGCCATTCTCTATGTTGGCGTCCTGTTTTTGCCGTTTATTCCGCAACAATAAGTCATTAAACTCTGTCAGGGTCTCCACGGACCTACAAGTTCGTTTCTACAAGTGGCGGTTGAACAAAATCGTTTCTATAAATGCCGATCCTACAAGTTCGTTTCTACAAATGGTGATCCTATAAGTGCGTTTCTACAAATGGTGGTCCTACAAGTTCATTCCTACAAGTGGCGTCTAATGTATGAGAAACGAACTTGTAGGACTGCAACTTATAGAAACGAATTTGTAGGATCGCCACTTGTAGAAATGAACTTGTAGGACCACCACTTGTAGGAACCAACCTTTTGGAACCAAACAGGAGACACGAACTAATAGGATCGCCACATGTAAAAACGAACTTGCAGAACTGTTCACTTGTAGAAACGATACCTTCTCGCACCGGCATTACTGATCGGGGTGTATAACAGGAGTAAGTATTATTTGTGACACAGAACTAAACACACAACAATGTCTTTGTCTATGTCAGCTTGAATTTTAACAAAAGTTGAAGATTATGTTATTATAAAATTAGGGAATTATAAATATTTATTTTCTCAGTACGTGTACTTTTTCGTTGGCCAAAAAAAGTGCTTTTTCTAAATTAATAAAAACTGTAAACATTTATTAAATATGGTACGCCATGAACTATTTTGATTATTTATATCTTCATTTCAGTCAGCAAGCTTATAAAGAAGCAGTTTTGTGCAAAGGAATAGTATCTTTTTGCGTTATCGTCCATAGTAGTCGAATTTTCGGGTTTTTTGACTTCTGAGATGAAATATTGTTTATTTATAATTATCAATGAATTTGAAACGTGCAACCCGTCAATCCTCACAGGCACAATTTCCAGAATAAAACGTTTTTATTTATTTGTTTCGGCAAAGTAGCAAAATCGCGACAATCGGGTGAGAATTTGTAGTTCGTACTCATTGCGTTCTTATTTCACTTGCTAGTTCAAATGGTCCTAATGTAGTTCTCACAGTCGCGTGCAGTATTTGCCTGCCTGTCTCTACCTCGAATCCTGCTTGCCCATGTCGCACTTCACACAGATCAGTTGGTCGCATGTGTATTTACTTTCGTAAAATCATGTCTGTATATTATCTATGTGTATTATCTCGATTTTGTAAACCCTCAGTTGTTGTACTGATATCTCGGGATACAGATCGTATCGCTGTATCGAATAAAGTACTTTGTATCATTATTTTAACTCTTCTTTGGCGCACTTACTTCTGGCCACGATTTTGACACGCCGGATCAATTTGCCTCGGATGGTGCTTCATCCACCTGTCATTAACAACCCTTTCGTGGGATTTTAGCTTATGAAAAAGTGAGCATTCAATGAAAAATTCGTCCGGATTAAAATGACCCAGAGTTCCCAACGAAGTTAATAATCACCATTTATCGTTAATAATCAACCCGGTTCATTCGCTACAGCTCTTTATCGTTAATTCGCGGATCCTACGTCGATAATCTACAATCTCTGTCTATCTCTCCAAACAGTATTGGAGATGAACATATTGCATTAGTTAAATGGGGTCTTCGAAGACCCCGCACGTTTACTGGAATTACGAAAGTTGATGCGCCTAATGAAGGGTAAATGCCCGATGTATATGTGGGGAGTTCCATACGAAATGTGCAATTGATTATTGACTTTTGGCCCGGATGTACAGTTTGGGAACTACAGCGATGTGAAAAAAATAATTACAAATTTTGGATTTTGTGTAACTCGCAACTTGTAAAAGGTAGAATTTTTATTATATAGAGGAATTTTTTTTACAACCCATAAATGGACTAGACCAAGTTTGAGACAAATCGGAAGGGGTGTGGACAATCAATTGCACATTTCGTATGGAATTCCCCATGTATATATATATTATTATATTATATATATATATATATATATATATATATATATATATATATAAAGATATATAATAAAATATGGCCAGAAAATACTCCTATCTTCAAAAGTGATACTTGGTATTGGAATAATCGTTAACCTTACATTTTTTTTTAATTGAAGTATCTCTTATCTATGGAAAAGTGTTCTCATGTATTGAGTTACTTGTTTATCTATGTTGGGACACATATATTGTAATGTGTTCGACCGCCCCACCGGCTGGTTGAGCAATCAACATTACAGCTAACCACACCGACGCACTAACCGACGCAACGCAACGAATGCATACAAAGGACAGATCACACCCATGACGGACGAACCAACATCGAGACTAATCCTTTTGTCGTTCCGGCATCATCCACTGCCGCAGGACATCGGTATAAATAGGAAAGCCTCGGACACGGCCGGCAGATACAAACGTAATTGGGTTTTTGTAAAACATGTTCTCTGAAAAACCAATATATCATATAATACTAAGTATATGATATTTTAAAAAAACGAACTATACTTACTTTAACAAATAATACCATGTTCACAAAAATTGAGTTATGTTCAAAGGACAGGCATCTAAATTACGTAGAACCCGTTGTAAAACAACCAAGAATTAAAAACAATAAAAACCTTTGAACCTTGAACGGAGTGCAGTAGTAGGATGGCATAGCGCCTCTTCGACTCATTTCACGTCGTTAAACTATATAAAGCTCATCCTGAATCTGCAGCCTAATTTAGCTTAATTTATACATAGGCGAACCCCCTTTTCGAAGTAACAATAGAAATAATAAAAAGGGAGTAATGCATACACGGAGAGACATTTTATAGAAAGATTTATTAAAATCACGACCAGATTTTACTATTCTTTCTCACAGTCTGGGGACATATCGGCATTTTATCACAAACTCCTATGTTGCGTGGTAATTCTCAAGGTTACCAATTGTTATAGGAATCTAACCTACAAAACTTTTCATTTCTATATGTATATATATTATGGGGATTACACGGCAGATATTATATTTACATCACATTTGATAATTAGAGGGTTACGTCAGCCCCCTGACACACGCTGCTAAAAGTGGTTCGCAAAATTTCCCTCGATTCTGCCGCCAATCTCCACCACTAGTGGCGCTAGTAGTTGTCTGACAAGCTTGCGCGCGGTCAGCGAGGGCAGCGAGCGTGTCAGAAGTCTACTAGCGCCACGTAGAGGAACTGAAAAACGGGGACAAAACGCGTACAATTTTTTAGTATACGAGCAGTGGTGAGTGTCAGGGGGCTGGGTTACGTATTCAGTTCTTCGACTCACTGAACTTAACCTTACGTATTCTAGTTACATATTCATGTTATAAATGTGGTTAGGTATTACCTGATGATAACTTGCAGCGCTAGCGAGAATCCATGTATCAGTCTGTATCGGCGCAGGCGAAGTGAACCCCGCGAAATTTAAATCTCATAAAAAAACAATGGTTGTCATGGATTAAGCTGCGATGCTCGGCGATTATCGGATGTACTTGAAAATTTTCGGCGATGAATTTGCTATTCTCGCTGGGAATCTTTGTAATACAAGTTCTCGACTTGTATTATATTTTGATGCAGTCAGTCCAAGATGTATTACATATACCGTTGAAGAATATTCTTCAGTCAACGCATCTACTCTACATTTCTGTTTGGTATGGGAAATTCACCAGTCTTTTACCGAAGAAGTATTAAATTGCGGGTTCATTATTCCCATTTCTTCAGTATCACTTAATAATGTGGGTACTTTCTTCTACTACTTTCATTTTTACTATTTACGGATTACAAACATTAGCGCTCGTTCATTACATGTTGCTCTGGTCGACTAGTAAAACGACGTATTCGGATATCAGCTTTTCCTTTCACCGTAAGAAATATTGCAAAAAATGCTGATATATCCCTAAAATTCCAGTAAGTATAGGACTTGAATCAGTTGGTCTCTCCGTGTGATGATGAATAATTTGGTAGAAAATTTAACGTCGTATAAGAATTTAGCAGCGTAATTGGAAAATTACGTATTTTATGATTTGCTTTATGAATTTTTTTCTCCTTATGTTCTTGCATGTGCATGCGGCACCCCTGTTGCCACAACTTTGTAAATATCTGAATTATTTTTGTTTTGATTATTTATTGCTTCACACTAGCTTGCTTGTTTACTTGCTAACATTTTGTGAATTGCATTAGAATCAAACAATTGAGCAGGGAGCAGCAACGGACTACATCTCGCGTCTGCAAGGCAGGAAGTAAAATCAAGAACTAGACACTTTACGGGTATAAAAAGCCACTATTAGCGGAGGGACTACGGCAACGTTTTGATAATCTACGTCCGTGAACGTAGTGTTAAGCCCAGAGCACAGGAAATGCAGTAAGCCCTGTGCCGTTACACACACACAAGCCGGAGACGCGCCGTCCGTACACCACTACATCGCTGTGATTAACTGGCGCTATGTATTGGTGCACGAACAGCGCGTTCCCAGCTCATCTGTCGACGCCGCGACGGTACACAACTTACTGCATTTCATGCGCTCTAGCCTTAGGTTGGCGACGCGACGGTCACGGCAAGTCGAAACTCATTTTCTGGACAGCAGCGGCGTAACCGCCTTCGTCTGCATAGAGACACGGACGACAAGCCAATACACCCGAGTCTGCACAAGGTAGCAACGGAGTGATATCCCGCGTCAACTATAATACAGATAAACAAAGACGAGAACTTTTGACAGACAATAGTATATTGTGTAACAAGGAGACAAACTTGATCTTTTCGGGCCGAACTATGATGTACAATATGAGTCGTAAGTGGCTAAAGACAAATATTGCAAATACGCGAGGCGAAAAGACCGTTTCTTCTTTGTTGCACACGATTCTTTACAAAACAAGAGCACCGTTTTACATACAGGTCTGGAAACTCGCTCAAAATTTCAGTGGTGAGGGTGTCCTCTTATTGAAGCACCGGCCGTTCCGCGTAGTGACCACGAGTGTCGTTGCTATTGAGGGATTCAGGATGTGTGGGAGAGACGGAAACAGATTTCAAAACCACGGACCATGGAGACTAGAGTACAGGAGTAAGATCTCCATTGGGAAGCATACGAAAAAATCGTCCTCGAAAATTTGTCGTTTAGTAGTTCTAGATTTAATCCAAAGCATCGCTGTCATTGTAAAGTTCCGAAGTGAAGTTGGTAACAATTGACTATATATGTGTATATAAACATCGATCGTGACCAAAATGAAATTGCCCCTTAACTGAAAGGGAATATTCTTGGGTCTGGTCTCCCCACCACTCGTCGGATCTTTGCGATATCAGGGGCGTTCAGCGTCAGCCAGCGCAAGACTTATTGTACGGATTTTTGATGCTAGATCAAACGTACGAAGCATGGAGACCAGAGATAGGAGCCCGAACTGCTATGCTAAATGGAAAGTGAAATACGTCATTAAAAATTAGTCGCTGGATGGCGCTGGAGGGCTCAAAAAGCTTCAGTCGAGTGCTCGTCTCTGGCGTCGTCACGGTCGCCGGCGTCATCTAAATTCTCGCCGCCATATTGCTTGTGTATACTTTATATACCTAGTCTCCATGGTTCCCCCCGTGGTTCCCCCCTCGTGGCTTTGTGAATTGTGCTTCGTCGCGGTCCGCTCCCATCTCACACCTGCTCGAACTGGAACCGTTTGAGCCCACTAGCGCTGCCTCGTGACTATACATTTATGTTCACTCAACTGAACCGCAGTTCGTGTTCCTGTCTCTAGTCTCCATGGTACGAAGACCGGACTCCTGTACTCCAGTCTCCATGCCACGGATGGTTAACAATCTGTTTCCATCTCTCTCGCACAACCTGAATCCCTCTATCGCAGCGACACTCGTGGTCACTAGGCGAAACGGCCGGTGCATCAATAAGAGTTTCCAGACCTGTATGTAAGACCGTGAACAAGAGTATGTCACGAGTTTTTTCACGAAGCACAAAATTGAGGTTACGGTCACACAATGTCAGATTTGTTCGCGACAACGCATGCGCGCAGTAGTTTTTAACTCCTAAACTTAAAAGTGGTCTTATCTACGTATTGTCGATATAACCTGTGACTTTTTTCTTTACAGACATCACTCAAATAAAACCTGAAAAATCATTTGAATTTCTGAAAAGTCTATGAAATACGCCAGTTTCACCAGGGTCCTCCCTTGAGGAAGGATATTGCCCATGTTTACTAACAGGAATGATTTCTTCGAAATTCGGCGAAAGAGATCTGCCGAACCAATTGTCCTTTCGTCATTTGATAATTTATATGGAATAGACGCAAAATGGCACACGAAATTCGCCAAATCTAGAAAAATTATTTTTTCATCCACCGCAAACAGTAGCCGTGTGACTCGTTTTAACTATTATTAAAGTTACACCCCATTGACGTTAAATAAACGTTTAACAGTCGTGTCCTGCAAAGAATTTCAAATTGAGCCGACTGAAAATATCTTAGTTTTATGCTAAAGTAACATCGAAATGTGAAAAATTGCAATTCATGAAAATAGGTGATTGCGTATAGCTCAGAAGCCGTC
Organism: Neodiprion pinetum; assembly: GCF_021155775.2. Classification (NCBI taxonomy): domain Eukaryota; kingdom Metazoa; phylum Arthropoda; class Insecta; order Hymenoptera; family Diprionidae; genus Neodiprion; species Neodiprion pinetum. The sequence goes on from NC_060233.1 coordinate 24,430,904, forward strand.
CTAATCGGCGGTTCCCGCATACTTGACAAAGCGTTCAGTGCGTGAATCACTGAAATATGCCCTAACTGGTACGCAACAAGCTATTTGAATTACCCCTACAGTAACCTACAAAAATAAATGTAACTTGTCGCAAATCCACCGGATTAAAAGTATATTAGATCAGAAGAAGCCTTATAATACGTCAAAGAAAGCATAGAATACGAGTGTCAATTGAACATCCATTTGGAATACTCACCTTCGATATTTAATGAATCAATTTACACCAAAGAAGTATGAAGTAGGTATATTTACACTTATACCAAATGAACACCCGAAACAGAGCCAATATTTACATTTATATATTGATCATACGTAAATTTTACAAATCTGGTGAAAATTACATTATTTTTTAGTTATTCTAGTTACAAATTTTAAAACCACTTATAGTGATACGTTCACTCAACAGTTGAATCTTTCACATTTCACATTTCCTTTTTTTTCTATTGAAAATTCATAGGAAATAAAATTAAAACTTAAGTAAAATATTTGAGACAGAAAATTGTTCTCATACTATCTACTTTTAAAGCAATTTTCACCGATTCCCACGAAACTATTTCAATAATCAATTGAATTTCCCGCGACATTTGATAAATTGAAAAGAAGCAGCATGACCGCCTCGTAGCTTCAATCCTTCACAAGAAAATAACTCGGGATACCGCATCCTGTTAGTATAGATATCAGTGGCGGAAGCCAGTGCTGCTTTGCGTAGTGCTGTCCAGCCGTAGTAGAGCTCACAAACATGGAGTGACCATACCGACGTTTTCCTTTAATCCTTTAAGCCCTAAATTACACTAAAGATTTATCGTAGACAAGATTACCAAAATACTGGTAAAAAGTGATATTGCACTCCATTTGTTTGATATCAATTTTTTCTGCACCTATTTTTCACACGGAACACTATAATTTTCTGAACAAATTTTTTTCAACACGGTGTCCTGGGTGGACACTGCGCTATCGGTGTCTCAAACACGCGTTTTCAATATCTTTTAAGGCCATCATTCAAGTACACTTCGAAAAAGCGATCAGGTCAGACACTGCGTACAAAGTACCTGATACTCGCATTTTGGGGTCCGGGGTCACTTATCGATTTTATACGGACTTTGAAAATGCTATAAGAGAAAAATATTGAACTTGTACTCCGGTACTATGACGAAAAATCCAGTACAAAATGAGGTCATCTAATTGGAGAACGATGAAAAAGGCGTATTTGAATCCAGTAATGTACTACGTATCAACCATATCTCCAGGAATGTTCGGTAGGTTGTGAATTTACAGTTAATGGTGTACAAATCGACTGTAAATTGAATTGTCGTCAAGAAAAGTAGTCAAGCGAAACTGCGAAGTTTCGATACTTACCAGAATTTTTGATTCCATTACATTCACTGTGACGTGACGTGTTTTATACAATGTTTAATTTTCGTTTTGGGTTTGTCTTGATCTGGATATTTTTCAGAGCATTCTTTGACGTATGGTTGGCACAGCTTCGACTTTTGGTTTATTGACAGTTACTACCATACCTCAGGCGAACTTGCCGACGTCCTGACAACTCCAAGTCAAGTTTCCAGTTGACCACATTATACCACTTTAATTTTGTTAACCCATAGTCGACATTCTAATAAGTGGGCTATCTGGGTAGGCTTTGATAATAGTAAGAATAAATCACTTGGCTACGGGATGTACAAAAAGTAAATTATTCTCAATATCGGTGAATATCACAGGCTAGCGCGAACCTATTCTCCGTAAATCATCAAATTCCATAGGATAAATTGATTCATTAACATCATTTCGGAATAATTCTTGAAAAAAAAATTGTTTCGTATAATTTAGCTATCGCATCCCAGTAAGCTGTTTTAACCCTAGTCACATACACCTATGGAAATTTTCACGTTGCTTACACAGGGTCACTCAGACCCAGCCAACTTTGGAACGTTATTACCTTAGAAAACATTACGGTATGCACAGTTACAACTCGAAGAAAATTCTGAGACTACATGTAATAACTCAAAAATAGACTACAATGTTATTTATAGCAAAAAATAGCGATCGAGGATGTGGCAGAAATTCTTCAAGGAAAAAGAAGTGAAAAAATACGCAATACAGTAGAACCTCGTTTATCTGAGGTCATATGAGGAGAGTATACCTCGGATGAGTGAAATCTCAGATAATACGGAAAACATATACAATCCAAGCGATTACGACGTTTTACCCTTGATTCCAAAATCGGAACTGTCGCGTTGATAACTCGCAAACATCGCAAGAAACTTTTACAAATTTATGCATATTCCAAGGTTCTAACGCAGAGTGCTCGGATGAGATGGGCGTCTCGGATTATACGGAAACTCGGTTAATCGAAGGTCGGATAAGCAAGATTCTACTGTACATGCCAGGGGTCTCTAAGACCCCATTTTTTAAATAACTTTTTATATTACTTGCACAAACAACCCTGATTCAAGCGTGCTGACTTTAAAATTATACGTTAAAATCGGTGTTGGGGCCAACTAGACCTCATATATGACTAGGGTTAAACACGGAGTCACTTAACCGATTTAAGAGTCTTTATGAGATTCGATATCATTTCACCATAAAACATCGGTTGAGCTGAAATTTTTGGTGAAGGTCATTCAAATTTTAGGGAGTGCGCTCTGGTCAGCCAGCGCCAATGAATTATCACATGAATTAAAAACCTATTAAATTGCGAAATATAACCTGAAATCTCGTCTCGGTACGAAGTAAATAGATTAAGAACCTGTCCGATATTTATCCAGTCCATGCTGACCAGAGCATACTTTTTGACAATAGCACAATCATTCTGCAAGCAATTCCAAACTGATTTGAAGATTTGAGGAAAAATTAAACCGATTCTCATGAGTACTCTTGAATCAGTCAAGTAACCCGTTGCTCAGACGCCTTAACAATTGGCTAACGTAATTTGTAAACTTTTAACTAAAGATAGAGCAGGGACATATGGTTGAAATTCTACAGGTTAGTTTTACGTTTGGAATTTTGGCAGATTTATCATGTATGTAAATAGGTAGGGTATATGTATAGTTCTAAGAGGCAGGCTGTTCAAATTTTACACCAATCGCGTGTTGGGTGCGGACACAGTGTTGAATTTGACTTCAGTTATTCTTTCACGCTCTTGCACACTGTTCTAAAGTATTGGCTAAGGAATAAATAAATATCGCAGAGTTTAATATCATTGGGCATTCAAAACTAATCAGTAAATCAATCTGAAAAAATATAGTTGAATATACAAATATGACATACAGGGTGGTCCATCTTAATTGCCATAGGTGAATATCTCATAAACCAGATGAGATTATTTGTTTATTTGAAAGTCCGTATACTGTTTTGTATCATATGGCACTAGCTATTTAAAATACGACTTTTTTGCAATAATATATTGTAAGTAAGCCAGCCGTTTCGGAAACTTTTCTCGCAGGATATCCTCCAAACATGTGCCGGCCGGGCACTCGCTCAGCGCATCAGCGGTTTCGATTTTTATACGTAAGCGAAGTGTCGAAATAAAGTTATTATTATTAAGCGATTTTAACCATTTTTGAAGAAGAGCGGTCTTCCGCTAAACTAAACGAATACATATGTTGAAGGATAATTCAATTGGACCGATATTTTAGGTATGAAGCTAGCCCTTCTAAATCCCAATTGGACTGATGCACCGCCTTAAAACATTATCTTCTCCCGTTGAAACCCTCCAAATTGTGCATAAAACTGTTGTTTCTACCAGTCTTTGGGATATTTGCCAAGGGTGGTAATTAAAATAGGCTAGCCACCCACATGTTTCACAGCATTCTTGTATAGATGAGTAGAAGAAATTTTCAATAATTTCGCTAGCAATAGTTGCGTATATTGTTAGTTGTGATTCTACTGAAAATTGTTCAATAAAACGTTAAAAACCATCAGAATAATTTCAATATATATCTAAACAAAACTCCACCTTCCGATTATCAAAGTGTAGGTTTTAACGTTACGTTTTATTTAAGCATATGTGTTATGGACCAACACCTCCATCTTATCGCAAATCCCGAGTGGTAGCATGGAGAGGTAAGGACTCACTGTACGGTCAAAACTAAACTTATAAAGAATATTTCACATCTCTTAGTTCTATATATATTTGTTCCTGTATTCCATCCAACCAAAGTTTTCCACGAGCATTCTGCAAGACGTCAACGTCGCCAAAAGAGGAAGAAAGGCTGAGATACTACGATTATCTGTGCGCTGTTGTACTGGTCTTACTACCGTAGCATCTATATTCAGCTTAAAAACGGGGCACAAAGCTCAATTGTGTTCCGAGATGCTGTCAATGTAAAATACCTAGCAGATGTTTCATCGCTTTGGCGGAAGTACCTGAGTCTCTGACATCATTAGTTCCGTATATTCGTCATTAGATATTAGTATAATATATAACATAATAAATAATATAATATAATTATGTAATAAAAAACATAATATATCATGTAATAATAATTACTACCGTCATTTACCGCACAACCACGCCAACCAACTGACTAAGGACACCGAGTCGGATCAAAGCCTGATAAAATTGGGTTAGTCAGCACTGATTTAAGGAGGTGACCTGGTCAATTTCGACGTTGACGTATATATCTCCAAATATCAAAGTCGATGCATCTCAAACGCCAAAACGGGCTCAGTAGCGTTAATCTATACACAATTTTGAACACAAACACTCCAATGCATTTTCATGTAAGGCAGACAAACAGAAATGGCACGGATTCTACGAAATCGCAATAGTAAATCAAAGAATTCATGCCATTTCTTTATTTCTGTGTCAAATGAAAATATTTTAGGGTGGTTTGATTCCGAGTTGCGTGTAGAATGGGGCTGTCTAGTTCTTTTTCGCGTTTGAGATACGTCGACTTCGATATTTGGAGATACCTATATGAGTATGTATACACTGCCAGCCAAAAGTTTGGGTACACCAGGCGAAATTTCTTGCCGCACTAAAAGTTAGATAACGGACTCAAAAATAAAGATAATTCAACGTTCCAAACAGCACATTAAAGAAGACATATCTACCTTTATTTTACTATTTTGGTAAATTTTCTAAAAGTTTTTTTTTTTTGCCCCGGTACGTATTTTTGAATATGACCGTTTTTCGGCTATTTTTTAGCCGCCAGAAATTAACTCCGAATCATAAAGAAAAAATTTTCCTCAGTTTTTTCTGTGGTAAACGTAAAAAGGATATCAAAACCTAAATTTTCGGTTTTTAGATAGCTTGTTACGATTTTTTTTCGCCCCAATATTGTATTTTTAGCTAAAAAATACATGTTTAAAAAAAAAGCTGTAATTCAATAACTAGGGGGGTTCAAAGAAAATGTCAAGAGCGTAAAAAGTTGCATAGATTTACACTGGAGGAGTTGGAATTATATTTATGAAATAAAAAGAATTTTTATAAATATAGGTCGGGATTCTGGTGAGTGGAGGGGCAATTTCCTTGGTTAGAATTTGGAGAATCGACGTTAGTTCCCTCACGGAAAAAAAACCCCACTTGGGTGTATATTCGTACCTCCAACTCATAGATAATCCTAATTTCCCATAAGAAAAAAGTTAGGGGTACGAATTTACACCCAATTTGGGGTTTTTTTCCGTGAGGGTTGAGTTGTTGTGTCTCGAAAACTATCAGATTTTAGACAAAGTATTAGAACGAAAAAACTCGATGTTTTTGAACTTGCTTTTTAATGCAAAAAAAAAAAGAACAGTCAATCACATCTCTCACATCACCTATACGAGTTTTTCGTTGTAAAAAAAATCATATTTGCGCCAACGAGCTCATATTTATCGATATATTAATTTTTTCGCAATAATTAGATATCTTCTTTAAAAAAGTCTTCTTCATTTATTTAGAGAAGGTCTTTTCACAATAGATGCGGTTGACAAGGTAACGAACTGCATCAGGCAGGGCACGGAAGGTAAGAGGTGGGTCACAGGGGTATGCGTAGATATAAAAAACGCTTTTGGCACAGTCCCCTGGCCTGAAATCATCAGAGCAGCAAGGCTGGCTGAACTACCCGAGCACATAATTAGGCTAATTCAGTCATATTTGAGCGAAAGACTAGTTAATTAATATCAGTGCCAGCGGGGAAACTACCATCGCCAATTTAACCAGAGGCGTCCCACAGGGTTCCATTCTAGGCCCGACCTTATGGCACTTAACATTCAACGAAGTACTGACGAAGAAATACGAGACAACGGACATGACGCTGGCCTGCTATGCGGACGATACACTTATCCTGGTAGAGGGCAAAACGGCCCAGGAAACCGCAAGGAAGGTAACACGGGCGGCGAAGGAGGTGATCGATCAAATTGAGTCACTTGGTTTGGAAATAGCGATCGAAAAAACGGAAATCATATTTTTCACGAGGAGAAAAACCTCAGCACCGGAAACCGTAAACATCAAAGGACACGACATACACACGAGTAAAGTATTTCGTTAATTAGGAATATATCTCGATAGCAAGCTGAGTTTCTCGACACATCTGGAGAAGAGTACGAACAAGACCATAGGGACCATGAAAAAAATCGGAAGAATAATGCCTAACATCGGCGAACCACGACAGACCAGGAGACGACTCTTGGCGCGGGTAGGGGAGTCAATCGCCTTTTACGGCGCACAGATATGGGGCAAAGAGACGATCAAGGATGCGAGGGCCAAAAAACTCCGTGACGTACACAGGGTCTGCGCGAAGAGAGTGTCCTCAGCCTACAGGACGGTGTCAAACACAGCCTTGGCGGTGGTTGCAAGAATACAGCCCCTGGAGCTAACCGCGCAACAGAGGAGCCGGCAATGGGAGTGCGAGAGGAGGATCTTGAAGGCGGGCAACGACCTACCAAGGACAGAGCGTAAAGCGATTCACAAACATGAGGGAAAGAACGCTGCGACATGGACCTTGCAACAATGGAAGAACGGATGGGCAAGCATCACTACCACCAGCCAGTGGACGAAGCGACTAATAGGAAACCTGGAACCATGGTTGAAGCGGAAGCATGAAGAAGGTAGCTATCAACTCCCGCAAGCCCTAACCGGACACGGGCCTTTTAACCATTATGAGATGCTCGTCATTAACCATAAATTGCATTAAAATTTGATTTTCTGTACAGGTGATTGTGTGATGATTCTTTACCAATGTTTTACGGGATTTCGTTACCAAACACCAGCAAACGACCAGCAAAAGAGTTCCCGTATGGGAAATTGAACTTTACTGCAATTCATTTTAACGACGAGCTGTCGTAAGTTAGACGTGCTGGATTGGACCAACTCCCGGAACTATTGCCAAACTAGAATCTTTTTTTTTTTTTTTGGCGGGTTCGGGGGGAGATCTATGTTTTTCAATTTTTACTAATAAACGCTGACAATCGACCAACAAACGATTCCGCATGAGCAAAACTCAATTCGATCCCAAAATACAACTACGAGGAGCTAATGTCACTTGAATTCCCTAACCGATGTTGTTTTATCAATAACGACTTAAATATTGACTATCAAACGTCGGGAACTCACTATCAAACACCAACAAATGACCAACTAACGAACGAAAAAAAATTCAACTCACCCGGGTATGAATGAGGGGCTGAGTAAATGGAGCTTGCGCGTTTAAGCAGGGACGCAGAGGGCGCCGTTAGACTATGAATTCATCTCGTCTATTTTCGATTACGAAAAGCCCCATAAGGCTCCATCTTTAGACCTAACAATCGCTTCTAATTGCTCCTCGATTGTTTAAGAGCATTCATACAATTTAAAAATTTTCTCCTGCCTAATTATAGAAAAAACTGGAAAAAATAAAAGCGTATAGTCATTAGATTATGTCCGCGAGTGGCAAATTCGAAATTGTATCGGAAACGAAAAAATCTCAATTTGATCCTAGTGACAATTGCTTCTCATTGCTCCTCGATCTCTATTCGATCGTTCATCTAAGTCGTCATTTGTTCCGTCAAAGTTATTAAAAACACTGGGAAAAACGACCCGAACTTGTTGCGTGGCAGCGGTTCAAGGAGACGCAGATTCGAACTCGTGTCGGTATTGAAGAAATGATTATTCCGTCCAACTTCAATATGCTCGTAATTACTTGTCAATTGTATATGAGCGTTTTTTAGATTTAGTCATTTTCACCTGACTAATTATCGAGAATACAATCGAGGAAAACATGAGAGCATCTGATTTGTAGGTTATGTCGACAAGCAGCGAATTCGAAATTGGATTCGAAATTGAAAAATGTCAGTTCAGTCGAAATGAAAATTGCTTCTGATTACGCCTCAATTTCTTTACAAATTTCTAAGTATGATGAAGCAAATTTCAAAGTTGATAGCTAGACAGTTGTCAAGAAATCCACGAGGATATAGAAGCGGTAAGCTTTTGTGTCGAATCACCATTTTTTCATGAGGAACATGTGTTCAATGTGTCGGACCCTGCACCTAGCACCGAGTTCGTTTCGTTTTTCCCAATTTTGTTAAAAACTAAGACAACGCAAATTGCGAATTCGTTGGATAATCGAAAAGAGATCGAGGAGCGATGAAAAGCAATTGTCACTTGGACCTAATGGACACTTTTTTGTTTCGCCACTCATCGACATAACCTACAAATCAGACGCCCTGGTTGATTTTCCAGTTTTCTCGATAATTAGGTAGGAGCTAATCACTAAATCGAAAGAATGCTCGTAACCATTCGAGAAGCAACTGCGAGCATACAGCAGTTGGGCTGAAATATAATTTTTTGATACCAATACGAGTTCGGATCTGCGGCTGCTCGAACCTCTGCTACGCAACGAAATGGTGGTGTCGTTTTTCCCAGTTTTCTCGGAAACTATGTGCTAGCAAATGACGAAACTTGTGGATAATTGCTAAGAAATCGAAGAGTAAGTCAAAGCAATGTGCACTTGTACCGAATTATAATTTTTCCGTCAGGTTTAAGAGTTCAAATTACCGATACTCAACCTTCCGCTACGCAGCGAGTTCGTGTCATTTTTCCCAATTTTCTCAGAAACTACAAGGGGGCAAATGTCAAAATCGGTAGATAATTGAAAAGAAATCGAGGAGCGAACAAAAGCTATTTCATTTGTACTGAATTGATATTTTTTGTTTCTGATACAATTTCGAATTCACCGCTCGTCTATATGACCTACAGAGCAGACGCTTCACTTTTTTCCAATTTTTTTGATAATTAGGCAGAAGAAAATATTTAAATTGCAAGAGTGCTCATCAAGAATCGAAGAGCGATTGGGAGCGATTGTCACTTGGACCGAATCGCCACTTTTTTGTTTCGGATGCAATTTCAAATTCACCTCTCGTTGACATAACCTAAAAATGAGATATTCCGGGTTTTCCCAGTTTTCTCGAAAACTATGAGAGAGTAAATTACGAGATTCATGAAGCAATTAACAGCGACTCAGGAGCAATTAGTAGCAATTATTCGATTTTCCATATCTTCATCAGTCTAAGCGACATATCAATTTGAATTCGATCACAGTGCGCCTCGCGAAAACCCCCTTGGTGTATTTTTTTTCTCGATTTAGTTAAAAACTATGCGGAAGTAATATAAAAAAAAATTGAATGATCGAATATTTGTTTGAACTTGGCACCATTTCGCGGGCCTCAAGTACCCGAAAGGTGCTTTCGGATTTTCTCGAAAACTGTGTGGAAGCAAGAAATAAAAAATAGAGAGCAATTAAGCTTAATTCGGAAGCAATTTTTAGCGTCAAAATTTTGAAAAATTCGAAGGTCGCAAGCCAACTTCACATAGGTTATTTACTATCAATAATTGCGGTATTGATTATTGATTTTTCGTAATAAATAACACCACTGTGCCGTGAGTACAATTCCTTTTCCTATACTCATCAAAATTGCATGTAGTTCATTGTGTTATTTCACCTTTTACTATTACGATGCCCATCTCAGGTGTGACGTATTTTCGTAAGTGCAATATTCAGATTTCCATGCATAGGCCTTCGTTCCGTGTGCATTGCGGGCATTTGTCATATGTCAACAATACCAACGGATTACCTTATTTGTGTATCTGTGTGTAAAACCAAGCGAGGACAGTATTGATGATTATTATCAAGTATTATAAACAATTTGTAGCGGACAATAAGTCGTCCTGTTGATCCCGTAAGTATGTACATATTTAACAATTGAATAAATTGATAATATTCATAGATTTACTGGGTATTGAGATAATCCCTTATCGGTCCATCAATTATTCTGTCTCTATGTACACAATTAAATTTAATTAATTGTACTTGTTTACAACTGATAACCTATATTCGGCCTGTTCTTTTCCATTTCACAATTAATATGGAGATGGATATTAAAGTCGTTTGAGAATCCATTATTACAACTGATTATTATCGAATACAAAAATATTTTATGAGGCAAAAACTAGCAGCCAAGCGTGCTGACATTGATGAAAATGAGGCATTAAAGCCCAAAAATCGAGAAAATTGATTAATGTCATAGAAAGAGGTAACACTTTTCTACAATTATGGATATAAATTTGTATTGCATAACCCTATTCGATAGAAATTAAGCATGTTTGGCTGCTAATTTTGGCTTCCAGCTTCAGCTTTATGAATATTTTATCCTCCGGTACTAATAAAATATTTGTTTGCATAGTGTTTATAGGTTAACTGCACAGTTGTGTGAGTACGCGGATTCCGTTGCTGTTAAGTCCTTGGTTCCCATGGACCGGAATTATTAAGAGCGGAAGGAGCAGCAGCCAACCAGAATGATAGTTTTTAAATTTCCTGGTAGAAACAGAAACGCTCTGATTCGCGACTGAGCGTTCCGTCACCGTGAATTCCGTGTCATGGAAACGCAGCCTAATGCAACCGAATGTAACATCCGATTGAAACGCTTATATATTTTATTCCTTATTACTGTTCTATATCACTAATCCAGCTAACTCAACTCCAAGTGTGAGAATCCTGTAACCAGATCATTTGAAGAACCGTCTAACTATCCAAAATGCCCCTAGATGGTATGTAACAATAATAATCATTAATACGAGTGTAAAACCATATTACGAGATCCTCGCACTACCCAAAACTATAATATCATCTTTTTGGTACTATAATTGACTAGCCCCATTACATCCAACCATTATATAATACTTGACAATACCATTCGTGAACACCCAGTTTTGAGCCGCACTACAGGCAACTCACGCTACACCATATAGCTTTGGTAGCAGATGAGACTCTACAATACAATATACATATTGCACGTTACAATAGATATATAATCGATATAATATGAAGCTAAACGCATTGCTGAATAATCCATACAACCTGTGACTACACAACCTCCAGAACCGTGAATACAAACCATCTAGCATGAACTATAGAATCCTTTCCGAAACGCCGTATTGTGGGCATCGCACACGTAACGTTTGGAATGCAATGTAGATCTCTAATGTGGAACGTATGGAACCACACAGAACGCCTACAGAGTATATCAGGGACACAACACCGAAACCACTGAATATAAACGAATTCACCGGGTGAGTCTGTATCGGGAAGCAATTGAACATTGATCCAAAAGGTATGATGATGAATACATCATTATAATAACTTTAAACCCTTTAGGTCAATAGCATCTATACCAATTTTGGGAACTAAACATAACAACGTACAAAAAGGTCAACTCTTTACAAAACCAGTAAGAATTCCAAAAAAGTAATCTAAATTGCATACGTAGCAACGCTGAATAACCAGCAACCAACTCGCTAGAATGATCCTCAGAAATCCCCCAAGGTCAATAATTCCAACAAGAAATACTGATTGTAAAAGAGAACTATTCCAAATGCCTGTGCACACACGAATAAATCCTAGAACAACAACCATTAAATATTTAACACCTAATTCTTCTAGCCATCTGGTAATATTGATTCCGATAAGAATTATAAATAAAATAGCTTTGTAAAAATTACAATAATGCAATTTTAGAATTGATATAAATATTAATTACGCAACAATTACATTCAATAGATAAGTCATTGTCTTTCCAGTTAGTTGATGAAACATACAAATATTCAATTACACCTAAGTAAACTAGTTTATTCTAGACTTAAAACGTATTGAAGCCCAGCGACCTTGAGAAAGCCTACGCTACAAAATAAGACTAACACAACATAGTATGAATATCGAAACTCACACACATTCCGACGGCTACACCACTACAACCCTGTAGATCTGCTCTAGCCTTAGGTATTGGAGTCGACAGAAGAAGCATTACTGTACCACAAAAAAACGAGGATTAGAAGAACATATAATAAATAAGGCCTCCACGCGTCATAACGCTCTCTTGGATCGTACCCCCAGACTTGACATCTTGTTCTCGATTCAGTCTCGTGACATAATCCGGTTGCTTTTCTGGATTTAACATTCCTTTCTAACGACTTATAAACATCGATTTTGTATAACGCTCTCTTAGTTTGTGCCACAGGTCCCACCTGTAGACTCCTCCTGTACCTAGTCTTTCGGTACCCAGCATTTGTATATAACGCTACGTTTTCAAAAGCCATTTTAGAAATTCTGAACCACTATTCTTTGTCCCGCAATTAGATATTCCATTTTGTTTAGAACTTAGTTCTGGCCGAACAACCAGCGTTTCTCCATCGTAACTTTTAAATAATTATTATCCAACATTTAGTACACTGTAAACGGTTTATTGAGAGAATAAATACCTTAAAATATGTTTCAAATAATTCTAAATAAAATTAGTTGCATTCAAGCTCCTATTTCCTCTCGCGTTCTGATCGCGACGGAGCTACACCTCAGCGGAAATCGACGTTTCAAAAGTAAGTAATCCCAATTATTAATCACCTATTAGGAATTGATCTTGGTTTATCTGAATCGGCCGATTGAATCGAGTTGCTCAGTCTATTTCAATGCTTAATCGGGATTTGGTGAACCAAAACTACTGATTGTGCGTCTAGCTATATTTTTGTCAACGAACTCCACTGACTAACTTCTGGAAATTTCAGGAATGGCCGCTCGACGTCACACGAATGTGAACCGAACTGACGAAAGAAAGAGAAATATATATTAGGCATGGAGACTAGAGACAGGAGCACGAACTGCGGTTCAGTTGAGTGAACATAAATGTATAGTCACGAGCACGGTCATACATACAGGTCTGGAAACTCTAGTGGTGTGGGCTGAACGCTTATGAAATAGCTTGTTTGGGAAAGAGGTAGAAACAGGTCTATCATCTCTGTCTAACCGTATTATCGGTTCAAATGAATTTGAATAAGATTTTGATGAAACAACCCAGAAAACTAAGCATTCGGCTTTTTCGCTCTTGTAGCCCATTCTACATTTCGGGATAACACATGGCTTTGGCATAGTTCGTCGTCGCACACCACTTATTGTCTTATTACGATTTATGCGATTTTCACCATTTTTACGTACATTCGAAAAATTTGGGAAATTTAGAGGTTGTGTTTGCAAACATTACTTTACGACAGTGCGAACTAGCGGCAGCGTCGAAAAACAAAAAATGCAGCATAAGCGTATTTCCCCCACCACGTAAATTTCGATGAGTTTTAAGACCTGTATGTCAGACCGTGGTCACGAGGCAGCGCCAGTGGGCTCAAACAGCTCCAGTTCGAGCTGGTGTGAGGTGGGAGCGGACCGCGACAAGGCACAATTCACAAAGGCACGAGGGCAAAACTATCCGGACGTCTAGCGCCGTAGCCATGGAGACTGGAGGTAAGGAGGCCGAAATCATATGGGGGTATCGTCGAAAAGTGGATCGTGAAAGCGATGAAAGATCTTGTAGTTCGAGATGTATCCGCAAGCGATACCAGCGCCCGGTTACGAATAGGATACATACGGGAGGATCGACGATTCAAAATCACCGCGCTGACGGAGCCCGCAGTGGTAGCCATATCCGTTCGGACTCCTTTACTCTAGTCTCCATGATTTAGACGATGCCGGCGGCTGGGACGACGCCATAGACGAGCACTCGACCGTAGCCTTTTGCGCCCTCCAGCGCCATCCAGCGCCCAATCTTTAATGACGTATTTCACTTTCCATTTAGCGTAGCAGTTCGTGCTCCTGTCTCTAGTCTCAGTGATATTAGGTCTACTCTGTCTCTCTCACTCTGCATTTTATTGGCTGATTCCCTTTCCTACCGAATCAGCTGTTGATACGTTGAGTAGGAGATTGTTTTCAGACATAAATTGCCCGTCCGGTTTGAATCTTTGGCACTCGTGAGAATAGAAATTTATTAACAATGCCACATAAATGTTGTGTTCCTAGTTGTAAATTGCAGAGTGATGACCCAGAAGGATTCCAAGCTAGTTTTCATAAGTAAACACGACCAACATTATGTATAGAATGATGACAGTTTGAGGTTAATTCACATTGTAGAAAAAAAATTTTACTTTAATTTGTTCCAGATTGCCTAAGGATCAGGATATTCAAAGAAAATGGTTAGAAAGTATAAATAATGCTGAGAATGTAAAATTAGACCCAAAGAAATTTATGTATGTTTGTAGTTTGCACTTCAAACTAGAAGCTTTCTATTACAGTGGTTTATGCAAACTGAAGAGAATTAAAAAAGATCATTATCCAAGTATATTTGACACAGTGAAGAAGCATGCAAGGTATATTTTACATTGGTTACATACTTTCTGTTGATACAAAGAAGTATTCATAAAAAATTAAATGTCAATGTAAGGAATTTTTCTAGAAATCCACCAAACCATCAAGACTGTCAAACGGAACAGCAAAATGATGTACCTGGCAACTCAATCGATTGGAGTGCTAACTTGCAAATCTCACATAATTCATCACATCGTTTAACCACATCTCGACCCAATCCAGTCAGTTCAATTAATGACGAAGAACAACAAGAACCAATAAATGCAGGAGATTCTGAAAGTGGCAATGAATGTCCACAAGCTATGAATTGTATGAAGTAAGTATAAAATTTTTTGTAATTATTATGAAGTTTTATACGATGCATAAAAATACACATATGATCTAAATTATTTTCAGTACCAGTTCCAATGAAAATGTGAATAAACAAACTGAGCCTCTACCAAAATGTTCGAAATGCACACAATATGAATGTGACTCATTCATTATTGGAAAGTAAGTGCTCTGATATGATAGTCAATTAGTAGATGTTTGTAGGATAGTGTATCTGCAGTAACTAAGAAAAGATTTTCAAGATTCTTGCATTTTAACTTAATATCTTCATAGAATTAACATGAATTTCATTGATGTATATTTCTTACATAAAAATTACTTGCCATTTCAGAAATGATGCGACTCTCATCGCAAACACTGTACTAAAGAGGTCAGTAGCTAACATTGACCTTAGTGCAATAAATACTTCGAATAATTTTCTTCTACAACAACTGGTGTTGAAAGCTCAATTAGAGATAAGACAATTACACAAGAAGAATAGGAATCTGAGATTGAAAAATGCTCGTCATTGTAGGAGTAAAAAAAAATTTAAAGACTTTGCTCATAAGTATGACTAACAAGAAGTATATCACATAAAAAGTGTCAAATATTTTGGAAGTAAGTGATTGTATCTTTGTATGTGAAAAGTGATGAAACTTGAAAAATGTCTGTCAAATATGTGGATTTTACTCTGTATACCTACTTTGAAACTGTACATTATTCTATATATTTTTCTTAATATAAACTCTGTAAGTCAACAGAAGTTAAAATCATGTAATTATTCTTAATTTAATTTTCAGTTATACCAAATGAATGAAAACATTTGAATGTTTATTTTCTATTTCAACGAATACTCAAATAGAGTAGGTTTTGGGAAATCTTGCAATAAAAGTCACAAAAGGCATTATTGTACTTGTTTGCGTAAAACTGAACTTGTTCATATACCTCCTGAGAACTTATCTAGTCCATCAAACGATGAAACTAATTTACAATGGAATGCTGAAGGTATTATTAGAAATATGGATTACAATTTGTCAATAAATGAATTTTTATGGTACAGGAACTAATAAGAAATATATTGAAGAGATTGATGAATATTTGACTGGTTTCTTAACCAGATTATTGCTAAAAAGGTACAAATATTACAATTGCCTTGTACTGTTGACACACACAGTTAGTAAATCTACTTTACTACTGAAAAAAGACAGAGATAGTCTATCTCTAGTCAAAGCTTGCGAAGATGTCGTTGAGATTTGTAAAATTGTTAAAAGGAACTTCAGAAGTTTGTACACTTCGACTAGAGGTATTATTATTAAAATATACATGAATAGTTTATTACAAATACCAGATAATCTGCTGCCTTTCAATCATACTTCAAACTCTAAGAAACATAGAGCAGAGTTACTACAGATGATTTTTAAGATTTATTTACGTATAAGAGCTAAGCACCAAAAGAATGAGAAGAGACAATCTAGAAAAAGTATGAGAAGGATCTTAACAATGCCGATTCTGAATAGGAATGAGTGGAATATGATTTATTTAATATTTTATTTACTAATATCCGTTGACTCTAATATGCAGCACGTTTTTAACGAAGCAGAGCTTATAACTAAAGCTTCCCCATTTTCTTATTCTCCTAGTGATAATAATTATATCCCATATTGATATTTAATAGCGTTGAGTAATACTTCAAATAAACGTGAATAAACTATTTTCACTTCACCTATTCAATCATAGTCGTTTGTCTTCAATAGTTGGTATTTATTATAAATCTACATTCTCAGACTTAACAATTTACTGCTAACAATTTGTATCGACTGCGTAAAAACCACTCATCACATTAACCTTCTCAGGACTTGGGCTATGATAATATATGGATAATATATTGTCTCCAATCATTGCCTCCATGCCAATCAACCAATGTAAGATACCCAACCATGACCCAGCCACAGTCTTAGATACAGACCACGGTCTTATAGACCTTGAAACTATACATACAATGCGCATGCGCGAGTTTTATCGGCTGCTCGGGCAGACTGGCCACTCCGAGTTTCAGCTGTCAAACTCTGTTTCTGGCGGCGATGTAGTTCCATAGGTGTTCCATAGGCTTATAAAGATAGACTGAGCGCTCCCATAAGAGGCACAGAGAATTACATACCTATAAAGGACAGAAATATAGCGGGAGTACTGCTCTCTTTTCAATCGGCCTCATGGTGGGAGACAACGGAGCAGTGGAAGTGGAACAGCTATAGATATAGGCGCATAATTTCGCCTCATTCTCCTCTACCGCCTCGATCCCCGCCACAAATATCGTCAGAGAAAGGAGTACTCGCGGCATATTTCTGTCCTTTCAATGTTTGTTCAAGCAGCTAATAAGAGCGCTCACAATCAGTCTATCTTTATAAGTCACATGTGTAGTTCGTACGAACTTTTGAGGTTAGAATCTCAAACAGTCGAGGTAGTGACTCGGAAAGTTGATGCTAATACTCTTTGAAAATTGGCTTTATTCGACTGAAATGAGAAATCTGTTTAAATGATGGGTGCTTGGAAGAAACGCAGCAGGTAGGTGGGAACACTTTATTTGATCACTTTTATTATTTCGTACATTAGAAATAACAATGAAATTTTTTTCCATCAACAGGTGATACAGCCAAAATAATTACATCTCTAATATTCACTGTTATCTGCCTATTCAATTTATCACACGTACAAAGATCATTGCCACTTTCAAGCAACTAAGCAACTCACTCTCTTGTGATTTAAGGCAGTAATATTAAATTTTATCACTTTTGAAAATGAGACATTAAACCGAGCGTTCAAGAAATTTAAATATCTCAATATCTGTAATAGAACTGTGAATCTTTTTTTTCTCGAATATAGTTCAACAAAGTTTACAAATAGTTGACAGTCAATGTATTTTTTCCGATCAATAAGTTATTGCTACTACTATTAAAAAATTTTCAATGATTATCAGAGTTCATTTCACAAATTTTCAATGATGATCGATTAAATAAATGAAAGGAACCTAATACTCAAATTGAAAATTCAAGTAATATTAGATTTATTAAAATGATTTCTGTATTTCATGTTAGTGCGGTTCGAAACAAAGAAAATCTAATCAGAAGCGTAGAACTCAGGAACGTAGATCACATCCTGTGACACAAGTTGAAAATCAACTTTCTCAAAATGCGCCTTAACGTCACAATTAGCTTCAAGGACAATCATGTTTTAGAGTAATGTCATTGACTGATTGGATTCAAGATTGTGTCCCTTGTTCCATCAAAATAACTGAATATCTAATTTTTAATGAAGTTCATGAAGATTTTTTTCCAAATAATTTTCCAATCTCAAAATGAGATTTTTTTTGCTCCAGACTATGCTAACATGAAATGCAGAAATAATTGAGGTAAATGGAGATTCACAAGCTTTCAGTCTTAGCGTAGGACCCTATAAACAGTGTAAAATTGAATTTGGTTTTAAGTTATCGTGCAACTAGCTAGCCAGATGACACCGTCAACTAAAATTAAATTTAAAGACATTTTTAACTGAAGTTATTTAACAATTCTAGATTTAGATTGATTCAGTTTGCCTAGCAAAATTCTACCCTACAATCTAATTGAGGACTTGAAAAACTATTTATCTGAATTTAATGCCAAAGAGAGTAAAAGTAAGCTTCAAAATAAGATACCAAATTAAATGGTATAAAGTTTGAAAAACAATGCTGGTCAATAATAATGCTTGAATTACAATGGTGCGCAGAATGATTCCTCGGTAGAATGGATTGGCAGCAACGGTTAAGTAAAAAACTTATCGCTATTGCCTCGATCAAAGCAAAATGATGAGATATTCAATAATTCAACGTCTCTATCTGACCTTTTCTTTTGCAAAAACGTTATAATAGCGACTAGAAAATTCAAGTGTTATGTTTAAATTTCTTATTGACTTATTCCTATTATTTATGTATATCCCCATTACATTATCGGTATTTTATAAATGAAAAAGAAAATCAACTAAAATAAATCAACGATGCAAACTACTTTAAAAAACAAATAATTTATTTATAGGGGGTACAGTCTATACAAGCTGGGTAATTAGAATTTAAAAATAAAACTGCGTAGTGTTGAATATAAGAAAATAATGTTGATGTCTGTATATTAAATACTTTATACTTATTTTGTACGATTTATTATGCATAGTACTATGTCACTCGTATTATTCCATCTCTTGACTATTGGCATTGCTTCTTCCCACGGTTTAAGAATAATAGGTGGTCCGGCTGCGGCTCGGAGGCTGTGATTATTTTTGCGCAATTCGATACTTCTCTACCAGACAGCTACGGGTCTGTAAGACCAGTGTAAACAATAATGGCGGCATGCAGTGTTCGAAAGAGAGGAGGGTAATTTAAGATTAATCATGAGATGAGCGTGTCATATTTACAAAAATATGAGAAGTTGCAGTCTAAAACATAAAATACGAATATAATATCAAATTATGAAATACATGAAACATATAAAGCAATATAAAATAAATAGAAGTCATAATAAACCTATGAGGTTGAGGTTCATCACATTGACGCAACAAAATAATCGAAAAAAGTTTCAATTTTGAGGAGTCGAACCTTTCAAAAACAGTAAACCACACTACGTAATTTTCGAGGTTGGTTAAAACATTGTGTTTCGCTTATTTTGCAATTCTAACAATATTCGGGTAAAAAAAACTGCTTTTTCCGAGTATCCTATTGCATCAACACTATGAATTTCAAGCTGCTAAACGTTAAGTTTTCATCAACCTAGATAATTTTCTCTCCTCACAGCTCTGCTTCAGAACATCCTGAGAATAAATTTTCGCCCATTGTCGCATTCTCATAGTCATATAGTAGTGCATGATATATGATACAATTTCATCATTGTGTTGTTCGCAAGGAAATGAAAAGCTGTAGTTCTGTATCATATCAGACACAGTAGATTCGTATACAAAGCGATTCTCAGATTCTATGTGCTTACAGCAGTATTTGATCAGAGTTGAAATTTTTTTGGCAAACGTATTGATTCTTTTCTAAAACTATCCCAGTAAGAGCAATTGTATCTCTCCATTTACTGTATAGATCAATTGTTTTGGGAACGGTGAAAAGATATATTTTCCGCACATTCGTCTTGTGACCATCAGTGACAAACACAACTCCTGCTCATATTTAAATAATGTTTCTTTTTATACTTTATAGATATTATGTTATTGATTTGTTTCGAACACTACGTTCCGCCATTAGTGTTTACAATGGTCTTACAGCTCCGTAGCCGTCTGGTGGGCGTGCAACGAATTATGCTAAAATAATCACAAGCCTTAGCATTGTGGGGATAGGGCAGTCGGACCACCTATTATTCGTACACCGTGCTTTTTCCTATTTCATTTCCTGATAATGTTTTTTCCATTTAATGTTTGTTATTATTTTACCGTTACAGTGTGATTCGTTAATTGTGATATTTTTACGTTCAAAACGCAATAATTGAAACATTTGTTTATCCTAGGAGTTTAATTTGTCATCGGTATCCCACTGGCCACAGTAAAGACCACATTAATGTTTCTTCTGTTGTCTTCGCGTGGTTCGAGTGTTAGCGGCTGGGGTTGGAGCACTCGAAGTTTGACCAATGATTATGCGTCCACTGGCAATTTCCTCTTTGTCAGCGGAGTTTTCAATCTGTT
This sequence comes from Neodiprion pinetum, assembly GCF_021155775.2. NCBI lineage: Eukaryota > Metazoa > Arthropoda > Insecta > Hymenoptera > Diprionidae > Neodiprion > Neodiprion pinetum. Next base: position 24,451,588 of record NC_060233.1, read on the forward strand.
TCTGAGCTTCAAAGAAGAACATCACATCTCTAAGCTGCTCTCGTAAATCAGTCATTTCTAATTCCTGAGCTCCTTTGTATTGGTTAAACTCCAATTGTAACTGCTTATGCTTGGTTTGCCACGAGGAAAGATTTGTTTGAAGTGCTTTGCTCAGTTGCTTTTCTTCCGACAGCTCAGAAAGTGCCTGAGTTAACTTCGTACTCGAATGGTGCAGACGTTTTTCCAATGATTGCTTTTCTTTGATTGCGAGACTCAGTTGTTCCTGGAATGCAATGCCAAGTAATACAAAGTAATTTAGCAAAAATATTGCAATGATAACCTATACAAATAACGCGAAAATTCCTGTCTTTTACCTTGAACTTGACATTCTCGTCAGACATTTGACCCAGCTTCTCGCGCAGTTCTGAATTCTCGCTCACTGTGCGTTGCTCCAGTCGGCCGAGTTTTTCCTCAAAGAACTGTCGCTGGCTTTCCAACTGGGATGTGAGTAAATACGTGAATTCTAGTTGAACAGAGTCAACTTTCTCATCTACGGCAGCTCCTTCACTTTTGGCTCCTTCACGACTGCCTTCAACCATTTTACCATCTTTATCCTGCAGCAATCGGTGGACAAAATTATCTCCTACGTAGTCCCAGACGCGATTGTTTCCCAACTGCATTGCATAGCAATGGTGCGTATCTCGGTAATGTTCGAAAGCATGTCCTTGGTGATATCGAGAACAGCCAACGTGGCCGCATATCAGGCAAATCCAAAGAGCATCACTGCACGCACCTAAAAAACGTACAGGCTAATACCCTTTGATAAATTTGTGCAGGAAATATCTGTAGTCGACGTGATAATACAAAGGTTTGAACTAAAAACATCTCTGTGGCACAGGAAAAAATTTAAAAACATTGTATTTGAACTGTAAGCATCTCATTATATTACCAATATTAGAGAAATAACGTTATTCTACAATTTTTTCATTGAAAAATCTATACTGCTTGCCTGATTCTAATGAATTAGTTCATTTTATGAAGTATGCACCGATACTACACAAACCCATCCTATGCAAAATTATTGTACAAACAAGCTCCTTGAATCGCTATGCATTTTATATCATATGCTGGGTAGGTCCAAACTAATTTGTGCTTCAGTAATTTGGTCACCTAATCAGAAATTGCCGTTTAAGTAGATTGCAGCTATCCAGCACTGATATATACGATATCTGGCACTTAGATTTAGCCCTCACATATGGCATTTTGACCGCAACTATCAGGAAGACGCAAGGGCATTCAATGTTTGCCCACTGAAGTCCTTTAGGGATTGCCAGGATTTATTTCGCTTGTTTAATAGTTTTAGCAACCTAGTTGATGCCAAGGGATTAGTGGGGGGATTGAATTCAACCCCCTCAGTTATAAATCACTAAGGGGGGAACACATACTTAGACAGTAAGTAAAATAGGTGAATGTTGGGAATTTTTATTTCAAAAACTATTACCGTATTGTTCCGAATATAAGCAGAGGTATTTTTTTGTTGTTCACAGCACCTACCAAACTCATCCTCGTCTTATACACCTTGAAATACTGTCGCAGAATTAGGAGTTGGCTTATACTGGAACAATTTTGTAATTCGATCAGAATAGTATTTTTTTATGTATACATTCAGGCATGTGTAGAAATTTTTTTGATGATGATTCATTCTAACGAAACATTGTTATTCATGACCGGAGTTAAAGGTGTGCTCTGTGTACAATTTGTGGTTTACAAAATATTTTGAAAACGACACATCCGATTTGCTAAATATTTCCATGAAATGTTTTTGGTTAGTTATCCTTGTTCACATGACGGGATTTTTTTTTTATTGAACTAGTTTTCTCTTAATTGATTGAGAAAGGTCGAAAATTTTGGACAAAAAACGTACATGAACTTGAAAAAAATGTCTAAAAAAAGGCTCTGACACCACGAGAAAAAACTGTCTAAAAACATTTTGTGAAAATGTGAATCTCATGGCTCTAGCCATTTTACAGATATTCTGGGAACCACAAACCATGTCTGCGAGGAACACGTTTTACACCAGCCAGAACAACAACGCTTCGACAGATTTAATCCCCATGAAAAAAATGGTAAATGTGCATATGTATACTAGTAATGGCCACTATGCTAAAAAAAATGCATCGATTAATCGAGTTCAAAAAAATAATCGAATACGACTCGACTGAATCGGTAAAAATTAATAGATTAATCAATTATTTCGTTTTTTTTAAAACGTTGCATTTCAAACCGAAATTTTGTAAATTTCAGTATGTAGTCTTAATAGTAGAAAAGTTTTTTGATAATTTATAATTTCATTCAAAATACTTTTCAATTTTAGCTGAAAATTTTCATTTATCTTCCATTTATTATATCAGATAGGTACTTAGTAAGTAAGACAATGATAATAATTGATACTTTAATCACATAAAATAATATTGTATTCCATTGTTCATGGAAGTAAAATACAATAACCGATTGTGAGGAAAAATAATCGAGTTGGTCGATTAATCTTTTTTTGACAAATAATCGATTATACTAGATTAATCGGGAAAAAATAAACGATTTAATTTTAATTTAATTTAATCGAAAATCGATTTAAAACAGTTTTGGAGATAAAAATTCCCGAAATCCACATATTTCTCATTTTTCTGGCGGTCTATTTCCATGTTCCCCCTTAGGTATGCTGGCATATGACAATTTGCATTTCCTCAATATTGTTTGCACATCTGCCTTTAAATAGTTGGTGCAAAAAGCACCTTTGACTTTCCATTAATCCAGTATGCATTCTATTATTACTAGACCTATTCTGTGCCACTTGTCGTAATTCTGAAGTCTTTCTCTGTTGTTGTGGTAATTTTATGATTTTGCCATCTTTGTAACAGGGTATTAGGGTCCGTGTATAATAACTAATATTTTGTGAGCTCAAAACGCGTTCGAGTAGGAAGTTGGTAGGCTGTCCCATCAAGATAAGCCAGATGAAACGCTTTTTAAACTTTTGATTCGACACATCTTTGACTTGAGTTTACTTTTCACAGATCTTTAATAATTAACTTCTACGTGAAATTCTTGGAAACCATTTCTTACGCACCACATTCCATACAGTGACTGTCAGCTAAGGGTTCCGGAGTCTGTGCGTAGCGACAGACTGGACACGAGGTATCACCCCATTTGACCAAGCAGCTGGAGTGAAAAGCGTGGTTGCATAATATGGTCAAAATTCCATCCACGCTTTCATCCATTCTTTCCAGGCAGACCGGACAAGATGGTAGCTCTGTATGACCTGCGAGTGGCAAACCACCATCTCCTACTTCAACCCGGGAGACGAACACCATGTGACAAACAATTTCAGGTTCTAAAGAATTATATGGAGCTCCGTTAAATGTCTCGTAAAACTCACTTGCTGCCACCTGAAATAATTAATGATATTTGGGCATGATATAATGTCTTGATAAAACCTTTGAATCAAAGAAAAACTTATAACACATAGATCTTGAAAAATGCAAAATTTGTTCAAGGTTAAAACATTGAAGAAATTATTCGTTTTAATGAGAATCATTTTTTTTTAAATTCTACGCAATCAATTTCAAACATCTTTATAAGACTCATGTTTTTCTTTTAATTGCTATAAGTGAAGAAACTGTACTATTTCTGCAAATTGTTTGACCTATTGAGAATTACTTTATAAGTAAGTAGATGTTCTAGCGTTTATCTAGACCCTGAGTTACGCTTTAACTAAGTTACGCCCTACTATTTACGCTTTAATATTGATATAGCACCTTTTAAAATGTTAATATGTCAGAGTATTTTGTACGAATATTTTTTCACTTGAAACTAGTAGTCTAATAAAGACGAAAAATTTGTTATAATGTAGACAAAATAAAGTTCTATCAAATGCAAAATACTAACAGCTGATCGGAACGTCAGCAAAGCCATGTATTGATTGGGACTACCATCTCTGATAATCCTAAAGTGTTGAATGTCCTGGTGACAGGCAGCAGTAAATGTAAGCAGATCATGGCACGTCATTGTTGCTGGTACAGACAAAATACAAATGGTGTGACTTCGTTCTGCTGCCTGATGCATTTCAGTCAACTCGCTGAAAAATTTAAAATTGTTGTCAGCAGGATGCTTCAACTGCTTAGTTTCAGGAGCTGGATGCCGAAAAGGTCTAAAGTCACAGTTTAAACAATGGACAAATATTTTGTTTCACAACCGGACTAGCTTTACAAATATCCCAAAACTTTGAACAAAATTCCTCGAAATGGCAATATATCAATTGTTCTCTATGTTTGTGAATTACTGGAAAATGATCATTAAAAGCAAATGATTTAATGAATACCGTAGATATAGTTTCTTTAAATTGAAATTATAGAATTCGTGTAAATAAGTAGTTTAACTTACTAGTAACTAACTAGTAGTTTATAGAGCTACAAGCTAGACGTTGAAATATTACACATCGAATTATTACAATGTGTGATGAGAGGGAACGAACTACGAATATAGGGATTCATATGAACGAAGATATATGAGAGTAGATTCTCATTGAAACAATTGTACAATTCTATTGACTTACATAAAATCAGGGGAAAGTTTTAAGATGCTAAGGGCATAATCTGAGTTCTTACTCCTCTTTGAACAGGTGTAGAATTCCCTTCGTGACTTCGACAAAAGGATTTCCAGAAATGAAATTTATTTGATCGGGGGATGTTCGTGCCACTGCTCCATCACCTTCAGCAGGCCCAGAAACAGGAGTGGCAGAATTGTGAGCTTCTTCAGAATTTGCTCTGGATGATGAGTTGGATTTTCCTGGCCCACGAGACGAGAGAAGTGGACTCGGACCTTCGACAATGCTCGCATAGCTCTCAACCTTCACATCCTTGGGCTCTCGGCAGCCTCGCATTTTTCTAGCAGCCATTGCACCTTAATATAAAGAGACGTTAGAGATTTTTATATGAAGCCAGAATCGATATTCATAAATAGAGAAGTAGGTCTCGAAAATAATCTGGACTAAAGAAGTGGTTAGAGCTCAGATATCGTGAATTATAGAAGATAATATAGTTTGTTTAATTTTCAATAAGTGAGACGAATGGGAGTGATGTGAAATGAAGATTGAATGTTTTGTTGAACCTAACCTAACATTAAGGATAACTATCATTTAAATATGGGATAACTATTATTGCAAACTCACCAGGACTTTTTTGTGAATCTTGATCTTCAATTTCTATGCGAATCACACAGAGAGATACCAATATTTGAGAAGACATTACACATAATCGAAGGTTTTGCAACCGATGAAAAAAACGTACAGTTCACATCTTTTCCATCCCTTGTCCAACGGATGACAATAACGGTGGCGAATGACGAGATATTGTTCGTTAAACTGTCATGGCCCTCCGCGGTTATTTACTTATTAAATGTTGTTTGCGTTCAGATGTGAACAGTGCAAATGACAACTAAATTCTGTACTTTGCCAAAGCTGACACTATTGGCCATGATTGGCTATCATCGCAAAAGTCAGGCAGGAAGACGGGAGAAGACCATGAGAAGACATAACTCTGTATTTTGCGATGCCAAAGGTGGGACACCTTCTGGTCGGCAGATTGTAGTAGATAGCGCCACTTGCAGCGCTGATATCTTCTGTTGCATTGGAAATTTAATCGCGATACACGCGCGCAAAACTTTTAATATTACTTTCTGAACAAATGAGTACACATTGTTCTACACACAGGTGTTGAACAGGATACGTTAAGAAACGTTTAAGAAATAAAATTCACAGCAGAAAACAAGTTAGTGTTTTTTGACCATGTACGGTAAGTAATGTAATTTGAACTAATGTCTCAATTAACCTCAACAATGCTTGGCACGAGAATCCGTAACTGTACGACTAGCTCACAGGATTGTTTGGAATCTTATAACGCTTTCTTTTAACATCTATCCCGTAGGAGGAACGCTTACGTCGATGGGAAAAGGCTGTATCTCATTCACGTAAATTATTGAGCAAGCTGATACAATAAAATTTTTTGCGCATGTCTAGTGCATTCAAAATTCCAATCCAAGAACCGAAACCAGCGCTGCCACGGTCTTACATACAGGTCTGGCAACGAAGGTAGTGGGGATGGTTCATTTCACGGCCGGTTATTTATCTCACTTTGTGGCCGCCAGGTCAGCGTTGTGATCGAGGGGTGGATAATCAACGCGTGCGCAATGCAACGCCAACATAATAATAATATTATTATTGGCACATTTTCATCCCTATCATCCCTGCCCCACGTTCATCCCTAGATAGCAGTGCCGCGACATGGCTATTTCAAACACTAAAAACCACGGACAGCAAGAGAACCACGCCGCTCTGTAGAAAATTGGCTTCGTTGCCAGGCCTGTATGTAATCTCTGTATGTAAGACCATGAGCGCTGCCAGCTAATTTCGAAACGCATCCCAAAAGGTGAATCCAACTGCTACTGAGGGTGCGTTCCAAAATTAGTTCCCAGTGCTGTCAACGATCATTTATCTCTCGGGGTGCTATTTCATGAGCAGTAAAAAGCATGGCAGCAGCAGCAGTTTTCCCCTATCACTTCCAGCGCAAGTTTCTGCTGCTCGCAGTTCAGTATCCCGAGCGACAAGCCCATAGACTTATAAAGATAGACTGAGCGCTCTTATGAGCCGCACGAAGCAAACATTTAAAGGACAGAAATATGCCGGGAGTACTCCTTGCTCTCTCTGACGATATTTGCGGCGGGGATCGAGGCGGTAGAGGAGAATGAGGCGAAATTATGCGTCTATATCTATAGGTGTTCCACTTCCACTGCTCCGTTGTCTCCCACCATGACGCCGATTGAAAAGAGAGAGCAGTACTCCCGGTATATCTCTGTCATTTATATGTAATTGTCAGTGCCTCTTATAGGAGCGCTCAGTCTATCTTTATAAGTCTATGGACAAGCCACAAGATCACAAGAAGCCACGACCTCTTTCATGAGCAGCGCTGCTGCTGCGTAAAATTACCAGACTGATGCTAGTGAAAACTAGTAAGTTACTAAACCACTGCTGCGTTTTACTGCTCATGAAACAGCACCCTTGCGCTGTCAAGTTCGTCAGTAGCACTGCCTCTGTCCTAGGGAGTTTTTAGCGCGTACAGCGAGTTTCTAAACGCACCCTTCGTAAATTTAATTATCTATGATTTTGAAATATGAGCGGAAAATCACGGTCTTGCATACAGGTCTGGGAACTCGTAGGGTGGGGGGTGACTCAAATAGTGTGGCAATGCGTAGTGCTCATTTCCGCCACTTGGAGCAGTGCAATCTTGGGGTAAGCCAATCAAGTTAGAGTGGGAAGAGTCAAGAGGTAGTTTTGAACAGCTGTGCCATGGCAAAACTTAAACAATATTTTTAATCAATCAAAAATAAGTGCAATGCTCATTAAAACCTAATATTTCTCTTGACGTTCGAAATACGCGTAGGGTTATGTTGATTATTTATTTGATAAATGTATACGATCTTTGCAATAATAAATATCATAACATTTTCAGATGTAACCATTTTTTTTACCGCTCAATTTGTCGTCAGAATAGTTATTTTTTACCGTCAAAAGAAGTTAAGTTGATTAATTGTCAGACAAACTGTGAATCCTAAGCTGTAGCGTACGACATTTGAGACACTGATACATAAATTTACATAGTATCGACTACAGTAGTGCAGTGGCAGAGTGCTTGTCTCGCACGTGGTCGACGCAGGTAAAATCCCATCGTCACTTTTTTTAATAATAGTTTTCAAAAATTGTTTCATTATGTGAATGTACACCACGACCACGAGGCTCTACAAAATTATCTGCGACAATCTATATCTACAATACCCTAGTACGACAGCGCAGTAGTGGACAAACGAGAAACACAGTTTGGTCACACAACGATGACAAGCCACACTATTTGAAAATAGCTCAGTTCCCAGACCTGTATGTAAGACCGTGGACACAAGTTCCAATTTTATATTTGAGAGACACAACAACACAAATAAATATTGACTAGGAAATTGACTAGTGAGTTGTAGCATTGATTATAATAATTACAAACAATGGAAATTTGTTCACTTTTCTATCGCGAGAGTGCGTTGCGAAAAAATTATGTTACCAACAAACGTGCGGAATAACTGAAAAGTTCTAGTTACTATCTAATCTTTGGTAATTTCATCACCCAACTCGCTTCAAGTAATCAGGTGGTAATATTAGTTTGGCAATAAGTTATCGAATAAGAGTCTCATACTAAAGCAGTGTCACCCACTGATCTTTATATTAACCGTTGACTGAGGATATACTATAACTGGAAGCCCGTATGAGTTTCGCGTGGTTGATGAGATTAGGATACGTTTATCCAAGGAGAGGTTGGCACGTATCCATATTATTTCAAATATTTATTGCTTATGCAAATAATAATAAGTTACAGAAATCATTGAATAATATTCGAGTTTTCAAGAGATCTATTGCATAACTCGTTGCAGCAAAGTGAAAAATAGTACAAGAAAAATTACCCGAAACAGCATGGGCGATATCAAGCAAAAGATCGATTCACAGAATCGATTCAAATTGATTTTGGAAAAATCGATTCATCCAAAAAATCGGATACAAAAGATTGATCGTTATTTTTACTTTTTAGTTTAACTGGAAACCAGTAGCTATATTGAAGATTAAAAATCGTGTCACAAAAATGTAGTACTTATTCGACAGTTTTGATATTTAATCATAGTTTGCTTTGGGTCATATTTGTTTATCACAGCAATAGTTCTCATATACATATTACACAAATCCAGCCGACTAGGTGGGAAGCTTTTTTTATTAGTTATGATATTAGATTTATTCAGCGCTAGAAACTGGTCGATTCTTTTGTATTCTCAAACCTATATTATTCATAAAATATAGAACGCCAATAGACTTTCAAAACTTTTTTTAATTGAAGAACCTAATCTGATCTTTGCGGACTTGGAATCGATTCTAGAAAAAATCGATTTGTGAAGTATCAATACAAAAGATCTATTTTCTCGACCCAAAAGTTCGATTCTTGAGTGGATCGATCTAGAATCGCGCATCCCTACTAAATACATTGCCATCAATGACCCAGGTCTCACCACGTGGAGGTCGCTGCGATGAAGAGACCCACCCTATCCCGTCCCAACCTCTCAACCATGCCAGGAAAAATTAAAAGTGTTACATACATCGATAGATATTTAAAAGAAAATTAGTAAATGAAAGAAATTGAGTTAGACATGCAGGAGTATATTAGAAATTGATAGATAAGGCGTATTGAAAAATCAGCAAATTCTATGGTACAAAACATAATCAAAAGTAATGGTGCGTCAATAAATAAAATATATACATTCGATCGTGTGGATTTCCATACTTTTCGCTTTCCGTTATGACGTTTCTTTGGTATAACAAGTAATTATTAAAGAAATAAAACGAATCTCCAAAATAAACTGTTTCAATGAATATTATGGAATGAAAGATGCAAACATTCAGCAAACGAATATGAAAGGTCATTATTCAGAAATTCATTCATTTCTGAACTTGAAAACATAATGTGAAAACACGTTGTATCCGTGCAAAATTTCGAATGGGCTGTAACTGAAAAATGAAAATTTAACAAGCAGGATATACATGCGAGGGTTGATTTGTAATACAAAAAATAAAAAAATGGGCTACACACAAAAAAAACAATCCTTAAATCAAGAATTAAAATATTCTTGAATCAAGTGCTGAGTATTCGTCATTCCAGAATATGTGATATTTTTATTAAAAAAATAGCATACTCTTGATCCAAGAAATAGAATATTCTTGAATCAAGAATAGTTTTCTGTATGTGACATTATTGTGAAATAGTTATAAATGAAAGGAAAAATATAGAAATATGTAAAAGCGTCTGTATAGTTACTCGTTAGTACCGTCGGTTGTCGTTTTCTTTTTCTTACGGGTGGTAATTAGTCCGCAGAATTTCTAGCTTCAATTATTTGAGGAGGGTCGCGAATCGGAAGTTGTCGAGCACGTCTGGAGTCTACTATTGCTGGCAAAAGGCAGAACTTTACGCTGCAACAATTTCTTCGATAGCACGTCATGTTTTCAATTCATTAGTGTATTCTGCATTGACCTTGGTAAGTAGATGTCAAATATTATAATCAAATAGTCAGTTAGGTAGATCAGTGTGCGGTAAAAGTCATCGGTAAGTTTGTAATCGTGAGTGGACGAAAGATGGAAAATGATTTTCGGAAGAATAGGTTGACAAAACACACATTGAGAAAGGGACGGTAAATAATAATTCGAAGAGATTGTTAGGAAAATACGGTGTTCTGAATTAATAAAACGTGCATGTTAGTCAGTCGGTCTGAAAATGAAAACAATCAAGTCTATGTAGGCAAACTTGATGCCATTCTATTGACCTCAACCACTCCCGCTGATAAGCCGCCAAATTTTTCCAACCCTGACCCTTTTTCTTACTTTTCCGTAACACTTTCCTTATCTTAGTCATAGCGAATGACTGATGAACACTTATCAAGGAGTTTTAGATACTTTACTAATACCTATTTATTCACGAAGAACACACCGAATAACGCTCACGGCTCACGATTTGAATTACGGGTTTGCACGTGTTCAATGCAGACTGCTGCTACGGCTGTTAGGTCGTACGACGGGCGGCTTAAGCCAGAGATAGCGCTAGCAAGCAATCGCTTTTCGCGGCGAAAATCCGATGTTTCATGCTTCAGCTCGTGCAAGTTTTCTCGCAACTCTTGAGTTCGACTTTATTGCTCTTAGTCCTAAATCAAAGGTGAAGGATGTATCTGTGTCGTGTATTTCGTAGAATTGTGAAAAAAAATTCGTTCTTGTTTTATTAGAACGGGAACTTTGCTCACTTTCAGTTCTGTTTTTTACGACTCTGAAAAAAAAAATTGAAATTCGGAAAAATACACGACACAGATTGCTCCTTTGCCTTCAAAATGCGTCTAAAATAAATTCGATATCTTTATAAATGACGGAGAAAACTTGCATCGCGTACAAAGAATTACGGTATGGCAGTGAAATACAAAGAAAAGAACATCAAGTAAAGACAATACAGGATTGCCAATAGCAATAGAGAAAGTACCTACCGAAAAAGTAGAAATTTAGCGGCTTAATCTACGCTCGGGTATACTCAAAGGAACTCGATTTGCGGTACAATAGGCACAATAGTAAATAAAATATAACAGGCGGTACAAGGAACAAAATATAATCAGCACTAGTAGCACGGAAAATTAAGAAAATGCAAATAAAGTCAATATAGCTCAAGATACGGTAGAAATTACAGAAGCAGACTAATAGAAATTGAGAGATAGTGAGAAAAATTCAAGAATACGAAAAAAATGACTTATTCGGTAGTTACGAGGTCGCTCAAAGACACGGAATTAATCAACTACTGAAACCATGCAGTCACACGGCGGTTTACTGCAACTCAGAGCCGTGGACCAAAACCGTGGACACAAAAACTGGCATCACACGATGCAAACAAGAAAAGATAAATACGATTAACTCATTACCGAAAACATTCATTTTAGTCATACGTCGACTTAACGCAACTCAGAGTCATGGACCACGATTCACACAAAAACTGGCAACACACGATGCAACCAAGAAAGATAAATACGATAAGAAAGAAATTAGAAATTATGAGTAACTTTGTAACGACACAATACAAATAGGCAGAAGCCACACGTTAGCTGGTGACTCAGGCGCACAAGCACTGATTCTAATTTAAATTAAACTTATCCGTAGCAAAGAAGACGGTAAGAAGAAAGGTGGTCGAAAGGAGAGAAAGAAGCTGAACGATAATGCAAACGGTAATAGAGTTGTGAGCAAACGGTAGCGATAGAACAAATGATAGCGATAGCGATAAAGGACGAAGGGAAGGTAACTGAAGGAAATCGAAACGAGAGCAAGGTAGTAGTGAAGCTGTCTCTTGGCGGATTGAGCGTAGAATAGACAGAGTTTAGAGTTCGGATCACCAATCTCGCCGTTGTCTTCAAACGGTCCTTCTTATAGTTGATTGGTTGTTTGTTCACCACCATAATTGGGTTATCCCTCTTGTAGTGAATATCGGGTATGATTACCAATATAATAGAGAAACAAACTAACGATATAATTAATAACATAGCGAAACAGGGGGGGATATGTGACCAGACATGTAAAATGCTAAAAACACATAACTCACTACCACCTAAAATATATTTTTAACCATAAATGCATAAGCAAGATCATCCGCTAAGACCGATTGTCTGGAATATAAACTCACCCACATACAAGCTATCAAAAGTATGTGCAAGAATCTTATCCAATATTATAGGTAAAACGAAATATCACGTTACAGATTCTTGGTTCTTTGCTAAAGAGATAAGAGGAATTAACGTTCCTAAAGATTACTCACTTATATCGTTAGATGTGTTATCGCTATACACTAACATTCCTACCAATTTACTTATAGCCATTGTAAAGAAAAACTGGGCGCATATATCAAAACATACAGCCATTCCAAAAATAGATTTTATAAAGGCCGTGGATATATGCTTAAATTCTACTTATTTTGCACATGGTAACAGTTTTTATAGGCAAATTTATGGAGTAGCCATGGGGTCACCTATGAGCCCGGTTGTAGCTAATCTTGTTATGGAAACTTTAGAACAGCCTGTCATAAATTCCTTGCCCTTTGAATTAATATTTCACAAAAGATATGTGGATAACATAATTACATGTGTACACAATGACAATATTCAGCAATTAGTCAATGCATTTAATGTATATCATCCACGTATAAAATTCACGCATGAATTAGAAGATAATAATAGAATTAGCTTTCTGGATACGTGGATAATTAATCATGAGGGAATATTAGAAACGGATTGGTATCGTAAACAAACCTGGTCTGCTAGGTATATTAATTTCAACTCACACCATCCGCTACAATATGAAAAAAGTATTGCGATCGGTTTATTCGATAGAAGCATTACCCTCTCGAATGGGCAGTTTAGAAGAATAAATCTAAAACTAGTACGTGAAACATTAAAGAAAAACGGCTATTCTGACTAATTGATTAGACATTTACAGGAACAAAGAATATATAAACATTACAATAGTTGTAATGATGATAATTGTGATAACAACAAGGAGAAATGTCTAGAATCAATTCCCTTTATTGAGGGCTTGTCGCAGAACATAAAAAATACACTGCGCAAAGAAAACATCAATGTGTCATATAAAATCGCCAACACGTTAAATAGTTTATTTACATGTTGAAAATCAAAAAAACCCGCGCTTGAACAAACTAATATTATCTATAAGATTAACTGTATAGATTGTGATAAATGTTACATAGGCCAGTCTTCGCAACATTTAGAAAAAAGTATCGCTAGTCATAAATATGATATTAAAACACATGATCCAGGCAGATCAGTATTAGCGTATTACGCATTAGTTGAAGGACACAAGCTCAATTTTGAAAATGTAAAAATCTTAGAAAAAGAGACAAACTGGCACAAAAGGATTATAAAAGAAATGATACACATATCGACAAATAATACCGTCAACAAAAGAACTGATATTGATAATTTAAGTCACCTCTACGCAGACATTTTGTAAGTCGCAAAAAGAATATGTGTTGAAAGTCATATAAAGTGCCAGTATATCAACAATCACGTAGACAAATGTATGACATTCAAACGTTGTTTTTATAATTAACATTAGGAGTGTCAAAATGACAGATGGATAGTCACTTCTTTCTGAAACACCATGTAAGCAGCATGGTTAAAGCTAAGGAATGTCTAAAGATGTAAGTTCGTAATATTTTATTTTCATACGACAACTCATTAATAACATCTAATAGTGGCATTTTTGTACAATAACGTAATTGAAAGCTCTATTTGTAAAATTTGTTATTTATTGAAATTCAAGAAACCTGATGATGGCAGGCGGGGTCCTGCCGAAACGTCGAAATAAAAGCATCATCCATTGTGAATTGCTTCTTGTCATCATTGACTGTTTCACCCACGGTCTTACATACAGATCTGGAAACTCTGGTGGTGGGGGTAGGCTAGGAGTGACTCACATATTAAATCAATTTGTTTCGGCACGGCACTGCGTCGCTACTACGTAGTAGGGCCGGTTAAGCTGTAGCGCGCTTGCGCCAATAAAGAGAAATTTTTTCTATCTCTGTCGCTCACAGGTGACACGGGTGGGGGTGACACGGGCGGAAGTGACCCTACTAGGTTACAGCGACCCTTGCGGCCAATCTAAGAATTATTGAAAGCGGATTCAAGAAGTGAGCCGCCCCCCACCGCCAGAGTTTCCAGACCTGTATGTAAGACCGTGGTTTCACCCAGCCCCCTGACACTCATCACTGCTCGTATACTAAAAAATTGTACGCGTTTTGTCCCCGTTTTTTAGTTTCTCTACGTGGCGCTAGTAGACTTCTGGCATGCTCGCTGCCCTCGCTGACCCAAGCTCCCTAGATTAGGAAGGTCAAGACACGCGTGGGCAAAAAAATTAGTGAGAATGCGCCAAAAATTTCGTATGACAATGCATGCTTTCCATTTAGAGCACAATATGACATGGTGTAAACATTTCTGGTCTATTCCTTTGCCCGGATTGACCGCTTACAATAGAAATTTGTACACTGTGTCACACTGTGCTCTAAATGGAAAGCACCCGGTGTGGTTCTGATTCCTGACCTGTCACAATGATTAATCTCAAAATATGTATATACGTGCTTCTATTTATTTCGTGAACGTCAAGACACTAAGGGCGCAACTCGTTAATGCTTAACCTCAAAAAATTGAGCAAGATTGGTCAAAACTGGTTAATGCGGTAATGTAAGTTTGATATTTTTTGGGCGAACACGCATAGAACATTTTTGCCCACGTTTTAGAGAGAAAAAATGGAACACGCGTGTCTTGACCTTCCTAATCTAGGGACCTTGCGCTGACCGCGCGCAAGCATGTCAGACAACTACTAGCGCCACTAGTGGCGGAGATTGGCGGCAGAATCAAGGGACATTTTGCGAGCCACTTTTAGCAGCATGTGTCAAGGGGCTGGTTTCACCCAACGAAAATTAAGTCAGGTTATGATACGTAATACGTTTTCGGAGATTGCCGATGGATTACACGTAGTGTCCTGCCCATGATTTCGTCATTGACACCAACTCGTACAATTTTTCAGCTGCTTCACCTTACTGCCCAGGTTGCCTATCTTTGGCGATTCCTTTGACAGAGGCATGTACGGAGGATGCCTCCCGGTCACAGTTACCGAGTGGAAGGCGACAACTTACTATAACTCAATGTTCGCTTCCACCGGTTTCGTCATATAGGCAGTTGCCAGCTGCCCACGATATATCAAGGAGATCGTGCAGTCACACGGCGGCTTAATGCAACTCTAACGAGGAAGTTATCCCAGCCCGAACTCTCCGATTTGATTTCTTTTGTAATATGTTATAGCAGATTAAAAACTAGGCGACACGTATTTTTTTGTTATCGGCCATGAAACACTTTGAGGGGGTGAAACCACCCTTCAAAGTGAAGCATGCTAAGGGGCGATTTGGCAGTTTCACCCACAAGAACATAATATTTTTTAACCAATCCAACTGGAAAAGTTTTCTCATAAAGAGAAATGGAAAATGTGTATTTATCAAAAAAAAAAAAAAAATCGAGGGGCCGAGTCAGCCCTAAATATAATCACACTTGTGTAAAAAATCGTCAAATTCAAGTCTAAAAATCTGAAAAAATATACAATGCGTATGAACACGATGAAAATACGACATATATTCGTTGATTTTACAGACAAAAGTCAAGAGACGTTTTTTGTAGAGAATTCGATTTCCTACAAAATCCTATAGGGAAAATAACGTACAATTTAATCAGACTTGGGAGAACCAATAATAGTGAAAAAAAAAATTTTCCCATGTTAATCAAATGGGAAAACTTCAATGCCGTTGAGCTATCTCTAAATATTTTTTGACAGCGCTCCCCTTGCGCGAGGATTTGTTTTTAGATGCGAACTAAAGACTTCGGGTGATGAGCAAAAAAAAAATATCGCCCTAAAATGACACACCCTAAATTGTACACAAAAGAAACTTTACGTGTTTTTGGATTTTATCGAAAATAAATATTGGACGGGGTAACTACCCCTGAACGCTGTATATCTTGCGTGTATGCGAAAAATGGTCAAATTCAAGTCTAAGAATCTGAAAAAATATATATTGCGTATGAATATAAAGGAAATATGACGCATCTTTGGATTTTCTCGAAAATAAATATTGAATGGAACTATCCTTAAAATGCTTTGAATTGTTAAGGTTTTTTTATTTTATCACTGTATCATCAAAGGGTCAAAAATAAATCATCGGGAACAAAGACAATGTAATGTTTCGAATGAATTTTAATACGTTTTATTGGTATAACTTGTCATTAAGAAAAATATCAACAAAACAACTGAAATCAACTGGATTTGCGAATTTTTCTGGTTTTTCATCAATGTATCCATATTTATACCAAGAGTATCTGAAAAGATTAATGTATCGCGGAGAGGATTGATTGTGGACCAAAGATTGCAGATTTACAATGTTATTTCTTAAACGTAGACTGATTTCATGATTCGTCACAATGGCGCTGTCTGAAAAGTATAGCACGAAATTTTTCCAAATTCTAAAACCGTATTCATCTTAGAGGTCATCGTAGAGGTTGGATTTTTCCTGTCGTCCCTGTTGGTATTAATTTTAGAATAATATTTTTATTCCCGGGTGTACTTTCTGCTACTACTGCAAGACAATGACCACTCCATGAATCAATTAGTAATACGCTGCTTTGTCCTACATTTGGTAAACATATTTCCGTCAACCAAGTTTTAAAGTGATCTGAAATAAATAAAAAGAAATGAATGCAGCTTAAGGTATATTTTTGTGAGTAAGAATGTGAAATAAAAATTATGTAATATTTATATCTGAAGTAAGTTTTCCAGATTTCGATGCCGCTATATAAATATTAATAGGTCCGAATAAATTCGCTTCTACAACCGGCCCGAACTTGCCACTTTGATTTTTTGACACCAAAAAGAGAGGTGATAAAAGTTTTCCTTCAGCTGATATCAGCGGTTTTATTGTGTAACTATGGGTTGTAGATGTAAGTGACTGGACAAGGCACTGTACTTGCTTTTCTCCTTCGACAGTCAAAGTTCTTCCTGAATGAATCTCCAGCTGGAATCCGCTTTGATCGGAATTGTACACATTTTGAATTCCAGAATTTGCTATATCGTGTTTAACATGAGCCACAAATTCACCTGCCTTCGCTTTGAACCGTTCGGCATCTTCTGAAGTTTTTCTAGTGATAAATTTATTGATTTTTCTAGATACTATTCTGCGTGCGAGTTTAAATCGATTCAACTATTTTTTTGAAGCTGTAAATCGGAAATCTTCATGGCCAATTTTTTTCTGCGCTTGTAAATCCCATTTGCGTAAATCATTATCATGAACGATGAAACCGGCGCCTACAGCTGCTTTAAAATTATTCAACGTAACGTCGCAAATCTTAGCGATTTTTTCTCTGTAAGTGTCACCTTTATTTAACGAATGAGTCTATCGTTGCAGTTGATTTATAAATTTTACTCTTTTAAAAATTTTTCTTACAGTGTCAATGCGTAAATTTCTTTTTTCTCCGCTTCTCCAGAAATCTACGGCTCTTGATTTATAATCATACGGTACATCTTCTTCGTCTTTCGTACACTCATTTGTAGGTGGCACAGGCTGGATAGGTAAAGTATGCATAATGTCACCTTCTATTATTTGGGCATTAGTATCTTTGTATGGTTCTTGAAAATATAGGGATTCTTCAATCGTCATTTCCACGCCGTTAAATTCTTTTATCACGGCCAATAAAATATCTTCGATGTTCTCTTTTAATTCAATAAACGCACGATAAACAGCGTTCAAGGGTTGTTACCACCTCCAATATTTTTTTACGAGAAAAACCAAATATATGTCGTATTTCCATCGTGTTCATACGCACTGTATACTTTTTCAGATTTTTAGACTTGAATTTGACGATTTTTTACACAAATGTGATTATATTTAGGGCTAGCTCGGCCTCTTGATTTTTTTTTTTTTTTCGAGAAATACACATTTTCCATTTCTCTTTATGAGAAAACTTTTCCAGTTGGATTGGTTAAAAAATATTATGTTCCTGTTAGTGAAACTGCCAAATCGCCCCTTGGCATGCCTCACTTTGAAGGGTGGTTTCAGCCCCTTAAAGTGTTTCATGGCCGATAACAAAAAAGTACGTGTCGCTTAGTTTTTAATCTACTATAACATATTACAAAAGAAATTAAATCGTAGAGTTCGGGGTGGGATACCTTCCTTGTAAGTCGTGGACCATGACTCACATGATTATAGTCCTTACTGATAGGAAAGCTCCGTCGATTCTCAGAACGAGGGCTTTATCAAACTAGACGTAGTACTTTAGGAGTAGGTCCGGCACCTGGCCGGTAAGTTGGAAGATGGCAGGCTACGGTCTGCCCTGTATGCCATCCTTACGGCATCCACCTTCACGGAAAAAACCCTCAACTTGGGTGTCAATTCGTACCCCTAATTCATAGATAACGCTAAATTCCCATAAGAAAAAAATTAAAATTACGAATTCACCACCAAATGGAGGGTTATTTCCGTGAGGGCGGGAAAGCGAGCGGCTGGTTTCTCCTTGAGAAGTTGGTCCCTCGGCTGTCCGGAGGACTTTACATCCATGTACGCCGGCAACCGAGGTGGTACGAGAGGTTCGGATGGGTGCTAGCCCCGGTATTTCAGAAGCCTACCAAGGTAGCCAGTGTAGTCTGTGACGTGGTATTACATACCCCGTCACATGGTTTAACTATTGCACTTCCCTACTTACAGAATATCGCTAAAAGTAACGAAAGCACGTCTGAGGCCAATACTCCAAAGTGAACGACTAGTTATATTTAAGTGAAATTTCCTTATTAAGCTAATTCTATTATATTTTCTAATGTTGTAACGCTCTACGAGAACCGACTACGGAACTTCCGCTTCGAGATACCTGGACACTGCTTGACAGGGGTCACGTACCAGCTCAACAACCGACCACCACCGACTACGGACTAACGAATACCGCTGAAGCCACTCCCGATGGATGCCTACCTAAGTTGTGAAAAGGGTCGTTCGTGATGCACAAACAGTACCTCCAACTATTTAGACTTATCGGCCAGGAGCCGAACAACGAATTAACGCTTCTACCGCTCGGATGCATAGCCGACGGCGTACAGGGCTGTGCGTCGAAAACTCAAGAAAGCCTCCTGTCGACGATTCTTATCAGCCCGGAGCTGAACCGACCATGACACCTACTAACCCGCTGTCTATAAAACAAGGACGGTTGTACCTTAATGAACCGTCTTATCGAAGGGCTGTGGCGTGGGTTACGCTCGACTATGCGGACCACGTTGATGTGGTGGATACAGTGTGGGGATCCAGGTTGAGGGCCATCACCACCAGATCATTCCGGCATGAGGGCTCCGATGAGCGAGTGCCGGGGTGCAGCGCCAACGAAATAGCCACAACGGGGAGTACCAGTGAAGCAAGGAGTGAAGTACAATCGGTCGCAAGTCCAAGATATCAGTAACGCAATATTCTCGCACACTTCAATATCGCAACACATGAGTGGTACGACTTCCCCTCTCACCAACTATACCGCACAGCCGATGGAAACATCTCCGACCACCGCCCGACCTGTCGGTACCTCGATACCTGTCAGCGAAGAAGAAGAAAACAAACAACGAGGGATTATCGCCGCCTACCTGTAGATCCGACCTACGCGACCTGCTGGCCCAATTAAAATAACGCAGATTTGCGGAAGAATCACGTGACAACAGCACGACGAAAATCAGGATCACCGCTCGTCTCGACACTCTACGTTCAGTTGTCAATTAAGAAAGACGTGTTCTCGATATCTGTAATAAAGTTTCTTGCTATCTCTAGTATAGTTTCTCGCTATCGTATCGCATCTTCTGTACCTGTTCTATCTTCTTTTCACGTAAGTGAGGTTCCATTTCTATTTTGTGAAGCCACGAAGTTACTTGCAAAATATCGTCTCTCTCTCTCTCTCTCTCTCTCTCTTTCTCTCTCTTGCAGTTGTGCTGCGTGAGCCACATGGGCTCGTATCTTATTCTCTTCTATTTCTTATCTCATTTCTTTTCTATTTCTTATCGTAAGTAACTTCGCGTCTCGTTGACTCTTACTTACGCATTGTTAGTGACTATTGCTTTATTTGATTATTTCTCTCTTCTAAAATACCTAAATATCTAATATCGCTGTATAGCAGCGCTGTAATATTGTTTCACTTATACCGACCTGAAAGGAAAGACATTTGACCGTTTGATACCGCTTAGCTTATTTTGAGATGTAATTATTTCTTATTCTTTGGAACAAACGGTATCTGTTAATTCATCAATTCTCGCCTCAGCTACTGAGCATTACTATTTCTTTCTTCTTTTCCTGATTAACTAACAACTGTTTCTTTACCTATTATCTCTGAGTAATTGATTTTAGTAAGTGTACCGTGTGAGCGATCTTATAACGCTGCGCGGCATCACTCGTCGTTCTTTTGACTTTGGAGTATTGCGCCGTATTGAATAACAGCTTTTTCATTATTTTCTTCGCTAATACCGCTGATCGTAGTTGTCCGTAGTCTCCCTGCTACTTACTGCAAACTAAAGACTACGTATTATCTGTTAGTTTCTATATTCTATAATAATTCTCTACCTGATTATTTGGCTAGTTATATCATAGACCTCATCCCGGTTTCATTCGAATAATAATTTACCTGACCTTTTTCCCTGAATTTACCCCGTAATTATTATCGTCCCTGCATCTGTTATATTTCTGATAATTCTGGTAATGTGATAACTATTACAATTGGGTATTTGCATGATTTTTATATTTCTTAACTTTTGATGTTTTTCGATTCTATAAATTTTTTTAGAATTTTTGAAAAAAAAATATTTTGTTTTTGTTTATAAGTATTTAAATAATTTAATAAATAAAAAAAAGGCAATATTTAAATGAATAAGTAGCTCCATCTCGCGTATGTGACGTCACAATGCTGAATTTTTTTGAATTTTTTAGCGCCAAGTTCTCCTGTAAGCACGCCGTACGTGTAATCAGCTGTTGCTCTGTGTTGTGATTGATGAAAAGAACGTCTGATAGTGCTGTTTATTGTAAACTAAAGTTATTAAATTATTTAATATGTCATTAAAAAACGATTTTTGTTGGTGTATAGTACCAACTTGTAAAAATACTCAAACTAATGCTTGCTTAACATTCTTAGTATAATAACATTGACGTGATCATAACCTCCACACAATTATCCGTGTGAGTTAAAAAAAAAAAAACACCACACAAAAATTGATTTCTATTTTAATTATTTTCACCGAAGTCTGACATTAATTATACAATGTATCAAACTTAAAGTTTAAAAAACTTACTTCAAATTTTTTTAGCGCTAGAAAATATTGTACATTACTCTTTGTGGATTCAAATAAACGCGGCAGTAGCAGCACAATGACGTCAAACCAATCACATTCCGTTTTATGTCACGTGACTTTTATGTGATTTAGGACCACTTTTATTTGTTAAATTATTTAAATATTTATAAACAAAAACAAAATATTTTTTTTTCAAAAATTCTAAAAAAATTTATAGAATCGAAAAACATCAAAAGTTAAGAAATATAAAAATCATGCAAATACCCAATTTTTGTACTTCGCATGTTTCTTATAATCGCATCTCATATTTTACGGCTTGCGTTATTAATGCTTAATTTAAGTACCTTATATTGTGGATTATATCTTTCTCTGTTTTGCTCAATTATTGTCAAACCGTATTAATTATTACCTAGAATAATAGTATCGCGAGCCTACACACACTTCCCGCTTATTCTGAAAAAGTTCTGTTTATTTGTTACGTCTCTCTCGCTTAACTTTTCTCTGGCTGTAAATCAATTGTTTCACATAACTTAATTGTATCTAAATCTCTTCAGTTGTTCGCTTGTTATTAATATTTATCACTTCTTGGTCAATATACCTGATACTATTTTAGTCCAGTCAAATTACGGCTGAAAATGGGTTGAATAAACATAAAATACCCTAGTTTGGGGATTATGAAGGATCGATAGGGGGGTGTAATCTGAGCATAAATTCCAATTTGAGGGGTTCTCCGAAGGTCAACTCAAGGTCATTTCGATTCAATTCGATATCTCGAGAACGGTTAGTGTTAGGCAAAAAATTGTGGAGATCTTTTCTCTTCTAAATTGAATTTACTAACTTTTTTATCTGAAACTTTTTTTTTATCATCAATATTTTTCATTTTTAGCCATTTTCTCCCCAACCGTTCAATTTTATGAAATTTTACCAATTATCAAAGTTGTATATCCTTTAATTATGAACAACTTTTTCTTATAACTTTTTTTTCTAATACCAATATCTTTTGTTATACCTTACTTTACCGAGCGAAATCCGCGCCAGTGTCGCAATGTCATCGACATCAGTGGGTATTCAGTACTTGAAAGAAATATTAAAGTATTCCATGATCATTTATTAGCCAACTTACCTGTATCAAAAGGTGAATCAATCAAACTATTTCAAAATTGTACTTCATTTAAATATTAAATATTGCAATCATTCAAATATCATTTAAATATTGTACTTCTTCAATTTGGGTATTTTTTATTCCATCCAATGGGATAATAATGTGAATAAGGATTAGAGAAAGAAGTAAATAAATAATTGAAACTGTTTCACACATTTATTCATGAAAAATAGATCATACAATTCGTAAAATTAAGCACCCGAGGTGGATGGAAGTGGTTCGTTAATATTAAAGGCCCTGACGGTATCGGGGCATACGTCGTCCTCGTCCATTGCGTCAAAAATATTAACGTCGACAACATTAGCGATATTAGAACAATAGTTCTCTTGGCAATTAGTGCAAATTACTGAGCAAAACAGGCAGAAAAAAAAGTAAAATTTTTGCCTTTGGGAAGTAATAAATTGAAAAGTATTGATGATAAAAAAAAAGTTTCAGATAAAAAAGTTAGTAGATTTAATTTAGAAGAGAAACGTCTCTACAATTTTTTGCTCTAACACTAACCGTTCTCGAGATATCGAATTAAACGCGTTTTCATCGAAATGACCTTGAGCTGACCTTCGGAAAACCCCTCAAATTGGAATTTATGCTCAGAATACACCCCCCTATCGATCCTTCACAATCCCCAATCTCGGGTATTTTATGTTTATTTATTTCGTAATTTGACTGGACTATTTCTGCTTCACCTGTCTCTTATTTTATATATTGGATTCAACCCCTCCCCTCTACCATTATCTTGTCTATACTGAGCAAGCTGTGCAAAACCGTCGTAGAACATGATCTTATCTTTAGCTATACCTTCCCTTCTAATTATCTATATCTTCTCTTCTAATTATCTATTTTCTGACGCATCTGCGTCTGGCGCCCAACAATCCTATCGTTCTCTCTAATTATCTCGCAATAACTAATTATTCAGGTCAGTAACTGCGCCGTAGGGTAACCATCTTTCAAGCCTCGCATTTATCTATTAAAATTAACGATTACACAATGGCCGTTTTATCTTAAGGGGGGAAACCGGTTTATGAGGTCGAAATTTTGCTGTTTTTCATGATTTTTTTTAACCAGGAAGGAATAATCACAAAATGTTTAAACTTGGAGGATATTTTATTTATGTTTTCAAGTACACTTTAAAATTTTTTCAAACGATTTCCGCCGTAAATAGTGGAGTTACCGCGTGCAGTCCATGGGCGATTGCCATCCGAGCATTTGGCTTGCGTACATACCTGACGTCGCAATTTTTATCTGTAATCATTAGGATTTTTTTTTTCATTAAAAACATATTTTCTAAGAATATGAACCTAATTTTGATCAAACAAATTGAAAATTGCATGTTTTTCAGGTGTTTGAACACAATGTCATGTTTTTATACTATATTTTTTCATGATTAAAGTTATTCTTGGATATGAAGGTCACAAAACAAAACACTTTTTATCGTGTTAACGTTTCGGCCCTGGTGGGGGCCCTCCTCAGAACAATTTTATTTAAATATCTGTCACGAACAAAATAAAAAATGATATACAAATAGGTTTGACAAAGTAAGACATATTGATGTAAATAATATGCAAGGTGTTGAAGCAAATATAAAAGAGAGATTACCTCATATGCGATAACACTTCCAATTACATAAATGCGTGTTGATGATTGAAGAATAAATAGAACAAAAAGGCAAAAACGACAAAATACGAAACACACTACGTTAGCGACACGTATTTCCCACGAATTCATAATTATAGTTGGTTTGTTAAAAGAATTAAAATACACAGCCGTTATGGTTGAGTCAAAGCACATGAGCACAGTGGAACGTCTAGTGTGTAGTGGGAAGAGGTCGATCTCAAAAGTTATCAGAGCAACGCAGAGTCAACGGGTTAAACGGAAAACAAAATTTTTTTGTGTTAAGAAGATAAAATCGAGAGCAAGCTCAGTCGGTAATGGACAAATTACGATGGTCGTATCACAGAGGTGTAAATATTGCTTAGGTGTTCTATGTCTTGTTTACGGTTGACAGAATTAGGATGTGCTACAATATTGCACATTTCCAACAGAAGCCTATTATAATACAAAGGTTCAACATCAATAATACTAGCTTGAGAATAGTTAAAAGAGTGGTCGAAATCGATGGCATGTCTCGTCAATGCGGTATAATTATCCTCATGTTCGTGGATATTGCGTCTATGTTCGGTTATCCTGGTGTGTAGTTGTCTACTAGTTTGGCCTATGTAAGCCTTGTTGCAATGATTGCAAGGTATTTTGTAAACTACACCCGAGCGATTGACCAGGGGTAGGGGGTCTTTACCCGAATCAAACATCGAGGATATATCATGTGCGCATTTACCCACAAATTGAATTTTGTATTTGGAGAATGTTCTATTAAGAGACTCAAACAAACCCGCTACATAAGGGATGGAAATATAGTTTTTTTGAATGGTCTGTGTAGTAGTTGTATCGAGATTGTTGTTAGGGCTGGTAGATGCCAAGATGGAATCATATTTGAACTTTATATGTTTGTTAAGCAGGCGAGATGGATAGTCGTTCTTAAATAGTACCTGCTGAATCAAGGACAAATTTTTATTGTGAAATTCCATGCTTGAGAGTCGAATCGCTCTGTCAACTAAGCAATTGATCGTTCCAATTTTGTATGATTTGGGATGGTGAGAATGGTAATTTAAATACCTTTGTGACCAAGTAGCCTTGTGGAACCAATCAGTTTTAATGAGCTGATTGTCATTGATAATCAGGACATCTAAAAAGCTGATTTGGTGATTAGACTCTAATTCGGACGTAAATTGTAGTCTCGGATGGAAACTATTGAAAACTGAAAGCATTTCTGCGACTTTATGCGAAGGGACAGCTGTAATTATGTCGTCTACGTATCTGAAAAAGAATGAAGGCTTGAAGTCTAGTTTATTAAGACAGTGTTGTTCAAGGTCATCCAAAACCAAATCAGACAAAATTGGAGAGAGCGGTGAGCCCATAGGTAAGCCAAACGTTTGGGCATATATGTTGTGGTTAAATTTAAATATGGCAGCCTTAAAACATATTTGTAATGCTTTTAAGAGTTCATTACGTGGGACCGGAATTTTGTCCACCAGCTGATGCCAGCGCTGTTTGACAGCGTTGATTGCCAGATCTTGTGGTACATTAGTGAATAAGGATATAACATCCAGTGAGACTAAAATATAATCAGCTGGAAGACGAAGGTCCCTAATAGCATTCACCAACGCAAAACTATCTCTTATCCGTGACAAAGGTGGTATGATGTTGTTACCTATCCATTTACTAAGGAAACGAGCCAAATTAATCGTCGGACTATCAGTGAAGGACACAATGATTCGTACCGGTGTATCAGGTTTATGGATTTTCGGTAGTCCATAAGCTCTAGGTGGTAGACAATCCGTTTTAGCAATTTGACGTCTTAATTGATTAGAGATGAATTTGCTATTGACCCAATCGGTTGTTAGTTTTTTTACTTCTTGTTGCAAAGTAGAAGTGAGATCATATCTAACAACTTTATAGGAATTAATGTTAGATAGTTGTTGCAACATTTTGGCCTCGTACATTGGTTTGTTCATAACAACAGTCTTGTTTCCCTTATCCGCTTTCAAGAAAAGCAAGTCCTTATTGTTGTTTTGGAAGATCTTGGTTTCTTTGATTTTTTTGTGAAGGACATTCTTATCGGCGTTAAGGGGAGCAGGAGTGTTAATGAACTTTTTTATTGTATTGGTGAAATCTTGCCGAGCCGTATTGCGAGAATTAGAAGGAATGCAGGAGATCTTTGATTCAAAATCCGATATGAGTTTATTGGTTGGAATGCGGTTATTCTTAAAAGGAATGCCATATTTAGGTCCCATTTTTAGTACGTCGATAACATTGGCCGGAATCTCGGTGCTACTGAGGTTTACTAACCAATTTTCAGAGGTCGTGTCAATTGGATTAGAATTGAGTCGTTTTTTGTTACTGATCAGACTAGCCAGTTTGTTGATATTAGCCGTCTTGTAAGCGTTGAAGGCCGGTTCTAATTTCAAGTGTTGCGTGTCGAAGAATTTTTTTGACACTTCAACCGGTAATTCAATTAAGATGTCATTCTCCAGCGACAACAAAATATTTTGGTATTTAACGATAGACGCGTGAGCGTCACTAATCTCAAGATTGAGTAATGAACTCTTAAAAGCATTACAAATATGTTTTAAGGCTGCCATATTTAAATTTAACCACAACATATATGCCCAAACGTTTGGCTTACCTATGGGCTCACCGCTCTCTCCAATTTTGTCTGATTTGGTTTTGGATGACCTTGAACAACACTGTCTTAATAAACTAGACTTCAAGCCTTCATTCTTTTTCAGATACGTAGACGACATAATTACAGCTGTCCCTTCGCATAAAGTCGCAGAAATGCTTTCAGTTTTCAATAGTTTCCATCCGAGACTACAATTTACGTCCGAATTAGAGTCTAATCACCAAATCAGCTTTTTAGATGTCCTGATTATCAATGACAATCAGCTCATTAAAACTGATTGGTTCCACAAGGCTACTTGGTCACAAAGGTATTTAAATTACCATTCTCACCATCCCAAATCATACAAAATTGGAACGATCAATTGCTTAGTTGACAGAGCGATTCGACTCTCAAGCATGGAATTTCACAATAAAAATTTGTCCTTGATTCAGCAGGTACTATTTAAGAACGACTATCCATCTCGCCTGCTTAACAAACATATAAAGTTCAAATATGATTCCATCTTGGCATCTACCAGCCCTAACAACAATCTCGATACAACTACTACACAGACCATTCAAAAAAACTATATTTCCATCCCTTATGTAGCGGGTTTGTTTGAGTCTCTTAATAGAACATTCTCCAAATACAAAATTCAATTTGTGGGTAAATGCGCACATGATATATCCTCGATGTTTGATTCGGGTAAAGACCCCCTACCCCTGGTCAATCGCTCGGGTGTAGTTTACAAAATACCTTGCAATCATTGCAACAAGGCTTACATAGGCCAAACTAGTAGACAACTACACACCAGGATAACCGAACATAGACGCAATATCCACGAACATGAGGATAATTATACCGCATTGACGAGACATGCCATCGATTTCGACCACTCTTTTAACTATTCTCAAGCTAGTATTATTGATGTTGAACCTTTGTATTATAATAGGCTTCTGTTGGAAATGTGCAATATTGTAGCACATCCTAATTCTGTCAACCGTAAACAAGACATAGAACACCTAAGCAATATTTACACCTCTGTGATACGACCATCGTAATTTGTCCATTACCGACTGAGCTTGCTCTCGATTTTATCTTCTTAACACAAAAAAATTTTGTTTTCCGTTTAACCCGTTGACTCTGCGTTGCTCTGATAACTTTTGAGATCGACCTCTTCCCACTACACACTAGACGTTCCACTGTGCTCATGTGCTTTGACTCAACCATAACGGCTGTGTATTTTAATTCTTTTAACAAACCAACTATAATTATGAATTCGTGGGAAATACGTGTCGCTAACGTAGTGTGTTTCGTATTTTGTCGTTTTTGCCTTTTTGTTCTATTTATTCTTCAATCATCAACACGCATTTATGTAATTGGAAGTGTTATCGCATATGAGGTAATCTCTCTTTTATATTTGCTTCAACACCTTGCATATTATTTACATCAATATGTCTTACTTTGTCAAACCTATTTGTATATCATTTTTTATTTTGTTCGTGACAGATATTTAAATAAAATTGTTCTGAGGAGGGCCCCCACCAGGGCCGAAACGTTAACACGATAAAAAGTGTTTTGTTTTGTGACCTTCATATCCAAGAATAACTTTAATCAACAAATCTCCAAGGTCAAGATAAATCTTCTTCATTATATTTTTTCATCTTTCTTGCATAAAAACATATATTTTTATTAACAATATAATCCCCGAATTAGGTTCATATCACGTGGAATTGAATAAAGAATATCTACACCAAATTTCAGAACGATTGATCAATAACTTTTTGAGCTAGAATGTACGCAAGTCGAAAAAAAGTCGTTTCGAGAAAAACGCGTTTGAAATAAAATGTAGCGAAAACGAAAAATTCAAGGCAGTAATTAATTATAAAAAATGCTCACCGGTTAATCAGCTATTCCAGCACCATATAGCAATCCCTCTTCTTGCTCATATGCGTCATTTTTAGCTTGCAACTCCGCTTGACTAGCTATACGACCTTCCTTCGTCTCCAATGAGCTGCGCTTATTCTGTCTCGTCACGCGCTTTCTGTCCATGCTCTCGGCATAATTGAAGCTCTGTGAGCCAACGACGAGATTTAATTCATTCATCAGCATTAGAAGGGCTGAATTTCTTTCATTGAACAATGCAGTAGCCAAGAATGCTGCAACCTCGACTATTTTTAAACCAGCATGTAGATGCTTTGGAGCCAGTCGCCAAACGGTTGAATTGAAACTTTCGTTCGCATTCTGCATATGACCGCCTAAGCATCTCGTCAGCAGATCGTCTCTCAATAAATCTTCGTATATGGGCTATTCCGCGTCAACCGGATCAGTCATCTCTCAGATATTTTTTTAATTTGGCATGTGGATTGTGTGGGACGAGTTAGATTTTTGTGCCAAAGCGCGAATCTCATAATGCAAAATTCGATTTTTTATTAACAATAACAAATTAGACTCCCATTTTTTTCAAAAATTCATAACTTCGGCAAAAAATTAGATACAATATATTTTTTTTTTTCAAATTACGCGGAAAGCTCCATAGAATTTAAAAAAAAATACGAAATGGTAAAAACAAGTTGTTATCAATTGTTTATTTAACAATTAATTTTTCAAAGATTTTCAAAACAGTGACTGACACGATCAAAAAATTTTTTTAAAATTCTGACATGTTCCTTGAACTGTACTACAACCTGTGAATTAATTCCAGAGGGGTGTTTTTCTTCGTTTTCGAGTAAAAAATCATTAAAGGTGTCGATGCGCATAAAATTGCGGCCCGCCGAGTCTCTACGTAATGGCGGGCGGCCGGTTGCCGTCCACCGCTACACCGCGGTGGCGTCGCAGCGTTATTTTAGAGTCATTTTCACGATGTAGGACATGATTGAAGAATCTGAAAAAAATACTGTACCTTCACAAGGCCTGCTCAAAGCGATAAGTGAAGTTTCAAGAATGTGTTTTTATTTTAAAATAAGTAGCAAGTTATGTAATTATTATCATTTATGTGCACTCTCATGGTGTGTAACCGTTATTTTGAATCTCTGTAATAAAAAAACGGTGAAAAACACATTCCTGAAACTTCACTTATCGCTTTGAGCAGGCCTTGTGAAGGTACAGTATTTTTTTCAGATTCTTCAATCATGTCCTACATCGTGAAAATGACTCTAAAATAACGCTGCGACGCCACCGCGGTGTAGCGGTGGACGGCAACCGGCCGCCCGCCATTACGTAGAGACTCGGCGGGCCGCAATTTCATGCGCATCGACACCTTTAATGATTTTTTACTCGAAAACGAAGAAAAACACCCCTCTGGAATTAATTCACAGGTTGTAGTACAGTTCAAGGAACATGTCAGAATTTTAAAAAAATTTTTTGATCGTGTCAGTCACTGTTTTGAAAATCTTTGAAAAATTAATTGTTAAATAAACAATTGATAACAACTTGTTTTTACCATTTCGTATTTTTTTTTAAATTCTATGGAGCTTTCCGCGTAATTTGAAAAAAAAAAAATATATTGTATCTAATTTTTTGCCGAAGTTATGAATTTTTGAAAAAAATGGGAGTCTAATTTGTTATTGTTAATAAAAAATCGAATTTTGCATTATGAGATTCGCGCTTTGGCACAAAAATCTAACTCGTCCCACACAATCCACATGCCAAATTAAAAAAATATCTGAGAGATGACTGATCCGGTTGACGCGGAATAGCCCATATCGGAAGAATTTCTTTTTGAACGTCGGGGTGTAATGGGGCAGGGTGCGGTTCAGGCTCTGTTCCAAGTGCTTTAGCTCGCTGCCACTTGCACCAGCTATCTTCTCCCTCTGGACAGTTGTCGTGTTGTGGATCGTTATCTGTGGATATCATGTGCTGAAAAGTTGCCATTACAGCCTTCTTCATGTCTTCGACGCTGTTTATATTTCTTCGAATCGCTAAGCCGTAGTACGTGCTGAGCTTTTTCACCAACGCCTCTGTCAATTTTCCTTTTCCGCCCAGTTTTTTATCTTTCCTGATGTTTCGGAGCCGAGTTCCCATCCTTTACTGAACATGGCCTATATATTCACTTTTAACAACTTTCAGTTCATTACCGTCGGGATTCAAATTTAGAATTGCTGTGAACGTTTTCGAATCTCCATCACCGTTGTAATTACCGTGCGCTTCTCCACAGAACCGACGGGCGGTCACTTAAGTGCTCATTGCATTTGAACTAATGGGAATTTTGCTTTGAAATTTTGACCACATATTCTTGAATAGTTATACTAACGATTCATGCAATAAAAAAAAGACGATTTTTCGATCGGTCTAAACTGGTTTCCCCCCTTAAGTTAAAAAGAATTTGGTTACAAGTCTTATCAGACCGTCGCGTTGGTAGACGAAGTCATCGAGAACTGGAAACGGTAGTCATCGGTCCCTCGGTGCTCGGGATCGTCATCGTCCGTGTACCTTGTTTGCTTGCGCCGAAGCACAAGTAGTTATTGCCTATTTTGTATCGAGTTCGGCTGGAGTACCCCGCCGGGGACGCCTTTTCTGGAGGTTTCCTCCAGTCTTGTGGCCTTGTGATGGGCGGCTCTAAAACGTCACGTTACAATACAAATGCACGATTTGTTATCCATAACTAAATATTTATTTCGCCATATTCAAATATACGATTTGTTAACAGTAAACAAATCCTGCTCACTATAACAAGACTCTTTTCTCAGTACAGGTATTAAGTTAGAAGAATTAAACACCCGTATACCTACACTCGTATACATTCCAATAATGAGACATCAAGTTAACTTATTAATCCATCTTTACACCAGCTGAGAATTGATGTTTACAAACACGCAGTCTTGCTCATTGTCAGTCTTGGTAGTCACGAAGTCGACAAATACATTGCACCTGACGGATGGTTCAATGCCGTTCAAAGACGTCCCTGATAGTCAGAGAGCCATCTACTCCTGGAAAAAGATTTAGCAAAATTTAAGATGTTGCCCTACAAGTTATTCTTAATTGTTTCAAGCGATGCTGTGAACTCGTCAATTGTGAGTGAGATTCATATAAAGTTATAAGTATACGTAAAACCCTTTGTTAAATTATCAGATTTATCAAGTACAAAGATCATTTCATAAAAACAAACAGAAAATACCGGAATTATTAACAGAACCGATGCCTCGTATCAAATAATTTGGAAATGATGAAACATTTAATAGATTCTCGATTATACTCTACTTTGGTTTATTTTACCAAATGAAATCTTTCTCGACAAATTGATTGATATGACTTTTTCCACGATGTCGGCATCGTTGAATACCTAAACCAGAAAGCACCTGAGGTTGCATCTAATTATTATCGATAAATATATATTATTATTGAAAATAAATTTTCTCAGTTTCGTACCAATGCCATAAACCTACTTTACTTTGACGACGCTGGCTGTTGCGCCGAAATCGCCTTCACCCTAAGGGTTAGAAGCAATCAGACGCAGTCCATGACTAATTGTAAGTCTTATTGTGCGTTATGCACCATGGAAAATATTAAAGAGAAATGGTTAATCTTTTCGCTTTTACAATTTCTGTGAAGTTGCATTGATTGTACTTTTATGGTCACTACACTAAGAGGGTCAATGACAATGAGGCGGAAAATCCCATAGGTGTAATAAAATGGCAAATTCTTGTAGTTTTCCGTCCCAATTAACTCCGGATTCGAGGTATTTTATGGTACCCTTTGTGTATTCCCTACCTGCGATGCCTTGCAGCTGAAATAAACAGAGGTTTGAATTGACTTGATTGTTTTTCTATTTTAATTGCATCGGCTATACATTTTATAAAGTTTTCGGATTTCTTCCACCAGCCGTCACGATTGTGGTATTTCAGATTCTCACACTCATAATTTGAGAAACCTTGCAGTTCATTGCAAATATTAAAATTAGATAAGATAAATTTTGATTTGATTTATAGGACAACGAACGCTTGTGAATTACTTTCGAATCTTCAATGGTTGTCTTTAAAAAGTAATCTACGACGGTAAACGTTTGTTCTAAAATCCATTTCCGTCTGGTTTTATATTTGTTTGTGAATTTTCTTGGCCTTCAACGCAAAAGAATAACCAACTTCGTCAAACCTGAGTAAAAATACGTATTTGTTATTCGCTCTGAAGGTTTGTTAAAAAACAAATTACAGTACAGGAAAGTTGCAGTAACGACAATACTGTGTTTGAGAAGAAGCGTGTAATTCTTGAAGAAAAGCACCATAGCCACTTTCTAATCAACGTTACGAGAAAAGTTTTCGTTTCAGTTTATACTGTTGGTCCTACGTTTTTCAGACGTCTTTTCTGCATTCCTGGTGGTCCAATTAGTCTAGAATGGTTTATTCAAATCGATTCCGAGACAGAATATTTTTTGTTCAAAAAAAGCAAGGCTGACTACCCTTCTGGGTTTTTGATGAAAATATTGACGATTTTGAAGAATGATGGGATTATTTCTCTGACGCATTATGTCGACTTAATTTTATTTCATTTTTTTGAAAATAAATAGCACCAGTCTACACGAATTTTGTTCTTGAGATTCGTGCATGTGATTGTTATAGATTATGTAATACTAAACACAGATAAATCAATGTTCGTCGAAGAGGTTTGCTTTCGTAGCCAGGAGCGTGCTATTAAACAATTAAGAAAATCCATGATTTTTATCAGCTGAATAATTGAAATCGTAGATTTTTCGAAATTTTTAAATAGCATTCTCCTGGCTGCATAATAAAACGTTGTTTACAAACAATAATTTTTCTCCGTTTAGTATCACTTGACCTATAATAATCACGTGTGTGTCACATCTTAGACACCTTCTGCCCTAAATGCTGATATGACTAGATTGATACATCATTCACTATTGTATTATATTATGCATCTAAAAGCTCCTACGATTTTTCTCTTCATTGTGTCTAAAACCGCTCAGACGTTTATCTTTTTTTCTTTATTTTGCTCTAAGATAGAATGATTTTATAGAATTTGATAGAATGAGCCTTAGCCTAAGTGAGCTTCCGTGCAGAATTGCGCCAGTGAGGATCTTTACCTTCAGAAACAAATATTTTTGTAAAATAGACAATTGCCAGAAAATGTTTTGCGATATTCCCGAGGATGCAGGTTCCGCCGCGCATGTTCAACGCAACAAAATCATCCAATAAACGGTATATTTTTAGAGTAGCTGGAACAATAAGTAGAATATTTTATATCGAAAAAACAAAGAAGGAATTGTTACCTGCACTCTGCACCCTTGGGAAGAACTGAAATGGGCGTTAGTATCCTACCACGCTTGGCCCAGGAGAACGGAACAAAACGGACAAATAATATAGCTCGAAACATTTTCTTTTTCTTGTGCCCTTTTCTCATTGGTGCAAATTCCTCGAAATGGAGAAGAACAAATCAAAGAGAAAAGGGCTCAAGAAAGAGAAAATGTTTCGAACTACATTATTTTTCCGTTTTGTTCCTTCCCCTGGGCCAAGCGTGGTAGGATACTAACGCCCACTTCAGTTTGAAACGAGCGTTAAGTCACCAAGTACAAGAGAAATAATTTCTCACTTCAGACCGGTGTAATCAGGGGAATCAGTCCGGGTAGAGGGCCTGTAAGCGAACGTTTAGTCCGCTTCCTACTAGTTCAGCCGGCATTGGGCCTCACCAATGACGCGCCTTGTCTTTGGGCCTTTCCCCCTCTCTGCCTGGGTCACTCAGGTATTGCTCCCACCCCGCGAATTTTGGTCTTGGCCTGCAGTTCACATTATGTTTGAAGAGGTTGGCAAATTCATTCGTTAACCATTCGTGGTTCGAATTAGACGGTGTTGAAGACAAGCAAATTACGCCCTTCGTTTGATTGCTTTTTAGTGACGATATTAAGTATCAGTGAGTTATTTTGTTTTGTTCAACTTGACATCAGGAATGATTATTTGAATATGTCATTGTACAAAGTTAATTTCAGTTTTACTCGTGATTACATTTTCGTTGGACGTATATTTGTGCTCATAGTGTGAATTAGTGCGCGAATTCTACTTTTGACAATTCAAGTAAGCTGTAAGTGACGCCAATACAGTAAAATACCGAGCTCATCGTGCACGAAATCAACAAGACCTGGTATTTGCGCATCGATTAAATGTAAGTGACAGTCGAAATACTAAATATTATTTTCGTTTTTATACCTGAGTGTTGCTACAACAATTAATTTTCATGCTTCTTAATCTGGGATAAATTCAATTGAATTCATATACGTTGATAGGTATTTTCATCGGGCAAATGATATGACTTCCGATAAAGACGCGTTATTGTACAAACGTTTGTCATAATAGCCCGAGTCTTTGATATTGATTTTGGTGATTAAGTGGTAAAATTTAGAACAAATATCGAGAATGGATAAATTTAATGTATAATTGGTAACGGAAGCCTTGGATTCCGTAGTTCGTGAAAAAAAAAAGAAAACGTGAAGAGAAAAATAATCTTTGTTGTACACACCTCGAAATAATTTACCTAATACGATACAGTGCTGTCACCGCAGCACTGCAACTGTTTCTACATTAATACTTGTTCATGTGCTGCTCCACAGGAAATTGACAATGCGTTTTGTGATTCCTGTTGTTGAAAGGTTCAGAAAAAATTATCAATTTTCTATGGAGCAGCTATTGATGTAAAAAAAGTTTTAATGCTGGGATGGAATCCGCCCCGTGTGTATCGTATTGAATTATTTTGAGGTGTTTACAACAAATTAGCATATTTCGTTTTTTTTTTTTTTAATTTCATGGAATTATTTTCCGCGTATTGAAAGAAAGTCAATAACCTTTTACCGAAGAATAGTTGGAGTGAATCGCACCTCAAAGGTACAGTAAAGGTTGAAAAAAAAACCGATTTGATTCAACAGTAGCAGGAAGAGTTGAAATTTCAAATCTCCGGTGTTACGAAAAATTCATAGATCCAGAGATTGCAAAAAACGATTCAATTCTAAATGTTTAGAATAAAGAAATGGAATTCTCGATACTCGGTGTTTAGAAAAACTCATTGATTAATTGTAAGACTCAGCAGCTCGTGCAATTAAAATGAAATAGGAAAAGGGACAATTTGACCTACAGAAACTGTTTGCAGTCGATGCGGCGGACTTCTAATGACGTGTACTTGCATAAATCCTTTGACTGTTAAGCAAGGTTCTTAACGTATCGTGAATATTATCGGCTGTAATAAGAATTGGTCCAATAAATTTATGCACATCCGTAGGAACAAGAACGGCTAATTGAAGTAAAAACAAATCAACTACTACAACTATTTCGAGATTATTGTACATTAAGTATTTCTTAGATAGTTGGATTGACAAGCTGTGCGCATATATCTTTGAAAACGTGAAAACGAAAGGTACCGAAATACAAAAGTTTATATTTTAATGCTCTATTTGAAATCGTTTCAAAATGTTTAAAATCTAGCAAATTCATTCGGTTTCACTTGACGATGGCTTATTTTACGCAGAAAAATATTTCCTACAAAGTACACAGCTAATTTTCTCGACTGCAACGCGTGCTTAACAAACCTGGAAAATATTACCGATAAATCTAATTCTCTCGCACGTATTGTTTATTTTTCAAAATATTTTTCTCTGGTTTGCTGTGATGCACCACTCATACAAAATTCAATATTTCGCACCCATCGCATTTTTGTTCTTTCCAAAAAAGAAACTTGCGTCCTATGCAACTAAGTTGACATTTTTTCACTCTTCACTTCGCACGTCTCTTCAAACATTGGCGTGCATTTTTATAAAAAGTGCTATGTCAATCCTGGTATAAAAGTTTCGGTGATTCATGTGAGCGTCTGAATTACGTGTCAGCTAAAACAAGTTTTCCCGAATCGCTTGTATTTTCTCAATGTGCGTGAACGAGATCACGATTCAACCAACAACGTAATTTATTCAAAACCTGGAAAAATTATAAGCAAGGTGTACGTGAATTTCGAATTATCAGATTCAAGTATACTTGATAACCCGGTTGAGTTTGATGTATGGCTAAACGTGAATTTAAAGTAAGCAATTTTTTTTTTTAGCAGTAAACAATTATTCACAGTTGATTCGTTTAATTTAAATGGGGAAATTTATCGAGCATTAGCTGATAAAGTAAATTATAATTTTTCACCAGATTAACCGATCAACCCGGTTAACCAAATCAACCGGCTTGATCAGTTAACCGAGATCCAATCAGCCAGGTTAACTCTTTCAACCAGTTAAACCAGCCACATTGTATATCATTACACCTTATCAATTAGATTGTATCAAAAAAGTTCCGAGTGAACTTGAGTGAGTGTAAATTCATCGACCATCAACGTTATAAGTTTATTCGGAATTAAAGTGTTCGCGACTGAAATTGATATCTGATCGTGAGCGTCTGAAGCGTAAGGAATAACCTTTTAATTTCAATTCAAGATTATTTGTACGATCCACTAGTATTCGTTTTACACATCATTATTGTGAGTGAGAAGGTTAAACTACTATCGATTTTCTTTGCCCGTAATCAACAGCTTTCAAAAAAGGGGAGGTGGCCACTTTGCGTAATTCACCATTTCTCCGCCTCTATTATTGCGTCGGTGAGCGGTTTCAAGTCAATATTCAAAGTATCGAGAAGCAGAGCCTTCGTGGAGGAGATAACTTGTAATGATTCTTTATGATCTTCTATCAGTAATTATAAATTTTGTAAGCGGGTCGTACCTAAAGTTAAAATAGCCACCTCGTTTTATTTATTATTGAAAAACATACACTACAAAAACAGAAAAAGGTAAACTTATCTTTCTAAAGTGGGCGTGTCCGATTGTAAAATCGAAAAGAACGCTAAAAGTCGTAACAAAAGATATAGCAGGGACAGAAAATAGAAGGACAGAATAAATTAATAAATAAATTTACAATGGCCGATCCGTGTATAACTAAAATCTAACGACAAAAAAATGGCCGGGCTTAAGGTCATAAAAGATAAAATGAGCCAATAGGCGTCACAAAAGAGAATTAAAAAGAACGGAACCAAAAAAAAGAACGAAATAAATATGTATAAATAATAAAAGGGACAAAACAAAACAACACAGAGCTACTGGGAACCCCGGGGTCTTCTTTGTAGGCCAGGTTCCTTCTTCTTGATCACGAATATCTCCTGTCCTCCAGACTACTCGGCAACGGGATAATCAGTTTGCGGGAAATATAGAAGAAATGATGCGGTCCTTTCGGATAGGTGGTTGGTGACCGACTAATCGTCTTTTGGCTCGCTTGGTCTCAGCAGCTCCGTACATGCGGATTTTGAATTTTCGTGTACTGGCAATCCTGGCCAGCCTCACGTGACCACATCTAGCCCGATATCTCGCACAAACTGTTGTGCAAAATGTTACACAAACACCGGTGTCGACCAAGATTCGATCCATTTTATTCAAGCCTAATCGGTACTTTGTTATATCTTGCTCGATTTTCAAAAAGCTATCACTACATCGAATATACATCGTTGACCTTCACAAACGAATTCAATTCTTCATAATATGCTCCCTGGTCACGAATATGAATTCATTTATCAATATACCCTGAACACGGTGCGTTTTGATTGATCACGGGATCGAATTTCGCAATTTCATCTTGCCAAATCTCATACAGAAGTTGCGTACCTAGAATTTCAGTTCATTGTGGATATATATTCGATTCATTTACTGGATAGATACGGTGACAAAATATCCGAAAACCCGATATATGAATTGGACAACAATGAAACTTGCAGTTCTTGGAATCAGTCCCAAAAGTAAATGACCATAGAATTCATAAGGTAATTGTGCTAAGTGCTTTATTACGCGAGGCATCGAGCTAATCCTTCTTTTCGTTAATATCTATTATCACCACGTGTATTCTTTCCGAATTGCGGACTTAGCCCAGTCACTATGTAATTGGAGCCTTGCAATAATTCCTTTGTCGCTCTTCATTAATTGAATCGATGGGGAGGATGACTGGCAGTCTAAATTCAAAATGGCGGCCAAATCCGACTTTTGCTTATGTTCGCCATTCTGAATTTTATGTAAAACTGTTTTTCTCGAATAACTCGGCTATATTCAATTTGAACGAAAAATGATAGTGTCAGAAGTTGTAGGAAAGTTAATTTCCCACAACTTTTGTCCTCACATGTTTCTTTCAAAGATCGATATTTTTCGGATTAAAACTGAAAATAGCGGCGAAATAGAACTATTGCATTGTCTCGTTTATTTTTAACCTTAGGGCATGAACGAACATCGAGTAACTTGTAGGGAATTAAATTTTCGACAATTTTGGTTGGTACATTTCTTCTTCTTTTTTTTACTACAGTTCATATTTAAGGTCGTACGCTAACGACAAACAGAAAGGGAACCGTCAAAATATATTTTCTCGATCTATTTACCAACTGCATGCCTCTGTGGAATAAAATTCACATTATTTTTATTGGAATAACCCTTTTCCCTAAATCCCCGTACCATTACTTGCAAGCTTGTTTTTTTTCTGACGTTCTCTTCCTTACAAGATTTTGAAATGGGAATTCCGTTTTTATCTTGCAAGTGTAAAGGATCGAAGCGATGTATTTGCATTTTTCTTTCATTCTCTTTTTTATAAGGTTTTGAAATCGGGTTCTAGATCTTCCTGCTGGATGTATGCCAAATAGTTCTACTAGTCCAGTCAAGATAGGCAAAAAATCGACCTCACTTTGCATTAATTCCGTTTTCGTTTTTTCTTGGTTCAATTGTTCGGGGGGTCACTGGGAGTCCTCAAACCAAAAGTCGACCAAATCGGCCCCTTGCTATCGCCGCCATCTTGAATTTTATGAAATTTTCTTCAATATCTCAGCCATTTTCAATTTTAACGAAAAATGGTAAAGACAAAAGTTGTAGGAAATTCAATTTCCTACAAGTTTGTTCATTTTCATTTATGCCCTAAAGTCAAAAATAAACACAACATAAATACAATAGTTTTACTTCGCCGCTATTTTCAGATTTAATTCGAAAAATATCCATTTTTTGAAAAAATACGCAGGAACCAAAGTTGTAGAAAATTGAATTTTCTACAACTTTTGTCTTCACCATTTTTTGTTAAAATTGAAAATGGCCGAGTTATTCAAGAAAAACCATTTTTCATAAAACTCAAGATGGCGGCGATAGCAAGGGGCGGATTTGGTCGACTGTTGGATTGAAAACTCCCAGTAAGTTTCTTTGAATTTGTGCCAAGAAAAGCATTTGTGAAAAACGAAATGCCTACTTCGCGTAGCGTCTTACAGCATCTCAATAAAATTCGATCGCCGGACCTGCAAATTAGAGATATCAGAAGAATTCCATATAATCAAACATGATTTACAAATATGATGAGTTGTTATTG
Source organism: Neodiprion pinetum (assembly GCF_021155775.2). Taxonomy (NCBI): domain Eukaryota; kingdom Metazoa; phylum Arthropoda; class Insecta; order Hymenoptera; family Diprionidae; genus Neodiprion; species Neodiprion pinetum. The sequence goes on from NC_060233.1 coordinate 24,491,849, forward strand.
AAAACAAAATTCCAATTATACGAGATGCTGACTTCTCGTGACGTGTCGTAGAATCTAGACTGATTATGACAATTTTACCATCATTCAACATATATACAATATATGTCGCATCGCCATATTGTGTCATTGTTACATTTTGATCACCGGTTGTATGACGTTGATGGAACTTGTTTTGGTTGGATTTGTTTTGTTCTCGTTTAACTTAGTTACTTCTTTTAGAATGATTTTCAAAACGATTTGAATAAAGTTGTGTTTTTCCGTGTCTCTGCGGTTTTCAATTAAATAAACTGTGTAATACTCTTTATTTATCTTTGTATATCTGACATCAGAAGTGGGATAAAGAACGTTTAAGCGTGTAGAAGTAAAAAACTGAGTAAATTTTCGAGATAGAGATGGAACGAAACGAGGAAGATTTCAGTGTGGCAGAAGATGTAGAAGAAAGTGCGAGGAGAAGTGCAAAGAGTGACACAGGCAGAGTAGAAACTTCTCGAAAACGAAAAAGAAATCACCGATCCCCGACGACATCGGAATCTGAACATTCTGATGATTTGCGAAGAAGGAAGCACGGAAGACGTAGGCACAGTAAACGTCAGGCAAGATTGGAGGAGGAGAATCTGCGACTGCTTGCACTGCTTTCCAGACGAGAACGTGTGCCGATGGATCTCATAAAATTTGATCCGAAAACGACTTACGCGACTGGTTGGGTGAAAATGGTTGACGAGTGGATTCGCCGTTATAATCCTGATGAATATGAAATTGCCCAGCACTTGGCGAAAGCATTTAAGGACGAAGCGGCACAGTGGTTCAAAGGTGGATCCCTCAGGAAAAAGCTGGGTAGAAATACGTTCTGAGTTTTTAAGTGCGTATGCAAAAAATAAGAACGTTGCGTCGGAGCTGCACTCGATTTGGATGGAAGACGCAGAGTTTACACTTGAAAATTTTATGAAGAAAGAGAGAAAATTAAAAGCGTGGCTCAACGAGAGAAAAACGGTGGACGAGACTGCAGCTCAACTTACGGAATTATCCTATTCGGCGTAAAATAGATTTGTTCGCAACATCTTTGTGCGTGAATCACTTAAAAGTCTACAAGAAGCGATGGCGTACCTTGATGGACGAACGACCGACTTCCATCAACCGCGTGCATCTTCCAGAGCCCCTGGTCCACGTACTAAGACTTTGACGCCGCGAGATGGTAAGTCGCACCGTTTTGACATCGAGTGCTACAATTGTGGAAGAAAAGGACATCGGAAGGCCGAATGTCGATCAGCTCTGCAGACACAGCGTGGCAGTTACTCACAGGTCATCAAGGAACTGGACAGTAGAGGTTTGGGGTCAAAGAAGCCGATAACCTGCTACAACTGTAAGGAAGAGGGACACATTGCCCCGAGTTGCCCTAAGAAGAACGAGAAGGTAGTGAGGCTTTGTAATTCTACCTCCACTGAGAATACTCTGAAGCTTGCTGACGGTAAGGTGTTGACGTTCATCTTTGACTCTGGTTCGGACTGTTCTCTTGTAACAGAGAGTTTGGCAGAGAGGTTGCCTGGTAAAAGACAAGTCGTTTGTATGCGTTTGAGGGGTTTAGGAAATGGGTATGTGGATTGCCGTGAGATGATCTCAGTGTGTGCAGAGTTGAATAGCATCAATGTTGAAATTGATTTATATGTAGTACCGGACGAAAGTTTGTCCACAAAAATAATTCTGGGTAAAGAATTGTTAGCTAATGGTATCTCAGTCACATTTGATGGAACCATAGTTACATTTGCAAAATTACACAAATTTGTTGGTGCGTGTGTTGCAACAACTAATTTTGACACTGTAGATTGCAATGTGGATGAGATGAGAGAATCACTTATAAAATTGTTAAGACTGCACGCGGGACATATGAGTGTTGATACTCCTAAGATTCGTTTAACATCTGGCAGCTTTGAGATTAGACTGAAAGATGAAAATAAAACTGTACAGCGAAGACCTTATAAGCTAGGAATTTTAGAGCGTGAGAGTGTTAGACATATGGTAAATAAAATGCTCGAGGCAGGAATCGTTCGAGAAAGCAGGAGTCCGTTTTCTAGTCCAATTATCTTAGTTAAGAAAAAGGATGGATCAGATAGATTCTGTGTGGATTTTCGGGAGTTAAACGCTAACACACTAGCAGATCGTTATCCGCTACCGTTGATTCAAGATCAATTAGATCGATTGTGCGGTACGTACTATTTCTCGACATTAGATATGACGGCAGGCTTTCATCAGATACCTGTAAAAGAGAATTCAATAGAAAAGCTTGCTTTTATTACACTGGACGGACAGTTTGAATATTTAACAATGCCATTCGGGCTAATGAATGCACCTGCCGTATATCAGAGAGCAATCAATAACGCTTTGGGTGAATTGAGATATTCTTTTGCGATTGTTTATTTGGATGATGTTCTTATACCCGGTAGAACTGCACAGGAAGCTTTGGATAGGTTGGCAGTCGTGATGGCAGAACTTGCGGAGAAAGGATTTTCATTCAATTTAAAAAAATGTAAATTTTTGAAAACAAGAATTGATTATCTGGGGTACACTGTGTCACATGGAGAGTTGAGGCCCAACCTTCGAAAAATCGAAGCCCTGGTGCAATCACCTATTCCTCGGACACGGACCCAGGTAAGGCAATTGTTAGGGTTAGCATCCTATTTTCGTAGATTTATACCGAGATTTTCACAAGTGGCTGCTCCTTTATACAAACTTACTGCAGGTAGTACCAAAACGATTACATGGACAGACGAACATACTGACGCCAGGGCCAAGCTTGTCAGTTATTTAACATCAGAACCGTTACTGAGAATTTTCGACCCTAATCTTCCAATCGAACTACATACCGATGCTAGTGCTCTCGGGTATGGTGCCGTATTGTTACAATGTGTTGAAAAAGAAAAACATCCCGTCGCTTATTATAGCAAACGTACCATAGACGCTGAAACTCGTTACCATTCTTACGAACTTGAGACTCTTGCAGTTGTTAACGCAATAAAACATTTTAGACAATATTTAGTAGGACTTGTGTTTTTAGTTGTGACTGACTGTAATTCGCTTAAAGCCGCAAGCCTTAAAAAAGATCTTACTTCACGAATTTATCGTTGGTGGGCATATTTGCAGTCATTTGAATTTGAAATAGAATATCGCGCGGGTGAACGAATGAAGCATGCGGACTTTTTGTCAAGAAATACAGTTACCAAAAAAAGTGTACTCAAAATAGTTAAGAAAGATTTGAACAAAATAATTGAATTAGCTGATGACTGGTTGATGGTAGCTCAGCAGAAAGATGACTACATAAAAACTTTGCACCGTGAGGTAATAGAAGGATCAGAGAGAGCAAAAACATATTCAATTAGAGACAAAATTTTGATGCGGACGATAAACAGAAAATCGAAACAGATAACGTTACCTGTAGTGCCGAGACTGATGGTGTGGTCACTGATACATCACGTACATGAGAATATCTGCCATTTGGGCTGGGAAAAGACTTTAGATAAGTTGTACGAGCTGTATTGGTTTCGTCAAATGTCAAAGCGTGTTAAGAGATTCGTTGAAAATTGTATTTTGTGCCAAACTTGTAAATCAGTGTCAAGACCGACACAAGCTCAGCTGCATCCTATAGAAAAAAAAGATATTCCGTGGTATATGATCCAGATAGATATATCCGGAAAATTATCAGGTCCTTCTGACAAGAAAGAGTATGTTTTTGTAATTATAGATGGATTTACGAAATTTGTAACGCTAAATTTGATAAGTTGTTTGGATACAGAAACAGCAATCAATCAGTTGGAGAAACACTCGTTTATTTTTGGAGTTCCGAGACGAATCATTTGTGACCAAGGTTCAGGATTTACAAATGCACGGTTTAAGAAATACTGCGATGAAAAGAATATTGTGGTTCACTTCATAGCTTCAGGAACGCCTAGAGCTAACGGTCAAGTTGAAAGAGTTATGTCAACCATCAGGAATATGTTATCAGTATGCAAAGCTCAGGGGAAAGAATGGCAGTCCGAGTTAGGTAAAGTACAGCTTGCGATAAATTCAACTGTTCAGAAAACGTTCGGAAAAAGTCCCGCTGAAATTTTGTTTGGCACAAAAATAAATTCAATAGATATAGGACGTGTGAAGCATAGGTGCATAAAGACTGACAATGTAGATTTAACTCAACTCAGGTCAGAGGCTACAAGTAGCATTACAGCAAAAGCCATGAAAGACAAAGAACGGTTTGATAGAAAGAACAAACCAGTTAAACCATTTAAAATTGGGGATTTTGTTATGGTTAGAAACAACGTTAGAATTAAGACAAAGTTAGATGCAAAATATCGCGGTCCTTTGGAAGTTGTCATGGAGCTTCCGAACGATAGGTATTTAGTTAAACAAAATAGGCTCTTCCGGATTTAGAGGTCGTAATAGCATTAAGGTGTCTCACGATAAACTGATCGCAGCTCCTGGATATGGCGCGAGTCAGGACAGCTGTGTCGCAGAAAGTGAAGAAGGTAAGAACAAAGTTCTGAAGTGACTTGTTTGTTTTAAAGAGAAAAAAATTGTTGTAGTGCACAAAGTCATGAGTGCAAACATGTTTTGCTGAGATGAACCATGAACCCTTGTAGGTTAATACAATCGGTTGTTGAAAACAAATGTAGCGATAATTTGCAGAAACATGGTTCTGGTTGAGCCGGATTTAGAAGTAGAAATCCGAAGAGAGCAGGGGACTCTGTTAATTGGTTTAGCCGGATTTACTTAAAGAAATCTGAAGCGAGCATGAGACTCTGTTGGCTATCGCCGTTTCATTTCGAGAGTGCGACTTTGGCTTTCGAGGCTCGCTGGACTTGATCACCCAGAATCCTTGAACCCAAAGCCTTGATGTAACTTGAGAATGATTCGGCAAGTCACAATAGTTAGAACATGTACAGATGCGTAAGGTATGCCTGCAGAGCTATTATGAATGAAAACAATAGTTAGAACATGTACGGATGCGTAAGGCATGCCTGCAGAACTATTGTGGATGAAGACAATAGTTAGAACATGTACGGATGCGAAGGCATGCCTGCAGAGCTATTGTGGATGAAGGCAATAGTTAGAACGTGTACGGATGCATAAGGCATGCCTGCAGAGCTATTGGTGCCTTGGATAAAGAATTTGAGAGAAGTCATGAAACAAATAAAGCAAAGCACATGGTTGCACACATGATATAGAGATAACAAGGGATTTGACTGAGCAAAGATGCCAGGCTTGTATGATCAGGAAAGCCGAACGCGATTTAATGAAGGTTTCTTCGATGTCTTTTTTTTTGTTTCAGAAATAAATTAGAAGAATGAAAAACTGGCACTCGAGACGCGTGCTAGTCAGTATGGCCGTGTCGCATCACCATATTGTGTCATTGTTACATTTTGATCACCGGTTGTATGACGTTGATGGAACTTGTTTTGGTTGGATTTGTTTTGTTCTTGTTTAACTTAGTTACTTCTTTTAGAATGATTTTCAAAACGATCTGAATAAAGTTGTGTTTTTCCGTGTCTCTGCGGTTTTCAATTAAATAAACTGTGTAATACTCTTTATTTATCTTTGTATATCTGACATATGTATAATGGATTCTGAGGCCAACGAGCATGGTAACAATAGTTCTGCAGGTCGAAAGGGTGAAAAAATTACAAAACTTTTCACTTCGCTGACGTAGCGCGATTCAATACCAGTTCTCCAACCGTTTCTGAAAAGACCAAGCTATCATGTCGAGTACCTGCAAATCTCGAAACCTTGGTCCGTACGCCGCCAGCTCACTCCAGGAGAGCAACATCTGGAGTCCGCGAGCCGAATATTGAAGTTGACTGAATCGATTGAATAGTTGAAAGTTTCGCTGATCGGAACTATGATCGACTCAATCGGGAATATGAAGAGTTAGGTCGGAGCAACTCGATAGTCACTCCAATACGTTAGTACCTTACATCCTAGAGCCAAACGTTCGTAGTCGATGTACGAAATGAATGTTGAAATATTAGTTCAGTTGGAACAGCCGCAATTTGAAGTGACTTCTATTCTTCGAGGGTACCAACTCGTAATTTTTTTTTGCTAGTTTTTTGGACCTACAGGAATACGCCCTTATGTTTTCGACCACGAGATAGTTGCATTTTAGCAATTAAGAATCATTAATAATTAAAAAATCTATTTTTTTGAGGTATCTTTTTTGATCATTAGAAAAAAGTCATTGTTAGTCAGAATTTTTGATTTTAAATACATGATAAAGTTATTGTCACGAAGGAAACTCTGTAAAAAACGTAATTAAATTCTTACAATCTTCCCCATTTATAGAAAAATTATTTATACAGGCATCACGTATTCAAACCGAGGAAACACAATAATTATTGGGGTAACTGTTGAGAAAAATTGATTTTCAAGGGTATTATCGTGTTCGCGAGAAAAAAATAAGCAGAATTTAAATAAAAACCAACTCTCTAGAATCGTTTTTAAGGAAGTTATTCAATTTGTTAACGAAGTCGACCGGGCTCGCTGATCCGCGCGCGGGCGATCGGAATTGATTTTTACCCGCAATGAGACAAACGCTCTAGAAGGTTGATATTATATTGAACCTCTGTCCAAAAGTGTAGAGAAGGCTCACGAACTTGAATTTTGCTCAAATCATCGTTATAACAATGGTAAATTACAAAAACACTTAAACATCGATATCTCTGGTTGTAATTAAGATATTGCACATTTTTATCTCTCTAATTTCGCGTCTCAAAAGAACGCGTCACAAACTTACTGAATATTTCAAATACTCAGATATTATGAGGAGTTATTTCTATTTGTTTATAAGCAAAAATTTGAAACCATATAAATAACGGTCTTTTTTTTTAACGAAAATGAAATTATTTTTTTACCGAGAATGTACATGGCGAAACGAAGCTCTTTGATTTTTTTGGACTCTGTGAGCCATCCTGGGAGATGGGAATTTGAAAACTCCGGATTTTCGTAAATCGCAGATTGTTGCTTAACTATATAACATAGATCAATAAAACTTCTACGTGTCTCTTGAGGAGGGTTCCCTCTACGTGATGAATGAGTTTTGATAAGATATGTTGATAAATGACCGATAACGGTTGCAAAAACCAAAATGAGAATAACAATTTTCAATTGCAATTAACTGCTTAACTAACAATGTTAGGTCATATTTTCATAGGACCTATCTTATAGAAAACATTATAACGCACAACTTTTGTAAGAAATATTTTTTGACTACACGCATTTCAAAAAAGATAACTAAAAAATTCGATTTTTTAATTTTTAATGATTTTTAATTGCTAAAATTCAACTATCTCGTGGTCAAAAACTTAAGGGCGTGTTCCTGTATGTTAAAAAAACCTGCAAAAAATTGCGAGTTGGTACCCTCAAAGAATAGGTCTCATGTCTATTCCAACTGGACTATATATTTCTGACCGGGACTACGTTCGTCTCGACTGCAACTATCAAGATAAAGTTCGATACGACTCGAAAATCTCTCTAAAACACCCGCATCTCATGTCATAGAGCCGACAATTCGAGGTAGCTATTGAAAAAGATCATTTGCATACATTTTTGACCGAAACTGTGTTCGATTGAACCGGATACCATTTCACTGTTCAGTTGATACTCTTTTTTGAAATCCCATTCTAAAATTTAAAATTTACCGTTGTACAGTTGCATATTGTTGCATAAACAAATGTATTGTGTTGTTTGTTGATGTATTTATTATACTTTGGTTCTTTTATCAGTGGGCAAATTCAAATGTCGCTCGTTCCATCTGCGAAAATTGCCGTACAATACATTCGTTCGTATAAAATTCAATAAATAATATTCAATCTCCACATAAAAGTTTACCGCATATTTAACTCTCCCAATTCTAATGACGTATCATTTGATAAGATTATCAGAAGGTATCTGATTATTTGACTTGTGCCAATAATTTTTTCGATCTTTCATCGAGCCGAACTGAAGAATTATCAATTATTCAGAACTGTGCAAGCACTTATATGAAGCAGTTCTGCAATACTTTCCGAACTGTACATCGAGTGCTCAAAACGGAAGTAACACTTTTTTTAATTAAATATTTGGGAGTTCTGTAATGGAATTGATGTTTTTCTCCACTTTTAAATATATATTATTGAAAATATATCAACACCATTGAATTGCAACGATAAAGGTATAAGTAGTGAAGTAATATAGAAATTGTAGTTGTTTTAAAGGGGATAATTCGGATAACACAACTAACATACTCGGAAATTGAATGAAAGAAATCTTTGCTATTTCTTTTTCTTTTCATCGTCAGCTTCTTAATTCAATGAAAGTACTGTCATTCACAGGTTGAGTATTGGCTGCCGTGAAAAAATACGATTTGACGCTCAATTACAACAACGTGTTATATCATCGTACCGAATTTTATAAATTGATCGTGTGACAAATAAGTTATTATCAATTGCGCAATTTACACACAGACATTTTTTTATTGTATCGACTTCTTCTAACTTCTAACAATGTTTATAATTTATTTCTCAGATCATGTATCAAACAATAAATCAAGGACTTTGATCACGAGCAGGAAGAGGACGCATTTAACGATTTTCTTTCTTCATTGTTGTGGCTGGATTCGGCAGTAAATACATTAATTTGTTGTGTGACTGTAGCAAATTTATCTCGCAGAAATTCAAAAAAATTATTCAAAAAAACGATGAAAATGATGCAAATAATCATAAACACTGACGAATAATAAGTAAAATGACCCTTATATTGTGACCAAGAAAAACAGATAGTCAAAAAATTACAACAATATATTGTGACCAATATAGACCAAAGACATTACGTTCATCGGGAATAGAACGTCGGATCTTCTCGACACGTCACGTCATTGTGTGTATAAATATTCAAGTTATAAGTGTTTAGTTAACAATTCTTTATTACCAAAGTAAGTGTTTACTCATCTTGTAACCACAAAAAAAGTATAAGAATAATATACAATTATATGAAATGGGACGAAGAAAAATGTATAGAACTCTAGAAGAGAAGATTGAATTCCAATTTATTGACGAAAAAAGGAAGGCAATGAATCAACGCGATTGTAGAAATGAGACCGTTCATTTAATAGAAACACGCCAATCAATTCCAACGCAAACTCTTATCCGAGGTACATTTCACCAAAATGATAACAGATTTTCCTCATTTAGCAGGGGGAAACAATGTACCGCCAATGCAGCAGTATCGGTAGCTATGTCGCTTATTCACAGTGTCAGCTTATGGGATTCTGACATTATCGATTTGATATTGACTTACGGTGATCAGTTGTACATTGAAAGCATGGCTAGCCGTAGACCTGTGCACGAAAATGAAATGTACCGAAATTATTTGACGGTTGATGATTTACAAAATAATTTCACAGTATTATCTACAACCTGTCATTTCATATACGGAGAAGTAATTTACGGCCATTTATACACTGATAACAGTGAAATTGGCTGTCCAAATATAAAAAATGGATTGTCTTACTTTTTCAATATATCGAAAACAGGAATTTTAACGTGCAATGGAATTTCAATAGGAATCGGTCAATACGAAGGCCACTTTTGGATATTCGATTCTCATTCGAGGGATTCTAACGGTAAAATGTCTGCTTTGGGGACTGCCTGCTTCATAAAATTCGTACGTATGTCCGATATGCTGTCGATATTGATGAACAATATTACTCAAATAACCGATGCGGCAGAAAACCAATATAATATAACGCCAGTTTCTGTTGCCTTAAATTGCAACAGGGCTACTGACGATGAATATTTGAATTATGATGATTAATGGAATAATGTGTAAACCTATTGTGATCAGAATCTTATCAAGGATTGATAAATTATTTGGAAGGAAGAGCCCATAATGAAAATGCAAGAGTTAGAAAAATGCTCATTCTACCATTGACATTCAGCAGTCCACCTCGAAACATGATACAAATGTATCAAAATTAGATGGCAATTGTGCACCGGTATGGAAAACCGGATTTATTCATAACGATGACGTGCAATCCAAAATGAAAAGAAATCGAGGAAAATCTACTAAACGGACAACAATCAGCGGATAGACCGGATATCTACTACCGATCATGACGAAATACAAGATTTTATAGAGGCTCGATACGCGGGGCCGGTAGAAGCTGTTTGACGAATTTTCGGAAAATGTTTACAGAACAAAAGTCACGCGGTTATACGTTTGCCGGTACACTTGACAAATGAACAAAATATTACATTTTCGAATCAAAATAATTCAACTACTGATCACGAAGAACTATTGAGGTCGGTTGTGTAAAGAACCGACATGTTAATCGATTACTTCGCCTTGAACCTAAGAGATGAAACAGCTAGGCAATATTATTACACCGAAATTCCATGCCATTATACGTTTCAAAAATATAAAATCAATAATCAAATCGTACACCGATGGGAACCACGAAAATCGCATTTCAACTGTATCGAAAGAATGTATTCCATTAGTCCGACGCAAGTTGAATTACTTCATTTAAGATTATTATTATTATCCGTAAAAGGCGCTACAAGTTTTAATAACTTGAAAACTGTAAACGGTGAGGTGAGACAAACATATGTTGAAACTTGCTTGGCATTAGGTTTGATAGAGGATGACGAAGAGTGGAGACGAACGATGGATGAGGCTACTACGTGGATGATGCCACAACTATGTCAAAATGGCGCTCAAGGCACAAGTCGGTCAAAAGATTATGAATGAAGTCATCAAACAGAAAAAGAAAACAGCAGATGGCATAGGAGGGGAAATACTGGTTGTCGATCAGCTGACATCCTCATGGATGGTGTCGGCCTGCTGCAAAATGCACGACATCAGCGCGCAGGAAATAACATTCATTGGTCGCGGACATCAGCAAGAAGAGAACCTGCCTAGTTGGCATAGTCTGGAGGTCATCTATCTGATCACCCCGTGCAAACCATCTGTTCAAAAACTGATGGAGGACTTCAACAATCCGACAAGGACAATGTACAAGAGCGCCCATGTTTAAAGAATTGTCTCAGTCGATGGTTGCTAAATTTATAAAGACACTTAAAGAGATCAACATTGCATTCATACCGTATGAGGAGCAGGTATTCTCGCTGGATTCCCCCGAAACGTTTTTGTAAACACAGACTGCGAAGATTGTTTGTTCGTCTTTTAATTCATTGTCATCCGGCACATCCACAAGATTTGTGGGATGAATTGAAAGATGACATTTCCGAAGATTATTGACGACGCTTAGGACAATCACGCGGACGAAAACGCGCGTACGCTGCTGTCTAGAGATAGCGAATTTCTGAATAAGGTAGATATTTTTATCTGGGACGAAGCGCCAATGGCACCGCGATATGCTCTGGAGATCATGGATAGATTATTGCGTGGCGTCATGGAAAAAGATGTGCCCTTTGAGGGAAAAATTATCCTCGTAGGTGGAGATTTTAGACAACAGCTTCCGGTTAAACTACGTGGTGCGCGCAGTGAAACCATTAACTTGTCGGTGAAATTTAGTTCACTGTGGGCACACTTTCAGATATTTTCCTTGACAAAAAATATGCGTGTTTTACCGCAAGAAATAGAATTCTCAACGTTTCTCTTAAACCTAGGAAATGGAATGTGAAACGATACGAATGATTATATACAATTTCCAGCAGATTGTATAATCAATGACGACGTAAACATAGTTGAAAGAATTGACGGTAATCAAATGAAAAACCAATGCTATGAACAAGCAGCAGAGTGCGCTATACTTCCTGCAAGAAATGCGGATGTTGAAGAATTTAACAAAGAAGTTATCAAATTACTAAAACAAATCAACCGAAAAAATCTATACAAGTGTGAATAGTATCGAAAACTGTGGCGATGACAACATTGGCGAACCGGAATACTTGAACTTTGGTGTAAATTCGTATGCTCAACTCATTGATAATGCTAAATCCCCGGAAGAAAAAAGTTGAGGGTACGAGTTTACATCCAAGTCAAGGGTTTTTCTCCGTGAGGGAAATACAAGCAACCCACCCCGATACGACAGCATTCAACGTCTTGGAGCTGAAAATTGGCGTAAGTGTTTGATATGTTTATAAAAATGTATATTTTTGATCAAAAAATCATTTGATCAAACCAGAGCTTCCGAGGAAAATGACAAAGAGACTCGAAAATCACCGTGAAACACTACCCTCTAATCGAACGTTTTGTCTGTATAAGCTGATTAAACTTTCTGTCTGTTTCAACCAATTAATTCGTCTTTTTTTCCTCATCCAAGCCAAGTATATTTTTGTCCGTATTACCATATGTGACTCATTATACTTTCATCTGTTCCAAGTAACTGAGTTTCATTGACTATACCGAAAAATTAACGATAATTTTTTCGAAGAACGTAAAATCGATCTTTCAAGTATTCTCCGTGGAGTAGGCCTACTGGGGATACCACGTAAAAAAAAACGCGCCGGGAGCTCTACCGCTTGCGGTGGTGCGGAAACGAGCATTAGTAAACTTATTTTCACTGGTCAAATACTAGCATATTGCAGTTTTTCAAATGACAATTTTATTCTTGGGTGAATTTAACTCATTGTCACTAAAACTCATGCTTTGATAGTGTGTAACGCATGTGGAATCGTTATAGGTACCTTCGGATTTCTCTAGTTTTTTTCAGAGTGAATTCCACGTAAATACATTTTTCTTTTTGATAAACTAGGGGCTTCGCCCCTGCGCGCTTCGCGCGCCAACCCCATCTCGGCGCTACGCGCCTCACTATTTCCTTACGCATTGTCTAGTAGACAGGCGATTTCCTTCATGTTGATTTAATGACAGGTCCTGCACATGCTGTCCACTTCAATTTCTTCTGTGCTTACTTTTCTTTTTTTCATCAATCGAAGCTTCCATTCGTTGTTTGAAAATTGGTGTTCCTTCTCTATTGATATCGATCTATCTCCTTGACTTGCTGAATTATTTTTGCTACCGCTCTGCCCGTTATTCTCCAAAATCACCTTCTTTATATTATTTTTTTCTCTATATTCGTGTTGCTGTTCACTCCGCAAAACACCTCCTTCTCTTGTGGCCAACATCGATCCTGGTCGTCCTCTTACCTGGTCATACGAATATTTTATGGATATTATTCTATGGCTTATTTGGTTCTTCGCACTTACAATTTTATTTTCCTCTTTCTTTTGTAATATTTCCGACCATCCACCATCTTCATCGCCTTGTCTGCTGCTTGAAACTCCTCCTTTCTCCATTGTCATCGTAAATCCTGGCTGTCCTTTTGAATGTTTGGTGATATATTTAGATTTACTATTATTTGATTGTTACTTTTCATACTTATTACTCACTATCTGAATTTTATTTTGGTACTGCAAGACATCAAAGTGTCCACTGTCTCCGTCGCCGGTGAAGAGTAGCGAGAATTGTGTTTCATTTTGTGATCCGATCCGTTGTTGATGAATTTGTTCTTCGCGATACACGATCAAACATATCTCAAAAATGTCCGCAGCTGCATATATTGCATTTTTATTCATATGTGATTTGTAATCACCAGGTGACCTAATCACAGCACCGTTTGACTCATTACCTGTAATAAAACCCGCAAATGTAGACGAATTATCCACTATATTTGAAACGATACTCAGTCTCACCTCTGCGTGTCGATCTTGAGTGCCGTATACACGATACGCCAAAGCGCGAAAAAGACAATTCCTGTCGGGAATCATCTTGATAATTTTCGTTTGCATGTTCATTTTTTGCGCGTCAGAAACAGATACCTATAAAGATATTTGTCAAAGACTGTCATAAACAGCCGATGACAGCTGTCAAAGGGTTTGCTAGATGCTTTTTGTTTTGTTTTCGGGGTCTCACCCCACCGCCAACTTCATGCGTATACTATTGTTATTATAATCTTTTTTTTACTATTGTTATTATAATCTTTTTCTACGTTCATTTGTTTGAAACTTTTTTATTAGATAGAGAGATTTAATTTCTTAATTAAGGTCAACAAGGTGCACATACGTTTGGCAATTTAGAGTTTGGCAATTTCAACATCTTTCTCCCCCACTTGACCTTTTGAATCTATATTTTAGAAAATTATTTAAAAACTTTTAAGGCAAATTTGTATACCCGCTTGATTCATAAATTTCCTAACCGAATCCACCGTTGAACACTTATTTCAAAAACTCAGTACATTCACATACATAAAAAGAAAGGCAACCAATATGATAACTCGCATTTTATAATATTATTATTTGATTTTAGACTCAATTGAAAATCACACAGAAATGTTTTGTCACATTAAACACATAAAATCATATCACTTTCGACAGAACGGAAGATCGGACTTTAAGAGGATAAATTCGTAAAACACGAAACAAATGATGCATCAATAACTGGACGTTTTACACATAAGTTGGCAATCTCGCCACCAATTCCAAAGACCAGTACAGGCATTATCGGAAGGTGATTCGCAGGAAGAGTATCCCTTGGAATTAAACGGACCTATATGTATATGTATATTTTTCCAAAACGGACAATCAGCCCACCACCGGAACCCGGTGCCGTCCAATAACTCATCAACGATGCATCTTTCTTGGATCATTACTAAGCAGTTACATGAATTTCTAACAAGTGTCTTGTAATTTTAACATATTCAATGTAACTCATTAACGTTCTACCAATGTCTCCTCTTCGCTTCGTGAAATTCTTTTTCTACCTAAGTCTGCAAAACCTTTCATCTGTTTTTTTTTTCTTGACCGAGGTATCGCAGATAATTGATGCGAAATTAATTATAAAGAATCCGAAAAATCCATCTCTAGGTGATATCAGTCGTTAGTTTCTGATATTTTGTATATGTATACTTATTATTAGTTCTTTATTCGTCTGAATTGTATGATATAAAAGATCATGCAATAGATTGTGACTTGAAACTTACAATTGTGATTACTGTTTTGTATATTGACGACGTACTTGCGTTGTCAGTTATTAGCTACTCGTTTGCTCGCGAGCATTTCCAGGGGACGCCACGAGGAGGCCAACTGACAATGCCCCTCATAGTTCGATCAGCTCGATCATCCCCGTAAGGAGGCGTGAAACCGCGACCTAAAAATGCCGATCAGCTCGATCATCTCCATAGAGAGACGCGAAACGGCTACTTGCTCGATCAGCTCGATCATCTCCGTGAGGAGATGCGAAACCACGACTTAGTAAATTTAGTCTATAGTTACAAAAATTCTCTACACGCTGCATAGGTTTCTCAACTTTTGAGTAGGTTTCTCTGAACGTGAATTACTAATTTGATCTCTGTACTTTTCTCCTAGCCACTTTACGTCTTTATTGATTTTAATGCGGATAAAGTTGTGAACAAGCTGTCGTCGATGAAGACCGCATGTTTCGTGTTCAAACCATCCACTGCACCTTTTTTGGTTCACAGCGGCATTCATGTAAGGGAAGAGCTTATCTTCGATATCATATTCTCCCCTGATTTTCGGATAACCGACATCAAAAACCGCGTTTATCAAGTTGAACACAAACGAAAATTCCGTTGTTGCTACGCGCAAGTTTCCGAAATCGTTTTTCTCTTTCGTTTCGTACGCCCGAAAATATGTAAGTATTTGTCTTGGCTGACCTAGTACTGGATTGGACTCGAGCAGTACTTCCTCGCAAAGTTGACATCCAGTTCTTTGTACGGATTTTTTTGCGATATAACCCGCAACGTATTCGATTGCGCCTGACATTCATGTTTCGTCGATGGTATGTGACGCGCTTGCTTCGACGACCATTCTTTCTACATCGACGAGTGGTTTCTCGTCGATCTGTTCATTCAATTCGCCCCAGTAGAGAAACGCGTTAGCTCCTACCGAGTTATTTTCTATAGAACCAGTCTGCAAGGGCACTTGGACATTATTGAACAGGAGTGCCTCGTCCTCGTCGTCTAAGCAGTTTGCAGATTTGACAGGCTTCATTAAATTCAGCATGATCAGCGTTTGGTAATTCAGGCGGAATTGTTTTGCGGTGGGGTTTTCATTATAAGTTCCACCGTGACAACGGATTATGGAAAACATATTTTCAACGGGATCTTAGTTTAATCGCGATGTCATTAAAAATTTTACTCCTTCGAGTTGTAAATCTTTGAACAACATTAGGATTACATTAATGGTCTGTCGAAAACCATTGAAACACGGAGGGACTTTTTCGCCCTTGTCTGTCAGTGTGCGCCAGTTTGCAGATTTGTCGAACATGATCGATAAATTCTCGCGAATATACGGTCTTTGGTCGGACAATGCGCATCGATTAGGATTAACGTCATTTGGACACCGGCTATTCAAATTATCAAAACAATCATTCAGCAGTGTGAGAAATTGAGCAGTATGCATGGCCGTATTGGTGTTGATGCAATTATTCGTTGCAGCAGCTGATAGCGCTGCAGAAAAACGATTGCTAAATACCTGTAGCGCTAATCGACAGTTCAATTTATTTTATACTGTATTTAGGGGACAAGTTTTGTGATAAAATAATTTGATATGATTTTGTCCTTGTTAAATTACTTTTTCACTCATAGGTAGTTTGTTTATTTGCTATAATTAATGGGATGAGAGACAGAGAGGCACGAGATTGTTATCCGCGCGACCGGTGCGAGAGAGAAATTGGGCGATGATCAACGACGCAGCACACACGTAATATTCATCCATACATTGTATCTAGTATAGAGATGGGTTCTTTTATGGGTGGGACTGATCTCTTCCGAAGAGGCGCTACATACAATTATGGTAGAACTTCACTTACAGGTAAGTTCGTTCAATCATTTAATTGTATTTCGCGCCTCTTCCTCAAGATCATCGTATAGATGTTTAAAGGTCATTTCGACAACAATCATCGCTAATTTTTGGCTCATCCAATATATTGATTTCTTATTACATCAGTAATCATAATCATACAGGCTGTAAAGTTGAAACATTAGGGAAAAACTCAATTATCTAATATGGCCATAGCAAAGGCATTTTATCGATATCAACAGGCAATTCATAAAACGTTGCAAATGTTTGAGAGTGAGCACTCCATCCTGCAGCCTTCCTTATGTTATCTATGTTAACACCCTTGTTTTTTGGAGCTGATGTCGAAGCATGACGCGTGCTATGGGCTGAAAAAATCTGAGTGTCAACACCGCTCTGAGATAGCATATTTTTCAGCCAGTGGCTTAAAGTTTAAGAAGTCACGGCCTTGTGTGGCCTTTTAATAGCGATACAAAGTGACTGTATATTTTCGCGAAGATCTTTAGTTCGTTTTATATATGCTTCTAATGTTGTGGCTGCGCAAATACTTATATTGCTTTTATAAATCGGTATGCTTAATAAAGGTTGTCTCCTGTTGACTCGTGACGTCTTGATCTTGTCCGATATTTTAATCTGAATAGAACCTTCTAGTCTTGCGATAATTGGTAACTTGATCAGTGAGAGTGTTTGCATACGTTGTCCGGTTATAAGAGCAAGTAAAGTCACGAGCTTCATTGACAGCGTTTTTATGGAAATATCTTCGTTCGGTATTAGAGTATCCGCATGGTCCAGGACGAGCTTTGGGACCCACGTATGATCATATTTCGGCCGAGAAGGGCGTGATTCAAACACTCCCTTGAAAAGCCTTTTGATCTTATGATCTTCACTTATTTTTGGACCAACGACTAGCGATATTGCAGAACGCAAACAATTTACCGAACCGTAAGAAGCTCCTTTTTCATACTCCTTAGTGAGTAGTAACAGTACATTCTCAATTGAGCCATTGAACGGACTTAATTCCATTTTGATGCAAAAATTCCACCACTTCTTCAATGCGGTATCATACTGCTTGAGTGATGATTCACGAAGCGAAGCAATCATTAGCTTCTCTCGGAACCTTGTTGATTTCGAAGGACTTCCGGATAAAATTCCGGCAACCAGGGTATTGTTTCTCCAGAGAGGATGAGGTTCCTTGTTTGAACAAGTCAATAGTCCCCTATTTGGTTTGAAAATAATCGGATCGATAATAAGGAGAGCTTGAAATAGTGCATACCAGGGTTGAGTTGGCCACTAAGGAACTACAAGAGTACCCGTCGAATTTTCGTCTCTTATTTTTCGTAAAACTCGTGGAATAACTACGAACGGCGGGAAGGCATAAAAAAGGAAATTGTTCCAAGAAATAGTAAACGCACCCATGGCTATGCTACCCGGATCGCGAATCCACGACACATACTTTTTGCACTTTGTATTAACACGAGTAGCAAAAAGGTCAACGTCGGGGGCCCCGAAAGAACGCACAATTTTGCTGAATGCTACATTTGACAGCGCATATTCAGTTTTCGTCTCCAATCTGCGCGATTCAAAATCCGCTTCAGTGTTTTCTTTTGTGCTAATAAACGACGCAAAAATCCAAATATTTCTCTCTTCACAATAGTCCCATATCGCTCTAGCCAAGCTATTTAGTTCTTCAAAACGGACTCCGCCCATTCTATTAATGTAGGAAATGGCTGTTGTATTATCGATTCGCAATAACACGTCACAGTCACGAAGGTTGCTAGCGAAACACTTTAACCCAAATAGAGCCGTTGTCAACTCTAGTACATTAATATGTTTCTTTCTTTCCTCTATGGTCCAAAACCCATGAGATCGTTTGGTCTTGCAGGAAACTCCCCATCCTGATAATGAAGCATCTGTGAAGATTTCACGACAATACCTTGGAGTTCTAACCGAATTCTCTGCCGACGATATAACTGTATCCCACCAGATTAATTCGGGTTAAAGGTTTACCGAAAAGTTCATAAATTTGTCATAGCAACCATTATTTTCCTTTAGCGCGAGGTATCGAGCTCTTTCCGTATCTGACAGCTGGACAGTACGCAACTACTGTTCCCACAAATTCGGCAAAATCTCGAATTTCACAACGTTTGATTGAACGATACTTGGCAATTAATTTTTTAATTCTTTCTCTTTTCTCATGTGTAAGTTCAACAGACATCTTTACCGAATCAAACCAGAAATCCAGGTATTTACACCTTTTTGACGGAACTAAATTACATTTTTTCTTGTTGATTATGTCACGAACGCCGCATATTCACACCCGAATATATCATCATAACCATGTCAATAATTATTAATATTACTTTAGAGACGAGGAAGCATAGCTTTAAATTCATTAGTAAATTCATAATTATTCATTTTACAAAACAGTTCGTGGCACGACTAAAGCGCGACGACGTAGTTGACCGTCAGTAACATCAGCGTCTCCGCGCCCGCCAGATCCCGGGTGTAATCAACACCGGGATGAGGCGAGCGCGGGATTACGCGCTTCAGGAATGAACGTCGCGAGGCGAGCCTTTGTTTCAAAACTGTAAATTCAGCAAAAACCTCGCTCGCTGCCCGACGCTCCAAGGGGTGTCGGAGGAGCGAGCGAAGTCAGTCCTGTTAGAGACAGGATCAAACCAACGTCAACGGAAACAGGCTCCTTCCAAGCTGTTGAGTATAGAGTTATCAGTCTTAGAGTCACCGACGAATAGAGAGAGAAATCCTCTAATTCTACACGCGGTGTTCCAAGCGTCTCGCGTCGCAACGTTAGCCTTCGAAGTTAGATTTTAAGAGTAGAAAGCTGTGCCACGAACTTAATGAAGTTGTGTAGTCTTAATTGAATGTGAGTGTAAAAGTGTGAGCCGTTCTGCGAATTCAGAGCTGAACCACCGAAGAGTAAGTGCGAGAGAGAGAGAGAGTAAACATTAGGTTAAGCATATTCCTGTAAGCTTCCCGTCTCCCATTTCTCTTGCTATCTTTTTCATTAAACATTTGGATTTCCATCATATTCTAGTACAATAATATTAAAATCTTCCAATCCATTTCACAAGGATCGTCCTGTAGAGGACGATCACCTGCCAACCCACCAAAAAAATAAAAATAAACCTCTGCGGAAACCTAGAGGATTAAGTCGTCGCGTGCGAGACCGTGACAATTATAAACCCTAATTTCTGAAGCAACGAAAGGGTATCGCGAACATTCTCCTCGCATTCCTTAAGTTCCGTCCTATAAGCAACAAATCATCCAGGTAAACTACCGAAAGATGGCCTTGACTTCTTAACCTAGCTGCTACTGGTTTTAATATTTTTGTAAAAACGTAAGGGGCTGTAGAGAGACCGAACGGTAAGCAAGTGAACTCGTAGAGTTGCTGGACGTACTGAAATCTCATAAACTTTCTATCTGACTCTGTGATGGAGACTGTATAATACGCGTCTTTCAAATCTATTGTTGCCATGAAACAATGTTCGCTCAGGAGATTGATTACTGTTTTCCGGTCCTCTAATTTGAAATGTTCGGTCGCGACGAACTCGTTCAATTTCTTAAGATTTAAAATAAATCTGGAGCTACCGTTTGGTTTTGGTACCAGAAAAATCGTCTATTTCAAGAAGCTTCCGGATTAAATTATCCATCTCCAATTTCTCTTTATAAGATCTACAAGCATTGTTAGAGAAACCAACTTGATATGGCGGAGACTCAAAGGGTATCTTGTAGCCCCTTAACCAGGACAAAATTACGGGGTTAGAGGTGATCTCTTTCCAATTGTGTGTGAAAAATTCAAGTCTCCTCGCAACAAAACTTACAGGTTCTAATATCGCTTCTGATGATAATTTCAATCCTGTCCCTTCGTCTCGAGCTTCTGATTGACTCGACGATATGTCGTATATCCCTGATTCCTCGGTTGTTTCCTCCCGCCCAACGTCGATGGATATTGTTTCTGGTTGCCTAGCGGTCGACGATGCGGGACTTGGAGTTTTTTGCCAGTTTCACTTGAATCTTCGGAGCTGGCTTCAATTCTTTCCGAGAACTCTCCAGAGCTTTAACTGACTTCAATCTTTCGTCACGTTGTTTCCCAAATAACCACTCATCAGGTACGGCGGCATTTAAAATGTCTTTGAAGGACGCATTTAAGTTAGCCAGGATCAAACTCTTGCTTATAATTGATTCGTCATGTTGCAGGTCCGCCAACAATCGACCGACATCGCTCAAAAGTTCTAGAGTCGTTAATTTTTCGTCTCTGCTCTCAACAATATGAGAGAAAGCTTTTCCAACGGCCGCAAGACAGGCGGTAATTTTTGTCTACTTTGCGATAATCCGTTCGTCTCTTTTAACGACTGACTCCAATATTGAAGCTTGAACTTCGGGGTTTACCCTTGGAGGATCAATGATCGCGCCGTTAGACGGAGGTGAATATTTCTTTACAAGAACCACCCTATCATCCGATGGCAGTCCGTTCGTTAAATTCTCTTCCCAGCGAATAATCAAACCCTTGGGAATGACCCCAGCGAGTATTCGTTCCTCGATGAAACGTTTTACAATGATTTCCAGAATTTTTGGGTCGAGGGGGGTATCGCTAGAAATCATATGCTCGATCTGTTGCGAATTTTGATCGGAAATCTGCTGCGCGGCTCGCGAACAACTTTCTCCATTTATTGCAGGAACA
Organism: Neodiprion pinetum; assembly: GCF_021155775.2. NCBI lineage: Eukaryota > Metazoa > Arthropoda > Insecta > Hymenoptera > Diprionidae > Neodiprion > Neodiprion pinetum. The sequence goes on from NC_060233.1 coordinate 24,513,344, forward strand.
CCAGACTTCTGAGCATCTTCTCGACTGTGCTGTTGTCCTAGACTAGATGTGTCAATGTCCTTTAGAGCCACTGCTCCAGATCCACAAGCTACGCTAGTGCCCTGCGTAGTCATTATATGTGGGATTTGTTGATCCCCTTGTGCATCAGCCAAAACAGCAGTTTGCGGAAACTGTAAGTTTCCAGACCCATTGGATGCGCTAGACGTCTGCGGAGCCTCAAATTGAGAAATCTGCCCACGTGTCCTCTGTGGTGACATAACCTCGCTTCTGGCTCGAGAACTCTGCGAGGATTTAGAGCTGCGACGGCGTCCTGAGCAAAAACAATAACGTACCTCGAGTAAAATTTTTCCAAGTGGAACTATCTTGCGCAGGCTAGAGCCTGTTCACGAGGAGTGGTCTCGAGTGATTTTGCCCGAGAATAATTCTTTCGCGTAGGGTAGAGCCTACACGAGTGGCTTCGAGAGACTTTTTGGATCAGAGTAATAACTCTCTTGAACAGGTTAGACCCTGAAGAAGTGATCATCAGCCTTTTATTATAAATCCGTATGCCAAGGGAAAAAGAAGACCCATCTTCTTCTGATGGATCCTGTAACAGCGTAAAAATAACCGACGCGACATGTCATACTTACGACGTTTCCTTTTTCGGCGTTTCTTTTCTCCTCGACGAATAATCAAATCTTCCAAACGCTTGAGGCGTTTCTCGAGACGGTTTTCCTCGTCTGTATCGTCAAAAGATGAACTTCTGCGTCGTTTGCCGTTCATTATCTTAACCTTTTTACGCGAGTTAATAAACAATAATTGTGGTTTTCCTGATACAAAGAAGAAGAATGAGTTTCCATGACAACACAGCCAACAGTTTGGACGAAAAAGTTTATAGTTGGCTTTAAATATGTGGTTATACTGCCATGAAGTAGGGTACTACACGATGATGTAAAGGAAGAGGCGCGAAATACAATTATAGAATTATGAGGATAAATCTGGATTGCATTTTTATACTTCCAAAACATTTAAGATGTTTGGCTGCTAACTTTAGCTTCTAGGGTCAGCTTCATAAAAGTTCTCAACAAAATATGTTTGGCGGCAAATTTTACATAAGATTATGTATTTCAAAATATAATTTATTTTGAACGTAAAAATCTAAATTTATACATTTCTCTCTGTTCTTTTTTCGTTTCGCTATAACTTTTAAAATAAGTGTTGCATATTTTTCCAAATTTGTGAAAAATTATGTATTTGTGTTCTAAAAAAGTGGCCGGAAATCGGAGTCCGATATTGCAAGTGATTACGTCATAACGATGTGAAACCGTCAAAACTACGATCGGCTCTCAAAGTATTGCGTGGAAAGATAAATCGACTCTGTTAGTGTGCGACGATATTATAATTTCAAAAGTGCTCGCGAAACTTTGCCTAGCACAGCCATCTCGACTCAGGCGTCAGGCGGGAGAAACGGCTGAGCATTTAACCCTTCGTAGGTAACGTCATTTTGACTACCCTTAAACGGTAACGTCGGGTCACTCATGTCCGATGCTTAAAAAAAAAGCTTTAAAAAATCTGAAAAAATTCATGGTGACCTATTAACTATCCTAGAATAAAAATAGTTCACCACATTGCCGATTTTTTTTTCTTCTAATTCTGTATAATTAAATAAAGAAATTAAAATTTGTCAAATGTTTCTTTTTTTTCAAATAGCCATAATTTTTGATAAAATTAATATTTTTTGATGATCCAAGCGGGAAATGAAAGTTTAAGAGTTGTACTTCAACAAAAAAGAAAAAATTGAATGGTCGTACGAATGAATGGAATGCTTAAGTTTTGAGCATGAAAAATCGGTTTTGAAAAATGCGTAAATATACAATATTTTCACTAAAGTAGACATTTTCATATTTTTCAATCAATTTATTAATGAAAATAACATTTATTTTCAATTTTATGATTTTGACATGAATTGTTGTGAAAAAAAAAAATTAAGTAGAAAAATATAAGAGATTGGCCTAAAATTAGACGCAACCGATGCATATATCGTATCTGTAGTCTTCGCAGACAGGCTTGCGACACTTGGTGCAGGACAAAAAAAGTCTTTTTATCCTGTGACGGTTTGCAATAAGCACAGCGTTTCCTTTTCTCCATTTTATTTGATTCAAGAACTTCGTGATTCTCTTTGCAACCAAATTTCTTACCTTACACTTTTCGCACTCATGTACGGTAACGTCGGGTCACTCGTGTCTTTTCGAAAATATGTCTGATCCTCACGAAGGCTGGTAAAGGATTGCGGCGTCGGCGCTTGGGGATCTAGAAGCCTACTACAATACATTTTTTTCCAGCACAGTTTGGCCGGGCTCCCTTCCCCCCTCCTCGAGCCACCAATGAGAGTTACTTTTGCCGAGGCACGAGTGACCCAACGTTACCGTTTCAGGGTTAAGAGAGTCTACGGGAAGACGCCAAGGCAAACAGTCTAAAATTCCCTATAGAGTGTGCGTAGTCAATTATTAACGCATTCAAAAGTGAATTAACAACTCGGTATTGCTAATTAATCTCCGTCATTATAACAACCTGTGATTTGATCACAACGATAAAGCCTAAAAGAAGTCACGAAATCGACCGAAAAACCAATTTTAAAACTTTAGTGCATCGCTAGGTCAGCAGGAGGGAAACTTTCAAAAAGCCGTAAACCTGAACCACATCGAAAAAGTCCCAACATCATCTAAACAATCACACGAAGGAGCTACTGCCAAGTCTAAAGCAAAGAGATGAGTGATTTTTAACATACTTATGACTTATCAACTTTTTCGATTACCATCATAGACAATTTTATATCCCAGTGTGTGTTAATTCCGGCGTATTTTATTTTAATTTATTTGTGAATGTTTGAATGAATGTCTAAATTTGATTATTTTGACGATGGACAGGATTTAGAAAGTTTTTATATCTTATTTATATTTTAGTAATATTTGATCTATATTTTAGTAATATTTGATCTACATTTTATTTATATTTTATTTATTTTTCATTCACGTTTTATTTATATGTTATTTATATTTCGTTTATATTTTATTTATATTTAATTTTTTTCATTCATAGTCAATATCATGTTTATTATCGTACTAGTCATAATTTTTTTTTATAAGCCTGTCCATTGATTTCATATTTTTTCTTTTATGTTGACAAGAGATTCAAATTCTTCACAGTCCCCTTATTTATATTATTTATATCCCCTTATTGATATATGTTTTTGACCTCCCACATTAACCAGAAGATAGGCAAAAACAAAAATAAAAACAATTATTTACAAGTGTCATTTGAAAGCTTTTTTCTTCTACTCTTATAATACAAAAAAAATTTATACTCTGACCGTTTTTGTTTCCCAAAACGGCAAAAAATTTGGGCGAGTTCTATTTCCAGCACCACTGAGAGAGTTACGTAAATGTAAACAACTGCAATGGATTCAACGTGAAGAAAATACGTATTTAACATATTTTCAAAAAAGTTGATTGTCCAAGAGACGTTTAACAAGTTACATTGACGGGTATATCTCGAATACTAATAAGTATTTTCAGTAAAAATTAGGACAAATCAAGAATATAGTTTAAGGATTAATATCATTTTTATTTTGGTACATTTTCCCAAGAAGATTATGAGAAAATTATAAAAAATCATAGAAATTGTATTAGCGCATTGATAGCTACTGAATTTAGGCTTGCGCGAAAAATGAAATAAAATATTTTATTGTAAACATGACAAGTTTAAAAATTTTTAGATAAAATATAATTACAATTGCCATTAAATATTATAAAAATGTTATACTCACCGTGCACAAATAGTAACATAGCTTTTTAACTTCCCGTTTCTCTGATTTCAGAGAAAATAGGAAGTTATTGTAATCACCCCGAAAATGAAAAGTTGAGTTCTCACTCCACGTTTTGAGGTCCGGAAAATCACCTCCAATCATTTTCAAACGGACGTCTGTGTGTGTGTATATATGTATGTATGTACGTGCGTGATCAATTTTTTGTCCGACGATATCTCGAGAACGAGTAGTTAGATTTTGATGAACTTGTTCTTAATCGACACACCTCTTTCAGACTTAGACCTGATTAGATTTTGGCTGTGATTGGTTTAGTAGTTTTTGAATAATTTAAAAAACCAAATTCACAAAAATAAAATAAAAATGGTGTTATCTTCGCAACGGATGAACGGATTTGCATGAAAATTGGTATCCGAAGGTGTTTGGGGTCGCTGATCACATATCTGAAGTCACATTTGCAAAATAAAGATTTCACGTAGTAAATATGCTCGAAAAAAATTAAAACATTCGGAGTTTGATGAAATTTGAAAAGTTCATGTTCTTTGGGTCGCTGATCACAAATTATTGCCTGCCCTCCTTTTGTTGCCCTCAAACACTACACAAACCGGACTTCCATACAAGCGTGCAGAAAAACAGTGTTCGATACGCCAGGCCAAACTCGCTTCTTGCGCACTACTCGGCTGAAGGCCGCATGAAGCCGAGGCTCTGCCTCGGCTTCGTGCTGCCGTCAGACTCGCAGTGCGCAAAACGCTCGTTTAGCCTCTTGTATCGAAATATACTAGTTTCGAGCACAAATAACGGGAAGTTCAAAGGCTGGCTCACAGTCAGCCCAAATCCGCGTTTTATTATTGGTTTACATGAAAATAGTGGATTGTAATGATTTATTTTGTACTATCATCGTATAAAAATGGTTAAAAACTGAAAGCAATCAATAATTATGTAGCTGAATATTCAAGTAACAACGACGGAAGGTCAATAATAAAATCAGATAATGCAGACAAAAATCATTCACGTCGGGTCAAAGTGGAAACCGGGTTCTTTAAATGATGCCGTATGAAAGATCGGGAGAAGTAGACATATATTTTTTTTTTTTACTCAATCAAATACGAAATGGTGATTGTCGGTTTTTTTTGGATCGGAAGACAACCAACGTAGCTTCTCAAAATTTCGTGTGTATTTTAACTTACATTTAGACAGTACTAGAAAAAATTTTTATTATCAATTGTCGCAAACGGCGAAGTTATTAGCTGACCATTGAAGCGCGCCGTTGGAATCTCGAATTGGCAGAAAAGATGGAGTGCGTAATTCTTGTCTGAAGTGTAAAAACTAAAATTACTTTTAATCGACATATATTTTTATCAACGATGAACTAAAAAACTCAGAAAAAACTGTTAAATCACATTCATTTTCGTTCAGAATTTTCTTTGTAAAAATCGTTACTTTGTACGTTCGAGCTCGACAATTAATATGATATCACGGTTTGTTGGGTTGTTTTGGTACATCGATAATAAAATGATGTGGGAATTAAAAATAATTTTAGTTCCTATATTTCAGACAAGAAATATGCACTCTATCTTTCCTACCAATCCAAACTCAAGCAGCGAGGCCCTTCAATGGTCAGCCGTTGACTAAAGATATATTCTTCAGTTAACGGGTCAGCTAATGATGCTGTCATTTTACGACAGTTGGATGATAAAAATTTTTTCTCATACCTTTCAAATGTGTGTTAAAACACACTAGAAGTTTTAAGAACCTTCGTTCTTTCTCTCCCTATCAAAAAAAAAATCGCCGACAATCACCTTTCTAGGCCTCTAAATCAGGACTCTGCGTTCAATACTGTCTCATATACGGAGCATCCCATTACATCTCCATCAAAATCAGCGCATCCGTGATGTGTTACAGTTACTCTGAATTTTTTTCCGTACGAACACTTTTCGAAAGACAAGATCGCTTCTCTACCCAACGTAGAGACTTCAATTGCGACTAGCTGAAACAGTGTTTCGATTCTATGCCTACGAAAAGTCAAGATCGAGAGAGCAAAAGAAAAGTTGTTGGAATAATTACGAATATTAATGTTGTGGAATAGATCGAGCGCGTGTCGAAAAGAGTCCCATTTCGAAACGAATGATTGTTCTAATTTCCTATTATAAACGTATTATTGTAGATAATCTAGTTTGTCTCCTGGAAAATTATAAAATTTATAGTATGCATCACGTATGGGTCATATAAGTATATTAATATCGTACATGGACCGCATATACATATATACTTTTTGGTCTCTGCATCATTATGACATCTGATTTATCATTATTTATCATCAATGTATACATACTTTGCCCGGGTACCTAAACTTTAATTAAATCACGGTTTTGCTACGAATTTTGGAAGAAATTGATTCTCATTATGAATTTCTTGAATCGCTGACGATTCGGTAACGGTATAAGTCGGTAAGTACGCACAAGCTAAATATTGACTTGGGCTTACCATTACGACGACTGTGTTACTCGGAAGGTTATTGCAGCCAACATCATGTCGTGATCGGTAACCCTCTGATGCTCTGCAGTAAGTTCCCAACTATGCCGCTGGAACACCGCAGAGAACGCAAGCGCGCGACGAATTTCGGTAGTCACTGGTCACACCTTGGTCACACCAAAGCCCATAAGGGTAACTGTCTTTATATATAGTCTTCAGTCAACGCATTTTATCAGTTATATGTATATTCATCTATGGTTTTCTATGGGTACGTTCCACTAAACGCCCGCAACGCCATCGACCACGACCGCTGAAATTGTCGTTCCACTAACGTAAAAACGCCGCGGGCGTTGTAGGCAAATGTTATAGGTGGAACGCATATTTGAGCGCTGTGTGCTCACAATATGGCGGCATAGTGGAAACGCGCAGCTGTGGGGGTTGTGCGTAAATAGTTCGCATGGATTCGCGTGAATTTATAGTTGCGTTTTTGATGAAACGAACGAGAGATAATGACCACTATCAGTATTTTCAGCATCTTCCTACTGCAATTCCACAACCGTTGCGGCCTTTTCTTGTAATGCACTATTCATTAGTGCCGTTACAAAGTGTAAATGTGGAATAAAAAAACTCAGTTCGTTAGAAAATGTATTAGAAACGATGAAAATACATGACTGTTCATGAACACATCTATCGCAAGAAATAATTGGAATTGAATGAAACAATATCTCAAATAATTATTTATATTGATATTTAGAAAATATGATGAGTTCCATTTTTTTCAACAAATAGAATGACGCACACAACAAAAAGTTCTATTTGAGTTTAGGATAAGAAAAACGCAATTTTTTCCCAAACCAAAGTTATTCGATTGAAAATTATCTTTTATCTTCAAAATTAAGGGGCCACTAACCATTTTCGGCACGCCTCGCATCCTCCACTAACACTTTCTCTTCCACTGCAATGTCAGTTTCAGGATTATACAAAGTTATTTGTCTCGTCGCCATTGTTGTTTTTTTCGAATTCCCGCCACGTTTTGGTGAGAGCCCACTCTGACCCACCAATATTTTGTGGGCGATGTGGGCGCGATGTGGTCGCGAACAGTGACGTCATCTATGACGTCGAACGATCGCTCGCGACGACCACGAGCCATAGGTGGAACGATACAGAGGGTGTTACAATCGTTGCGGGCGTTTAGTGGAACGTACCCTATATGTACTAATATTATAAAGAGGAAAGATTTGATTTTTTGTTTGTTTGTTTGAAATGAATAGGCTCCGAAACTAGTGGACCGATTTAAAAAATTCTTTCACCGTTGGCAAGCTACACTATTCCCGAGTGACATAGGCTATGTTTCATTTTCAAAAAAATTAGGGATGCTTACTAAAACTTGAATAATCTAACCCAAGTTGTAAAAAAATAAACAAAAAACTTCCTTCAATCGCGTCCGCTGCGAAAACTGTTAATGATAGAACAAAATGATGTATTACAATTTTTCAGGACACATCACTATCTATAAAAAAAATGTCGCGACAGCATGTCTCCATCTTTTATAGTTACGTCACAATAAGCGTCCTTTTATTAAAAAAAATTTATTAAAATATCACCGCTAGAAAAGGCTCTTTATTCGTACCTAGGTATTGATCCTTATACTCAATAAATTAAATGGCTTTTGTTTTGCGGTTATGACCTTTTAACAATTAGTATAAGAATAAATAAAAAAAATATTGAAACATGACAAAAAAAAAAAAACAAAGTGAAAAATAATATTTAACAAAATAGAAAAAAAAACAAATAAAATATAAAAAACCAATGTAAATACAAAAAAAAGTTTAAGAAAATATATTCAAAAATTAATATCTTAGTTTTTTGTTTTCAATAAAGGTTATTTTTTTAGAAACTCACTGTAAACATTGTGTATTTTCTTTTATTATATTATTATATATGCCCGTGCGAAGCCGGGATGGGCTGCTAGTATTATATACGTATCTATGGTTTTACGGTCCATTATTCTCCATGCTATATGGTATAGCGTAAGTTGCTTATAGTACAGCTCTCAAATTCGTTCCGTTATAGACTGACAATATACAGTCGCAGTATCCTAGGGAAATATATGACGTCATAAATTGTCGCTATTTTTCTACTGTGAACACTGGTGGTTTCGAGGTAAGGTGCTCTCAGTGCTTTGATCACGTGATCAACAGCGTTCAGAAATTTAACAGCTTCCACTATTGATAATTATTATTATTGAATATTGTCATTTAAAAATACCGGCCGTTAAAACCAAAATGGAAAATTTGAAGAAATTGTGTTTATTGCAGTGTGAAACAAATATTATGTATGAAATGAAATTAACGCCAAAAAATGTCGATCACAGTATATTGTACTGCGTTCCGTTTTAAACAGTAACCAGTATAGCTAACTATAAAGGAACGGCTTCGCAGTATACTAAATTGACGTCACACCTTACAGTGTTCGCAGTGTATATCGGAACATACCCAATATTATAGCTCTTTGTAGCAGAGATGAGTAGGGAGATCTCCAACGCTCGGCTTTTCGTGATACCAGCTAGATTGGAGCGTCGACGTGACACCTAGGCGGCCACGCACCGAAGGTGGCCCATTTCCGACCTGACACCTAGGCGGCCATGCACCGAAGGTGGCCCACAATCGTGTATATATAGATATACTCGGTCCCTCGAGCAAGTGGTTGCCAATCGCATCCTTGTCCCCGCTCGCACAGATGTTTCCAGGAATGCAAGAATTGGGATTTTTTTGTTTCAGTTATGAATGTCAGCGAATAAAAGTATCTCCAGATTTGATAAATCTTGGAATCAATTAGCGGACGCTGAACCAAATTAATTAACTATTCCCAGTCCGAATACTTTTTTTTTTTTTTTAATATATATTATTTTTTTATTGATATGAAAATATGTGACGCCTGGTATTCTCGAATATTTGTGTACGCAGTCTATGGAAAAATATACGAAGCCAGCTCGATAACATTTATGCAAAATGTGCAATGGGCAAGTGGTTGGGGGAAATTTTTTTTTTCTCGAACTGAATCTTCCAGAGAAGCATCAGCGAATTCCAAGCAAGCTCCATAAACATACCGAGCAAACACGCGCTCACGGACGTAGCTGTGGTGTGGCTGAGTGGATACCACATGAGGATGAATTTTCAATCACAGGTTTTTGCGCGAAGTTTTCCTGTATTTAAGTTAATTACTGCTGCCTTTGTTATAATACTGCATTCAAGTCTTAAAGAAAACACTAAAAAATAAGTTAACCACTTAATGTAAAACAAAATGTTAGATTGAGCTTAAAATTTAAGCCGGAGTTACATAAACTAAGATAATTACAAGTGCAACATTGTAAATATTGTACATTTATTGTTCATCTAAATAAATATGGTTTCCTTCTCAAAAAAAAAAAAAAAAAAAATGAGGATGGAGTGATGCGGGACACGGGTTCGATCGCAGTTCACTCTTTTTATTTTTTTTTTTTTTTAAATTCAATCCCGGCTTTTGTTTTTGTATTTTCGGAGAGAAAAAACAAATGAAAGAAAGAAAATTTCCAGAGCCGGTCGATTTTTTCCTTCTTTCCTTTTGCTTTTTGTTTTACTGAACCCACCCTTTTTGTAGTGGGGGTAATCCAGAAGAGAACAAATAATTGAAACAATAAAATTCCGAGTGTGAATCGATTTATTCCCCGTTTTTGGCGCCTCTTTTTTAATAAGGAAAAGTTTTGACAGTAATGAAAAATAGAGATTACTAAAAACAAATGTATTGTTTTTTAATAACACCGGCCCACAAAAAAAAAAAAAGCGGTCTGTACTTTTGACCGGACCTACCTATCTTTATGTATTTTGACGCGCTGAATCCGAATCTGGAGTCAGTTTTGCCCGTACACCCTCAAAATTTTGAGTAAATTGCAAAAGACCATAAAAATCGCCAAAAATTAGCAGTTTTGGTAAGAAAAAAATTTGTGGAACTATAGACCAAGTATGATTTTTATGCATTTTGATCCGCTAAACCCAAATCTGAAGTTTATTCAACCATAAGCCTTTTAAAATTTAATTGGGTCAGTGTTATTAAAAAACAATACATTTGTTTTTAGTAATCTCTATTTTCCATTACTGTCAAAACTTTTCCTTAATAAAAAAAAACGCCCATTTTATATCAGTCTTGACGAGCATTTCTTAGGAATTTTGAGAGATGCGAGATCGGAACGACAAAATTAATTCAGTAGCAACAATGTATGGACCCCTCTCCTCTTCGGATATTGACAGCCAGTTAAGAGGCTTCACAGTGTTCAGTTTAGTGCCAGCAGCTCTCGAGGTATCAAGATGGTAAGTGAATTACATAATTATTTTACATGCATGCAAAAACCGGCAGGTTTGACGCTCGTCTATTTACTTTATAGATTAAAAAGAGAAAAAATGGGAAGGACCTGTAGTCGTATTTTATACTTTATTTAATTTTCCTTGAATTGTCAAACGTTTTTATTTTTGATTGTATAGGAAGAAGATGTGTGGGGAATTCCATTCTAGTGCCCAAGAATGTAGTACACATTTTCGATCGTTTTAACTTTTTTTTTTTTTGGGAAAACATGTTCCTCAATTTCCAAATTTCCTTAATTTTTTGGTATTCAAATCGATTCTTAACAATTTTGCGCACAGGTGGGATTTCTTTAATTATTTTTTCCCTAAACCTGAGGATATTTCCTATCTGAGATCACTGTCGATAGGCGAGATTCCGGAAATCATTAATTACCTTTTTTTCTAATTAAAAAGAAAATCACATAAGTCACATCACTACTTTTCTAGCAAGTTTTTTTTCTCATGCCGGAATTGGAGTTTCTATTTATTTATTCGGTCATAAATTTCTCTATTATTAATGGATTTCAATTTTTCCCCTCGAGCACCTGCATTGGCAATCTCTCTACCATGATGTAAATATACAAGGTGTGCCAGAACTAAAGACCGATTTTCGCTCAGTCTGTAGTAATCACGTAATATCACGTAATTAGGTTACTTGAGATTACTTAATTATTTCCGTATATTCTGTTTCCTGAAAATGCCAGTTTGCGCAGTCCAAAGTTGCAACAATAATAACATAAACACCGAAGGACAAAATATCAAGCCTACATGACGTCACCTTGGATATATTTTCTGATTGGTTCAACTAAAGCGTATGCGCATGGTTTCACCTTGTTTCCTTACATCATGCTCTCTACTAGTCTCTGGTTCCACGCTGTAAGACGTAGGAACGGTATCCGTCCACTATCCAGTGATATTATGATTAGTCCACTATCTAGAGATCGGTGGTGTCACCATTGTCACCCCGTTGGTCCAGAGGTCAAGGGTCAGACCACGGATTGGTCAGATCCATGTCGAATTGGCATGGAATGCACTATTCTACGCATTTAAATTGTCGAATGATAAAACCAAATTCTATTTCATTGCTCTGTTCAATGCGAAAACCTACAGTCATGATCATTATTATTCGAGTATTTCTAGCTTTGACTCAAGTCAAGTCTTTCTATGCATATATTGCAATTGTCATGCAAGAATCAAAATTGTTAATGCTAAAACACCTATTCTATGACAATTGTAGCACATAAATTGTTGAACAAACGTATTTTCAAGCTTGTTCAGCTGTGAAAACTTCACCATCACATTACATGTTGCATGAATGATGACTTATTATCACTAGTCAGCCGCTTGCAATACCAAGTGTCCAAACTAAACTCCAAGTCCAAGTCTACACATGCAAAGAGAGCAAAGCCTGCCTTTGGGTAAGGCTAGGTGATCAACGTAGACTAATAATATCAATGATTAACATCATGCCAGCACATGAGTGTGTAAACACAAGTGCTTATCAGTCTTGATGCACAGTTCGAATGTCGAACAATTTCGACAGCGGGATCTGAAGAACAAGAGAGAGAAGAAGTACAACGGTAAGTATAACCTGGACATACAATTTATATTTTACCAAAGGTCTATTACAAAAGTTATCTGCCCGCATTTCCATCATTATAAACATTAATTATTTGACTACAGCTGTTCTCCTTTGTGCCAGGCTTTCCGATGCATATGTGTTTTTGGTTCGGAACGGACTTAGGGTCGTTTCTTTTTCCAAGTTACGTCGTAAGTTCAACTTGGGCTTTGGTCATGACTTGCATAGGATTGACAAGCCTGGCGATTCTCTTTGAGGGCATGAAAGTACTGCAAGTTAAACTGAGACTCGGCACCGTTGCTTCGATGTCAGACAATCAGCCTCATTCCAATGAAAACTCCTCCCTGTTGTCAAGATTTTCTTCCGCATCCTTCACCCATGCTGCCTCCACAAATTGGTAAACTTCTAACTGTAAGGATCAGGACCATTAAGATGATTGTGTCACTTAAAAATATTGTTATTGCTGTTTTCATTTTTTTTAGAAAAAATCTCCAGTGTTATCTTGAGCTCTTAAACACCCAGAATAGAAAGCTTATTCCAAGAAATTATTCTTAGGAACGCGTCTGTGATAAATACTACAAGAAAGTTTCAACTCCGCATGAAGTTTCAGTATTTTTGACCATTTGATCATATATTCCAATAACAAAACATGATACATTAAAGTTTGAAAATCCAAAGAAAAGTTGTAAAGCGCTGATTAATTTTATACTCGACCTTGTAACCAAAGGTGGTAGTGAAGTTTGAAAACTTTTGTGACAAATCGTAATTTAAGACCCTTATTTTCAGACCAAATACCAAATTTAGTCAAGTAGTTTCTTTGAAAACTCACAATCTTTGAGCGATTGATTTTTTTAAACTAAATCCTCTGAGTAACTTAAAAAAATTCTTGTTTCGCTAATATTTGTATAATTACAGTTTTATTCGATTCTATTACACATATCCTAAAATCGAAAGAAGTACAATGAAATGATCCAATATCTTTTGCAGCCACGTTACCCTATAAAGAACGCACAATGACAAGAAATTGAAGATATGTAGCACATTAACTATTCCTTTACAGTGGCAGCTGGCCGAGATGGTTTTTAGAAGTATTTCATTGGTCTGCACACACAACTCTGGGGTATCTGCTTATGCTGGCTGTGATGTCTTATAACGGTTATCTCAGTATCGCATTAATCCTTGGAGGAGGTTTCGGGTATTGGATGTTTGGACCGTCACTTCACCAACTCAATATGCATCACTTTGACGACCAGCACAAGAATATGCAATGTGATTTGGAGTGCTCAGGTAGTTAAAAAGATACTAGATAATATCTTTCCAATTTATCCTTACATCGATTTGAGTCCAAACAAATCACTTGCAGTAATCTAATCCTGATCAATTTATCAGTAGGTCGTTGAGCCAGAAAATCATTACTTTTTATTAATATTCCTACGAATTAATCGTACATTTAAGATTTATAAAATTAATATATTCATAAGCTACGATGATTTCTTCAACAATACAAAAATGCAAAATACTGAAATAATAAACAAAAACTTATATATCGATGCTTCACGCCAAATGTTTTCGTAACAATAAAAAATCGACTGGATTCACTCAATCTTATTTTACGATGGCCATTTTATTCAGAAGACGATTTTATACAAATTCACAACAATACATTTTTTTTAATAGCTAATCCAATATAACCATTCGTTGAGCTCAATCAATATCGGTGCACTGTTGTAAATATAAATACTTGTAACCGTACAAGCATGAATAAGAAAAGTTCTTAATAGAATTGTAGAAAATAATCTTGAGAATAAAATTAGACATTATGGAGTGAAATAAAACGAATCTAATAGATTTTTAACCATTTTGAAGCGATTTGAAATGAAGCATCAATATTTAAGCTCTTATTTAATCAACCTATGAATATTGTTTCGAATATGGTAATTCGATGAATACTCAATGTTTAACTATCTTGTAATGAAATTAGTAAAAAGTATGGATTTTTGGCTCGCCAACATCCATCAATTCTATTTGCGAAATACTTGTAGTTTGTACTCGCATGTTTGTGTGTCCAGTATATGCTTAAGAAAAATTGTTTTTTATTACCATTTCAGATGCAATAACAAATACCGAAAGACGTCAATCAAGTGTGTCTGTAATCGGAGAGCAGCTGGCATCAGAAGCTAGCGCACAAGTGCACACGTGATGGAGATTTAGTAAATGAGAATCAAGACAAAATAGGCAGTACGAGATGATCGATACTAGCTTTATGTAATAATTTAATTCTAAGTAAGACTTGAGGAATGACGTCTGTTTAAGTGACGATTTTTCACAGTTGAGACAATTTTTTAAAACATTTTGGTATTTCAGCTTTAATTCTTAGATCAATGAGCTATTGTACTGATTGTGAGTTGAAAAAAGTGCTGGGTGAGCAATTTTACATCTACCTACTTTCGAAATATTTTTGAAATTTCACTCATAGAAATATATTATATTAATAAAAAGTCTATTCATTTGAAAACGATTAGTTGTTACTTGATAAACTAAAATTGAATGAATTTGGTGACTAACATCAGATTATAGGCACGGTAGAAAAGTAATTTCGAGTGTCAACTAATCAGCATTAAGAAACTCATCTTTTTCTGCAGTTAATGCATAGACGGCTTTTCGTAATAACAAATACATTGGCAACGGTAGAAGTTAGATAATCCTTTTTTAAGAACGAAGTTCTCTGCAATTGTAAATACGACATTTTCAATTTTAATCTCAGAATACATATTCCGCTATGGTGCCTATCACCCAACAATCACGTAAACTTGATTCAATGGCTGTAATAATAAATCAAACCGTAAGTTATTACTGCTTGCAATTAAAAAACATGATGCTGCAGAATATTAGAAAAGTATAATATCGAGACCAGAAAATATGATACAGTAACTTAGATTTGGTAGTGTTGCCTCAGCCAAATAAATTGACATAAGTTACACACTAAAGATATCCTTGGATTGTAAAACTTTTCAAGTATAAATTCGACATCCAGCATTGATATAAATATGATATGTGAAGCGAAAAAAACCTTAAAATAATTGATATTAGATTGTTCTGGCATCAGGGTACTGAATTAATCCTAATGTGTTTGTTTACACTTTTTTCTACATACTGAATCTATGCTCAAGGCTGCAATAATATCAACCAAATTTTTGAAAATATGTAGTATTAGAATCAAAGATTTATAATAATTCAACAATTATTAATTGGTGAAATATAGTGAGTGTCATATAGTGCTTAGTTGGTATGTATCGATGTACGAGTCAGTAACCTGCCAGCCACAACAGCAAATATGACCAAGACGGGCGACTGCGACGAATACCGATGCTCTGCTTGCAAAAAAGCAATTAAAAGCCAGGTAGTACAATGCAAGAGTGGTCCGAAACTTTTTTACCACCCAGGGTATGTGAATGAGCATAAGATACTGGATAGGAATCATGAGCTAGTACAGTGCAAGGGTCCATTCGATACGTTTAATGCAGAAGATGAACGTCCGAAGGCAGTAACGCAGTTAGCAGGTGATAGCAGAGATCGTTTAGCATCGACTGGACCGACGGGAGGAATAAGAAGTAACAGTCCATCGGTAGCGGTTGAGACAAAAATAGACTGGCTGATAAAAACAGTGAAAGCAATGAAGGCCGAAATCGCTTGCAAGAATGAAGTTAGGAATATGATCCAAGAGATAATTGGTGTGGGAGGGGTGCAGCAACAGATATAATCCAGCCGAGTAAGCATTGACTCCTATTCTTTTCGAGAACAGTTTCGCCGATTTTTTCGTAGGTAGATTTGACCTCAACCAATGAGCCCTTGATTTTTCCGCCATGTCAATTTAACAGCTGATTGTTTAAAAAAATGTTGAGAAAAAAAATCGAATTTTTATTTTTAATTTTTTTTCCATCGGTGTGAGGAAAAAATGTTTGATATAAGAGTAGTAGATCTTAACCTCGTGTATAAGAAAAAAATTTTTTGATTTAAAAAATAATTTTTAGTTTAGCCGCAAAATGTAAAAAACCGGCCATTTTTTTTTTTTTAATTTCAATCCAGTTTCCTTAATTATAAATTTAAACCTTCAAAACTCACATGTCGCGTGTGAAATTAGTGCTTCAAACACCAGTTCCAAAAATTATTCGATTATCTCGTACATTATGGCAACAAATAGCGATTTTCGAAAAAACTTTGGGTACCAATAGAATCCAACATAATGGGGTTACAGCGTCAAAAAAAATTTCTCGTAGTACTTACAGATATGGAGATTACTAATGCGATTGAAAAAAGAAAATTTTTCTTACTTAACAAATAGGATTATTGCTGAAGTTATTGACTTACGAAAAACATTTTTTAATGTTTCTATTTCTGTTTTTGAGACCAAAAATTAAAAAAAAAAAAAACCTCTTCATCATTATTAGAACCGGAGTTACACTTGTTTTACTTATTTCCGATTTATTATCAATGTTAATAATATTAAGATTTGAAAAAAATACTATATCTCGTCCATACCTCAAGGGTCAACCATGAATTTCTTCATTCTGATTTGAGCTCTATTTTTATCAAAATTAATTAGTGAATCGAGGCAAACGCGAGGCGTCGCATCCCAGCAGCGCGGCAACGTGAAACGGGGGCGCGGAGACGCGGTAGGAGGTATACTTAAATGAATATCTCCGGTAAAAATTATCGTAGAATTTTTTTTTTTTGAAACTAATTATTTTTTTCTCAGCTATCGGAATATTCAATTAGTTTTTTATTTTGATCAATATTTTTTTTTTCTTTTATATCGCAATATCTCCGGAAAAATTGTAGAAGGAGTAGGAGAATAGGAGGCAGTCGATTACATGCCTTATTCGCCTGTACTAATAGAAGAAATGAAGAGAATGATACAGGAAGATGGTACGAGTAAACTACAGTGAAGCAGTGAAAGAAAAGAAAAAATAAAAGGTGATTATCATCAAACCCAAAGTGTAACAGGAGAGCGAAGAAACAAAAAGAGTGATAAAGGAGACTGTGGATATAAAGAGTATGGCGGTGGGAATAAGTTACTGAAGAAAGGCAGTAAAGGAACGGTGATCCTGGGCTGTGAATCAGGAGAACAAATTGAAACACTGAAGGCTGCAGTACAGGACAAAATGGGTGAGGATTTCAAAGTTACTGAGCCAGTGCAACTGGAACCGAAGATAAAGATAGTAAATGTGGAAGAAGAAGAGTTTAAACTAAACGACGAAGAACTAGTTGACACAATAAAAATGAGGAATGGGATAGAGGAAACCAAAGGAAGAGAGATGAAAATTGTAAAAAGATTAATGAAGGGAAGGAAACAGGAGCGTAACAGAAGAGGAACCGGCAAGAGATCAATAATACTAGAAGTAGATGAAGTAACCGATGAGAAGCTACCGCAGAAAAGTAAACTCACCGTGGGATGGAAAACATGTCCGGTTTACAATCACATCAGTGTAAAGCGATGCTTTAAGTGCTGGGGCTATTATCATTTAGCGAAGAATGGCACCAGGGAAGAAACTTGCTATAGATGTGCAGGAAAACACAACGCAAGAGAGTATACAACGAATAAGAGTAAATGTATAAACTGTACGTTTCAAAATTAAAAGTACAATCGATCGGGAATATCCAACATACAAAAGAGCGATGCAAGAGAAAAAGACGAGTGTGGGATGGATAGAATAGCAACCACAGAAGGAAGAGACGATATGGTACACAAATGCGCAAAGCCTCTTAGCACGTAACAAGGAGATATGACATCAGGTGGTTGACAAAATGAAACCTGCATTAATAGAGTTATCAGAGACGTGGGTGACTGCTGAAATAGGAGACAGTGAAATATATGTCGGGTTATAGTGTAATTATTTGCGATGCAGGGAATAACAATACAGGAGGGGCCATGGTATATGTAAGAGATGGTATTAAACATGAATTAATAATGAGGTCGATGACAAGTTATATAAAGGAGTTATAATAGTGGTGTACCATTCACCGAGTGCGTCAGATGCAGAATTTATAAGATACATAGAAGATGTAACTGAAGAGTTAACAATAAAGGGAGATTGTTTAGTGATAGAATGTTATAATATAGGCGTGAAGGGAAACTCGTTCTACAAAAAACAATTAATATCAGAAATCTTAAGCCTAGGGATGAAACAGTATGTCAACGAGCCAACGAGAATAATGCAGGATAACTGAACAGTTATAAATCTTGTATTCGCAAATACAAGCGTGCAACTACAGGTGGTACACAAACCAAAAATAACAGACCGTGCAGAGTAGTGAGTAAACAGCGAGAATACAAGACCAGGAACTAAGGTAAAATTGACATGCAAGAGTTTACAACAGTGCTGAAAAATTCCGTGCAGCAATGGACAAATGGATATATTAACTGGAAGGCAAAGCTGTTTATCAATAGTGTAGTACGTACTCTGGACATAGTAGTACCAATAAAGGTAGTTAAGGTTCCAAGCATATGAGAGAATAAAAAATGGTACTCAGATAAGATAAGAAGGGCGGCGAGAAAAAGAGACAATGCATACAGAAAAAGCAATGCATGAGGGAACGAAAGGATGACTGGGAACAGTTTAAAGTAGAAAGAAATGAAATAGTTAAATTAATAAGGAAAAAGAAAAATGAATGTTAAGAGATCATGATAGACTGTAATAAGAATGATCCAAATAAAATGTGGAAAACTTTGAAAGAACTTATTAGCAGGGAACCGGCTAACCCGAGACACATTGAAGATATGAAATTTGGAATATTAGATGATATGAAGGAGGGTAAGATGGCGGACTAATTTAACATGTTTTACGTGGAAAGTATTAACAACATAGTTAATTCAATAGATAGGGATGTATCTGCAAGTCCAGGTAGAAGAAGAATCTTGGTGGGTGGTGGTGTGGAAAACGAAAGAAAAATCGAAAAGTTTGAAAATATCGGAATAGGGGAACTCGAGAAAATAGTCAATGGACTCCAGAGGAAGAAAGGTACTGAAGAAGGTATATCAAGCGAAATATTGAAGCTGGAGTTCAGTGCAATTGGAAAGGAGTTTGTTGGTGGTGGGCTGTTGTTCTAATAATTGGAAAAAATTCACGATCATACCGATCCCAAAGATAGAAAAGGCCAAAAATGCAAAGGATTTCCGGCTAATTAATATATTACCATTGTACGAAAAGGTTCTAGAGCTGGTAGTAAAGAGTTAAGTAGAAAAATATTTAGAATCAAATAACGTTATAACAGTGGATCAGTCGGGTTTTAGGGAACGATTTTCGTGTGAAACAGTGATTCAAACTGTCATAGACGAATGGAAATTAAACATTAGCAAAGGGAAAATAGTAGAAGTAATCTTCATGGTTTAAAACGAGCATTTGAGAGTGTAGATAGAGAATTGTTAATAGAAAAAATGTGGCAATATGGAGTTAGAGGTAAAGTGTTAGAATGGTATAGATCGTACTTAAACAACAGGGCACAACAAATTTGGTTTAATGAGGAATTTTCCGAGATTATCATAACGAAATACGGTGTTGCACAAGGATCCGTATTAGGGTCTCTGCTGTTCATTACATATATAAACGATGTAGTTGACATATGTCCCGAAGACAATGAAATAGAAATAAAAATTGTTGCTGATGATACACTAATGTATGTTACTGGAGACAGTAGTGCGGAGGTGGAATGAAAGATGAATCGGGCATTAGGCATAGTTGAAAGATGGATGAATAGGAACAAACTGAAAATGAATGCGGAAAAGACGAACTACTGTATGATGGTAAGGAATGTAAGGAAAGAATTGAGAGGAAATATTGTACTGAAATGCATCGACGAAACAGAGTTAGAGCGAGTGGAGGTAATCAAATACTAGGTGTTATGATAGACGATAAGCTGCGATTTAAAGACCATTGTGAGTATATGTTGAAAAATATAGGGAAAAAAATTACTTTGCCGGACTTTGGGTTTTGTGTAACACTGCTAGTGGGTATGAGTGAAACTGTGTTAAATAAACTGCAGACAGTGCAGAATAGAGCAATGCGAGTAATACTGCGATGCAATCGGTATACGAAGGTGGACGATATATTGCAAGCGGTTCAGTTTTATAATGTGTTTATAGTCACGTTCAATGCTGTAAACAAATTGTTACGAAAAGAATTGGCAAATAAATTCCAAGTTGTAAAATCGAGAGCGGGTCGGGTAATACGTCAGGCTAAAAATATTGTAATCCAATTCAGGAAAACGGAAAGTGCTCAATAGAGTATGTTTTGCGAAGGAGTGAAAATGTATAACGCACTGCCAGAAGAGTTTACAGGCTGTGTAAAATTAGTTCAATACAAGAGTATGTTAAAAGCATTCATTGTAAGTGAAATTAAATAAGTGCAATAATATGTAACATTATGTAAAACAAATAGCTGAGAAAGTTAATAAACATGAATCAATCTCTCTCTGTCTCCCTCTCTGTCTCTTTCATCCTCTCCCTTTCTCTCGCTGTGCAAGTGATCTGAGCGGCAAGCTGTCCGCGCTTCTGCATGCATAGTAAACGAATTTTGACGGTACTTCATCGTTTTTTTTAAAATCTGTCGTGAGTAAATAAATAATCGTTATAATAAGCACTTATCGTGAGGTATAGGCACTTAAACAAGTTATTTATTTTACACAATGTAGGTAATCTTACATTATTTTATACAATGGAGATAATCTTATACTTATATGTACACTGTCTACATGCTATGAACATCATAACAGGTGGTCACTATGACGATTATTTACTTACGTTAAAAAATCGACAAGAACTATGAAAATTCGGTTATTATACAAACAAAAGCGCGGAAAATAGAAATTTTGTATTTTCATACAGATACCCTGGTGAAAATTTTTACTACTAAGAATTTTTACAGAAATTGGAATATTTCGTGTTATTCCATACAAAATTGTGAATGTGTACGGTTTTTCATGAAAAATTGTTAGTTTTCTTTGAAAGTTGTAGTGTCTTATAAACTTCTTACTGAAAAAATACAAATTTTCATGAAAATTGACCATTTTTTATGAGAAACTATGCGTATTACAATTTTTTGCATAGAATTATTCGAAATGTTCCTATTTCTCTGAAAATTCGTAGAAAATCATAGAAATCATTTTTACCAGGGTAAGTATCATTTGTACATATACCACATGTTCCGACAAGGATTTTGTATAATTATAATGCACTGTATAATACGTCAGCAATTAAATCTGCTATTTAACAGCAAGTTCACTAAAATCAATGTCAAACACCCAAACATGTTTTTTTTGAATAACTTTCTACGATTGATCAACATCAGTCGTCAGCATTTTATACCTATTTACTTATCTATTAGATAATAAACAAGACAGGCACATATATCATTGGGTAATACACCAAAAACGCTATTATAAAATCATGGACGGCAGCTCCCAGGTACAATATAACAATTGTCATTATCACACTAGTTTCATATTATTTTTTTATTGTATTTTACTTTTATATTTTTACACCTGTAAGACTTAAGGAGAGAATAGAGTAGAGAAAGCAAATATATTTGCAAGTACATTTTTTAACGGTATCGAAACAACTCATGTAGCGACTATTTAGAGTTGAAACGTAGGTTGACCATGCTTAAAGACAGTGTATAAGAATATTTTTGTAGACTTCTATCCCATCGCAATGAAAGGCATTGACAATATACATATGTGCATCCACTCCTTACCAGTTGTTCAAAATTCTTAAAATTGAAACTGTCGTAGATTTTGGTTAAAAACTTTCTTCCTTCTTCGCTGTAAACAATATCTCAAGTAGCTGTGTAATCTTGTGGTGAGTCTTACGAGCCATTAATAATTTTCTCAAGCATTTTCTGGACTGTTTTACGTAACCTATTCTTCTGTAACATCAACATTAAAACATTCTTTCTATATTTTAGAAATTAAAAGCTTCAACTGAAGCAAAATTGGTGTGACATGCGCATGGATAGCTAGTTATTCAATATGACCGACCGAACGCAGGATCAAACACCAGCATCGAGGAACCATTCACTTGAGGAATTAATTAAAAATCACTGGAAATCACTGGGATTCAAGATTTAATTTAATATCGACAATCACTTTGAAATTAGTAATATACCAAACATCTCCAAACTTTTAGGAACCACTTGAAGAATATTGAAATTCAAACTAATTTTTAATATTGGACATCATGAGGGAATTAATTCTGAATCGTTGATGAATTTAAAGCGAGTGGCCCCTTTGACCATCACCGTAAGATCTGTTCACAGATTTCTTTGTATAACTTTAAAGTGCATCAAAAGTAGTTTTATAATACCGCTTTAGAAAGATTTGACACTTTGCACATTCAGAATTTGAAGTCTAGTCTTTCCACAAAATTATAGTGATACCAATTTAACAGCAAAGTTTCGTGTGTGTTGATATCCATGTAATTAAATGTTGGTCACTCTGAAGTAAAACTTCACAATACTGAAGGTAATTTTTTATTATTGATGTTGTGTAACTTTCAACGATCAAGACTTGAGCAATTTGACATTTGTTCACCTTTTTTTTTATTTTTAGTGCCTGATTCAGAAACGAGATTTACTTGGAGTTCTAATCGATAAATTTTAAACAAAAACTCAATTCGGTGTTGATATAGGGATTATATGATAAATGTCTGAATAATTATGGAAACTTGGGTAGCTTGATACTCTGCAAATAAACGTGATTGATCGAAGTTTCAAGTATATGATGCGATACATGTAGCACTGAGTGCTCAGTGTATCGAACATAGTCAGATG
This sequence comes from Neodiprion pinetum, assembly GCF_021155775.2. NCBI lineage: Eukaryota > Metazoa > Arthropoda > Insecta > Hymenoptera > Diprionidae > Neodiprion > Neodiprion pinetum. The sequence continues at coordinate 24,536,396 of NC_060233.1, forward strand.
AGTAAATTTGAACTAGCAAAGTATATCTTGCCAATTGTAACTGACCTTCCGGGATACAAGACACATAAAGCTTCGAACAAGAGAAGCCAGTAATATGAATCCCAGCAGAAATTTATAAATTTCAAGAAAACAACTGTTTGGATACAATATAAACAATATAACTGGTCATAGTGCTAATTTCATTTTTTGGACACTGATTTAACTCGTATAATATAATGAAAAAAAGTGAGGTCACTGTGTTTCATAGTCATAGGTTCAGAACTAAGTAAAAAATATACAACAAACTAGTCATAATTATTACACTACTCTAAATAGGATTGGTGAATTGCGAATTGGATTTTCATCAATGTACGAGTTATTTTATTTTTTATTCATACTTAATTATTATTTGTAGTTGGATAAGTTTATCGCCAGTCTGATACCACTGACAGCAGTCATCATGCTTTTATTGTAAATCAACAGACATGTACTTAGCAGTAGTATATAATTTGAATCTTTTTTTGTACGAGATGATTATATGCATACATTTTTGATTAAAGAAGATATTTTTGTGTGTAATGAACAGATTTTTAATGTACTTGGCGAAAGGTCTTTGCACCGAAGGTGCTTTTTCGGGAATTATGAAAAACCTGTCAAATGAGCTATTTACAATTTTGGTGTTCTAGGTAATTGCCGGGTTTTGCCCGTCGCGCCGTGTCGTGTTACAACTGAACGACAATTTGCCGATATCTGCGAAAGAAAGAGAATTCAGTTCTTTTACAACTAAACTCGCGTCCGACGTAATTTTTCTTTTCCAGACACGATATCGTGAATTAGATGTGCTGTTATTTGCATCATCCCGTTTCATCTTCCCGTTATTTTTAAATATTCCACGTTGTATATACGTACGCAATTATACATGCTACGTCGCCAGGAACGTCCGTTCAGGGATCTATCAGGACGGAACCTGAGTTTAATTCAGTCGTAAAGAAACTGAGATATTTCTGAAAATGGAGCATCTCTCATTTTTCACCCTTCGCTTCTATTATACTGAAGACCATAATTCAGATCGTACTGTCTTCGGAAAATCGAGATTGCGGAGAGGGATTCTCAATTGACGAAACCGTTGTCGTCGGGTATCGCGAGAATTCATCAGATATTTACGCTGATACTACGAAAAAATAAATGTAATAGAGTCATTATCGCAATTACATCAAAATATAAATCCGTAGCTCGATAAAATTCTCGACAAGAGGACAGTGAGATATACTCAACGCATTCATCACTGATGTATGTCATTCGCAGTCTACGAGAGGCACGTCCAATCTTGTTCGTCCCCGAAACTTCTAGAACAAGCGAGAGTCGCGACGTGGGCCAATAAACGGAGGCCAACTATAAAGACGCGGTCCAATCAAAGCGCGAGTTTCTTCTATAACGTGGAGATTCGGACCAATCAAAGGAAGACACGACGAAATTTTCCCGTTAATATCTCCGGCGATGAATGCGCTCGCTAGTCAGTCATTTAACAGACGTCCGAAGTGAAAGAAGGTGTTTCAGTATAGAATTGTGTCAACTCGTGTGATCTTCTCAACAAACTGGGATCAAAATAGAAATTTTACTGGTAATTATTAATCGGTTTAATAACTGCCAATCGATATACCGTGCATATTATATTTCTCACTCCTCGAATGAACTAATTTCGGAATAAACCAGTCTTCTATCCGGCGAGCCACGTCGTTAAGAGGAGCCATATCCGTCCACTATTCGTATAATTTTGGATTAACGATTACAGTATCAGTCGAAGCAATAAGGGTTGATCGGTCACTCGTTCAATAATCATTTCGCAGCCTTTACCGACAACTCCACGCATGCCGAATTCGCGGCTTTCCGGCATTATTGAGATAGCCGGTTACAGCTGCTGCTAGAAATTTTACAACTCGTATTCTTCGTTTTTTCATTGCATCTGTGAAAGTCAATTGTATCGTATATTCATAGTTATAGAACTTCTGTCAACGCAAACTGCGATTTTAGCAGACACTTGAACAATGTTAGCAATTTTTTTTACACTACAATTGCAGTTGTACCCGAATTGTCCGGCAGCTTCGACCAGATTTGCTTAAATCAGTATCTGACTGCAAATTTTTTCAACAATTTTTCAGGTGAATATATATTTGGATACGTGAAAATGAAGGGAGCAGTTGCCCTTTTACTGTTAGGGCTGGTCGCAGCCTTGGCAAGTGCCAAAGATGAGAAAAAAGACAAAGAGGACATTGGAACGGTGATAGGAATTGATTTGGGAACAACATATTCATGGTAATAATTACAAATAAAAATTGAACTATTAACCATCTATTTCCAGTCTTGATAAACCTGCATTTGAAATTCCATATTCCACAAACCTCTTGAGACTGAAGTACTGAATTTAATATTCCCGGCTGACTGGGGTTTGAAAAAACATTTTCGTTTTACTAATTTGGACATTTTTTTATACAGTGTCGGCGTTTACAAGAATGGTCGTGTGGAAATTATCGCCAACGATCAAGGAAACCGTATCACACCGTCTTATGTTGCGTTCACGCCGGATGGTGAAAGACTGATCGGTGACGCAGCCAAGAACCAGCTGACGACAAATCCTGAAAACACAGTATTTGACGCAAAGCGTTTGATTGGTCGAGAATGGTCAGACAGCACTGTTCAGCAGGATGTTAAGTTCTTCCCGTTCACTGTTATTGAGAAAAACAGTAAACCCCATATCAAAGTTTCCACTAGTCAGGGAGACAAGGTATTCGCACCTGAGGAAATATCTGCCATGGTTCTTAATAAAATGAAGGAAACTGCAGAGGCCTACTTGGGCAAGAAAGTCACACATGCCGTAGTCACTGTACCTGCGTACTTCAATGACGCTCAAAGACAGGTAAGATAATTGACAGTAAGATGTTCAATACCTTTTGTGCAAGAGTGCATCAACTCACTGAATATTCCTAGTTTTTACCATCATTGTTTACTATGTTCGATAATTACCCAAAGATTCCCAGCACTATGTCTCTTTTCGGCATCAAAATTTGCTTGAATATTGGTAGGTCCTGAAAATATATTATGAATTTTCTGTAAAACAGGCAACCAAAGATGCTGGAACTATTTCTGGTCTGAATGTTATGAGAATCATAAATGAGCCAACGGCTGCTGCAATTGCTTACGGTCTTGACAAGAAGGATGGAGAGAAGAATGTCTTAGTATTCGATCTGGGTGGTGGTACTTTTGACGTCAGTCTCTTGACTATTGACAACGGTGTGTTCGAAGTTGTGTCTACAAACGGTGACACCCATTTGGGAGGTGAAGACTTTGACCAGAGAGTTATGGACCACTTCATCAAACTCTACAAGAAGAAGAAGGGCAAAGACATCCGCAAAGATAACAGAGCCGTGCAGAAACTCCGAAGAGAAGTTGAGAAGGCGAAGAGAGCACTAAGCGCCAGTCACCAGGTAAATATGATTTAAATGTCTATTAACACTTGAAAAAAAAAATTCAGCAGCACGAAAATCACCAAAAGTTCAGCAAAACCTTTTGATCACAAGATTCGGATTTGAATTATCAAAGTTCAACTTCATACCGAAAACCGGAACGAAAGTCAGAACAAAATTTACATGTTTTATGAAATTTTCAGGTCAGGATTGAGATTGAATCCTTCTTCGAGGGTGAAGACTTCTCTGAGACGCTGACACGAGCCAAATTCGAAGAGCTGAACATGGATCTCTTCCGTAGTACGATGAAGCCTGTACAGAAAGTTTTGGAGGATGCAGACATGAGCAAAAAAGACGTAGATGAGATTGTTCTCGTTGGTGGATCCACAAGGATACCGAAGGTCCAGCAACTTGTGAAAGAATTCTTTGGCGGCAAGGAGCCATCGAGGGGCATCAATCCTGATGAAGCTGTAGCGTACGGAGCTGCGGTACAGGCTGGTGTACTTTCTGGGGAACAAGACACCGACGCAATTGTCCTTTTGGATGTTAACCCTCTGACCATGGGTATTGAAACTGTTGGAGGAGTTATGACCAAGCTTATCCCAAGGTAATTATTATCATTATGATTTGGTAATACATCAACATATTTTGATAGGTAAAGTTCATTTTTCATCAACGAAAATAAATGATCTCCAAATTAATTATTATTAGAATACTCTGAGAATTAGCCGTTAGATTCTAATACTGGCAAAAAAATGGATTTTGAAAAATCATCAAAGTCTTGTAACATTTATTCGATATTTACCAAATGCTTAATTTGAAGGTTAATTAAGTTTCTCTTTCCGTTTACAGAAACACTGTAATCCCGACGAAAAAATCGCAAATATTCTCTACAGCATCGGACAATCAGCACACAGTAACGATTCAGGTTTACGAAGGTGAGAGACCGATGACCAAGGACAATCACTTGCTGGGCAAGTTTGATCTGACTGGCATCCCACCGGCGCCACGAGGAATCCCTCAAATTGAAGTGACTTTCGAAATCGACGCGAACGGTATATTGCAAGTATCTGCTGAGGACAAGGGAACTGGTAACCGTGAAAAAATCGTCATCACCAACGATCAGAATCGGTTGACACCAGATGACATTGAAAGGATGATCAAAGACGCTGAGAAGTTTGCCGATGATGACAAGAAACTGAAGGAGCGAGTGGAGGCGCGAAACGAACTCGAATCATACGCGTACTCGCTGAAGAATCAATTGTCTGATAAGGAAAAGCTCGGTGCCAAGGTCAGCGACTCTGATAAATCGAAAATGGAGGAAGCCATTGAAGAGAAGATCAAGTGGCTCGAAGACAATCAAGACACTGAACCGGAAGAATACAAGAAGCAAAAGAAGGAATTGGAGGAAATAGTTCAGCCTATTATCGCCAAGCTTTACCAAGGCGCGGGTGGTGTTCCACCAACAGGTGGTTCCCCTGATGAAGATGATGATCTTAAGGATGAACTTTAATTGCAGAGAGCCCTTTGCGTTCTATAGACTGAAAAAATCATCCTTTAAGCAAATACTTCAGATATTATTATACGACGATACCGACTTGTACACTGTACATAAATACGCAGCTGGATTCGTGATGGCAAAAAGTTTTTTTTTTCGCTAGCCAAGTAGAAAATAACGCGAGTTTAGAAGAGAATGAAGCTAGACGTAAATCGTCGAATCGTTGTATCAGTCTTTGAAGCATATTTGCTGTAAAATAATTCCACCTCCATACCCCTGAAGGAAAAAAAATGAGACACGAAGCAGCAATATTTCCTTTTTCGGAATATTGTCTATGAAGGAGTTGAACGTCAATTCCTGTGTAAGACTTCACTGTGTTGTTAATTTATTTTGATTATTTTATATGTTCCATTAATATAGTAATCGAATACATTTGAAAATATTTGTGAGACTGGGAGTGAAGAGACAAAAGCGTATCTGATGCGTGAATGCCAGTGTAGTTTCTTATTGTTATTGTGGTATATGTGTAGCATATACAATAATATTGTATGAGTGCGTGAATGCAAGATGTATCCTATCAGTATCACAAAATAAACATTTTTTCAGTAAAGTAATCATCGTCCAAATTCTATAACAAACTCCCTTGTTATTGATTTTACATAAATTTATGGTAAAAAAGTTTGGTTCCACGTGATTCTAGAAACGCATCATTTTTATAACCAGCCTAACATGTAGAACGTATCCAAATAAATTTAATAATTTACATACTTATCTTTCCCATTGTCCATCTAATAAATGCATCGTAAAAGTGATTCTAAAACTTGCCAGAATTTCATTAAGCTTTGGTAATTACAACCCATCGTCAGAGTTCAATAATGTAATTTTTGCTACAGTTTGCTCATACAATTATTTTTCATTCTCGTCGTTATCGTGTACTGCGGCAGTATAATATCTCGATAATTCGGTAAACAGTGTTTATACAAAATCTAAAAATATATTTCTGTAAGTGAAAATTGGCCTTATTTAATTAGAATATTGGGAAATAGCTTGATAAGTCAATGGTCTGAGCTGCTCTCTAACAAGAGAGTGTTGATCGCCATGTGTTACAGTTAAAACTGCTGCAGCCTTTTTGAGCGTGTCAACTGCTCTGCTCGATTTCCCTAAATACAATTGTATCTTTCCTAATTTCAGATAGAGTAATCCTGTTAATGGGTGCATGGCACCATAATATAATCTGAAAATGGTAAATGCAATGTACAGTAAGTAAAACTGAAATTGCTAGAAGAAGAAGTAGATAAGTGATACATGACTAATTATTGTGGATGTAATAACAAATTGAGCCATGCACAGGAAATCAGAGCACTTACAGATATCCAGGTATGAGTTTAGTTCCATAATGTTCAGCATCTTCCCAACAAGTGCCCAAATTGACTGCCGCTTCAAAAGCAGCATCGAGCGTTCGTACATGCTGCAAGTTGAGGGAATGTAATACGCCTTCCTGCTTCTTTAGGCATATTTTACTAACATCGAGATCTGAAGATTTGAGTTAAGTTGCTTACAGCCTGATCCCCTAACGTTTCGCCAGTTTTTTAGGGTGAACATTTCAATTTTGCTGCAATTTGGATACGTTATATTGTAAACGAAGATCCGCATGTCTACTTTTCGTAACGAAAAAAATAAAAAGAAATTCATGTTTAACCCTTTGTGGTACAGCGTCTCACACACTAGACACCTTTTTTGAATTGGCTATTGAAAATTTATATTAAATTTTTGAAATATCGCTGTAATTTTTTTGCATAACTGGTCTACTAAGATGTCAATGTGGATGTTTTAAAGGGTTTATGATGATTCCGAGAATATAGTGAGCGCTATAAATAAACAAAGTGTTGAAAACGCCTATTTTTAAAGAATAAATGTAACTGTGGGAAGGTTATGGGGACTAGAAAAGTGGAACTTCGTAATATTGGATTTTTGGAGTCGCTAAAAATGAATCTGACGTCAGAATTTAAAAATTCAAGACAGTGGATCCAATACGACGGACTGAAAATATAAGATTCAAGATAGCGGATCCAATACAGTGGACTGAAAATATAAGGTTCAAAGAATTTGACTGCAAGGAAAAATGTATGCTTCAAAGGGTTGACTCGTTCACATACACATGGCTAAAAGTGACGGAAAAACGTGTTTGTTGGCAGTTTCAAAGGATCCATCAAAATGGATATGATCTTTGGAAATAACAGATTTTTTACAAAAATCACAGATTAGGTTACATTTTTTTTCCGACCACAGGAACTGTTAGAAATTCGAAGAAAAAAGTTCAATACATAATTGTGAAAAAATTTAGCAACGTCTTTTTTGTCAAGGGTGGATGGATTTTTATATCTTCTTATACAGTATGTTATAGCAATGAAACTGCAGCCAGATTAAAATTTTTACCTTAAAAAGCTGGCCGAAAGTTGGTGAATCCCACCAACCATTACAAGTCGACAATATAAGAGATATTATGTCACATCATATTTCATTACTCCGGTGTTTCGACAAGGATACATGCGACAGTCTTCATGCTTTGTAAATGATGTAGAGTAAATTCTGTAACTTCTTCAAACAAATCGCTCAGTGTTTCGGGTAGTTTTTCTCCACATTCTGAACAACTTTCCTCAGACGGAAAGCATGGAGCATCGCATGACGGACTCGGACAAGCAGCAGCCATCACAAACGGCTCAGGTGACGTGCATCGTTCACAGTTGCATCGAAAATAATAACCAGCTTGTAATTCAGTTTGTCTTTCTTCCGTGGAATTGAGCAGGTCGATGTATGATATTCTGATCTGATTTATTGTCGGTGAGAAAGATGGAACCAAACTAAATTTAGTACTTTTCATTAGTTAATCAATATAGTATAATATTGAAACATTGCTTTGTAAGCCGAAAATTATCTATGTCTTATAGTAAAATCACAATTTCGCAAAATCATGGATAAAATAAGGATGCAATAAAGTATTATACTTCTTATCATGACATATGACTTCGATTGCTTTTGTAACTCACTTTAATAATGCATGCAGAATTGAGTTAGTATCGCTGAAAGTGAAATATCTCGGTATTTGTATTATTAATTTGAGTTGAAAATACTTGAGAACAAGTGGATTTCTATTTGTTACCCGAAAATCATGCTTTGCTGACAGCAAGTTAGATATTTATGTTGTATTTATTCATTAAATTTACACACCTGCGCAAAGTACTATGCATATATGATGAAACACAGGGAAAATCAGCACATGGTTCAAAAAATGCAACATAATGTGGAATGCGTGTTTATGTAATGAAATATCAACAATGATGAACAAACAAACAAACGGATGAGCAACACTTTGGACAAAACAACAAGTAACTACTATATGATGTAAGCACCCATATTTTATGCGAAGCAACTGCAAGCTGCAATTACTAACAGCAACAAGTAACGATCAGCATTATCTGTATGTAGTAAAAGAAATTGAGCATTTGTTAGCTTTTCGTACAATTGCAGAAGGAAAATGTTTTTCGGCAATCAAGCTCAATTCCAGCACTATTTAATACGATACAACAAATAGGCAAACTATGGTGTCATAATACGAAGAAAATAAACTCTGTAAGGAAATGATACAAGTTTAGTAAAAGCTTGGAAATACGAGTTTGTCTAAATAATATTATGAGCGCAGATTGATTAACCCTATCAGTCATAATAGTAAATATTCTTACCATCTATTTTATATCCATTTTTTATATATTTACAGAACTTTTCAACATATTTTATTTCGGTTTTTTGCTATTTCTGATAGTCCACTAATAGGTTTTCAATACTCGAGAGAAATTATTGCGACATAATGTAAATTATTATTGTTAGAAGTAAATTGATTGAAAAAAAATGTAAGAAATGATGGAATATTTCTTTTCTGCGAAGGTTACCCCTCTACACGTACACATGTTTTACTTAAATTTTAAGTTTTTGGGGTTGCTGATTACGAATCTGGAATCGGATTTTAAAAATTCAAGATGGTGGATCTAATATGGCGGACAAAAATTTCAAATTTGCTCGAATCCGAAGACAAATCTCTGTCCAGGGGTTTTTGGGAAAATCAGATTTCCAAAATTAAGTATGGCAAATCCAATCAAACACATCGAAAACCCCTGCATAAAGTTTTTTGACTGTATTCGATCAAATTTGAAATTTTTGTCTGCTGTATTGGATCGACCATCTTCAATTTTTTAAATTTGACTTCCGATACGTAATCAGCTACCTCGAAAACCATGGAATACTACCTTGTTATAAAAGTTGACTCAGGACAATAATGTATGACTTAAAGGGTTAACAGATCAGTTTAGATCTGGAACTTCATTGAAAGCAAAACAATTGAATTATTCTGAATGATTGAGTTAATACGGTGGAATGAGTATTGAAACTTGTGTATTTTCATACCTCTGACCAATCTAATCGAGGTATATCTTCCAGGGCTCTAATGGTGATTGTAGTCCCTTCAAAAACAGCAACAGCATTTGGCTTGCAACTATGATCCATTACGGAAGGCCCTAGGTAAACCCCAGTTCCGATGCTGTTCATCTCTGAGTCTAATATGTTGAAAGAGTTGACGCACAGGCGACCATATATTCCCATCAACTCTGCTGAGTTTGGTAGAAGCGTCTCTCCGAGGACTTCAAATAAGACACCACATAGAGACGTAAAGTGTTCCATTCGTTTCACATCTTGTTTCAGATCGGAATAATCTGAAAAATGAGATGTATGAATTTGAGGATAATTTGGCAGGACTGTCTGGATAGAAAATTAGAGAAAGAGAAGGAACTGTTTAAAAAATCTCTAGCAGTACTGTTTATGAGAATGATGATGATCATAAACGAAACAACAACTTGACTGTTTCACAAAAATGAATCCGAGAAAATTCAATAAACACAAGCTAAGATATCGACAATTTAACAGATAATTTTACAATTACAACGTTCAAACTGATTAAACGCTGGTATATATTTATCTGATTCCTATGTTTTTGTGCCTATACTGCTTGCTGACCAAATTTCCACATATTATCTGATTGTGAAAGACAATCAAGAAATTTTACCATACATTATAGTTATAACATGCGTATATAATTTTTCACGAAAATCTGTTCCACCATTTTGAAAAAATCTGTGGTGAGTAAAATAAGCCCAAAAAAATCAGAGTTACTCATTTTGAATGTCTAGTTATCAAAATTTTTCTCAAATTATTGATTTCTTAGCTGGCGTTATTCAAATTATCTCAGAATAATCTTTTTAACAAAGTAAAGATGACGTTTTATTTTGAGGCTCAAAACATTGTTGTAAATTACATTGCTCAAGATTGTTTAAATGTTTTTTTCGTCTCTGTTTACAATATTTGAATCCCATTTGATTTTAATAATCTCTATAAATAAATTAAATGATTAGGTGTTTTCCATAATCTAATTATGAGATTGAACCCTTCAAAATGCGAGCTCGAAAAGTAGTTTTTCTGAAACTTGCCATTTGTTCTTGTTACTTACGAGACATAAGGTCCTTGAACTTCCTGAATCTTGTCTCTGTGTAAAAGCCTTGCTCGTCTGCTCCACCTTTGTTCAACTTTATGACTATTCGTGCCATTAATCTAGCTGCGTCAGGAATTATTCTTGGTGATATTCGCTTCAAATTTGTACACTCGAACTTGTGTATACCCCATGATTCTTTTTGACAGTGGCGATCGCAGTAATATACACATTGACACGCTGAACATTTCAGTAGTTTACTGCTATAAAGTGAATACCATTGAATGTATTAGCAACTCATTATTAAAGCTTCTCAATTACACAAGAATGTTCTTTCAGTTAATACATTCATTTATAAGAAATTCAATCGTATCAAAATTGTTGTGATGCAAAGCGATACAATGTAACAGTAAATTTAAACGTTTTCAACCTGCTGTAAAGTAGTCAAAGAATTATCAATGCAGCTAATTTCAGTGAGAAATGTATCATGTGATATCTGCAAAACTCTGAATTAGAAGAATAATTACAGATGAAACAAACAGATAAAGTGGGGAAGAAATCGCTGCCAATTTGTACACATGTTAATAATTGGCGAGCCAATTTTATTGTTATTATACCTCCGCAAGCAGTTGTCGCATCTGTCATTTCTGTATTTGGACATCAAAACAAACGCGAACGGTGTCGCGGTTGAGATTACTGAGCCTTTCAGAATTTGACTATGTTCACCCTTCATATTGATGATCAGTAATTAATGTCATTCTACTTATCGCCCCTAAATTCTGATTCTTAAATATGAATTGCTTTCCTACAACCCAGCGGTATTCATAATTTTAGTCGAATTTCAGTCATACAGTGCAAATGAACCCCGATCGGACGCAACGGACTGCGTGTTGCTGCGTGTCTGATTCACGTGCACTGACCTCTATAGTAATTGCCACGGGTAACACCCGTATTCATAGTCCTTCCTTGAGGAACAAGGATTCCTTGTTCTCATTTCACATTTCATGAACAAGGAATCCTTGTTCCTCAAGGAAGGACTATGAATACGGGTTCTCATTTCACGTTTCATGAACAAGGTATCCTTGTTCCTCAAGGGAGGACTATGAATACGGGTGTAAGGTAAGGTTTCATGAAGGACAGGGAACAAAATTGCAGTATTCTGCCGTACCGACTCGGTTTTACTTTAGGCGGTCTTTTCGAGCCGAGCGTACGTTTGCAATATAAGTCGTAGGTGGGTCGAAGATGAATATCGCAAATACGCGAGGCAAAAAATGGTTGCCTCTTTGTTGCACACGATTCTTTACATAACAAGAGATGTTACGCGTGTTTTCGCGAAGCACGAAATTGAGGTTAGAGTCGCATAATATCAGATTTGTTCGCGGCACCACTTGCGCGCAGTACAGAAAAGACCACTTGTAACTTGATGAATTCCTTCAAAATGATAGCAGTGCACGCGCAGAACGTACTTCCTGCTGCGCGAGACCGGCACATGCGTAAATTATTACAATGAGGATATAACCTCAAAACTTGGTAAAATGTGTCAAGAAGTTATGTGCTTTACCATAACTTCTTGCTCCTGAGACATCTTTTGTTATAGGTATAAAGAAAAATCGACAGTAAAAACAATACCGACAGTGTTTGACACGTGGTTTGACCAATTTACCCAGGTTTTGAGGTTATATTTTCATCGTAATAATTTGCGCATGTGCCGGTGTCGCGCAGCAGGAAGTACGTTCTGCGCGTGCGCTCCTATCATTTTAAAGGTTCATCAAAAAGAAGAGACCGTCCACTGGAGATTAGTGAGATTGTCGAACACGGCCGGAGTGGTCTTTTCGGTACTTCACGCATGCGCATTCGCAGCTTACTCAACCGACAAAAAAAGGGTACTTTGTGTACGGTACGCATGAAGAACCGTGTATAACATGCTGGCGTTATATAATAGCTATTTCCGTACCTAGGATGTAAAGTATTACGCCCGTGATGCGAACAATATTTTTCGTCCTACGTAGGCATAAACGGGCTTTAATTCTTAGAAAATAAAAAGGCTTAAAATCCTGCTTTACGCCTGCTATAAAGAAAAATCAATTTCCGTACATGCGAACAACCAAAGCAACGAACTTTTCTAATCCGGACTGCGTCGATAATGTTAGGAAATTCTTTCACCGATGCTCCCAGAAGCGGCCCTCAGGTAACTCCAAGGCTGACTGTCTTTAACAATGTTTGTTACAATCAACCAACTACGCCAGTGAATATTTCAAACATTTTCCCGACTAAATACGTAATAAAATTATTACATTCGGTTTAATGATTAAATCAGATTTGCTTTGTGAGGATATAGGATTTTCAAGGGATTAAGCGGGTATTCGCTAATGTTACGATCGAAAAAAAATATATTTTTCAAATACGATTTTTTCTATGATCTTACTGGATTATAAATCAAAGATTTTTTTAGCAGAGATGTAAAATATAGGAGTAATGAAGGTTTGCAACCAAGCGAGTGCAGGTTGAAAATTGACCTGGTTTCGCAGCTGTTGTTCGTCCAATTGTTATTCCCTGAAAAACCTTTAAACGCATATTTCATAAAATTACTTTTGTCGAACTCAATATCATATCTTGAAAACTTTTTCACGATGTTTACACTAATTGACCAAAATTAAAACGTTCAAATCTCATTTGACTCGTACATAAATTTTCTGTAGTCTAAAGCAATATTAAAACATAATTCATGCAGAATTTCTATTCTCTATAACAAACGAAGGTTTGAAATGTCTGTGCAAAGTCGACCATATTGTTATTGTTTCAAGTACTTATCTTTAGTCATTTTTTATTTCATGCGTTGTTATCTGATTGATTTTAGTTCTAGCTATATAGAGGACTTTCCTGAATTATGTAGAACTTTTGTTTTTTCATTTCTGACCAACATAAGAGGTGCAATCCTCTAGATAATCGTCGGACTGCTGCAACTTCTGCATTTTTTTTATCAAACCAAATTTCAGTTGCAAATTTGTTACGTACGTCGAAAAACCATTTAAATTATAATTTTTTTGAATAAATAAAAAGATTCGTGAATATCACCTACTTTTTGGTCTTTTACTATAGCGTGTACCTCTTTAACTCTTGCAGGACCTTGACATTTCATTTCAACTTTTTAGTTTAAAAACCTTGAATTTTGCTGTCAATGTCATTGTGTTAAATGGTGAAAAAGATTTTTAAAACTACAGATGCAATCTGCATGATTTTTTTATATTAACTCATGCACACGTTGAGGAGTGAGTTCAAACAGTTTTCACTCGCGAAATTAGTCCTTAAACTTTAGACGCGTTTTTCTCGAAACTTACGTTTTCACAACTGTGTACACTATACACGATATTACGAGTGGTAATCGATCGAAGATGCGATTTTGTCGTTTTCATTTTTTATTAAATAGTTATATTGATAATGATACAACAGGTTACGTCAAATCTCAAAATAAATGAGGACCCTAAAATATTAGTTGGCAAAATATATTGTATTCGATGAAATTTATTCGATTTCGAATAAATGTGGACATGCGAATTGTCTTGTGTCCAATTCCGAATCACACAATGAAACGAATAGTCACAATCGTTGAAATAATAAATGTTCGAAACTGATAATGTTTCAATTCGTCATTCCGAATATTCGTTTCCAATTCGAACGCAATTCGTTTTTGTATACTGGGAAGATCAATGTTTTCAATTTGATGATCCAAGTATTTTACAATTGCCCTCGTAATCGCTATTATAACGAATAGTTTGGCACAAGGGATATCTGGAATTTGTGTATTTGTAACCTGAATTCGTAGCTTTAAAACTGAAAATCATTTAAAAAACTGCAATAGAGTTGAAATTAAAAAAAAAAATTAAACTATTCGGAACCTTTGTTATAATCTTCATCATAATCAGCTTGTTTTCTATAAAAACGCGAAATGTTCCTGTATGGATGGTTTCAAAAGTGGATCGTCTGCGACGGTAAATGTTGGAAATTTAAATTGTATGTTGATAGCTGGCTTGATTTCATTGCTAAAGATCATATGCACTTTAATATATTGGAGTGCAAGTTAATTATTATAATAACAATTATTATAATAATCAACAGTAATTAATAAATTGAGTTGGCACTGCAGTTTTACTAGTTAGGAACTATAGGGCTTTGACGTCATGCTTGTGGCTGCCATTTGTGCGATAATTATATAGGTATACTTGAAATCAGAATAAATTTAATGTTGTCTCACCTCGCGAAACAATTGTCACATCGGTTCCATCGAAAAAGTGACTTGAGCACATACACAAACGGTTTAGCACTAAGAAGACTTGTTCCTTTACTGATATTAGCTCTATTTTTGTAATCGTTATTTGTAAACCTCATTCTCACATATAACTTATATTTTGTTGGATGAACTTCAAAGATTTAGCATCCAGCTGCTTCCGTCGAGGTAATAAAAGAAACTGAAACTATGAATTGAGTGCGTTACTCGCGACGCTGGGCCAATCTTTAAATTGAGTCCCACGTTACACATAAAGATACCTAGATCCAATGAGCTTGTGTGTATCAGCATTCTATACTGCAACCCTAAAATTAACCACTAGGTTTTTTCAGATGACACCAAGTTTAACACGGTATTATAAATAGACTCATCATGGTTCTCAACCTGTAGAAATAGATGCTGCATATATTTCCAGGCATATACCGTCTCTGCAACAGTTACGTATTACGGATAATCAAGCCTCTCAGCATTTCACACAGTAGTTCATTCCCCTGGAAATGAGATCAAATGAGTCTAATGAAAAATTTTACTCTCGCCTGATTTTCTTTCAGCGGAAAATCTTCAAGGGCATGACGATTGAGCATGGAGGTATAATTTCTTATATAATAATTCGGCTGATCACTGATGTACAACTACACATGTTCCAATTGAACACGTGATATTCCTTGACTTTTATATTGGTATACATAGTATTTGATACCTGCATATGTATTGATCTAGCAATTACATGGCGTAGATGAATTGCATGAAATGATCAAACGACCTAGCTTTTATACCTTATATCTTTGCCGCGAGTATTCAGTCGTTTGAATGCAGCTTAATAGACTTAATAACATTCAAATTTGATATACTCATAATGTAATGACAAGATAAAGTATTAACAATTGATATAATTTTATACCTAAGCTATACTTTCAGGCAGTAATTCATTACGTTGATATCATATTCCGATTATTAGTTGCGATTACATAGCCATAATATACATACTGGTGGATTCTAAATTTACTGTAATAAGTGATTTTGAAGTTAGGCGGAATTTATACAAGTGAACGTTTAAATGGCCATGGTTCTTCTGCTTGGAAAGTAAACCAATCTCCATTGTCAATTATTGCCATTGTTGCTATTATGCAAAACTGTGGTTACGTGATACTAAATTTTTGAATTCCCGTTCGTATCGTTCGATAGAATTAGATAATATGATTATTATACGTACGAATTCGATTTACAGTTGCGCACTGATTGTGAGAGTGCATATTTTTTGGGTTTTCCACTTTTCGATAAGTTGAAAACAGGGAAATCTACACTAACAGTGCTCAATTTTTATTTTTTCAAGTCGAATCACCATAATAATAAGGTGGAGAAATGGAAATCTCTTTTTTCTTTCAACTGCAGTATAAACTAATCAGATTTTAAATATGTCAGAAAGTGTGATAGTTGATCGTTCTGATGATCTCACAATGAAACTCAAATGCTTGTAATTTCATTCAGCATCAACACAGTGTTTTTTGAAAAGGTTAAAAATATTTTTACTAATAATAAGTTGATATACTATAATATCTACGAATCCCACGAACTATATACTCGGAATTCCGAAGCCACGTGCGCAGCGATTGTATTCAGATTGCTTATTCACATTCTTTCGCACATTACAGGTTCTTCATATATCATGCCGCATGTGTATTTTATATCGAGAATTTTGCTAAATACGTACGTATAAATCTCACGGCTTTAACAAATATATTTCGAAACTTATAATTATTATCTCATTGATTTGCAACGATGGATCGTACGAAAGAGACATATAGCGGTTAGAGTAAAATTATCGAAATTCAAAAACGGTGCAAAAATAGCATGGAAAACCATTCTCTGGATGATCTAGTGATAAATATACCAGCAATTATTGCTATATGCTCTAGCCTCTAAGAATGATAAAGGAGGAAAGGTGGCTCTGCAAGTGTCCCCGAACTAGAAAGAGAGAGAGAGAGAGAGACAATGAATCTATTTTTCTCTCTCTATGGCGCATACAACATACAATTAGGCGCTCTACACAGGTACTTTCATTTTCTTTCTCTTTCTAGTAGGGTCGCTGAAGTAGCTCCCCTACTCTATTCTTATACTTCTTATACTCTATGTTGATAGTAGAGTAATTTAGAGGCAGTAGCATGAAGTAATTAGATATTAGACAATAAAAGTTTCAACGCGCATGTTCAGACTTCGGATAGTTGAATACGGATCAGTATCATGGATCAGTATGGCGTTGGATGCCTCGCGCGATGGATGCCGTTGGTTTATGCATTAGCTGACAGCAGTATAAATGTTATCATTTGTCGTGATTTGAATGGCCAAAAATTCGAACCATACCACAGTTCTTCGCGATTGTGTCACGCGTTTTTTCCATTCGCGTTCCATTCATGCGATAAAACATAGTTAATTAATATCGGTAGTTCAGTAAACGACGACGACACTCCGCTGCGCAACGTAAATAATACGTACGTCATAAGACAAACGAGATGTTCACCCACCATGGAGGTTGTAACTATATCAGATGTACTATTTTTCAACACTACCGCAAATCACAGCAATTAGTGAATTCGAGGCGATAATCAAACATAGATTATATCAGATGTAGATAATTTGATGTATGACAAAACAACTGTCAAATTACACACCCGATGAAGGCAAAAAAGAAAAATCGTGATTTTTTTCACGTGGATAAGATAATCTTAACCAAAACCTGCGCATCCAAATTATTTATAACATGATGAGGTATATTTTTCGTTTGATGCTTTACATTGTCTATAAAGATGCTGCGTAAGTTACATGTAAACAAAATATTTCACATTATGTTTGCAGTTGTGACGATGACAATGCGATCAGCTAGCAACTGCGTGTTTGTCACTTTTACACGTCATAAATATCTCGATTTCGCAAACAACAACAATTGCGCAAGCTTACTTGAGTTTGATAGAAAGGTATCATCGAAAGGAATTACAAACTTATAAGTAATTGCTGCTGTGTTAGGCAATTGCCCCACATGTATAAAAGTGACTCGGCATTTTTAATTACAGAGCTCTGTCAGGAAAACTTATCGAGCTAAATTATTAATAATCTAAGAGTCTAGAAATTCACTGCCATTCAGTATTGCAATTTGGAAAAAATGCACTATTCGTCCAATCGCATTGCATATCTTGGCTAAATTGCCAGTAGAGAATAATTTGCTTAATCTTTGGGGTCATACAGTTGGATTGAAAACCTGTTCGAAAAATAATCATGATTAAACACGGGGTTAAAAAGTATAACTGAAATAAATCAAGTACATTTCATCAAAAACCTCTCTGTGACACTGGAAAAGGTTCTACAACATTGAATTTTCACTGTAAGCACCTCATTACATAATACAATATCAAAAATCATATTACGCTACCGTCTTTTTACCAAGCAAATCCATATCGCTTGTCTAATTTTGACAAACAATAGTTTAATTTTCATTTTGACATTGATATTCGTGAATGGAGTTTTCACAAATCGTTCCGAGTCAAAGTATACGTAATGGTAATTTATTTCTTGGTGAATTACAAATTTGACATCCGTTACTTACAATAATCTTCCATGTCAAAGTTTTTTAATCACAGATACGCTCAAGAAATAATCTCTGACATGATCTTTAGTGATTTCATTTATAAAGAAAAGTGCTGTTTCTCGATGGGATTGGTTAAACTACACGAATCTTATGCTCAAGATAAAAGAAACATTTCATTTCTCTTTTGGTGTTAACTTGAAATTCAGTGTTTAAACATTTTTTTCCAAATCACACACTTTTTATTTGTATTTAACTTGATTAGTTTGAGTTGTGTTTAAATAAATTTTCAACCTAACTGTACGTCTTACAAATCCATAAATTAACAAAATACATAACGGATGTGAGGATACGAAAATATACCAAATTTATACACAGAGAATTTCTATTCTTACAGCAAATGAGTTTCTTACGATCAATATTTTAGATTATCATGGTATGGAAGTAAACGCTGAATATGTAATACAATTACCACCCTCGTGTATCAATGCATTTTAAGGAGAAACTGAAAATCGTTATTTCAAAACTTTAGGATCGTGAGAAATTTTGCCAACCATAACGAAGCAAAATATTCTCATATTTAGGATATTCAATTTCTTCGAAGTTATTAAGAAATTGCCGAACAGTGATTTTTGTTACTGTGTTTATTGAAGTTAAGATTACCAACTTCGACTTTGTTTTATAATATTTAAGTAAGAAAGGTTATCTAATTTCATGCAACAGAAAAGTTTTGACACAGCATTATTCACCTGTTACAAATAATCAAAGGAAGTAATCTTGTGTTTTCTGTTCAGGTTGTCGACTTGTTTAATCAATTCAACGAGAGTCTGGGGTCATATGCATTTTCAAGATGGATTGGCCAGTTTGTGGAAGAGTATCAGGCATCAAAAGCTCTATTCCTAGGTGCGATCGGTTTTTTATTAATCCTGATCATCGTGTCTATAGTAGTACTGCGCAAATGGAAAAACAAAGAATTCTTGCCAGAGGTAAAAGAATTCGTTGGCGTTGGAAGCGGCAGGCCGCGATTCAGAAAACGAGACAAAGTATTATTCTACGGTAGAAAAATGCTCAGGAAAGTGAAATCAATTAGCGGCCAAGTACATCCTACTGGACAAGGGAAAAAGAGACGCGCCGTTATGCGATTTGCCAGAAGATTGCTCCAGCTTAAGAAAGAGAGCGCCCCTCAACAGTTGAAGGCAAGTTACCACTTTATATTTGCTTTTTGTGTGGGAACACATATGTTCAGTCTACAATTGAGCACAGAAAACCCTCAATTACAAAATTTCCTTTCGCATATTTTTTACCATTATTCTCTGCTTTTTTAAATAGAACATTCAAAATGATTAAGAAGCTTAGTTGGCCAATGATTTTTAATACGATGACGAGATAGCTATATATTGACTATTTACAAAGTATTGCAATCGTAAGCTGCAAAGATACCTTAAAAAATCCAAAAATAGAAAATACTGGAATTATAAACGGAAACTTAGTTACCAAAGTTTTAGTTCAAATTCCTTCCAAATCGTTAAAAATTCACCAATTCGTTCCATTTCGCTTCTTATTTTGGCATTGTTGAATATTTAATTTTACAATAA
Organism: Neodiprion pinetum; assembly: GCF_021155775.2. Classification (NCBI taxonomy): domain Eukaryota; kingdom Metazoa; phylum Arthropoda; class Insecta; order Hymenoptera; family Diprionidae; genus Neodiprion; species Neodiprion pinetum. Next base: position 24,556,324 of record NC_060233.1, read on the forward strand.
TGCACCGATATTCATATATTGAATTGACCATTGGGAAAAAAGAAAATCTGTTTCGGTGAATTCATAGAAACTGACGCACATTTGTTGTACCTTACTTACACAAATTAGTTTTTATACACTCTAGAGATAGCAACTATTTGTGGAACATTTTTCAGACAATCTCTGGAAATTCTTATGATGATTGAAATGAGCCAAAAAATATTAGACTATGTTTAAAAATACCGCAGTTGAATTAATTTTACCATTGTAATTATAAAACTTTCTCTCAAGTTATTGATATCTTAGCTTGTGTTATTCAAATTCATTGAGATTCTTTTTTTCTAAATAGTTTTTTCTTGTTCCTTAATTTCTGACCTTTAAAATATTGTGCATACTTTTTTCCAGGTACTGGAACCTCCGGCTGAATATTTGGAGGAAGATCTCGGCCCAGGAGACAGAGTGCCGCCAGATGCGTTGTACATGCTTCAAAGCATAAGAGTATTTGGTCATTTTGAAAAGCCGGTTTTCCTCAAACTATGCAAACATACAGAGATCATGAATTTACCCGCTGGCAGTTATCTATTCAAAATTGGAGACCCAGATGTGAATGTATTCATCGTCCAGCAAGGGCTAGTCAATGTATTTATTGTAGGAGCCGATGGTGCTCAAATTTCTTTGAAACTAGTAAAAACTGGAGAATCCGTAACTAGCTTACTCAGCTTTACAGATGTGCTTACTGGTCACACTAGCTCTTACAAAACCGTGTCAGCCAGAGCTGTTGAGGACTCTGTAGTTGTCAAACTGCCGATGAGTTCTTTTCAGGAAGTAAGTATAATGCTTGACGAAAGATAAGTTCAGCTCAGATAAAACTAGCCCAATGAACAAAAATGCTTAGCTGGTTTAGCAGCAGAACTGTAGCAAAGACTACTAAGCTAAAAATAATTGATGCATCGATTAATCGAATCCAAAAAAATAATCGAACACCACTCAATTGAGGTGGTAAAAATTAATTGATTGTTTCGCTTTTTTTTTTAAATAGCGCGTATGAAACCAAAATTGCGTAATTTTCAGTGTGTACTGTTAATAGTGTAAATCCTTTTTGATAATTTATAATTTTTTTTAAAATATTTTTCAATTTCAGGTGAAAATATTCGTTTATCTTTCAAACATTATATCAAATAAGTACTTAATAAGTAAGACAATGATAACAATTGATACTTTAATTCAATAAATTGATAAATAATCGAGTCGGTCGATTAAACGAGTTTGAAAAATAATTTATTATACTCGGTTAATCGGGATACAATAATCGATTTAATCGAAAATCTATCATTTTTTGCCTCTTAATTTTTTCTCCCTAGTGGCTAAGTTTAGTCTGTTAGATGCTCAAATATGCGAGACCGAGGCAAATTTCTCTTGCGGGAAGAATTTTTAAGTGTTGAATGATACGAAAAAAGAAAAATGTGTGCATGAAAAAAAAAAACAGTTTGCAGAATTAAGTACAATATTTTGGAATTAATTACATCTAAATAAGTAACACTGAATTATAATACCTGAGTTAAATATGAAAGTTCATATTTCAAAATCTAGGAAAATTGTAGGAAAATTTTGAGAATTAATATGTCAAGAGATATTCTAAAAAGTTGTGTTGCATCTCCATCGAATAGTTTATGTTACCCCCAAATTTTATTCAAAATGATCTGGCCGTTTATTTGGAAAACAAGATGTATGTAAGCGGAAGTGGTAGAAGTTTCAAAACTTCTGTGACACGTCTATGTTCAATATTTGATATGTCACTAAAACTTGGTCCAAATTGTTCAAGCCATCCCTCTGTAATTTACAATATACGAAATAATTACTGGACACTTCGAAAATTCGCTATTTGGCAATCTACAGTGGTAGATGCTTGGAAAGTTTGTCGAATCAGCTTGACCTAATACTTAATTTCACACTAAACGTTCGTCCAAATCGATAAAGCCATTTTCTCAGCATTCAGGATACAACACTTCCTTCATACACATGGATGCATTTGGCAAATGTATCGAAAACAGTGGTGTAATCAATAAAACATGTTTTCAAGTCGGAGATATTTTTTTTCTTTGAAGCCACGTTTTCTGTGAAGACAAATACATACTGAATGTTCCCAATTAATCGAGTATATTTGATTAATCGATCGACTCGATTATTTTTCCTCACAATAGATTTTTGTTTTTTACTCCCACGAACAATGCGATACAATATCAATTTATATGACTAAAGTATCAAATATTATCATAGCTTTGGTTACTTAGTACCTATTTGATATAACAAGTGAAAGATAAATATTGAAAGATAATATATCACTTGAAATTGAAAAATATTTTGAATGGAACTATAAGTTATCAAAAAACTGTTCCGCCAAAATTTTGGTTTCAAATGTACCGTTTCAAAAAAATACAAAATGTTCGATTAATCGATTCATTTTGACCAATTCAAACGAGTCGTGTTTGATTATTTTTTTGGCCTCGATTAATTGATGTATCACTTGTTTTTAGCGAAAAGGACATCGCTAAAATACAAGAAGCACTCCACTTTGCGCTTGTGTTTAAAAAGATATTTACTTATAGTGAACGTGATTGAAACTATAAATCTACATATAACAGAACTTTTCATTAGCTCAATTCTGCCTTTGTAATAAGAATTTGTATTGATATTTCGCAGGTATTTCAAGACTACCCAGACGCATTCATTCGAGTCATCCAAGTCATAATGGTTCGTTTACAACGCGTCACGTTTACCGCGTTGCATCAGTACCTGGGCCTGTCAGCAGAGCTGGTGAATCCAGGAATGCAGAAAAAGAAGCAGAGCCCATTTTCTGGTTCTCCAGTTCGTTCTAGAACTAGGGAAAATTTTACTGGACAGGGTTTGGATACTAATCCCAACACCGTCTCGGGACACATGGAGCCACCGGTGGCGGGATCTAATATTTTTCATCGAGATTGCTCGGGACTGATATCCCAGCCAATTCCTATTGCCTCTAGTCGTCGGTAAGAAATTTTCCCCTTTCTTCCTTTTCAAGGATGTTTATGACATACAATTAAGTAAAAACTATACCCAAAAATCACAAAACGAAGCTTTAAAAAAGTTAACTGAAGCTAGTTCCGTTGAATATGCTAAAAAAAAGAAAATCTTCTTGAGAATCAGAAAAAGTTTTTTGACACTAAATTTCAATTGTAAACACCTTGTTGTTAACAACGAAATCTAATTACTTGACTACTATTTCTATGAAAAGTATAGTACTTCCGATTCGAATACAAAATAATTTATTCTGTGCAGAAATGAACTCCCTATAAATCGTCTATGATAGCTTTTTTTATGAGTTTGTCAATTGTTAGAAAGAAAAAAATATCGACTATGCACAATCGTTAAAATTTGTAAATGATAAACTAATGATTCAGCAATTCAGCATGTATTATTGCTATCCAAAACTCATATGAATGATTTGTCAAGAATTCATTTACTAATAAAATGAACTATTGTTTACAAAAGTTTATCAGAAAAGCATTATAATTTGCTGGAGAAATAATGATATAATAATGAGATTTCTCTGATGTTGTTAATACAATAAGGTCTTTACAACTAAAATGAAGTGTTTTCAAATTAGTTTGTAATGCAACTAAATTGCAGTAGAACCTCGATTATCCGTACCAATTGGGACCGAAACTAGTTCGGATAATCAAAAGTTCGGATAATCGAAACGTGGGTTTTTTGGGACGAGATCATAAACAACACCTTTACATAAAAACAGTACATACATATATATTAAAATTTGACATACATATTAACGTTGAAATATATATATATATTTTTATCGGGTATACATATTAGTGTTTCAAAAAAAAAATTTGGGATTTTTCTTAACGCTACCCGATAAAATTCCTGTTTGGGACCTAAAAAATAATCGCTTAAAATTTGAGCCACGTAGCTTATGCGTAAGAACTGCCGCAATTGATTTTTCGTTTTTTTTTTTTTACTTTTTCCTAAAAATGTCCCAAAATATAAAATATTAAAAATTTTGATAATTTCTCTGATCTGACCCCACTTTTTGAAATCAGCGACCTCGAGAACCTTTATAAACCCAGCTTCAAAGAATTTAACTTTAAGGAAAAATATATGCTTCAAAGGGTTGAAGATTTGAAATATTTGATGGCAAGCATAAATTGCGAAGCTTTTAAAAATGATGCTACTGAAGAAACAAGCCGTTTTTTAAGATAAGTTAAGAAAGTATAAATGAATAGGTCAAAGAATACTTCAGACTGGAAGTACCAAAGTTCCAGTCCTCTTCTGAATCAAAATACCCCAGATATGGTGCCAGAGTGCGATTCGCATTGGCCAACTCTGCCGATGCCGAATCAACAAAATTCCCAAGGTGCTGCACCGGATCTCATGCATTCCGGCAGTGGTAGTGCTAATAGAAAACGTCCAACCAACGACGGATCGCATCAACAACATATGGATGAACAGCAGTTGATTCAGTTGGCGACGGATGCGTTTGTGCGAGAATTGGGACTAGAAGACGACACCATTCTTAAAGATGGAAAAGTCCAAATTCGGGAGATTCCAGGAGGTACTTACGTCATGAAAGAAGAATCGCACAAGGCAGGTTTCTAGTTCTGATGTTTTATTCCAAAAATTGAATCCTACACTTTTTGATTCCACAATTTCTAATAACACACTGTGATCTGATTTAGGATGTTGCACTGGTTTATGTCATCTCAGGATCTCTAATCGTCAGTCAGCGTGTCACTGAAGGCAGAGATGCTGACCAAGAAGTTCACATGTTCAGTACACACCCTGGGGAAATAGTCGGTGGCCTAGCCGTGCTGACAGGAGAGCCGTCGTTTTACACAATTAGGGCGAAAAATCTGAGCCGCATTGCCTTGCTCTCTAAAAACACGTTCTTTGCAATCATGCGAGAGAAGCCTACAGTGGTTCTTCACGTTGCCAACACCGTGGTCAGGCGACTCAGCCCCTTCGTTAGGCAGGTGAGTACCAGATGATATATGAGTCTACAAAGACCAATCAGTGGATGCATAGATCAATATAAGGCGGGTTAACTTCATGCAATAGGGAACCTGCATACATCTGAAATCTCTATATTCCTCTATTGGACTCGAAAGTAGGATGAAAAATAATGAATTTCCCAAGACAGTTTCTTTTTTCGAGCAACATTAACGCTGCAATAATTTTTTCTTTTACACTAATTTTTCTTTCTTCGCTGATAGAGGAGTCCAGCAAAATGGCTGCCGATTCAAATTTGCCGAGAAAATTTAGAGGACAAAAAATTATTTTCTGGCGTTAATATGGCGCGTAAAAAAAAAACTGTCTTGGGGAATTCATTATTTTTCGTTCTACTTTCGAATAAAATTAAAATTAAAAAACATGCAAGTTCCCTATTAACATTGCTAGAGATTGTTTGATCTGTTTTTTCCTTTGCCATAAATTTTAATTCAAATGGTGCAACACGTTCATCCTTAACTCTTGCATGTTTACATTTTTAATTCCATGCGATTCACTTAAACTTTGCATACATGGGGGACCCCAAAAGGTCGCTGATTACGAATCAGAACTCGAAATTTGAAAATTCAAAATGGTGGATCCAATATGGCAGACAAGTAAAAACAACAATAAGAGAATTTTTTGTTTTGTATTAAGCTTGTGTAAAAAATGGCATTCGGATTTTCATGGTAGACTAGCAGAAAATTCTCTTTTTCGTAGAAACTGACAAATTTCGATAATTTTTTATATGTGCTATTTTTGCAATAAATAAATGAATAAATGTTATATGTTCTTCACACTTAGAAATATTTCAGGGGTCATGTGGAAAAATTCGAGAGTTCTTACCAAAATAGTAGTTTGATAAATAAAAACTGCAAAAAAAAAGTGGGATTAGTGTCCCAGTGTGAATTAAAGGGTTAACGATCGCAAAACAGGGATCCTGGGATTAATATGAGCTATTTATATGAAACTAATATGAAAATAATCATACAGGTAGACTTTGCCCTGGATTGGCTATTCCTGGAAAGTGGTAGGGCTTTGTATCGGCAAGGTGCCGAATCCGACTCAACGTTCATTGTATTGAGCGGACGTCTGAGGTCTGTGATCACTTATGCAGATGGAAAAAAGGAGCTGGTCGCAGAGTATGGAAAGGGGGATTTGGTTGGGATAGTCGAAATGGTTACTCAGACTGCAAGATCCACGACTGTAATGGCTGTCCGAGATTCGGAACTCGCCAAACTCCCCGAAGGCCTCTTCAATGCCATCAAACTCAGATTTCCCATCGTTGTAACACGGTTGATCAACTTACTCGGTCATCGCATACTCGGCTCTTGGAAACGTTCCCAATCCAATACAGTGTCAAACGGAGTAACGTTAGTTTTTTCAATATAAATGTAATAGCTACTGTATTCAGCTTACCAGATCGAATCATACGGTCAATTTCCGTGAACACTTTCCATTCTCTTGCCCCTTGCGTTCAGATCCAATCGAACATGTGTTTAAAAAAATCAGCCACGAATTATTTTCAGTCTTCCTAAATTGACAGTTTCATTGTTATGCCAATTGGCAAAATTGTATTTTAGTGATTCTGCGATCATTAATATAATCTACATATTATATTAATATATATGATCGTTACTTGTAATCTGGGTAGGTAAATTCTGTAGAAGTTCTTGCATCAAAGCTTTGCAGCTCCGTATGGAGTTTTCCATCTCTGTTTGAAAACAAAGTAATGTTTTTTACCGACAATCTGCGTAAATCGTGTGTAACGCGAAGTGTAATGTAAAAGTGCCCTAATCTATCTGGGTATTTATACACAGGATGTCTTTTCCAATTCTACAAAGCATCCATAAATTTCAAATCGACCGGACAAGTCGTTCAGAACTTGCAAGTAATAATATACCTGTCGCTGTGAAATTTTACTACACTTTTACCCCATATTTATGGGTACATTATGATTATGACACACGATTCAACATTGAATGTGAACAAAAAATTTCAACTACTTTCTTGGTAGCTAGGAAATGGTATCCAAAAATTGAGTTATAATATATTATATGTTAAGGTAATATCATTTAATTGGTGGTTGACTGATTCATTGATGATTGAACTTTATTCGAAAAATTTGAACGATTTCGTAGCTGATCCTTTAATATTTACGAGATTGTGTAAAAAGGGTGAGATGTAGAATGTAGTTAGAGAAAAGTTTGTTCGATTTTGTATGAGATGACCCACGTAATTTTCAACTACACGCAAGTTTTTTACATTTTTTAGGAGACGGACAGCTGCAACGGTGGATGCAAGACCATCTCAAGTGAACTTTTCAACAGTAGCGATAGTTCCAATTTCAGAAGACGTTCCACTCACTGCTTTCACCTTCGAATTATACCACTCGCTGTGCTCGATCGGACCATGCGTACGCCTGACGTCTGATGTTGTTCGAAAGGTGGTTTCAAAGCTTTGATTCCACTCTCACTACTTTACTTACATACCTTATTCATTTATCACGGCTTACAGACATTGGGTGCTTCCATAATGGAGTCGGCTAACGAGTATCGGTTAACATCGTGGCTGGCGCAGCAGGAGGACCAGCATCGCATTTCATTGTATCAATGCGATTCGAGCTACACACTTTGGACTCAACGCTGCGTCCGACAAGCCGATTGCATACTCATAGTTGGCTTAGGCGAGAAGCCGCCAAGCTTAGGTCGGATTGAACGTGAAGTTGAGAGACTTGCTATGCGTACTCAGAAAGAATTGGTGCTACTCCACAGAGAACAGAGCGGCCAACGACCCAGTAACACTGTTCAATGGCTCAACATGCGATCCTGGGTCTCAAGTCATCACCACATACAATGCCCGAAACGGATGTTCACCAGAAAATCTCAATATCGCATTGTAAGTTGGTTTTCAAGGGCATTGCAGTTCGCGGAATGGAAGTAACGATCAATCGTTTTTATTGATACTAGATACTCAATTTTATCTGCGTAATGAACAGCGGAAAACTCATATTTTGCTGCATCGCTAAACTAAAATTCAGCGTGTTCCTTTACAGTTACTATTTGCGATAATAAATCTTCGTTAAAGTCATGTAGTACTTTTACCACTACCGACAAAGCAAACTCACCCTTTTTGTTCCTATATTAAATAATCAAACGAAGGATAAGGGTTCAAATTTCGACGGTGCAGCGCCTTTTTGTAGCAAAATCCAGGAAAGTTACTCATATCCCGAAAGTAGTTTAAAAATGTACGGTTTGTTGGCACATGTTACTATTCTCTCATTTCCCGGATTTCAGAGGCCAAAAAGTGCACAGCTGAGATACTTTGCGCAATTCCGGAAAAAATTAGGAGTAAAATGAGTATCGAGGGACTGTTTTCATGTAATATCGAGGTCGCTAGACGAGAACTAGGAATTACAATAATTTCGTAAACCTGAGCTTTCTTTGGTAGGCCGTTATCGTTAGAGCACCTTTTATTTAAGTTGTTCTCGTCTCTGAAATCCGGGAAATGTGGGAATAGTAACAACCGTGTCAAAAAACCGCACATTTTTTTACGATTTTCGAGATACTAGCAACTTTCCTGAATTCCGCTACAAAAGAGCGATGCACCGTCGAAATTTGAACCCTTTCCGTTCGTTTCATTATTTAATATAGGAACAAAAACTACATAACCTTGAGTGTACAAATCTTGAAACTTTGTGAGAATCTGGATAATATGTGTTCGTTAAAACTACTTTTTTTTTTTAATTCTGGCTTTCCAATGATGGGAAATTATTGTAATCGCTCTAAAAATCAAAGGCTGTTTTCACTAAATCTCGAAGTTTTGAGGTCTACCGAATCACCTTTGACCATTTTGAGGTAGACGCTGGACGTATGTGTAATCAATTTGTTATCCATCCAACGATATCTTCAGAATGAATGAACGAATTCTTATGATTTTGGCCGAAATTAATGTGGGTTTTCTAAGCTTAGGACTTATTAGATGTCAGATTTCATTGGCCCAGCAGTATTTGAGTTTTTCAAATAAAAAAATTACTTTCTAATAATTCAATCCATGGTATCTCAAAAATGGATCAACGCATTTTGATAATTTGGTCCAATTCAACGTGGCTCTTCTTATATTTTCTGTTATTATTATTATTATATCATTATCATATATCATGAACAGAGCAACGGATTTTTTATGAATTGGGTATTAACGAATGCAGTTCTTATTAATCTAGAACTGATCAGATATTAGATGTGATGGGTTTAGTAGTTCAAGTTACTTAAATACCAAATTTGAAAAAAGTCTGTAGTTTAATATTGTTTTCTGAGCTCGAGACCCATCCGAGCAGATAGCGTGTTGGCTAGCCGATCGAGGTCTGCCAGATTAACCACTTTTTTTTAATTAGTGTCAGATTCTCAATATTATCAACGAAAGCAGATAATTTTCATAGTTAGCTATATCGAGTATACTGTGATTGACCAATCTTAATGCTTTGTAATAATCCTAGCTCCCTGATTTACACTATAAGCACGTTTTTATTTTCTACTTACAGAATGAACTCTACTCAAAAGTGCTGACGTCAGAACCAAACGTGCACAGTGATTTCAGCAGACTTGCACGATGGCTCACTGGAACTTCTGTAGGCTTGGTTCTGGGTGGTGGAGGAGCTCGAGGTGCTGCTCATATAGGAATGTTGAAGGCCATTCTGGAGGCGGGCATCCCCATTGACATGGTTGGCGGTGTCAGCATAGGAGCTTTCATGGGTGCTTTATGGTGTATGGAAAAGAACATTACCACGACAACCCAAAAGGCCCGAGAATGGTCGAAGGTAATGTAAAATTGATCACACACCCCCTCTTACGGTAGTTACAATGTTAGGTTGAATATTGTGACAAAAGGTGAAATCTTTGTCTTCTGAATGTAGAAAATGACCCAATGGTGGAGGCAAATACTGGATCTAACATATCCGATGACATCAATGTTTTCGGGAAGAGATTTTAACGCAACTATTCAAGGGACTTTTGGAGATGTGTATATCGAGGATTTATGGCTTCCGTATTTTACCATCACGACTGACATCACTGCATCTTCTATGCGCACGCACACACACGGTCGGTAAACTGGCTTTGATCACTCTTTATTTACTCGTTTCGTTTCTCTTGTTCTTACAATCCTCTGCTACAATTCTTACATGCACGCTAAGTCCATATTCTTTTTCCTTCAGTTTTCAAGTCATCTTGTCCATGTTGAAATTTAAGCTAATTTCTTATCAAAATTTTTCCTGTAATATGTACATACGTACATATGTATGGGCCGATCTAACGAATTTTTGGAATAAAAATTTTGACCAGGCCGCAATTATGGTATGTTATAGTGCATACTAGGATATAAAAATTCTTTAATTTTTAAACCTTCACACTGTACTGCTTACAAGAAACCAAGAATCACCAAAAATAATCGATCATTCTTTCCCGATTAATGTAATATAATCGATTATTTTCCCTCAAAATCATTTTTTGTTTTTTACTTCCATAAATGACGCAATACAATATCAATTTACGTAATTAAAGTATCAATCATTATCATTGTCCTACTTACTAAGTACCTATTTGATATAATAGTGAAAGATAAATGAATATTTTCACCTGAAATTGAAAAATATTTTGGATGAAACTATGAATTATCAATAAACTCTTCCACTATTAAGACTATATATTGAAATTTACAAAATATGCATCGTTTCCAAAAATCACGAAATAATCGATTAATCCATTAAATTTTACAAATAAAGTCGAGGCGTGTTGAATTATTTTTTTGAGTCTCAATTAATCGATGCATCGATTATTTTTAGCTTAGTGGTCATCGCTATAAGAAACACGTTATCGAATTTTAAAAAATACGACCCTGTGTATTTTTTGCAGTAAATAAATCTCATCCAAATGTGAAATATATTTTGAAGTAAAATTTCAGAAAATACCAGAAAACAACTTTTTTCAACATTTTCAGTCCTATATATGTAAAAGACGAAAAAATTGTTTATTTTTTTCGCCTTTCTCCTTGTTTTTTCACACTGGGATGAAAATGGGATTATAATTGAATCCGTATAAATATATATAGGAATACAATATGTGTTTAGAAAATTCGAGATCTGTGGAATATCCATCCCGATTGAATTATAATCCGGTGCAAACATTTCAAGCATACACTCCGGAATACTTGCTTTGTCGTAAAAAAATATGAACTTTTTATTTTTCATTCCCTTCGTGTATGCATAGAACTGAAAATTTCTAAAAAATTTGTTTTTTGGTAGTTCCTTAGCAGAAAGAAAGCTGCACACAAGTTGGTTAATCGGCTCATATATGTACCTGAGAATACGACACAAATATTTGGATATGTGTACTCGATGAGTTAAGATTTGGACAAGTGGTTTCACGCTATTTAGAAAAATTTGAAGAAAAAACCTATATACTCACAGAACTTGAAATTTTTTCGAATTTTAAGGAATCGTCGTTTTTCTTGACATACCCACCGTAACGCTGTGTGATATTTGTGATATTTCACCATAGTTTGAACTTTTCGTTGTTTTACGTTTGGCGCAGTTTACATGATCATATATTTTATCTTCAAATGAGAAAATACCAAACGATTAAAAAAAAAGGAAAAAGAAGCTTCTCAACTTGAAAAGTTGTTCCTCAAGACTTGTTATACGTAGTAGAGATAAATAACTTTTCCTTCCTAAACATTATCATGCATTCTTTAGATATTATTTTAATTTCTTTTCATATTTGACAAAATTATTCTTTTGAACTGGGTATCTGCAGTCGAAGGATAGAACACACTTAAACAATTTACAAATTCATATTTTAGATTAACTTCGTCAAAATTCTCGGCTACACGCGATATCAAAAAAATTATATTCTAATTCGATAATTACAACAGTATGAACGTGTTATTCAATCAATAGGAATTTGCTTGAGTCTTCCACTGCATGTAACCACTTAGCTAATCGCATTTTAGAGAATTAACCGAAACCATTTTGTACAAATGTCCTGGATTTTTTATATTGCACGTACAAAAATTCTACTATTGAATGTTAAACATTGCTGCAAGTCAAGACTTCGTCAATCATCGCAAATCTGGCTCTACCTTCTAAGCACATTTATCATCAAAACAGGGCAAAACAGAAATAAAATTGAACCTTGTATTAATCTTCGTTTTCACTCTAGCCCTGAGCAATGAATATGTATCAATTTTTTCTTTTTCTCTATTTTATTAAATCCAAATCACTAACATTTGAAATCACGCATCTGGGACATTTGTTAATTTATATGTTTTTCCACACAATATATTTAAGTTGTACATTTCTAACTGGCTCGCCACTATCTCAATTACGCAGGAGCGAGCTCTATGGATAACTGTTGTTGACGTACTCTCCAATTTCTGTTACCCATCCATCAAGTTAATCTGAGAAGAAAAAAAAAAAAAATATGCACAATGTTTTCAAGTACAAAAGTTCGCTTTCTGACAGTTGATAAGTAGAATTTGATGTCACAACCTACTCGATATACTGCCATGAAATTATGTTCACATATTGAATAATTGTCTGTGTTTCACTGTATTTCACTTTCATATGTAGAACACAATAAATTTAAGCATATTTGGGTGCAAAAGCTTATCTTACCGAATGAAAAGGAAATACAAAACAGAGAATTGAGGCAATTGGTTGTTGGATATTGAATTTTATTTGTCATGAGACAATCCCAGCCCCGAATGTTACAAAAATTCACAAAGCTATTAAAAAAGTCGTGAAGAAAATAGTTAAATAACATGACTGGTTTGTCATATTCAGGATCGCTGTGGCGTTATATTCGGGCTTCGATGTCATTATCGGGTTATATGCCGCCGATGTGCGACCCTGTCGATGGCCACCTCCTCCTTGATGGCGGGTACGTCAACAACTTACCAGGTAACACGACACAAAATAAAACTTCTTTTCTATTTCATTGAAAATAATGTTTAAAATAGACAAGCATGAATGAGTCTCACATTTTCATACATTCACTGCAATACTTTCAAAAGTAACAAGCGTTCGGCAAAGTGTTCGAACATTAGTCACCTGCTTTTGAGAACGACGCTACTTAGAGTCATTGTTGTTACGAGGTATTACTTAAGAATGAATCAGCCTGACGGTCTGAATCGAAATTTAGAAAAATACAAGACACCGTTTTCGAAAAATCTGGAGTAGTGTTATTTTAGTGAATAATGTTGAAAGCGAGTGACAAAACATCCGTACTGTATAATAGAAATGATTTTTATGAGTTTCGAATGACATAAAATAAGGTATCAACAATTTGAGGAAAGATTTTATAATTAAACCATTCGAAATTATTAAACTCTGGTGTTTTTGATCCTATTTTAATAATTTTTATTTTATATTGCCCACGGAAAAGATCTCCATAGATACCCCGAAAAGAATTTTATCAATAGTTATCTCCAGAGCGAATAACAATAGATTCATTTGAAGATGGTACAATAGATGTTGGTCAACAATTACATTTCTACGTTACAGTTGTACGGTAATGTAAGATTTCCCGAATTTTTTTCAGAATAATTTGTGAGGAGTGAGCAAAATGAGACCATAAACATTAGAATCAGATGGAAAATACCTTTTCCAATTTTCTGACATCTCAACTTGTGTGACTCGAACTTACTTACAGTCATTTCTTTTACATAGTATGGTTGTTGTTTCAACATCTGATCTGTATTCACCATCATTGCAATGAATAACATTGCTGGAGATTTTTAACGTGGATTTTCTTTATTTTCTAACTTTCGATTCAGTGGTCCAGCTGATGACTCTTTAATTTCTGTTGAAATGCAATTTACACCAATTTAAACAATATCCAAAACCAAATTCTCCTCATTTAAATATAATCTTCAAATAAAATACTCAACAATACTCATTTTAATATATCAAAAGCAGGCAACTTTTGTTTGAAACATTTTTCTAGGTTCCTGTTATCGCTGTTGAATATAACCACGTGTTTGATTTAAATGGGATACAAGCTTCTATAAAACTTGAAAACAAAAATCAGAATCAAACTGTCTTCCTTTGAAGAATCTAACATGCTAACAATTGTGTAAAACCTCTGTACAACCTCATACAGCTATTCTATCTGTGCTATGCGATATCGAATACGACCAGATTATTTAGCATATCATCTTTCAAGCAGTTACGTCTGTTGCTAATAATAATCAACCTTTGATGGTTAGACTTACAAATTTTCAAAGAGAATTTCTCCCCTTGCTTGAACACAAAGTGGAACCAAAATGTATAGCTAGTCGTTATCGCCAAACTCCAGTGTACATTCATATACATTGGTTTTAGAGCTCGCTCCCGTAGCCAAAAGATGTATATATAAATGTAAGAAAACAGATCATGAAAAGGTTAGTTTCCTTGAGACAGGCTTGTTATGGAGGTACTGCCGGGCGAGCATGTCCATAGCTGGTATTTTTCCACCTATTTGCGATCCAGCTGACGGACATCTTTTGGTTGACGGGTGCTACGTTAACAATGTACCAGGTATCATGTATTTCGTGATAGTTAATTACTCTTAAATTACATTTGCAAATTAGCTAGTTCATGTTTTTGATTTTTCTTCATATTTTTTAATTTTTTTTTCCTTCGACAATTTTACACTTTCCATTTGATCACATTTGTTCTACGGTATTATGTAAATACTGCTCTCTCAACTATGTCCGATTGAGGATGGATGGGCATACCATCATACCGTCTGTATTTAAAGTTGGGAAAAGAGGAAAATCATTTCAAAAATCTCCAGCAGTGTTATTTGTGCTAATGATGACGAACACGAATAAATCAATATCTGTACTATGCAATACAGATGAATCTGTGCACATTCGAAGAATACAAGCTGAGGTATCGACTGTTTGAGAGTTTTTAGAATTAGAACATTAAAAACGAATACACTCTTTTTTTTCATCAGATTCTCATGGGTCTTGGTTCATTTCGCTCGCTAATTAAATGACCACAGATTGTTTGAAAAAAATTTTTAAGACAATTTTTGTTGCAGCATAGTTATAACGAGCAATTTTAATTGTAGACGAAAATCCGTTTTACAATATTTACACTTATCTGGATTTATTCATTCTGGTCGTAACTGTTAAAAAAAATGTTAAATACCGGAATATATTAGAATCAGACCAAAAACTTGAGAGTTTCACCATTCTGAAATTGTCGATACCTCAGCTTCTGTTAGTCGAATTTGCTCAAAATCATTTCTATTACACAGTATAGAAATTATTTCATTGGTGTTCACCATAATTGGCATGACAAACATTCCTAAAAGTTTTTTTAAACGCAATCTTTATTCTTTCCGCATTTTCGATTCAAACCCTGTAGCCTGTATATGTATATGTTTAATAAAAAGCAAAAATTTGGACCCATTGAATGCAAAAACAATCATTCCAATCGCATAAACTGGTTAATTAAGGTGCAAATGATAGTTATCAATTTTGTTCATAATTTAGCAATGGTAAGTTATATTCGTGAATCATAGCTATTTCACTGTCAGTTTCTCTCTTTTCCCAATTTATCACTACATTTTCTCATTGGCATTGGCACTCGTATGCAAGTATGACATAGTTTAAAATTCTGATCATTCTAATTTAGAATCTTTCCTCTGCGCCCAACACATTTTCGATAAATCTTTTAACAGTCTAAATCGTCAAGCTCTAGGCTGACAAATGCTGAAAAAAGCACGGCTGTTAATACTAACGATTCTGTAATCTCAAAAATACTGTTACAAAGGGTGAAATCACCCGTTTTGCCCCCTCTTTAATGATCTAGTAGTCAGCATAGATAAAAGACGTTTATAAACCTCTTATGTCTTTAAAAAGAATAAGGTTGCTGCGCCAACCGATATTATTGTAAAAACAGTCTTGTTTCAGACTTTAAACAAGAAACACGTATATTGCATTAAAAGCATTTATCACGATATTTTTGTTCACGCCTTTGATTTGATAATAAGTAAACTCGCGGATCCATATTTTATTAACGTAACGCCTAAATCGTTACAATTGGTGTCAGAAGCGGGATCTTGAGTTCTTATTAATTGAATCAACTCAGTGCGCGAACTTTAATTATGAGTAGCAGTCGTTTGACGCGCTCACGAAGAAGAGAAAGTAGCGGAGAAGAACCTTTTGTTATGGAGAATCCGCGGGTCCCTGAAACAATTCCATCGCCTTCAGTGGACCCTCTTCCAATTCCTTCGACAATCTCTCAAATTGATCTGCTGAAGATCATGTCTCAACAGCAAGAGGCTGCTGAGCGCCAACAACAGCAACTTCTTCAGCTGCTTCTTGATCAACAAGAGCAGCGAAAAAGAGAACAAGAACAACAGTTGGAACAGCGAAGAAGAGAACAGGAACAACAGCTGGAACAGCGCAGGCTTGATAGAGAGGCACAAGAACGATCCGAAACTAGTCTACACGAACTGTTCCGGACGACTGTGGCAGCTCTTCAGGCTGTTCATCAGGTGAATGGCTCAGGAGAACCGGCTGTCACTCCACGAGGTTCCGGAGTCGTTACGCCGCTTCTCTCTCCTGTTCCTTCTCCTGTTCCCGTTTCCGCTGTTCGACAGGTCCGACATCCAGGACGAATCCAGGATGTTCGAGATTCAAGGTCTGTGCCTTTTACTAGGGAAGTAGTTGAATCTCCAATTAGTAGAAGGAGAGTAAATAATGAGGTTGGCTTTTCCGAGCCTTTGCCTCAAGCTCGACCTCGATGTTCTCATTTTAATCAATTAAATAATTCAAGATTTCCTGAGGTTGCTTCTCAGATTAATGAGAAACCTCTTTATCCTTTAAAACCGCCAATTTTTGACGGAAAAATACCATGGGCAGATTATGAACGCCAGTTTAATACAATTGCTAAACATAATCAGTGGGACTCCGCCATGAGGGCCCACAGTCTTGCCTCCTGTCTTCGAACGCCGGCTTTGAACGTTTTAACGGCGTTGTCTGAGGAAGAAATCTCTGATTATGAAAAACTTAGTTCTGCATTAAAGTTGAGGTACGGAAATGACCACTTAACAAAACTGTACACAGCACAATTACAGACAAGAAGACAAGGACGAGACGAAGACCTCGCGTCTCTTAGTCAGGACATTGAACGGCTTTCTCGTATAGCTTTGCCAGACCACGAACCGTCTCGAAACTTATTAGCAACGCAAGCTTTTTTGAATGCGATTAATGATCCAGAAATTAAAATGGCCGTTGGAACATCGGGCCTCACTTCTTTGCGGGAGGCAACAGCCAAAGCCCTCGAGGTGGAGGCAATGAGAAAGCAATATTTTGGGCTGAGCAAGCTTCGTCGGATTGAGGTGTCTGAAAACGCCTCAAGAAGGCGAAGTTTTGAACACTCGGAGGAGTCAAAACCTCAAAATTATAAAAATAGAAATAACAGTAACAATTTTAAATCAAGAAATCGAGGTTCTTTTCAAAACCAACAAAACCAGCGTATAAATAAAAACGTGGTCGTGACAAGTCAAACTAGCTTGACTTGTATATTTTGTAAAAAAACAGGTCACGACGCCAATCATTGTTTTCTAATTAAGAAAATTAGTGGAAAACCGATGCAAGGTTCGAATCCAAATTCGTATAATTGGCGTAAGAAAAACATAGAAATAGGGGAAGCAAATCCTCAATTGAGTTCTTCAACAGGAACTCACCCAAAAAACTAATTTCAGATGATTTGTCAGGGCGGAAATCATCGCAGATTGTTGGTAGTGGAAGCCCTCTTAGAGAACAGTTTTTAATTAGAAGTCTGCGACAGTCTGGTCTTTACGCGCGTGGTACTGTTAATGGCGTCGATTGTCTGTGGGTAATAGACACGGGCGCGGAAGTAACCGTAGTTCGATCGGATCTCTTTAAATCCGATGACCAGATTGTTCCCTCTTTTTCTCTGCGAACAGCCACTGGAGAGACGACCCCGGTTTTGAGACAGGCTACTGTCCAAATTAACCTTTTTGGGTGTATCGACTCTCCACATAAGGTTTTTATAGCAGATATAGAGGATGAAGGTATTTTGGGAATAGACTTTCTTACAGCTCATAACTGTGTTATCTCGACTAAGAGAAATTCACTAGCTTCAAACAATCGCGAAATAACTCTTTGTACAAATAGGAATGGAATTTATTGGACTCCTCCTAGAATTCGAGAAATAGAACTGTCGGAAGATGATTTGCAACAACATTTTCCTCTTCATTTACGGAGCCTTGTTGAGAAATCTTCGATTTCGTTAAATTCAGCTCAGGAAGAATCGTTTAAATCTCTTTTGCTAGAATTTAAAGATTCTTTTGCCAAAGATAGTGGTGATAAGGGCCGATGTACTTCTGTCAAGCACAAGATCGACGTCGGAGAGAGTTCACCAATTAAACAAGCTCCTCGAAGACTCGCTCTCAACGCCCGAGAAGAGGTGAAGAAGCTTGTGGAAGACATGTTAGCGAACGATGTGATTGAGCCATCGTCTAGTCCCTGGGCTTCACCAATCGTCCTTGTTAACAAAAAGGACGGATCCAAACGATTTTGTATCGATTACAGGAAGCTGAACGATATAACGAAGAAAGATTCTTACCCTCTACCCAGAATCGACGAGACCCTCGACCTGATAGCTGGTGCAACTTGGTTCAGCACCATAGATCTTCAGAGCGGATATTGGCAGGTCGAAATGGATCCTCTAGATAAAGAAAAAACAGCTTTTGTTACGGGTTTAGGAGGATTATGGCAGTTCAAGGTTATGCCGTTTGGTTTGAGTAATGCCCCGGCTACCTTTGAACGAATGATGGAGGCTGTTCTCCATGGGCTCACGGGCAAAATATGCCTCGTTTATTTAGACGATATAATCGTTTTTGGCAAGAACTTTGAAGAAGAAGTTCAAAATCTCAGACAAGTTTTCGCTAGGCTGAAGCAAACAGGTCTGAAAATGAGCCCGAAAAAATGCCATCTGTTCCAGAAAGAAGTAGGCTTCCTCGGACATATCGTTTCAGCACAAGGTGTGAAGACCGACCCATCCAAAATAGAGAAGGTTTCTTCTTGGCCGACACCTAAGAATAAAGAACAAGTTCAAAGCTTTTTAGGCCTTTGTACGTATTACAGAAGATTTGTAAAAGGTTTCGCTAGTATAGCTAAGCCTCTCCATCATTTGACCGGAATCAAGATTCTTTTTGACTGGACCCCGGAATGCGAAGAGGCTTTCAAGAAATTAAAGGAAAATCTTATTTCTTCGCCGATTTTAGCTTATCCAGAGGTCGAAATTCCTTTTATTTTAGATACGGATGCATCTCTTTCAGGAATAGGCGGGGTTCTGTCACAAATTCAGGGAGGTCAAGAGAGAGTGATAAGCTATTTCAGCAGAGTTTTGAGTAAAACTGAGAGGAATTATTGTGTCACTCGTAGAGAGCTTTTAGCTGTCGTTAAGACCGTAGTACATTTTCACCATTATTTGTATGGCAGGAAATTTTTAATACGTACAGATCATGCTTCTCTCAGGTGGCTACTTTCGTTTAAATCTCCTGAAGGTCAGGTAGCTAGATGGTTAGAAAGGCTCGGTCAGTACGATTTTGATATTCGTCATCGAGCAGGAATTCATCATGGAAACGCCGACGCTCTCTCTCGAAGACCCTGCGAGGAAATGCCAGAGTGTAAACAGTGTGCACGATTAGAGAAAAATCGTGACCCCTCTCTTTCAATACGGAAGATTTCTTTCGAAAATAACCAGGAGGAATGGAGAAAATCGCAACAAGAGGACGACACTTTGAATCAAGTGAAATCTTGGAAAGAAGCAGAAACTCGCCCAGACTGGCAGGATATATCTTTAGCCGAGCCAGATTTGAAAATTTATTGGGCTCAATGGGACTCTATCCTTTTAATTGATGGAATTTTATACCGGAAATGGGAATCTGCAGACTTGAAAGAAATCAGGTGGCAACTTTTGGTTCCCAGGTCACGAGTTCCAGAGATTCTTGCTCTTTATCATGATTCTCCTGCAGGCGGACATTTCGCTTCAAATAAAACTCTAGGCAGAATTCGCAACTTCTACTTTTGGCCCCGTTGCCGGATGGACGTTGAAGATTGGTGTCGAAGATGTCGAATCTGCACGGCAAAGAAAGGACCTCGAGCGAAGGGACAAAGCTCTCTTCAAATTTACAACGTGGGAGCTCCATTTGAAAGAATAGCAATGGATATTCTTGGACCTCTCCCGATAACCCATTCTGGAAATAAATATGCTTTGGTTATTGCTGATTATTTTACTAAGTGGCCTGAAGTGGTTCCCCTCGCTGATCAAGAAGCCTCTACTGTAGCACAGGCATTCGTTAAAGAATTTATTTGTAGACACGGAGTTCCTCTAGAACTTCATACTGATCAAGGCCGAAATTTTGAGTCAACCTTAATGAAAGAGGTTACTCAGATTTTAGGGGTTAGAAAAACTCGTACAACTCCTTTGCATCCACAATCTGACGGCATGATAGAGCGTCTGAATCGGACTTTACTACAGTATTTGTCGTCCTTCGTAGAGCAGAATCAGAGAGACTGGGACTCCTGGATTCCTTTCTTCCTCTTATCTTACAGATCTGCGATTCATGAGACGACGAAACAGACGCCAGCCCTCATGCTTACTGGAAGAAATCTTCGACTTCCGTCAGATTTAGAGAAAGGCCCTGTTCCTGTGCAAAGACAGCATCAAACAGATTATGCCTTTTCATTACAACAACGTTTAGAAGAAATTCATCACTTTGCTAGGAATAGAATTTCTATGGCTTCAGATAAATTGAAAACTCGTTATGATATTCGAGCCAGAGATTTAAAATTTAATCCTGGGGATTCTGTCTGGCTCTTTCAACCTCGAAGACAGAAAGGACGATGTCCAAAACTACAAAGAAATTGGGAAGGCCCTTACTTAGTGGTTAACCGGATAAATGATGTTGTTTATAGAATCCGAAGATCTCCTCATTCGCGTCAGAAAGTGGTTCACTTGGATCGTCTTGCTCCATTTGAAGAAGATCAACCTGGAACAGTCTCTCCAAGACCAGGAACATCCTTCGAGGTTAGATCTTCAAACGAACACCCTTGACGACTGTGATCGATTTGGCCTTCTTTACAGTCGGTCATCGATTGGGAGAAGAATTTACCTTTCGGAATTCATTTGAGTAAAACTCGACCGCTTACGATTATTATTGAAGGAAATATCGGATGCGGAAAAACAACTTTCACCAAGAGGTTTTTAGCAGATCGCCAGGTCTGTACACTTTTAGAACCTCTTGAAGAATATCGAAATGTAGCCGGAATTAATCTTTTAGATTTGATGTACCAGAACCCAGATCGTTATTGCTATTATTTTCAACATTTCGCTCAAATGGTTATGTTAGATAGACATCTGCAGACGACTTCATTGCCTGTAAAGGTGATGGAAAGATCGATATTCAGTAGCAATTGTTTTGTAGAAGCTCGTCGAAGATTAGGTAATTTCCGCGACTTCGAATCTCATTTATTGACAAAAAATTTTGATCTTCTCATTCGCTCGTCTGAGCTCAGAGTAGATTTAATTGTTTATTTGCGAGTTTCCCCAGAAACTTCTTTTGCTCGAGTTAGTTCCCGTTCTCGTGAGGAAGAATCGAGTATTTCTTTAGAGCTACTCAGAACTATCCATGAGGTTCATGAAGATTGGCTAGTGAAACAAACCTTTTCTTCTTTATCGGCTCCTGTTTTAGTTATCAATGCAGAAGCTACGGCCGATCAAGTTTTTAAAGATTTTTGTACGTCTATGATGTGCGGGGGTTAATTCAGATATGAATAATGAGGAAGTATTCTTAATTAAGAGAAAAACGAAAAATAAAGTTTAATTTTCTTTATTAAAACAAGATAAAAAAAAAAAAAAAAAAAAAAAACGACGAATGGTGCAATAAGAGGTTACATATGTAAAAAAAAAAAAAAAATTAAATTTCAAAAATTTGTTCCGCCATAATCTTTAAGGCGGACTTGACCTCTGCACAGTCGTTGCAGTCTTCGGTGGAGTTTGTTGCGAGTAAATTCTTTCGACATTCGCGACAAGTTTTGCCCTCTCCCGCGAAGGTAAGATGGGTTTCCTTGAGCTCGTAGAAGTTCTTTATGTCCGCGCTGAAATAAATCAGACACGGGGAACTTATATATTTTTTTTTTTGATTAAAATTTGCATAAGAACTTACCGAGTAATCCAGCAGTTTAGGCATATTAGTCCCATTTTATGTTTTTCCCTTACGGTCTCACCCCGACCACATTTCAGGGTCTTCCACTGATTTTCAAAATAGATCTTAAATTCCTCTTGTGACATTTTTTTTTTATGTCCTCCCACGGAAAACTGGAAGTAATTACGCCCGCATTGATGAGGGCGGAAACGGGCGGAGTTTTTATGATTGACATT
Source organism: Neodiprion pinetum (assembly GCF_021155775.2). Taxonomy (NCBI): domain Eukaryota; kingdom Metazoa; phylum Arthropoda; class Insecta; order Hymenoptera; family Diprionidae; genus Neodiprion; species Neodiprion pinetum. Next base: position 24,578,807 of record NC_060233.1, read on the forward strand.
TTTTTGAAAAGGAGGAACTAGTTGAGTCTGTCTTCGACGAAGATTTTTCTTGTAATGATTTGTTATTTCTGCGTTGCTAATCAATTTGAAATTTGTTTTCTTCGGTTGTTTCTTTCTAGAAACTTCTTCTCTGGAATCGAGTTTTGTGTCGGATAGGCTTTGGTTTAAGGAATAATGTGAAATGAGCCACGATTATTTTTCGAGGTCGATGAGCGATTGCTTGATTTTCACATTTTATTAACCTTAAGTGTCAGTTTTTGTGAGCACTTTTTCAGGTTATTTGACACAGCCCTTTCCTTCCAATCTTCCCCGATTCCTGAGGATGACTGGTGGTTTTATTTTGAAGAAGGACGCAGAAATAATTCAGATAAGATCGTTTCTTTTCTTTTGAATACATATTCAATTTATTTTATTCAAGTATTCTCCCAAATTCACTTAGTGAATTTGAATTGTTATACCATCACTCACATTTGTCCTTCCAAAACTCTAGGGTGAACTATTCCTAAAGAAGTCACCCCACGATTTCCTTATTTCATATGAAGAGAAGTCTGTTTTCGTCTTATTTGGTCCTGGAATTGTCGGTTCCCGGTTCGATGTTTTCATCCGAACCTGTTTCGAAGGGATCCTTCATGAAGAAGATTGAATTTCTTCCCGACATCAATCTGGGCCGTTGCGGATAACTTTGAATTCATGAAGCCACATAACACTTAATAACACTAACCTTTATAAAACATGGCACATAAATTTTTGAGATTATTTAACGCTCAACTATCTGCTCAAGGTTTTCTGTGGTTTACCTTGAGACTGTGGGCAAATGCCAGATAGTAAAAAAGGGAGTTCTTAAATTTTTAGAGCCACAGCTCCAACTCACCTTTGAGCACTGACTACTAGAATACTTTTATAATTATTTTATCTTTCCCGAGTCGGGACGACTCTTTTCCTCGGGGGGGAGTAGTGTTACAAAGGGTGAAATCACCCGTTTTGCCCCCTCTTTAATGATCTAGTAGTCAGCATAGATAAAAGACGTTTATAAACCTCTTATGTCTTTAAAAAGAATAAGGTTGCTGCGCCAACCGATATTATTGTAAAAACAGTCTTGTTTCAGACTTTAAACAAGAAACACGTATATTGCATTAAAAGCATTTATCACGATATTTTTGTTCACGCCTTTGATTTGATAATAAGTAAACTCGCGGATCCATATTTTATTAACGTAACGCCTAAATCGTTACAATACATATGCCAGGTCTTTACGTCGGAAACTGGAGAATTTTTCATTTCAGAGATGTGTTAAATTAATTATACTTAGTCAGGGAATGAAAAGCGAGGTTCCTTTAATGCTGCATAATTATTTAGAATAAAACTTTTTACAGTATTGACAGACAATTGTAACACACATACATCTGAAAAAATTTACAAATATACACATTGCATAGCACGCACATTATAAATCATGAGCCTATCGAGCATGTCTTGTTGATTGAGAATTTGGCAAATGTATATCTATATATTACTTTCTATGATACATACACCCTTCTTACTTTCTATCAAAGCCGATGAAATGCTTCGACAAGGAGCTCATCACATACTGGCAATAGATGTTGGTTCCCAAGATGACACTGACTTGACAAATTACGGCGATTCCTTGTCTGGCTGGTGGTTGTTGTGGAAACGCTGGAACCCGTTTGCTACAACTGTGAAAGTTCCAAATCTCCCCGACATCCAGTCTCGATTGGCATATGTCAGCTGCGTTCGCCAATTAGAAGAAGTCAAGTCGTCCGACTACTGCGAATATATTAGACCTCCGATCGACAAGTACAAGACCTTACAATTTGCAAACTTTGACGAAATCAAAGATGTCGGTTATCATCATGGTAAGCTTGAATTATTATTTACATTTATCCAAATCAAAATTTGAATTTTTACTAACTCTTTACGTTTTGTGTTCTGAAGAATAAATTAAGTGAGTTTTGTGATTTCGGTTTCAATCAGAGTGGCTCTTGGCAACATAGAACCGATTAAATTTTGCATTCGATCAGTCTAGCAGGTTTAGAGTTATTTAAATGACATGAATTTAAAAAATTTTTTCTTATTTATTCACGTTTTTCGAGCTCGAAATGCATTTAAGCAGGAAATATGCAGGCTCAGTCATCAAGGTTAGCCAGATTAATCACTTGTTTGAGCTTGTTATATCAAAGCGATTGATCAGTACTTGTGAAAACAATCAAACATCTTACAACAACTGGTTACAGGTAAAACATACTTTGATGGTCAACTGAAGGCAGGAGTATTACCAAGATTCAATGCTGACCGAGAACATGCAAAATTAATGCAGGCTAAACACCAAGCAGCTAATCAACAGCAATACCAAGCATCCGTGTCAGCTTATACATTCACCGATTTGGCACAAATGGTTTGCAAGGTATCTCGAGGCAATCGTTACGTCGATTTAGATCTTGATTCCGATTCGGAAGAACTAGAAGAATACGAAGCAGATTTGGAAGAGGATGCGCACGAAGTTGGCTATGCCTCCGAACCTACCGCTGGGATTCTAGACCAGGCAAGTACACTCTTTGACTGCACGATTCTTCATCACATTACATTTTCATTTGAGTCAATTTAGCCAGACTGTCATCCTCGGAGCCTTCGATTTAGTTGTGATGTATTTTTTCAGTTCGTGGCAACAGTTAAATTTAAAAAATTCGTATCTAAAAGGTTCACTACAAAAAAAAACTTCAAAATATACTGGAAACTTCATACAAATTTAAAAATAAATGATAACATCTCTTAGCTGAACTAAGTTAGAAATCTTCAAAATAGTATCCTGAAGTTCCGAGCCAGTCAGTATGTACATACTTAACTGAAAATATTCTCAGATAGGTGCCCGTGATAGTTAGGTTCTATTTCACAGTTACTAGCATCTGTATCAATCGATGCTAAGATATTGACAGTCTTGGGGATGCAATAGTGTGAATGATAGTCGTCACAACTTTTAATCACTTGAATTAGTTCGAAGTAACTGCTTGAGAATTCAGAATTTTATAAGTACTATGGAACTTTCGCGAAAATGGTGAGTTTATCCATTTAAATTTGTGTGTGGGGATGATATAACGTAAAAGAACGCAAGCTTTTTGAATGTTAAAATTCATCTTTAGCTAAAAATGTATCACTTCGAAGATCGATCTACAGGATGAAATGAAATATTGTGTCTAAATTCAGCTTCGCTTTAATTATATAATTCCTAGCACTTTTTATTACATTTAATCAAATTAATACTTTGGCATAGTTGTTTTGAAGACTAATGATCGTTCATGTATAAAAAATCATGGGTTAATCATTGTGTACGCCTTTTAAAGAAAGAAATGCTACATTTTTCAGCTAGGACCATCACTAGGACGTTACGGACATTCTCCATTTTCTCTGTAGCTGTGCATGGTAATTAATATAGTATCAACGAAACAAATTATCCCCGTAACAGCTATAAGTTTATGCTTCATTGATTTGGGTTGGAATTAACTGTGGCAATTTTCAAGTGTGATTGTTCGCTAGTAGTCATATGCATCTTTCCAACATCATTCTGCCATATTATCATTAAAACAGAAACGGAAGACGCTAAATATTTACGTAATTTTATCAATGCCTTTGGAAGATACTTTCCAAGTTGATTATTAAAGGCATTGAATAACATGTCTTCGACAATTGTTTTTATTTTTCAGAGTCCGGAAGATAATCGCCTCAGACGAAGAGCCGGAGGTTCTCTAAGTTTGTCGGAAAATGAGGCAGAGTGCGAAATCGACTATCGTTCGAAAATGTTTTGATCCCGTTAATGGCGTAGGCGGAAATCTTCAAACTTCTGTTGATTACTTGTAAATATTTAATTATACTAGAAATTTTAGTTCGTCTTCTTTCAAAAGTACAAACGTAATCCACGAAAATTCGCAAGCAGCCGGAAGCTTGCTTGCGTTGTGGTACACCTATCAATGCAATGTACCACTAAAGTACATATTAATATTGTTATTATTAGTGTTAAGTATGAATAATAACTCTATTGTTTCTACTGAAGATTTCTGATTTCTTATTTCCATCCGATACAATTTTGTGTAGTGTATCGATTACTGAATAAAAATAAGAATACGAAGACAGTATAAATTGGTTTGAAAACCTGAGCAGTATGCAACTAGGACGTAAGTAAGTAAAATTATTTTTCGATGAGATCTAATGCAATGGTAATAATAAAACTTTATTCTAAGTTGACTAAAGACGTTACAGAATGTTTATGATCATCTATTATTATCTATTTATGTACATCTTTTAATTCAAGTATTTAGGGATGAATATGATCACATTTATGCAGAAAAATCGTTTTTTTCTTCCTTTCTGTAGCAAAAGAAATTTTAGTATCAAAAATACGTAAAAATTTTCACGAAGATGTTATGATGATCTTATGTAGAAAAGTATTCAATCGCTATACAACATAAAATGAATACAAAGCGAATGACATAAATATTTATCCCCACATGGTACGTTCCCTTGATCAATAAATCGGGAAAGCCCTTATTCGGCATATGTATGACTATTTTTATAGTGTACAAAAGTAGGTTTCCACTTCCTGGAAAAATCTAGGATCCTTAGGAAATTTTACATTCACATTTTAGTCGGCAGCCTATGATTCAGCATATCATAGCTAAACAGAATTTTGCAGTAAAATAAAATCAATGAGAAAGAATGATATTAGCATAGATAAATTTTAACCCTTAGTTTTGATTTGAATTTTAACCACAACAGTGAATCGTCACTGCTCTGTTTATTCCATATTATGTATGGAATTTTGCCTGTCTCATTACTGAATGATATTGATACATGTGTTAAAATTTTGGACCTCGTATCAGTAATTCGTTTTCATAGTTAAATTTGGATCTAAAACTAATAATGCAGCACCTACCAAGTGCAGAGACCCAGTGATAAGTACCTGCGGTTTACCTTCATCATTGTTGGTATTTCTGTGTGAGTAAAACGTGCTAGTGATGTGCGATAATGCTTCGCAAACATTTTTTAATACCATTGAATTTTCTTCACCCCATATCTCGTGATTTCTCATGCATCTTTCATGCTGTAGACTACTTGTCGTTTGCAATTCTAATTGATCTAGCTTAACTGTTTTCCCCGATATGTTTGGTACAAAATAAACTTTTTCAAAGTGTAAACGTTTCAGTGGCTTCAATAGTTTCAACACGTCTCGATCGCCCGTTATATTGAATATCAGGAAACGTTTTGCACCCTTATTATCTACCTTACTTAGATACCAAGAGGCGCAATGTTCAACACTTTCAGATGTGTGAGCACCGTCCAAGTAAAAGTCCATTGTTCTACCACACAATACTTGCGTGCGACCTGGCCACACACAGCAAGACAATGCGAGGGCAGTTTTCTTAGGGGAAATTATAGAGAAATCATTATTTTCATCGAGAGTGGCGGAAACGGAAGAAATTTGAGACTCTGAATGAAGGAGGCTACTATGATGTAAATTCTCTTTGCCATTAAAAGTTGAATTGAACTGTGACCTACGAAGAATTTTTGCAGCACAAGCATTATTGTTTTCGCTCGTATCAATAAGACGATTATCTGCTTCGTTACCGTTTGAAAGTCGTGAGTTTCTGTTTGCCATTTTCAGAATCCAAGTGTGCGCCAATTGTACAGCTAAAGACGCATTAATCTCTTGAACAGGACCAGGTATCCCTAGATCTGGTGGATCTCTGGTCCAATAGTAAGATTTGAAATCTGGTACCATTCGCAGCTCACAATTTCTCTCGATAGCCCTTTGCTTGATAACGTTTACAACATTGTCTGGTTGTGGAACTGTGAATGCGATTGAATTTTCTTTCAATATGCCTGACTTCTGATGCGCAATTTCTTCCAGCGTGTTTCCTAACAACATGGTATGCTCCAATCCCAGACTGGAAATACCAACACACACAGGATTTCTGACAATGTTCGTGCAGTCGTATTCACCGCCAACACCAACTTCAAGAATAACAACATCGATGTCAGCGTTTAGAAATATGTGAAACATTAAAACAGTGATGAATTTAAAGTATGCAGGCATATCGGTTTCGCTTTCCTTCTGACTACTCAATTTGTTGAAGACATGCCAAAAATATTTTGCAAAATGATCCTCCTTTATTGGCTGCCCGTTGATTCTTATCCTTTCCGTAACATGTATTAAATGCGGCGAACTATAAAACCCTGTGCGATATCCATATTGGCGCAGTATCGCCTCCGTGAATGCACAAGTCGATCCTTTCCCCTTGGTTCCTGTGACATGGATTATCGACAGTTTGTCGACATCTTCAAGAGTCAAACCAGACCTGTAAAATGGACAATAATTTAGAGAGTAGGATGTAGAAGAACTGTAAGAAAATGGAAATGTGTGAGAATAACAGGAAATTTTTAAATCGCAGAGAAAATCAGGCGCTATGATTCAATAAATAATTCCAGGAGCATCCCGAAACTTGTACGGAGTTAAATTGTTATTCTAGTTTTACCAAGGCAGTATTGAATACCCAATGAATGAGAATCAGAAATAAATTTGATACATATATGATACAAAAAATAGCCATATTAAAAATTTTAATTGTGTACCGAAAAAGATATTTTTTCATATCCTGAATGGATTCGCTTCCCGAAGAACGATTCGTTTTAGCTGCCCTCAAGTACTGTGCATTTGTTTGTAAAGTATTCAGAGCACGTATCACGTCCTAGAAGTAAGTGAAATTGATAGAGTGAGTGTGTAAAGCGTGACAATACATTAGCAAAAATAAATACATCTCATTTCTTCTAACCATGATTATGAGTAAGTGATATCTTTGTAAGATATTGCGTTACATTTTAAAAGCCTTCATCAGCCATTATCTAATTCTTTATTGTGGGCTGATTATGGTTAATCAGAAGACTTGTCAGAGAATCAACACTCAGTCATAACAGTGATAGTGAATTATTATTACATGTTTGAGAATCATCCAACAATAATTATTCAGTGAAATGTAGGAAATAAAGGTTTTATCACGTAAACGATGGCTGTGATATCCGAGTCGAAAGATAGGAAAAAGAGAAACAACTGTTTCCAGTTCTCTAACATTATTATTTGTACCAATGATTGTGAGCACGAATGAAACAACATCCCTATTGTGTGGAAAAAATTTTTTTGAGCAACTTTCTACAACGCAAGAATTAAAATGTTCGAAATACTTGAGCTCTGGTATTTTTTATCCAATTCAAATGCATTTGAGCTTATTCTGTTCGCCACGGTTTTCCAGAAATCGTCTGAAAAAAATGTAACACATTAGAATCGGATCGTTGAACTTTTAATTATAAGACGCTTTACACGAATTTTTCAAACCTAATTAGCTCGTGCTATTCGAATTAGCTCAGAATTATTTCTGTTGCATAGGGTCTGGGGGTGGCGTTTTACTTTTTCTCATCATTGGCACAAATATCACCGTTAGAGATTTTTTAAACGTTTTCTTTTTAATTTCCTAACTATCGATTCATACGACACGGCCGTTTCATTCTTGAATATAACTCTGTGACAATAGAGAGCCATACGGGCAGATTTCCAAAGCGTTTTTGTTATCAGCTGCTTGTACAAAAAGAATTATTGTAAAGACATAAGAATATCTGAATATGTGTTGATAATTATTATAGTATGTCTTTTCCTTTCAATTCACATGGTGAATTATCAATTGTGTGAGGGAGTGATGAATAATAATGGTACGAAATATACATTAATTGGTGAAAAGTTTAAATTCTAATCGAAAAGCGTTTCAATAATAATACCATTGTTGCCAAATGTGTTTAAAACTGCGACCGGGAATACGACGTACCTCGTAGCTCGTGCCGGTGGAGACAAATCGTCCGCGTGTGATAAGTTGTGTCATTTTCTTACAAAAAAATGGCATATCTCCTGGATTTGATACAGCGATACGGCGTGACGATGCAGTCCGTGCCCTAGCAATTAAAATTCTAAGGTCAGATGGTTCACGGACTGCCGATAACGAGTTAATTCGTATAACACAGATTACGTCATGAAGTGCGTCGAACACATTTTAAAAAGTTAACACGAGCCGAAGTCGCGCTGATGTTAGATTGTTATGTTATTCTGCCGCCAACCAGCGTCAACAATATACCCTCAGAACAATACGCCAATTGTGCATCTCTTCCTTAACCACTTAACTACCAAGGCGTCATAAATTAATACAATTGATTTCGGGTATCTCAGGTGAATATTTACTTTTGAAAGCATGTGTTTTAATTGTTTTTGAGGTCAAAGAATCCGATTTTGCCCATAAAAAATTATTTTTTCCGTGCATTCATACATAAATGGCATCATAGAATAAACTATCATTTTCTCTCTTCGGGATGAATTTTTCTTTTGAAAAACATTGAATGGTAATATTTTTGAGTTCAAATACGGAATTTCAAGAATTATAATACTGAGTCAACGTGGTTTATTATACAGTCTAGCCTATAGCTTATATTAAAAAAATGACTCGGTAATTCTTGAAATTGCGTGCTTGGACTAAAAAATATTATTATTCAATGTTTCTTAAAAGACAAATTCATGCCGAAAAAAGAAGATAGTTTGTTCTATGACGCTATCTGAGAAAATGATAAAAAATTCGTCAACTTCAAGAGCTCAAAACTGTATGAATACGCGGACAAAATAACTTCTTATGGTCATAATCGGATTCCTCGAACTCAAGAATTCTTAAAATACATGCTTTTGAAAGTAAATATTCACCTGAGATACCTAAAAACGTTGAACTACTTTGTGGCACTATTTCGCGGTTTTGCAGTTACGGCACGGGCGCGCTTGAGGCTGCTATGCAGTTAAGTGGTTAATATTACCCACGGGCATAGAGAAGTTAGATATAGTCCTAATTAGGGTGAAGCAGAAGAAAACAGCGAACTATACGCTTAATTAACTATGATAATTTTGATTTGCGTGTGCAGATATTGATCAGCGATAAAAAAAAAACCGCTACGCAAGCGCAGCTATTTTTCGTTATCAATGGAATTCTTCAAAGAGATTTTTATCCATTCTGCCAAAAATAATTACACGTAAGTTTGGGGCGGGATTGAAGTTCCGAAAGAGACTAATTCCGAATTATTTGGTGGCGAAACTTGAAGTAAAGAAATCAAACGTTTAAGAAACAACAAGCTGCTAATAGTCGAAAACCCGACGGCTCAAAGTTTTGAAATATAAGATTCCGAAAATTCAACTTACGATAGATCAAAGTTCCGAAAAGTAAAGTTCCGATAGAGCAAAATACCGAAAAATAAAGTTTCGATAAAGAAAAACTCCGAAAATTGAAATATACTCACGCAGCGTAATTTGTTCAACGAGTGGGTATGAAAAATCAGCAAAAACTGAAAATCGGAATTACTAGAATTCCGAACGTAAAAACATCGAAAATTCAAAATAAAAAAAATTCAATGTGGTGAAATTTCACCAAGCCAGAAATTCATAAAACTAAAAATTTTCTATCATTCAGAATTTCGATGTTTCAGATTTTTGAATTTTCTCATTTTCGCACTGTAGGAACTTTGACTTGTCAGAGTTATGCCTTTTCGGCATTTTGTCCTTTCAGAACTTTGAGCGTCGGGTTTCGAACAATTCGAAACTTTGATGTTTTGTAAAAGTTTGATTTCTTTACGCCAAAAAATTTCTTTTGGCTACAAAAAAATTCGAAACTTGGCGCTTTCGAAACTTTTAAAAGTCGGAATTTCAACCCCGTCCCATAAGTGTTGATTTTCATTGTTTCAACCCGTCCCCATAAGCGTTGATTTTTAATGTTTCAACAATCCTCATTTCCATCGGTGATTCTCAAAAATATGTCAACTAACATCGTTTATGTTCTAATAAACCGATAACAAACGCAGTATCTGCTGATGATTTATCATCAGAGTTTTTACATCGTGAATTTAGAAAAAAGATGACGGTGAAAATCGGATGCGTTTAATAATAAATAGAGACTAACGGGCGTTGCGCCTCGTTGTCAACGCACAATCTTAAAGAGCTCTCCGATTGTTCGTATCTCCCGCGGTTTGCAAAAGTGACAATTAGCGTTATTTCGACCAATAAGGAAATCGGGTTTAAACGCAAATACTGCGTTATCGTCTAGCTAACTTCAAGCTCAAGTTTCCCGAGCAGTTAAGATGAGTCAAGATCACGTTTTTCGGCGTATCAATGTACACACATAGTGTATTTGTTTAGAATATATGGAAATCGAAGCAATGGCTCGAAACACGTATGAGCGATTTGAGGAAATTTAGCACAGTTCTCGACCAACCACAATCGTCGTATAACAAGAAAATGCTCAGAAGCTGTAATCGAGCGAGCCTTGCAACCTCCATATTTGCAACGTTTGCTGATAACTTAGGGATCCCTAGTTACAGATTATTTCCTTTACAAGGTTAAAGTTAGTACAAAGTTACGAAATAAAGTTGGTTTTCAGCAGTTTGTAGTCAGCGCCTAATCAGCAGCCCTTATTTTCCAGTTTTCGTCTATTTCGAACCGATCGATAATCGACAGAAGTAGCACGGAGACGCGTAGATTCGCAAATATGCACGTGTTTTTTCTTTATGCAGGCGAAAGCAGATACGGCGCAGTCGCAACTTGATGACCGGTTCCGCATTGGTGGTATCGACTGCGTTAAGGAACCGCAACTGCTTCTGATCACCACGTCGCGTGAATTGTTACACACATGTTTTTCGTCCATGAATAGGCACGTTGTACAGTGTTAGAAAAATGGCTGACGGTACGATGAATCTTTGTGCGTCACGAAAGATGTCGTTCGGCATAAATGGCAGGCTGAACGGCGTCGAGGGAAAAACGCCCTTCCTAATCGGCGTGTCCGGCGGAACTGCTAGCGGCAAGGTAAAAGTCCACTCGAAAATATTAGCGGTTATATCGTTCCTAGTCATTGGTACTCCAATTTGCTGGACACGAGGCGCAGTTTCTCGACGCCACACGTGTCGCATCGAGTGCGTTTTTATTCGCATATGGAATGCAACACGCATTGCATTGAGCGATCATCATCTTGATCGGTTTTTCAGGCTAATAGTCAACACGTTATTCATACTCATGAATACAACGTTCAATTAAACGCTATAACCAAGAATACCAACGAGGTTGAAGTTAGTAACGTTATTGTAACGAAACATTGAGGGAAAATCACTATTTTCTTAATTTTACAATGATTTTTAAGGAACTAAGATTTCGAAATATGAGTGTGTTTTGTTTTATTACTAACGGTTTTTCCATAATTGGCATGAATCGTTATGATAACTTTTCTACCTTCAAACAATACCGAATGCATTGTTGAAGCTCGTCTTCAACCGGCGGAATATCGCAATGTAAATATTACGGATTACTCCTGCATGGAGCAACAAAATAATTTTCACTCCCAAGAGATAAGTTGACAATTTGCAATTAATGAATTTGATGCTTTCTAAGTTGTTACAGAAATCAAATACAGTTTTGAGAAAACGCGGTTGCTCTGTCGGTAAAATGAAGAAAAAGGCAAGCAATAAAAGCAGTTTATATTTTATTGAACTATTCTTATAGAGTAATTCCAAAACCTTAGATGCAGTAATCTTACAATATTCATTTTCCTTGACACTGTACTACCGATATTGCTGTGCCTCTGTGAGATGGAATATAACATACAGAGATCCAACAATATTAACACACAAATTTAATTGCAATGAAAAATATCTTTGTATGTAGTATTTATTCTAACCGCAAGTGAAAACTACATTTTTCATGGATACAAAAAGAAATTTATCACTTAGGGCAGATGAAAATTTTCAATTCTGGATGACAATTTTATTTTTTGAACTGACATGAAAACGGTTTTATTGCATGTTTTGATTTTTACTTAAGTGTATCTAACTTGAAACAAAGGTTATATTTTTCAAACATACTCAAAAACAATTTAGTAGAATGTTTGAATTATTCGGAGCACCTTAATTTGTCTTCTCAAAGCTCTAGCCTTTCGATAATCATTGATTGATGATCGTTGAATTCAGAAAGTATTACCTTTATGAAGATTTATAAGAAAAGTAAAGTAGAGCCAAAATTTTATAGCACTAAATATATACTTATACATAATACATCATATAAAAACAATACATGTATAAAATAACGATGGCTGCTCAGCTAAAAATGATTGATGCATCGATTGATGGAATCCAAAAAAATTATCAAACGCAACTCAATTGATTCGGTAAAAATTAATGGATTAATCGATTATTTGTTATTTTTTTAACATGCATATGAAACCAAAATATCGTAAATTTCAGTATGTAGACTTAATAGTGGAAAATATTTTTCAATTTCAGGTGAAAATATTCATTTATCTTTCACTTATTCTATCAAACAGATGTACTTATTAAGTAAGACAATGATAATAATTGATACTTTAATCACATGAATTGATATTGTATTGTACCAGTCATGGGAGTAAAAAACAAAAACCGATTGTGAGGAAAAAGTAATCAACTACACACGATTATTCGGAAAAAGATAATGAATTATATTTTTAGTCATTCCTAGTATAAAATGGAATATAATATTGACGATATTAGGAACACCATTTTATTGAGTATATCGTGCATCTTATAACATTGACACGAACGTTTAGTCCACAGTTTGTAAGCGGATAATGGAAAAATTGGGACAGGTGGATATGGATCACACGGAGCGCCAAGTTGTCTGCATATCGCAGGACAGTTTTTATCGGGAGTTGACCCCCAGTGAGAAGCTGAAAGCTGAAAAAGGACAGTTCAACTTTGACCACCCAGATGCATTCGACAACGATAGAATCCTGCGGACCTTGAGAGATATTTTGACTGGAGTTAAATGCGAGATACCAGCCTACGACTATCGCTCTAACAGTATGTATGTATCTCTTTCGGTCGTATCTTGAAGTCTTTTTCTGAATCTGCGAACTTGTTCATAGATTAAAGATGAATGTGTTTCATTATCTGGATCAAAACTTCAACAAAGAAATAAAAAATCTTTGAGAAATCTCCAGCAATGTTATTTGTGCCTATGACAATGGACTTAAATGAAGCAACATTCCTATTATGCCATAAACGATACTGACAAAATTTGCCCATAACAAGCTAATATGTCAACAATTTCAGAAAAGGTTTTATAATTAGAGCAATGAAAATGATCATGTTCGACTTTAATCTATTCGGGCTCATTTTACTCACGGACCAAAGCCTCGATATTTTGTGAAAAACGTATACGAAATTTTATATTATAGATAAATAATAACGTGCAAATGTAATTGTTGACGAAATTTTATTTTACCGTACTTACAAAAATTTATTTATATTATTCCACTCTGAAGATAATGATTTGCGAAACTTTCTTCAGACGATCACTAGAGTTCTTTATGATGAACAAAATAAACCTAGAATTAGATCAAAAACATCAATACTTAATCATTTTGAACATTCTAATGATAAAACCATTATCCCAATTGTTGATATATTAGCTTCTCTATTTAAATTTGCTCAGTATCATTTTTGTCACACAGTGTAGAAATATTGTTTCATTTGTATTCACTAGAGCTGTGTATAATTTAATTGGCTGAACGGCAAAGACTGTTATCCCGATTCAGCCAGTTAAATTATACAGTCTCAGTAGCGTGTCCCATATTTAGGATGTTGACGAATTTTTTCACGTACACCCCCCAAATCAATTTCAAACAATTCAAAAACAATTGCTTAATTTTCTCAGATTTTCATTTCAACTCTAACCTGTGTCAAAAACAGGGTGGATTTCCCTGTTTAAAATACATGTGTTTCAGACACATCCCAAGTATATATTTTATTACAAAAGTAATAATATTTTTAATAAATCTGTAACTGCCAGGTTTTAGTGGTCATTACTGCTACTATCGCAGAAAAAATTCACGGCATCATACCATGCAATCACGACCTATTGCACACCTTTGAAATAAAAAAAAATGTCAGATAAACAAATCGAGAGAATATCTTGAAACAGTGAAAGGCCGTAAAATGATTGCATCGGCGACGACGACGATTAAGCTTTCAATTTATTTATGTGGCATTCCCTGTCAATACATAATCGTCGTCGTCGTCGATACAATCATTTTACGGCCTTTGACAGTTTAAAATTAAAGATGGGATGGCCAGCCTGCGAGAAACAGACGAAGAACTTAAGTGATGCCGAGTCGGCGATAACCGACTGCGAACTTTCAAGATATTCTCTCGGTATAGAATACATTATCAAGAGGACAAAATATTTGATTTTTATATTCTACAAATTAGCTAAATTTATGCAATCTAGCATCCTCAGATCAATATAATATGCTCTCTTTCATAGTATTATTGGCTACGGTATAATTATCTGGGGTGGAGCCTATAAAAACAATTTAGATCCACTGCACAGACTACAAAATAGAATATTGAATACAATAAAGAAGAGTCAATTCAGGCAAGACAATCCACTGAATCTGCAGCCATTATATGCTTTTGAATCTTTGTACTTTAATTACGATAACCCTAAGAATACATTCCTAAATTCGGAAAGCAGAACTAGAAATAAAAATATAGCCCTTCCAAATATGACGCTAAGAGTGAGTGATAAAATCAACTCTGTTAAAGCCGTAAAACTATTCAATAAGTTACCTAATAATCTCAAACCTCTGAGCAATACTTAAAGAACTGTTAAGAACAGACCGAAAAATTGTATTAGACCCTACATGCTTTTGTAAGTAGAATTATTTCCATAATGTTATATGATTAACTGGGTCTAACTTGTGCATCTACAAGAACCACAGTTAGTATGTTAAAGTTTAATTCAATTTCAATGTGATATGGGTACAAGTAATCGTGTTATTATTTATGTCGTATGTTTTATGTATGTTACTTAATTGAACGTTAGCTGCTAAGTTGTTCCAGATCTGTGTATAGGTAACATTGTTTACCTGTTTATGGATTACAGTGTTATGTAATTTTTCTGGTTAAATAGACATGTCCAAAACACTTGAATTTTAAACGGGGAAATTCACCCTGTTGTTGGCATGGATTAGAATTGAGATAAAAATCTGAAGAAATTAGGCAATTGTTTCTGAATTATTTGAAATCGATTTGGCGGGTATACTTGAAAAAATTCGTCAACACCCTAAATTGGGACACCCCAAGCCTCAGTCTCTACTATCATTGGTATGAATAACACTGCCAAAAAATATTTGACCAGTTTTTTCTGTTTTCGTAATTTTCAATAGAGATGGCGAGGTCTATTAATTCTTAACGGACAGTGAATTTTCACGGAAATTTTTTTTGAAAAACAATTGACTGAAAGTGTTGTGGTAATCGAGTTAAGGTGCACAGTTTTTCTTCTTCAATGACTAAATAAAAGAACTTCAATCACTAAATAAAGGATACACTCGGAAATGATTTTTTTGAGGGCTGGTGAATCGAAATTGATTTATTTGTTAACTTATTCTTTGACTGCAAATATCTCGTATATTAGATTGAAATTGAGAAGACTTTGAGATTCGTGTGATTTTTTTTTTTTTGCAGTTATAACTAGGTGTGAAAATAGTTGTCATAAGGTATGAAACGTATCACTTATTAGAACCGTTTGAAATTTGGCATGGATTTTCTGCACCAATGTAATTTCGATGCCTGAGAATAATATTTATAAGGTCATGTATTATTCCTACCTTTACCAACCGAACAAACTCACCCTTTCGCTTCCTATATTAACTAAACAGACGAACGGAAAGGGTTCAAATTTCGACAATGCGTCACTCTTTTCTAGCAGTATTCAAGAAACTTACTCATATCCCGAAAATCGTTTAAAAAAACGTGTGGTTTTTTGACATGTGTTACTATTCCTACATTTCCCGCATCTCACTGGCCAAAAAGTGCATAACCGAGATACTTTACGCAATTCCTGAAAGAATGAGGAGTAAAATGAGGCATTGTGAGACTGTTTTCATGCAATATTGAGGTCGCTAGACGAGAACTGGGAATTACAATAATTTCGTAAATAAAAGCTACTCTTACGCTCAGCTGGTCGCACAGCCAACCAGGGAACGCTCGACTGTGCTGTGCGCCCAGTGTCAAAAGAGCAATGCACTGTTGAAATTTTAACCCTTTCTGTTCGTTTGTTTATTTAATATAGGATGAAAAAGGGTGAGTTTGTTTGGTCGATAAAGGTAGAAGTACTAATTTTTTTTTTTTTACAAAAATCTTGTATATTATGTTTTAAACAGACAAATTAAAACTTTGAAAATTGAATAGTTTACATATTATCAGTTTATGCCAAAATTATATCACTATAAAATACGTACGCCTGATTTTGAAAGTTCAGATGAACAATGCAATTTGCGTCCTACATCAACCATTATTACTTATACTGGTTCTATTGTGACCAACAGCCATAAGAAGAAATATTTCTTTGACATCTAAGAAACTAAGTTAGAAATGCGGAACGAATAATACGAAAGCAAAATTAAACTTTTAGCAATGTTTACTTTGAAACTTGTAAAGACAAGACATTTATTGTTGTATATACTGTTGTTCTACATTATGCGTTGTTTATTACTAAGTCATATTAATTAATTATTATTCATAGTCATATTAATTAATTATAAAAAAATATTACTTAACCATCGAATTTACAGATTTTTGAATTAATATCCACAATTATTGTAACAGCCACAGTTATTGTTTAGACGGATAGACTTGCGCCTCGAACAGCCTCCGCAATATGGTTTTGGATACCAGGTCGGAGCATCCTGGACAAAAAAATTAATTGAAATTAGTGTTTTGGAAAATATATTCTTGAAGCAGGGACAAATACAGAAACACAGAATGATCAAAATAATTTCCAACCAGTATGTTCGGATGAATTTTTTTCATCAGCTTGAATTCGACAAAGCAGAAACTTAGATGAGATTCTGCATTGAACGGCAAATGCAAACTTACATTAAAATGCAGTGTTCAAGTGGATTATGTGTTTCAATGTGAAGTTATGAAAAGACAAAATTCCACTTAAAATATTTTCAGCAATGTTAATTGCACCAATGACGGTGAACACGAATGAAACAACATTTTTACTATATCGTAGAAGTGTGTCTGAGTGAATTCGAGTAACACAAGCTAAGATATGACTAATTTGAGAAAAGGTTTTATAATTAGAACCTTCATTACGATAAGACTATGGGGTTTTTGATCTGATATCAAGGTTTTTGGGCTTATCCTATTTACTCCAGACATTTCCAGATATCGCCTAAGAAATTTAATAAGCTTCAAGTTACAAAATTTTTACAAATAGTACTTTATAAGCAATCGTAAAGTATTCCAAACTTACGCAAGGGTCGTTGCAACTGCTGCACAGCGAGAATGTCGGTTGATGATGAACTGGGGCTGGGAGTTGAAGTACAGAACAGCCACCAGAACACGTGTCGTGACCACACTTGTGACATGCGTCTGTATCGCTGATTGCAATGGCAGAAACAATCGCAAAAATGGCCAAGGCTCGGACAAGTTTTCCATGCATTTTATTCATTGTCTGGTTCAAAATAACTTCACTCAAAATCTTTCAGTAACGGACAAATCTTCGGTAAATTACAATTGTAACTTTTTTTAAAAAACGTTGGAGTTTTTGTCTGTTGCACTTGCTGTTTGTCTGATGCCAAGTTGAATTCTGCAATCGTTTTTATATTCGACACCTTATCATGTGTAAAGTGAAACTCAGCAGATTTTGAATGAGTTTACAAACAATGCGGAGTTTCACGCTGAGCTGGGATGGATGCTTGATAATATAAAAAACGTGTACTGATTGTCATGGTCATTCTTTGTCTTGAGTTTTATGAAAAATAACAAACAGTTTGGTGAAAATATTTTTCTTCAGCATTCTCACTTGGTTTGTGTCAGCAATCTTACAAATCGTATGATTGTTGAATAGTTTATTGACGCAAAAGCATAATAAGCAACATATCACGCAGTTATTACATCAAGTATTCGCGGAAATATAACAATCAGTATTTATGTACTCATCGTGCTTTGATTTGTCATTTAATTAATAACAAGCCCATTATGTAAATATAAATTGTAATTCTCATGATTTCTCCAGTTCACTTGTTCGGAATATGAATCAAATTTTCAAAGTCAATATAAAACTATTTTGAAGCCGAATAATTTATTCAAACAATCTGTGATTTATCTTATCTTGTTACAGATTAAAAAATCAGATCACGACGATCTATCCAGCAGATGTCGTTCTATTCGAAGGAATTTTGGTATTTTATTTTCCAGAAATTCGAGAACTTTTTCACATGAAACTGTTCGTTGACACAGACTCTGACACTCGCTTAGCCAGGAGAGGTGAGATTGCTTCTATTCCAGTTTCCACACGATTCAAAATACAATTCGTTTTTCTGGAACATTATTTACGTAGCCCTGATAAAACGAATTTTTTGTCCTTGAATTATTATTGAACAAATCAATTGTCGAATTGAATATTACTTTTAGTGCCAAGGGACATCAAAGAGAGAGGAAGAGACTTGGACTATGTGCTGAATCAATACATGAACTTTGTGAAACCAGCTTTCGAGGAATTCTGTTTACCAACAAAGAAATTTGCGGATGTCATTATACCAAGAGGAGCTGATAACACAGGCAAGTCTAGCTTAATTTAAACCACATGGCAATCAAAAATTTTCAACTAGTGTTGGCTTACGCCAATGTTGCTGCTTGCAGATCTAGCAATCGTTCGGAAATCAATACGAATTATGTCAAAGGCTGGAAATTTCTGAAATACGTGACTCAATTCACGTGCACTTGCTTCTTTCATGTAGGAGGTGGTGGTAGCAGTTACCGATAAATGCGCTATTTTGTCTGAATAAAAAATTAGAAATGGACAAAAAACTGTGTCTAAAATTTTCAGCAAAGTTATTTGTACCAATGATGGTGACCCTAGTACGTAATAGAAATAATTTTAATCAAATATGGATAACACTATGATATTCACAATTTAAGAAAGGTTTACGAATTGGAACATTCATGAAATGATTAAACTGGTGGTCTTTTATCCAATTCCGATAATCTTGGGTTTATTTTGTTCACCTCATGGATTTTTGTAATTATGGTTCACCAGATGTTTCTTAATAATAAAATTTGTGCATTATATCTAAACTGTGATGTAAGATATCCTGAATATTTTATTATATGAAAGTTAGTAACGTTATCGTAATAATTCATGCTGAGAAAAAAACACTACTTCACCATTTTTCAATTGCTTCAATTCAGTAATAAAACAAAACACACTCATATTTCGAAATTTTAGTTCCTTCAAAGTCATTATAAAATTAAGAAAATAGTGGTTCTTTCAATAATGTTTTATTACGATAACATTACTAACTTCAAAATCGTAATATTTTTCTGACAATTCGTGGAAATCTGATCAGCGGGCAAAATAAGCCCAACAACATTAGAATCCGCACCTGACCCCAGGGTTTAAGCATTTTGAACGTTTCAATTAGAAAGCCTCGTCTCAAATTGTTGATATCTTAAATTATGCTACTCGAGTTTACTCAGATTCAACTCTATTACATAATAGGGATTTTGTTTTATTGGTGTCACTATCATTGGCGTAAATAGCGATGCAGTATATTTTTGAAACGGATTTTTCCTTGTTTCTGAATTTTGCATCCAGACAGTCCGGCCCATCTATCCTCAATTCATATTTCATTTACGTTTATAATATTTCCATGCAACTTTACTAACACGCGACGCGAGCATCGCTTGACTTGAATTCGAAGTTCGCCTATTTTCACAATTGCATATCGACTGTCGTATCAACCTGTGAAGGGGCGGGGTTGAAGTTTCGAATTCGAAAAGTTCCAAAAAGGCCTAATTCCGAATTATTAGGTGGAGAAACTTGCAGTAAAGAAATCAAACTTGAATGAAAGAACAAAGTTTCGAATGATCGGAAACCCGACGGCCCAAAGTTCCGAAATCCAAGATTCCGAAAATTCAAGTTACGGTAAAGCAAAGTCCCCAAAAGTAAAGTTCCGACAGAGCGAAATTCCGAAAATTAAAATATATTCGCACAGTGTAGTTTAGTCAACGAGTGGGTATAAAAAATCAGAAAAATCGGAATTACCAAGATTCCCAAGGTAAAAATATTAAAAATCCAAAACAAAGAAAGATCAAAGTGGTGAAATTTCGCCAAGCCAGAAATTCACAGAACTGAAAATCTTCGATTATTTGGAATTTAGATGTTTCAGATTTTTAATTTTCTCATTATCTCACTTTCGCACATTCGAAACTTTGACTTGACCAAGTTACACCCTTTTGGAACTTTGCACTTTCGAAACTTTGAGCGTCAAGTTTAGTAACATTCGAAACTTTGACGTTTTGTCAAAGTTTGATTTCATTACTTTAAGTTTCGCCACCAAAAAATTCGGATTTTCAACTCTGCCCCCCTGAGAAAATTCTGAAATTTCAAGAAGTACAATTGCATATTAGAATTTCTGCACTGAGTATTTGAGTCTTGATATTATAGCTGTTCACGGAAACAGCACTCCAACACTGACCAAGTGTTTTTAACCGTTGAAAAGTATCCAGGTTCTCAACGTTGGTCAGTCCTCTGGCTAGGCCGAACAAAGAGCTCAGTCGATGAATCCATGTATGAACATTAAAATAGTTCATCACATTACTCTCGGCTAATTTCATCTCTATCAAGCTATGAGTTTATGTTTTATGGGTGCTGCCCGGTGGTTGAGGGTACGATTAGTGTGGCGGGATTGAGTGTTGTGTTTAAAAGAGCGAAGCAGATCAAATGTACAGCGATTTACAACAACAAATGGTTTGTTTGTGGTATGTTCGCAGTGGCGATAGACCTAATAGTGCACCACATCTGGGACATTTTACGTTCGAAAAAGGCTGAATCGTCATCCGGGCAGCATTCATACCTCCGCCATCGTAGGCGAACATCAGCATCATCCGACACGCTCAGCAGATGACTGATCTATAATCAACCGATCGACACAGTTTATATATTATCATAACATATTTCTAACGATTTACAATTCCTGATGATCAGCTATCCCCTCGAACCATGTATTATCCATATGTTTTTCACTGCGCACATGTGGAATGATTTCAGTGAAGTGAAATATTTTTCTACACATAGCACGCCTTACTTTGAACTCATTATACTAGCTGGTCAATGGAGGACCACTTTTTTCTGTTATAACCACCTCTAAATGGATGATATCCTTTTATCGCTTGTATTCAAGCATTTAGAGTGATTATTGAGCCACGTCATACGACAATAAGAGAAGCTATCATTTAAACTCGGGTAGAAAAGCCATAAATTTCGAAATACATCGTTCAATTATTGATTTTGTATGCACCCATATGTATTTACATTACGATAATTTTCGCACGTAAACAATTGTTTTACATTTTTTACCGCAAACGAGTGAATAGATATAATATTCGAATGTTTATACTCTTGAATCAACATCAAGTCATAATGTATTGTTTCATAATTTCGTGTGATATGATATGACCTTTATATGCATAATAGATCCAATAGACAAATATAATAAAGATTATGATATAAATTTAGATATGACGATGAAACGACGATTTTAAAACTAAACGTCAAAGAATGCTGTGAAACAAATCATCTTTCTCTCCGTGTATTTTAAAATATATCCAATATATTCAATATACTTAATATGAGAATAATAATAATAGTAATACTGTGATGGAATAAATGTGTAAAAAAAAAAAGGAAAAATAAATGTTGCAAAAAGTTAGTTGTCTTTTATTTGAGTCATGTAGCTTTGAGTATGTTTCATCGTGTTCTTGTACATTTTTATCTCATTGAATTTATATCGAAAAATCTAGTTCGAAGGCTTAAAAAAAAGTAATAATAAATTGGGGTATGTTACAGTGGCTATAGATTTGATCGTGCAGCACATAAGGGATTTCCTAAGTAACCGAGGTAGAGTTACAATGGAAGCTGAGAGTCCTATTAGCCGTGCGGAAGGCGGATTCAAGAGACCTCATTAAAGATTATTAATGTTAAATCATTATTTAGTATAATACACTGTTATTCTAAAAGGTAGAATACAATGAAAACTGTTTTGAGAGTAATCAGGTGAATTGAGACAGCGTTGATTTGCAGCAATGACATTGTCGACACTTTAATGTTTTACATTATGCACTTTAGATTTTGTAATCATCGCGAAGGATGATCTGCTTTGCCCTCCACGTTTACATTTTACTCTCTATGAAGCTCAAAATCTAAAGAATCACACTGACAATTAGTAAAAGTAGATATATTAAACATTTTCGGTCGATTGATACGTTGCCAAATGCCGCTTCTATTAATCAAAATCTTCAAACGAAGTTTCAGTGACAGTCTCAAAGAAGCTAAAGTTTATAAAAAATATTAAATTTTGAGCAGCAAGTCCACGTCAAATTACCAACGATCATTGTTTGTTTAGTTTTTAAATTTAAATAATATTTAGATTCAATTTTCTACTAATTTGAGGCTTGGTTTCTAGTTAAGTGAAATGATTAAATATATATTTATTTATAGGTATATATACATATATATATATATGTATATATATACCTGCGTGTGTAAATTGTAAAGAGAGGAATTGTATAAAATATTTAAATGAAAAGCTTATTAATAGTAGACTATTATTTCATAGATATTGGAGTACCAATATAAATGGGCAAAATATTCTATTATGTGTGTTTAACATATTATAGTTATGAAGTTGAATGTTGTATTTATTTATTACATGTAAAGTATAATTGCTATACACATTAAAAATAGTATTTAGACACGTTGCTATTTATAGTTAAATTTATTATTATTATTATTGTACAAAGTCATTATATCTTAATATCAGACGTGCATATCTTCACTGGTAATACAACTCCAAATTCATACCATCGTGTATTTCATCTGTAGATATAAATAGGTTTGTAAAAATTAAGGAAATTATCTGGTAAATTGTTGGAATGTAAAACTAATGACTCTACTACTATCACACAGTAGAATTAAGAGTTACTTATTCTGAATACAATTACTTGTTTGATTGGATTATCAGATTTGTTCAGTTGACGTATTAAAGAAAAATAGTTTTAATGAAAATAAATAAATAAAGTCAAATACATAACCCCTAATATCAGTAACACCCACATCATTTTTAAATAAAAGAATATGTTTATCTAAAAGGATACAGTCTTGGAGCTTAATGTGGTCTTTGAATATGGTGTACCATTTTTTTAAGACTATTTTTTCCCAATGGGTTCCCGTTTGCGCCGCTATCAGCTTTTTTAGATCTCCTATCGTGTCATCGGGATTACATTTCACTCTTACTTTTTTTCCAAGACGGTCATTGCAAGTGATCTCAAGCATTTTTTTGCTTCACTGGGTGCTTCAATCTGTAAAACAGTGTTTTGGTTAAAATTGGCAAGAAAAATGTATCGTCTTTCACAGCTGTAAATATAAATCTAATTTTCTGATAGCAGATTTGTAATTTGTATAGTAAAAGTAACACGAGACAGATGATTAAGCATAGAAAAATATGTGTGAATATTTTTTAACAAAATTCGGCTTGATTCTGCGAATTCTGATAAATGATGATTATTTATCCATATATTCTGATTACTTTCATTATCAAATTCCAACACTTCATGCGATTCGATGGAGATTTTATGCAAAGTATAAAATCTGTTATCAAGTCTGAAAAAATATTAATTAATGAGAGTAATGAGAATAAGATCCGAGAAAATTGGAGTTTACAACAAGAATTTTCAAGATTGTTGAAATATTTCTTACAAAATTTGCATTAATATTTTTGTATTGGGCTGTTGATTAGATTAGGTTAAGTTAAGTTAGGTTATAATTAAAAATCTGGTAAGAATCTAGTCATTCACACCCCGCATGCATTTTCCCGTATCACGAGAAACGGGCGTGAAGCTCTATTAAGAACATAGCAAGAGAAACCCTACGAGCAGTATAATTAACAATATCAGAGATTGTTTATGTATGTACCTACACAGTGAAATTACACGCGACGTAAGTAACAAATACACGCGTAGCAGTATCTCTTTTATTTTATTTTAATTGTTTCTCGTAAACCGATGTCTGTCCGCAGTCTTCTAATAAAATCACGCAAGGTTTCTAGTCTGCATGATCTCACCGACGTTTTATTACGGTATTTGTCTTCGAGCTCCTTGCAATTAAACACGCGGTAACTGCAAGCAACACACGCTGCATACGCTTCGCAACTTCTCCCTATAAGTTGTCTGTGACTTTTCCCCAGACTCCTTCCCTTCGATCTCCTTCAATCATTTTCCCCTACTGCAGTTTTCCCGGCGGCCTACAACGAAAATCAAATTGCATTTGAAACAATGTATGACAAGTGACGATGGCGATTCGGCAATTTTTGTTATAAAAATGTTTAGGATCGACGTTGTTAATTATAGGTGGCAGGTAATATATATAATAACTGTAGAAACCCACAACAATCTACGATCAATTTCTTGTTAATTACGCAGTTACAGCAAATCGTACAGTGCAAAGGTATAATAATTTCAAACTATTTGTGTTATTCATACAGAACTATCCGTCATCATGACGGGACGATTTTTATTCAACTGTTTTTTATTCTTATATGCTCGTGTATTATCGTATCTATGAGATAGGATAACGACTGAATAGAGTCGGTACAAGATTATCGACAAGTTAACTGGCTGAATGCCCTGATAAAAGTATCGTAATTGCAGCTGAACGAAGTTATGAAGTAAACCTTCTTTCTGGGATTCAATAATTAACAATTATAATAACATGCTCTTTCTTCTAGGAACGGATGAAAATTTGAAAAAGCCTAATCACTCTGTCGGCAAACTAGTGCAAACATAATATTACCAGATTCTCTTAGATATACGTAGCAGGCGCCATTTTTCGCATCCAAATAATTTAACAATTAAAGATAATACTGTCAAAAGTAATTCTAAAACTTGAAAATCTACGAAACAATGACGAGGTGAAACTCTTGTTCAAATACCGACGCCGTTACCGACGCAGCTTTCGGAAAGGTGGTGCGTGTGGTTTTAACCGGAAGTCAGTAAGTCGTCGGTTGATACGTTTCTCCACATCATTCGCGAGTCGCGAGTCGTGCTGTGTGTGTGTGGTTTTATGAAATATACAACACGATGGTCATCCAACAAGAGGTGGTTTCGAGGGCCGAAGAGGTTGCTGATCAGGTGAAATAACGTATTTATTATACAAATTTCGATACGAATGGACCGCGATGAAAATCCGTGCCGTAATGTTCGAATTCCGTTAAACCAAAGCCGAATCAGAAAGTAAGGGTTCTTCTGTCAACGTCATCGGTTCTTCTCAGTCGTCTGTTGCTCGCTATAATTTGCCCCACATATTTTGAACGATATTTTTTAAACCACCTACTATTGCCAATCACCTTTCATTTCACCTCACAGATTGTAGTTTATCCTTGTCATCGGTTGTTTGCAATTTTCGAAAAAGTTGCACAAGTTCACACAATCATTCAACGTAATTCTCTGCATTGGTCATGACTGAACTTTGTCCTTTGGATGGCAATATAACGTAAAATATTAATTTCTAAACAATATTTATCCTTGCTCTGCCCTCAAAGATATCTTCTGGATCAATTTATCTAGTAACAACATTCTCTTAAGTCATTTGTGTCTTCGCTGAAACAATCACAGGCTAGTTTCCACCGCGTATTTTATCGTCAATTCAGTTGAGGTTCAACAGAATGTTGACACTTGTGTGGCCAAACCTAGGTCCAATAATTTTCAGTCGTATCCAAAAGCCTGATATTTAAGTTTAATTATAGGAATGTGCCACATTCCAGATTCAAGTATCTGGAATGAATGATTTTGTAACCAAGGTGAAAGTTTGCCAAATGTTGTGCCACTTTAAGCTGATAGAATTTGAAAATAGTCGGTCAGTCAAGTTTCACCAAGTTTCTCATTTCTGGGAACATTCATCATTGAGTTTAAATCCATGCGTTATTTACAATGTTCTATCACAACCAAATTAGGCACTTGCGCTTAGCGCCTTACCATTTTGACCCGGAGTCTGACGTATTGTAACAATGTGTTAGGGTAACAAAATATAAATGATTGAGTTGCACTATTCACGAATTATTTGTAATTCAAAGATCTCGCCGTAAATTGGGCTTGATTTACGTTTCGTTAATTTAGTTGCCTGTTGCTGCTCTTTTCTCAGTCTAACTTGCAAGATATCAAAAAATCTAAGAACTTGATTTTTGATCCCTACGGATAATGACAATATTAATTTTCCATTGCATGAAACAGCGCTAGGAGTATTTGATTTAGGATTCTTAACGAAAATAATTAATTGTAAAGATTAAGTTTGAAGCACCACAACATGAGATTTGAAATTACAATATTAGATCACAGCTGTAGTGACTTTGCCTTTGAATGAAACCAGAATTGAGACATTCTTTTCAGAGGTGTTTGAATACTAAACAGAAACCGGTTTTTAAGAAACTTGAAGTATAGAAATGTGTTCTATACTACCAAGTTGATAATTTTTCACAGCCAATATCTCAATGAAATTGAAGTGAAAAATCGTGATGCCCAAACTCTAAGGTTGTCTGAAATTCAGTAAACTGTAATACAGTAAGAAATAGTCATATTTGACCAACTGAACCAACTTTGAGCCACTCTAAGCTGCATAACAGTGAATTTTTTCTTAATATTTCATTATTTCAATATTACTAATTTCTCTCATTTTAGTTTCTTAAGATTAGTGGCGAACAAGAATTAGCCGACTGAAATAATACGTGCTATTCAAAATATAAATCAAACCGAATCTATTTAATTCTGTAAAATGGGAAATTCTCAAATAATTTAATTAGTAGTTACAATATTGCTTTGCTGTGAATAAGTCAGAGTTTCTCAGAACAAAATTAGCTTGGCATTCAACTCAACTATTTATTAGTTGGCAGTCAAGAATTAACCTTCAGTGCGCATTAGGGTAGTCGTTATTTAGGGTGTTGACAATTTTTTTTCTGGCGCACCCTCCATATCAACTTTATATAATTCAAAGACAATGCTTTAATTTTTTCAGATTTTATCTCAACTTTAACTTGTGTCTATTAGATGGTGGATTTCCTCATTTAAAATTCTCGTTTTTCGGACACATTTGCAGCATATATTTTATTGTAAGAGTAATAAAGTTGAAGAAAATCCAACTGCGAGGTTTTAGTGGGCATTAGTGCTACCATCAGAGAAAAAATTCACATCATCATACCAAGTAATCTAAGCAAATTGCACTTTCTCGAAATTTACCTTTTTTCCATTCACAGGAAGTACAATTTGTCCAGATTACCTGGTATGATGATGTGAAGCCCACCAAAACCTCGCTGTTACAGATTTTTTTTAACATTATTACTCTTACAATAAAATATATGCTAAGGATGTGTTCGAAACACATGTATTTTAAATGGGGAAATCCATCCTCTTGTCAGCAAGGATTAGAGTTGAAGTAAAGATCTGAAAAAATTAGAGCAATGTTTTTGAATTATTTGAAGTTGATTTGGGAGGCACACAAGAAAAAAATCGTGAACATTCTAAATAATGACCACCCTAGTGCGCAACATCAAACATACTTTGTTATACAAAGCAAATCGAATTTGTTTATTAATTTATGTTACATGGATAGAAAGTGTAACAAAATATCGATTAGAATTACTTTATTGTGTTCCATAAACAAGTACAATGTCTTAATTAATTGCCGCAGTAAAAAAAGACTGTTTTTAAGTTAGTAATATTAATTTGATGAAATATTGAAAATATATTACTAATTTGCATGCATATAGTGTAAAATTATGAGTATATTTTGTTGTATTATGGCTTACGGAATTTTAGTCTAGCATAATGATTTTTGTAATAATGTTACAAACTTCAACCTCAGAAATACAGAAAGATTTTTGAAAGAACAACTTAATCTTATTTTGTGCTGAATATTGTGGGCCATGTTTCATCACTGGAGAATCTGTAAACAACAGTTTTATACACTGATACAGTATCTATTTGCAAGGGCGCACATTTGTCATGAAATCTTGACAACAACAATGCCAACAATGTCAATAACAATACCATTGCTTTTTCAGGTGATACGTAATGGAAAACACATACTGCCAACACTTGCGCGGCTTTGTCTGATTGCTACATTTTTGGAAGATGGATTACGCATGTGGTTTCAATGGAGCGAGCAAAGGGAATACATGGACATGTCTTGGGGCTGTGGAACATTTCTGGCCACGCTGTTCGTCCTGATCAACTTGATTGGCCAGCTCGGCGGCTGTGTTATGGTCATCACTAGATGGCGTGTCAGCATAGCTTGTGGAGTTTTATTCTTCATCGTTGTCCTCCAGACGTTCGCTTACAGTATTCTCTGGGACCTGCAGTTTCTCTTCAGAAATTTAGCCCTAATCGGCGCGCTGCTGTTGGTCCTGGCCGAGTCCAGAGTCGAAGGAAGATCTCTGTTTGCTGGTGTTCCTACTTTGGGTGACAACAAACCCAAGAACCTGCTACAGTTGGCTGGACGAGTGCTGCTAGCCTTTATGTTCATCACGCTAATTCGGTTTGAGGTTTCCTTTCTGCAAATACTTCAGGACATCCTCGGCAGTATTCTCATGGTCTTGGTTACCATTGGATACAAAACAAAACTGAGCGCGCTTCTGCTTGTCCTACTCTTGTCCGCTCTCAACTTTTACCACAACGCGTGGTGGACTATTCCTGACTTTAAACCGCTTAGAGATTTTCTCAAATACGACTTCTTCCAGGTGATGTATCCAGTCTTATACATTTCATCTTTTATGTCTTTACTGTCCTTCAAGTTTCTGTTGTTATACAATGTCTCGATGTTTAATTTTTTTTGCACACGTGACAATAATAATAATCTTTTGTTTTCATTCCAGACCTTGTCCGTGATCGGGGGACTTTTAATGATCGTTTCACTGGGGCCTGGCGGTGTCTCTATGGATGAACACAAAAAGAAATGGTAGATGACCTACTAATTATCATCATTTTGATCATCAAATCATCTCAAGAATCAAGAAGAAAAAATTTCCATTTCTGCAAGTTGCCCTCGGCTAGAGTTATTTTATCTGTGCAAGTGGGGGCTAGGATTAATTCCAGCACAGTGTTATGTGCAAGTAAATGATTTCTAAGCCAAATAAGACAATGTTTAAATAACACAAAACACTTCTGATGTACATCAAAATAGCGACAAGACAACTTGGAGTGACCGAAATGCCTTGAAAACAGCATTTTTACTATTGGCAGATACATGAAAGTATATTAGAATTACCTAATTTATACTATTGCTATGGTATTGTATATATGGCAGTACATTTATTATGA
The DNA here is from genome assembly GCF_021155775.2 of Neodiprion pinetum. Taxonomy (NCBI): domain Eukaryota; kingdom Metazoa; phylum Arthropoda; class Insecta; order Hymenoptera; family Diprionidae; genus Neodiprion; species Neodiprion pinetum. The sequence continues at coordinate 24,608,342 of NC_060233.1, forward strand.
AGCAAAGAAAAAATATATATTTTTTTGGTGCGTTTTTAATTTCTAGAATTTTAGCTTAATACGTTAATTGATTACATGACAAATTATAGATAAATAATAGATCGAAAATTATTAAATATTTTTCAGTTATGAAGCATCCGAAAATATTGACCAAAATAACAATTTGAAACCTTGTAAAAACGAATCCCCCTCGAAATAAACATCATAGGTGACTGTAGATTTCTTTATATATATTCTTTGAACTTGTCATTTTTGATAAGGAACAACGGAAGAACCATTTTAAAGTCGGTGAAACTCATAAAAGATTTATTTGAATGAGTTGTTAGAATCAGATCAAAGTTTGAAGCATAAGAATACATGCTAAATCATCTGCATTTCGAAATCGTGAATCGTGTTGTTCTAGTCGTCGGAAACTTAAGTTATCAGGGTCATTGCCTAGATTTCCAAAATTGACCAGGATACTACGTTTGAAAACTAGTTTCCGTATGACATGAATTTTTGACGAAAATTCTAGTATGTATTGCTAAGTCAAGATGTAGTACGGAAACTTAATCGAGACTTTTACTCACATTTTTTTTAAATTCACACGTCTTACAACAGTGTTGGAATGTTACAATTTGAACAATAATAGAAACCATTTGAGATAAATAAATATACAGAAAACTATTTTCTAACGCATTCTGCAATTAGGATGAAGATTTATTCGATCAATAGACGAATGTACGTACATTGTAATATCTCGTACAATTCAAAACCAGGAAATAAATAAATCAAATTTTGTCTACTTATACTTTTGTTGCAAGTGTATCTTTTCGCCTCATTTTGATTTACCTCATTGTCAGTTAGGAATTCTTGGATACAGATTTATTGTGCATAGATACCATTAGAGACAAATTTATTTTACACAACTGCATTCACAGTGTTCACAACAGTGTTCTTCTATTAGGATGTCGAAGTATTTCTGTATCCAGTATGTTCGGCCCAGCATATATACCGGTTTTTGTCATAAGTATTATTGAATCACCCAAATACTACAGTAATTTGAGGGAAAAACTGAACCACATGCCCTGCGGAACATTGAAAATCAAAATGTTTCAGTGCAGTCGTCTCTACTAGGACGTCCTAGTAGAAGAATGCTGTGTCAATAATACCCATGTAGAATAAGTGTGTCAAATAAAATCACTGTTCAATAAGTCCGTGTCGAGTAATACCTGAGGCGAACAAAGTCGTGTCGAATGGGGTTGTGTGCAACATGTTTGTGTTTCAACGCGGTCTGAGTCTAATTAAACCAAGGCAAACTGGGCTTCTCCCATTTTAGTTTACCATTGTTCTCGCATTGTATTTTTCTCTGCAAGATAAGACAGAAAATAGAACGTAACTCAAGAGTTGCAAGTTTTAACTTATATACTGAAGTTGTTTATTATCGCATTCCTGATAAAAAATGATGTGATTCAAAAATTGATAATCAACTACGATTTTTGTGACAAGGTAATCAAAAAAATCATTGTCGAAGCAAGATATGGATATCTCGAAGAGATAATCTTTGTTGTGATACTTAATAGTATTAATTAAAGTCAAATGAAAATATTCCACTGCCTTTCGTAAGCTCGGGTGTATAGAGACACAAATTAACTACAGATGCATTTTGTTATCAATTTTCAGCATTGCCAGTAGTTTTGCATCTCATCTTCCCTAGGTATTGGATCGTCGGCGAGGTCTGTCCAACACCTAGGGCCCAGGGCCAGGGTAGCTTTCAGCTGCTTTTAGCACTGCAGGCAACATTTTTAACCTGATGCCAAATTCAAATGAATTAGAATTCTTTCTTATTCAACCATAATCAAATTTGATCGTTTCGTTGTAGCGCAGCTGTCGTTGGTTAACTTGGTCGAGTTGAGTCGAACGAGTGGAAAGTAGCCAACGAGGCCTTCCGGAATCGAAAGAGCTGAAAGTCCGACATGATTGGTCAATATTCAAAAATCAGTCAATCCGCAGCTTCTTTCAAACCTTAGGCTTGGAAGAGGTGGCTAAAATAAAAACATTAAAACGCACTTCTGGACTCCGATGCTGACTCATTTTTTACTCGTGAGGGCGGTGATAAGCGTCATCTAGACCAATCAGAGGGTAGCTTTAAACGGAAAATTTTCTTTTCACGAGTGCAAATTAAGTGAGAACCAGGCCCCTGGCTTTGCGGCGAGCAACTAGACCGAGGAATTCGGTGTGGAGGGGGTTTCGAACGGCCGTTGGCCGTCGAAAGGTTTGAAATCCGAATGTGGAGTGTGTCGGGTGAGGCCTAGATGGCGCGGTCGTGGAATTCCGGGCGGTTTTGGAGACAGACAGTGAGTCGAGTCAGTGGTTACAGGCGGACATGTTGAAGGTGTTTCCGTAAATGTGGGTGAATAATAAGTGAATTTTATGCCTCTTGACGGAGTCTCTTAACGGGCTCGAGCGATATCCCAGTGTCTCTCTATGTGAAGTGTCGTGACAATAGACCTCCAGGCTTTTAAGCCGCAAAGATGAGCTGGGGCACCGAGTTATGGGTGAGTTTTTATCGGGACTCCGTATAAGAGAGCCCGATTCTACAATTCTGTGTCGCGATTTTGCTATATTGCAGTCTTCAAAACCAGTTCGTGTGCCTCGCTGGCCGGCCCCTGCCTTTTCAGCCAACTAGCCCCGGGCGATATTCTTTATTCCCCCGATGCCTTGGTCGACGAATTCTCACTCTCTTCATTCTTCTCGTTTCCTTTATTTTATCTCAAGAAATTTGAACGACACACCGAACGTCAATTATTCCCTCCGAGCAGCTGCAGCTGACGCCTCGCATTGTTCGCCTCTGTTCGTGTCGCTGTCATTGAATGACAATCTCATCCGTTAATTCACTCATTCTAGGGAACTTGCGTCAATCCCCACCACGTCATTCGACTCTGCATTTCTACATTTACCTACGCCTACTACCCACAACTTCGATGATACACGTTTTCCGAGCTTATTCACACTCACGGCGGGATTAAAGAATACACAGCGTTGAAACGGAACCCTAAGATTTTTCCGTATTATATCCAGCTATCGTTTATATCTTCCGAGAGAGGCTGTTGCGGTCTCAATATTTCCATTCATGCTCACAAGTGAGTCATCTGTTGTTCTGAGGTTGGTCGCGATTTTGCGGTTCCATATACTTCTCGTTCCTTTATTATTGTTTTCCTTATGCTCACTATTGTACATACATCCATACATGCGATAACTTGCGGTATTTGAAACTCGTAAAAGTGAATCATCGTATATTATAATATGACCGGGGAATGTCGCAATTTTATTAACAATTAACTTTTGTTGATGTGTGTGTATTCAGTCGTGCAATTGACAGCACACTCGTTAAGCTTTGCCCACAAACGTTCCTTTCATTTCATATTTTCTAAAGACACACACACACAAGTGTCCAGCAACGTCCTTGCAGTTGTATTATCACGCCTCGGAATCTATGTTAGTATATAAATAAATAAATATATGTACTTACACACACACACACATACAAAATTCTTGACCTCATCGCGCATCTACTGATGATATACATATTTACGTATGTACAACTTTCTTCCTTCTCACTCCTCTCTGCTCTTACTTCCGGAACGTGACATCCTCTTTGGGTTATGTTACATATCATCGAAGCACCTTGATCCCCCCTCCCCCTCTTATCTTTTTTCTCTGAATTTCGATCATTTTATCGGAAACTTTCTCCACGTGCGCCCGCCGCGTCGCCACTTGACAATAAATTCATTGCCCGCGACGTGAATGGAGCAGCGAATATTCAATCACCATTTACGGTATTCGTGCGTGCGACTGAAATCGCATTAAGATTTCTCGTCTATTTATATCGTTAAATATACTATCGTCTTTCTGCTATCCCCGTGTGCAGTTGTCACACTACGTCACCTCTTTAATCCTTGGAACTCGAGAGAACAGAGGCCGGAAACTCCTTACTGTGCACGCATTTGTTTCATTTGAAATGTGTATGAAACCGAGTTCCGAGAAGCTCGCAAACCGTTTTATCAATACATTAGTCGGCCTATCGTCCTAAAACGATTGTCATTAGTCGAAATTGTGGTTGTTACCGAAGCACGATGGGCTCTGAAATTGCTCGGAGCTGTTTTAAACAACGGGGCTGAAGTTAGTAATGTTAATCTATCGAAACGTTGAATCAAAAATTAATCAAAATCTGAGATTATTGATGCTGTATTAACAGTTTACTAAATTTCAAGTAATCCTAAGGTTGCAAAATAACAAATTTTACCCAAGATGCATCATTACATTAACGCGACAAACTTCAGCCTGGTTTTAAACACGGGTTCATCAACGCCATTACGGAAGAATTTTTAAACGGAAATATAGCCACTTCGCAATTTTCCGTGAATTCGTCGGAATTGCATCAAGCCATGATTTATGGCTTGAAACAGCGAAATATCATCAGTTTTAATCGCAATCCCTATAAATTATTTAGAACGGGCCAATGTAATAGAATTTCCTTTTATCGATCAGCGATTCAGACTTTGTAGAATGGCCCTCGGCTGCGTATATTAAGAAAAATATGCAAACACGTGCTATGTCAGTTCACCGACAGAGCAAGGACATTTTTAATATGTTTTGATGGGTTTCTATGGCAAGCGCCATTTCACTGATTGTGAACTGTTGAACACTGGAAGGAAAAACTTGGTTTCCATGTTCGATACGATGCTGAAGTTAGTAGCGTTATTGTAACGATTAACGTGTTGGAAAAATCGTTATTTCACAATGGCAACAACGTCTGAATTTCAGTAATTCATAATAACATAAAACCTATTAACATTTTGAAAACTTGGCTAATTCAGTCACTATAAACTTGGAAAATAGTCATTTCTCCCCCCAATGTTCCGTTATCTTAACGTTATTAACTTCAGCCATTTATATTCAACGACTTATTATGAAGGTGAAACTAGCAGCCCGAATTAGCAGCAAACCGTGTTAAACTTTTTGGAAATAGAAAAACGAAGCTCACTTTTATCCACATAATTGTATAAAAGTATTGGGGGTTCAAGGTGTTTCACAAAATTTTGATTTTCGGGTTTCTCTACTTTATTCGAATGAACATTAGAACGTTTGGCTGTTATCCTCGTCGACCTATTACGAACTATGATCGTTGTACCGAAAGTTCGACCAATCTTGTGGGTAAAACAAATTCATTTCCATCGGTCGTGTAGCCTTCTCGCACGGAGAAACGTGAATAAAAGTTGTTGTAGGTTTTTGGAACACGCGCTGACGGCCTCACGAGTAATAACTTAGTTCGAAATTTCTCTCTCAACTTTTACACACTTGTGTATAATGCATATATGTATGCATACTCTTGACCTTGCTTAAAATAAACGAATGATAATTTTTGTACCAGATTTTCGTAAAGTACATTTTCACATTCCATGTCTGATACGAAGAATTAGCCAGCCATCTTGACATTAATTAACATTTTCCTGAAACCTGTAATATTTTCACCGAATACCTGCGAATATAAGTGAGAAATTTATTCATAGTTTGGAAAGTCAATCCGATGAAAGTCGTTCTAAAATTGTACAATAACGATTTTTTCCACGATGTTTCGTTACGTTACGATAACGTTACTAACTCCAGCCTTCTAGAATTCTAAGGCTTTGGGTCAGACTTAAAATTAGGATTGATATAGGTGCCTCGGGATTTGGTTACATTTTGTCAAATTTATGTCGAGATATTTATCTCAGTCCATAACGACCGAACTTATTCTACTTGTGAAATTTCTCGGCTGCTTTCATTTTTTCCACGTCCATATACCTATGTGTATGCATGCATGTACGTATGTATAATCTGACACAAAGCGACCAATCACACGGCGAACGCAGCGTTGTTATTATATCTGTCATTCCTTCTTTCTCTTGCTTTTACCATTCTTGGTTGCAGGCTATAAGTTTCGACGAACGAACGCTTCAGCAATTTTACGCTCGGTCAATAATAGTATCTACGATTAAGATTTACACACACCGCACAATTATCTTATCAGTTTAAGCCGGCTTATCAACGGTAACTTATACGAACATTCTCTTGCTTCCTCGCTCTTCTTCTCGAACTCAATACGCGGTCGTTATTCACGCATCCTCTTATTATTCTTCTTTTTCAACTTATGTACGAGGCTGAAATTAGTAACGTTAGCGTATCGAAACATTAGGGGGAAAAATAATTATTTTATCATATTGAAGTTAGTAATCGTACCGATTCGTGCTGAGGTAAAACCGTTATTTCTCGATTTTGGAATTGTATAAAATTCATTAAACCGTAATAGAACAAAACACATTCACACTTTGAAATCCTATTTCCTTAAAAAATATTGCAAAATTAAGAAAATAGTGAATTTTTCCCCAACGTTTCGTTACGATAACGTTACTAACTTCAATCTCGTACTAATTTGCATTTTTGTAGTGACTTTGAAGTGGTTAAATTTTGAAAAAATGAATAACTTCGCTTATTATAATTTACCGCGTTTTACAGATATCTAAAATTACGGAACAAGTGGTTTTCCGCAACATGAATCATTATGACAACGTTACTAACTTCCGCCGCATATTTATTTTTGTTGTTCTATATTCTAATTCCTCTGCCAACCGCTGACCGACGGACAAAAGGGCAATGAACGAATATTCCAAGTATTTCTCCGTGATTATTTTCCTGTTGTTTCCATTTTTCTTTGTTTTCTTCACTTGTTCTTTATTTCCTTCGTTCCTTCCTTGCTTCCTTTTCAACCCTCCACATCTTGCATTGTCGCAGTTACCCTCCGATCATCTACAATGGTGGAAATATTTATCTGCCAATAATTTTCTTAAATTTCTTGCAAAACAAAAACACTGTACTGAATAAAAAACTGCAGTGCAAAACTCTGTGAAATCAATCGAGTCTTTCGTACAAACTCCCTCTAATTATTATTATATAAAAAATTCTCTACATTCAAACACTTTTCACGAGGTATTTAAATATTTATAGAGATACTGGAGAAAATATTTGAAAGATTTAACCAGTTTCACCATAATTTGAAGACAAAAAAATATATGTCCAAATTTCGTAAACTTTTCAAATCAATTTGACAAGGTTGAAGTCAGTAACGTTATCGTAACGAAACACTGGAGAAAATATAATTACTATTTTCTTAATTTTAGAGTGATTTTGAAGGAACTACGGTTTCGAAGTGTTATCTCACTGAATAGACATTTTTCGGCCCATATTATAATGAGCATTCATATTTATTCTGATCAAAAATGCAATCCAATAATAATAATGAAAATTTTTTTTATTTTTCTCATTCATCTTTTAAAGTTACGAAATCTTCATCTTATAACAGATGTCAACAATTTGTAATATTTCATAAGATTTTTCTGAATTTTTTCAAATCTTGGAATGTGGATTTTTTTTCAGGTTTTTAAATTTCACGTTAGATACGCTGGGTCAAAAAATTCTGGAAAAAAATTGCGATTGCGTTCTTTTTTGTGTACTTTCATCGAAAAAATTAGAAAGTTAATCTGAGACATCGAATTGTAATCCTAATCGAGATGTCATGGAATGTACAATTTGTATGTTTTGAGAAATAATCCGTGCTTTATGCTAGAATGATTGATCAAGCTCGAAAAAAAAGTTATCGATCAGTACATTTTCACCGGGTATTTGGCATGTGCGAAATGCAGACTACAAACGCGACGACGACGACAACGACGACTTGAAACAAGTGACGCGGTTCGCTCTCATTTAAACAACCTCTGCAGTGAAAGAATAACAGACGAAAAAAACATACGCAACTTCATTTCAGGTCTGCCAAGTGGTGGCGAAAAGAAATAAAAAAAAAAAGTGACGCAGGGAGGACGGGGGATATATTTAACAATCTATGTTATGCACGCACCTTTTTGCTCCATACGTGTGTCTATTTGTCTGTGTATATATGTATATATAAGACTGGTTACTACCGCAACGCAATTAGCGTCGAATTTAGTTCCTCGTGATGTAATTTACCATGCCGTTGTTATGTAATAACGAACATCTGTGCGACGAATTCATAATGTGCAAAATATGTATATGTATATTTGTATATCAGGATGAGTAGTAGGTATGAGAAATTCACAAGCTTTGAAATGATAAAAAATAATAATGATATTGTTCGACGATCCATCATTCTGAAGAACATCGTTGGGGAAGATTATAACGAGGTCAATATTAAAACTTCTGTGCAGATAAGCTTAATGCATATGTGTACCACACCTATACGTCACATATGCCTATAACAATATCATGGAGCGTATGATAATAATATACGCAGGTATAATATTAATGGGGCATTCCAAGAGTCATCGATCAAGATCGCTAATTCAATTATTTACTTGAAATTTTTTTTTTTTTATAAGAAAACTGGTTGACACATGCCAATTTTTGAAAAAACGTATCCAGCTACCCGAATCTATTATATGACTTGACTATATAAAAATTGAAAGAACTCAAAAAAATCTAGTAAAATATATAAAAATTTTTGAGACCTTGCTGAAAGTGGAGTTTTTACTATAGCAAAAAGAAGGTTATTTTGGAAAATAATGAAAATGAAACATTATAATTTGAGGAAATTTTTGGTAACAAAATGAAGAAAAAAATTTCACATAAAAGTGGGTCGAAAAAAAGCTTATTTACGGAATTACTAAATGATGATTTTCATATTTTGACATGAAATATTTATCAATTAAGAACATTTATACTTGGAATTTAAAATGACGTATTTATTATAATTCTAACATTTGCAGTCGTGTCAGAGTTTAGAAATCGTGGTATATTTTTTTTTTTTTTTTCACTATAGAAAAAGAAATCAATGCAATGATGTATGTAAAGTAAAATGCGTAAATGCCTTAACCTTCCGGCTAACTTGTTTTCGGCCCGAAACAAAATGCGACCGCGATTCTATACAAATTATTTGACAATGCATCCCATTTTCTCACGACAGATGCATCGCCTGTCATTGTCACATAATTCGCATAGAATTGAACTTTCATTTTCTTTCGGACCGAAAACAAGTTAGCTGGAAAGTTGAGGCATTTACGCATTTTACTGTATTTGCTCGAAGTTCTGAACCTTCACTCGAACGAAACTACTCGTATAAACGGGATGGTCAGTACCACATGTCATAGTTGTTCCGCATAATCTTTTCTATATATATACCACAGTTGTGTCGAAAATTGTATTCAATTTGTAAAAAGAGAAATTGTGGAAACTCGTACGACAGCTTGCCCAAAGTTCTCTGCAGTGCCTTTACAGGAAATAAAATTTGCCTAAAACAGGATCAGCAGATTATATCTGCACTATAATTCGACTCTATGTTGTTTAGCCGTGCCCAAGCAATTTTGGATCTTAAAGATCACTACATTTTTTCACATCAAGATTCGAACCATTGCGTATAACGAGTATATACCTACCTACTTAAGAAATGTATTCGAATCGACGTAAGGGAACGCGGTTCGAAATTTAAGCAGTCCTACCTCGGTGACGACCACGCCTTACGCTTATCGTTCCGATACTTCGTCGAACTTTAGAGATACGAACGATGCGGCTTAAATTTTGTTTATATACGTACTCGTTTTGGCCGTTACAGACTAAGTGACGTCATGTTGGAATGGAATTCCGACTTAAAAATATTCGATTTGCTTGATTTTTCTGGTGCTCGACGTCTCCAGTTTGAATCTGCGAATTTCAAATTACCTAGAACACCTAGTGACCGGTAAATTCGAAAGTTATCTGGTAGAACGAAAAATTCCCTAGAACAGAGACTAATGGTGGCGAGCTTCTACTGATTTCGCAACATGGATTGTCAGGAAGCATTTTTATTAGTCGTGTCGGCGGAATGAAGAAATGACCTTACGAAAGCTTGCTGGTAGAACCAAAAATTCCCTAGAACAGAGACCAATGGCGGCGAGTTTCTACTGATTTCACAACACAAATTGTCGGGATGTTTTTTTATTAGTCATGTCACCGACGCGAAGAAATGAACTTACATTTATCTCCTCTGATTTGAAAACTAGGGTGACTAAAATTTTCTAATCTCCCTTTGTCGGATTACACAGACGGCGAGGTTTCGTCTCCTGCGAGTTAGAGTCTTTAATATGCTTCGTCGAAACTCGTTCATCCTCGTTCATCCTCGTTTTAAAGCTAGCTTGAACAGCTGACACCGACGATTACGGCGCGGGTAAAACGCGTGTAAGTAAATTCCTCCGTCTGGTTGTCGAGCGTTGGCCCAGGTCGTGATCGGCATCAGAGTCATTGTCTCGCACGGTGTGTGTACCGTACGTATGGAAGTATGTGGCTGCTCACGTATTATACGTATATAGATACCGAGAGGTTCTCCCGAAAGGACCTGCTTGACAATTGCAACTCGCAGCTTTTTTCTCTAAAAAAAAGTTTCTTTCGCGCTGGACTGGACTTACATAAATTCGGTACCAACGGTGCCAAAATACCCTAGATCAGTGGTGATTAATCGTTGTGACGTTGAATCTGCGTGGGGATTCGTGTACTTGAGGATACACTTATTTTTTAAAATATCGAACAATTCGAACATCAGTGCGAGGTACAAAAACTAAATCACGGAATTTAAGTGTTACGCTATGTGCGCAATTATTTCCACAACACGGCACGATACGCGAATCCGCCATTTTCACTATGAACTTTATATTCATCTGCCAATAATATTTGAAACAATCTATTTTCGATTCACTCCACGAATAACCGCGAATGTTGCACAATACATAACTGTCAAACTGCTATGACCGTTGTGTGACGTGTACTTTACACGATGGCGTTACGGAGCAGGGAACCGTTTGCCAGAAAAATAATACCGTAACAATATGAGAATTTCTTCGGACAGTTGGTACAAAATTACTTGAAGGTTTTGACCTCGAAGTAGGGAGCGTGTCGTAGGGGTTCTAGGTAGACCATCTATAATCACGCCACGATGCGAATATAGCCAACTTCGTAAATATGTTACTAGCATGGTAGGCAGCGTGACCGATGCCCCGGCCATTCTCAATAGGCGAGAGGTTATGGTTGAACGTCGCTCGGCAACCGATAAATTCTAGGGAGTTTGTTCTTTTCGGCGAAGGTTTTCCAATCAAGCAAATTGAACCGCGCGTGTTACGAGCAGGTTCTTTCAAGAGAACCGCTCGGTATACGTAAGCCAAGTAGGAGCCGTTTTTAACACTTCGCAGGTCAAGACCACGCGGATACAGCGGAGCGAAGATAGTCGCGAATGAATTGAATTCGAGTGGAAAAAGGTATCGCCGGTGATACATGTATGGTTCATGACGTAGAAATTTTATCGGCGAAATATTTTCAGCTGTGTGTAAGTTATTGGTGTAAAACAATGTATCCTGAGTAGTGACTTTTACGTGAACAATCAAGGCGATGGTTAATCTTGGAGTTTCTGCAGTCTATTCCACTTATAAATAAGCTGATATTACCCTCGATCAAGCTCAATTTGAGGATGTGTCAGGTGTACACCTATACGGAGATGATTTCTGACAGATGGCCTTGAATCGGTCAGAATCCACCTCTGTAGGTAAACAATCTAGTCAAAAACAATATTGGATTGAAATAATTGCGGAATTTATTATGGAGTGAACAAGTGCACCTGAGATCAATCTACTTGAATTAAGGGCAAACGATGTTCCCTCGAAATAGGGAAACGAAATAAATCGACGGATTTGCATGAAATAGTTCGCACTATTCAACCTATTAATAATTATTGAGGAGAAAATTGTACCTCATATCTGATTTGAATAAATAATAGCTCACTTTGCTTTCCAAATCCAGAATTATATGCATATTATGCTAATACGGGGAGTAATTTACTTTACAAAAGCAAAGTAAAGAAAAAAAAAACTCGCTTTTTGTAGTCGAATTAGGACTGTTTTTTGGTAAATTTCAACACCACCAATTTTTCGACGTGTATTTTTTTTTACGAATATCTTGTAAACCTGCAGTAGTTGAAGTAGTATGAATGTAGTCGTAGAAGTAGTACGTTGTGTTTTTATATTTTGTTAAATATTTCAACGTCGTCAAATTTCGAACAACTCATCCAAATTGCTCCTTTTCGTTTTTAACTTTGCCTTTATAGATAATTAGTGAATCACTCAATACGGAATCCGCTTTACTCGCTTCAAATGTTTCCACAAAGAGCAACGGCGGTGAATCACCAAACGGTCGATTTGTCACTCTGTTTAACAAACTGCCGACGAATGCTTTAGTAAGTTGTACTAATGTAATCTAGACACCTACGTGTTTCGTATATATATATATATATATACATATACATGGCTATATACATGTATACTTAATCTCTTGGGAAGGATGCAAGGAAGATAAGAAGTTGAGGCGCAGTTCTATCGAGCTGCAGGGAGTTCGATATAATTGTAATAAATAACACATCTCGAGACCTCGAAAGTTTTGAAATATGCTAATACTTTTATACCACTTGATAATTATACATGGGTAACGGGTCATTTCACGGAAATGTCCCATAGTCAGTTTAACATGAAGTATGAAATACCTATCAACAAAATGTATCCGGTGTTAAATTATTGCCTGTATTTATAACGTTTCCATGAAGTAAACCAGTAGGATCCGTAACATGCGGGCGATCTACGAACCTTCGGCCATCTTTTTGTGGTGAAATTTTCGAATTTGCTGAAATTTTTTCACGTTTTAGGACCGGACGTCGAATTTTTATATTTCCTGTCATCGAAAAAAATTTATGGCTTATGTTTTTTTGTTGTGAAAATGTTACATGTTTCCAAATATAATATCTATTTTGAGATGGATCATCAGAAAGTGCCGGAAAAATACGTTTATTTACTTTTTCAGTCAGATATGTATGTGTGAAGACCCAAAAAATAAATTGTTTTTATTTCTTCGTTTCAAAAAGTGGAGTTCCGGAGTATATTCTAAAATTTTCAGAGTGAGATCGAAACGGGATAACGATTGAATTGGTATATTTTTATACAGATCTCAAATTTTCGGAGTATGAAAACAAAAATTATTTAATAATTTGTTTGCTTCTATTATGTGAAAGAATACATATGTTAAAGTATATCCTGAAGTGTTCAGAGTCGATAGAAAATGAGTCCATCCATCATTAATGATGAATGGATATTTCAGTGATCTGGAATTTGACGGCATATCCAAATTTCGTCAATATCAAAATTTTGACTCAAAAAAGCTGGCCAAAATTTGGCGAATCAGCCTATATACATAATATACATAAAATACAATCATTCAAAGAAACTATGATAAATATACTTGTTGAAATAAAATTCTACAATGTGTGGTCTAAATTTTGCACAAAAGATTATGTTAATTATCTTTTTATAATAATAACAATAATAATAGTATCCACACACGCGTGAAGATGTAAAATAGATTTTTCTCTCTATAAATAAATAAACATCGTGTATTAAAAATATTTTTAAAATTATCTGTGGCCGTTAGAATTGATGATTCCCGAGAACTGGTGCGTGGAATTCATCACATACTTCTGCGCAGTTGGAAGAAGGAAAAAGTTTGTGTCATGATGTATTAATATAAACGTACGGAGGCGCCGAAATATCTCGGCAATTTTTTTTCATTCCCATTTATATTATACATCCGAAGTATGACGATATACGCATGTATACGATATTTGACATGTGCGCCTTCAGAAGAAGCAAAGATTTGAAACCTCTTTTTGCTTGAACGCGTGGGCCGGACCTATCGGTTTTTTTGTTTTTTAATTTTAAGTAAAGGTACGCTCCTACCACTAAAAAAAAAATGGGTGCGTGTACTTATGTACGCGCGTGAGAAGTTATACTTCTTTGGCATCATTAAATAATAAATATTCAACATTGATAATTTAATAATATTTAGTATTAATTATATTAAATAATGATATTTTAATTTATATCAATAAATAATACATACGGATAACTAACCTCAATTATATTGGAGCACTTGAAAAAGTATTTTAGCACAATTTTTTCACTAATATTCACAAATTTTTCGAGACTTAATGAATTCGGTTGAGTGGGAAACTTCATTCTGCTAATTTTGTGTTACAGTGATGCGCGCGCATCTTGTTTCGAGACCTAATGAATTCGGTTGAGTGGGCAACTTCATCCTGTTAATTTTGTGTTACAGTGATGCGCGCGCATCTTGAAATTTCACTCTCATCAGTTTTTCATAACGCGCCTAAAGAAGTATAACTTCAAAAAAAAGTAAACGAAGTTGAAGTTCGTAACATAACGAGATGTTGAGAGCAAAATTATCAATTTTAAACATGACAATGACCTTGAAGATATCTAGTTATTACGATTCCGATGTACTAAACATTGTTTCAAAAGCACGACGTAGTGTGTCGAACCATGAGCTCGTAAAATTAAAAAACAGGTTTTAAGATCGCCTACTATTTCGAAAACAAAACTTTTCAACGTGTTCCAGGTTGTTCTAGTCGTCCAGTTCAGTGTTCCATAGGCACCGTGTAGTGAGTCGAATCATGCAGTCGTAAAATCCAAAAACCCATTTGGTTTGTCTCACTGCGTTATACTTTCGGAACAATGTTCAGTACCACCAAAACACCTTGAAAACTTTATCCTCGGAAACCTAGGTGACCGAAGACCCCGTTCTGGAATTTTACGAGTCCAAGGTTCGATACACTACATCGTACATTTGAAACAATGTTCAATACGACTACAATAACCTAAAACAATCGAAAAAAGTTAGATTTTCCAAAAGTGGAGGGCTAGTAAAAAATATTTTGCAGCTTTTAGCGACCCCGGGTTGACTGTTTTGGAAAATTGTTTAGAACAACTAGAACAAGCCGGAACAGCAAAAAAAAAGTTCGATTTTCCAAAAGTGAGGGGCTCGGTCAAAAAACGGTTTTTACTTTTGTCTTATTGTATTCTGTAAATCATGAATACAAACTTTTGGAACAATGTAGAACAAACCTAGAACAATTGTGAACGATATTCAAAACATTAATTTGCTGAAAGTGGGGAGGCTAACTTCACGTGGGTGAATTTCAGATCTTCCTATAACGATGTAGAATAACGATTTGTCTTGAAAATACATCGAAATGATCTCGACCAACTTCAACCTCATAAAAATGATTGACAATTGAATTTTGTCAATAACATTTGTGGGCTTGGATTTTTTTTCAGACCAATTCAACAAATTATCAATTTTAGTCGCAACAACCGGGGTGGAGTTGAAATTCCGAGTTTGAAAAGTTCCGAAAGCGGCAAACTTGGAATTTTTTTGTGAAGAAAGTTAAAGTATAGATATCAAATTATGACGAAACATCAGAGTTTCGAATGGTCCCAAACCTAATGTTCAAAGTTCCGAAAGGACAAAGTGCCGAAAGGGTGTAATTCGGCCAAGTAAAAGATCCGAAAATGCGAATATGAGAATATTTAAAAATCTGAGACATCGAAATTCCGAATGATCGAAGATTTTCAGCTCTGTGAATTTCTGGCTTGGTGAAATTTTACGCTCGGAATCCAGGTAATTCAGATTTCCGGTTTTTCTGATTCTTTACACCCACTCGCTGAATATTAATTTTCGGAATCTTACTCCGTCGAAACTTTATTTTCCGGAACTTTGCTCTATCGTAAATTGAATTTTCGGTATCTTGCATTTCGGAACTTTGTTGTTTCGCGAAAGTTTGATTTCTCTACTTCAACTTTCGCTACCAATAGTTCGGATTTAAGCGCTTTCGGAACTTTTCAAATTCGGAGTGTCAACCTTGCCCCCAACCTTTCGTTTCGATACCTAAGCCGAATAGATTTCAAGGGATTTATCCATTAGCGGAACGGATGAAGAGCTTTTATTTATGTAGCTTATACACGTAGGAGGATATCATTGGAATGTCATTTCACTTTAGTTCGTTTGCACCCCTCTAATTTATTGATAATGTACGTCGTTAAAGAGATTGTCAGACATGCGCATATAGATCCTGGATACATAAAAGAATTGAGAGTGGCGGGTACCAATTCAGAACTTTGCCCACCACTTACCAATACATGGGGTATTCACTGACAATTACTCCAACAGCCTCTCGCGTCACAAGTTATATTCCGTCAAAACTTTTACTGATTTTGAGGTTACATCAGCACTGTGAAATCACCGATTTTTCAATGGGCAAATTTTTGTTATTTATAAATTTTCAAACACTTCCATACTTCCACCTTTTTCGAAAATTCTCAAGAATATGCCATATCATCTTTCTGTATTTTAACTTGTCTATTCTTGAACTTTCTACGTTTTTAAATTCTGGGAATTGAATCCTCCTGTTACGCGAAGACGCTAATTTTTAAAATAGTAACAAAAAGAGAAAAAGAAACTCATTTCAGCTTCTACATAATTGCAACATACCGAGTCATTTATTCGTCGCTAAATGCGTGGCTCAGGTGAGAGAAGGGAAGAGCCGCTTATACGAGCGGTTCTCGAATAATATATAATGTCTCTGTATTTTTTAACATTCAATCAGATGTCTCATTTTTTTTTTTCTTTTTTTGTGACAAATTTTTCTAAAACGTTGCTTACTGATCTTGGTGATGGAAAAATTGCTAAACTTCTAAATGAAATGAAAACAAAAAACATGCAAACGATCTGAAAACGACGTGAAAAAAAGGAAAGATGCATTCTTGAGAATTTTTAAAAAGGTTGAATACTTATAACTCGGAAACCGCTAGGTGAAAGAGCGGAAAAACAAAAGAATCGAGACATTTTTACTTAGGTGTAATTATCACTGGCTTAATAGTTTCAACCGAACTAACGAAGATGAGGTCAGAACCCGATCGAGTTGCCGTGGAATGCTTCATATACGTGTCTGCAACATATGTAGATATAGTAACGTGTCCAGGATCGATAAGAGGGCTCTTGAATGACTCATGTAATGCATCCATCCACTTGTTTTCCTCCACTCTGCTGCCGAATATAGGTATACCCTGTCCCTGGGTAAAAGTATGTAAGTGTAAGCCGTGCACGCCATATTTGTTTTATATTCCTACGTAGGTATTATCATTTATACACCAGGTTATTCTGTGGCAATTTAACATTGGGTAAGTACGCCTGTATTTGTGCAATTTAGGGTACATTTCTTACCGAGATCAGTCTACACTTATGCAATTTAGGGAGTGAATGAGACGGCCATTCGTGAACAATGAGTCAAATGTCTGTTCGTAAAACGGATGTACTTCCGAATGCCGAAATCTAAGCAAATTGTGGTAAAATGTACCATCGATTGTACAAACCTAAGCGACTTTACTTTGTTCGTTAACCTTTGAGTCATAGTGTTAAGTATTCTTACCACCTATTTTATGTTCATTTTTTGTATGTTTTGAAAACTTTTTAACATATTTCTTCTCGGTTTTTTGCTATGTCTCGTAGTATACTAATGGATTTTCAATAGTTGCGAGTAATTATTGTGATATAATGTAAAGAATCATCGTTGGAAACAAATTGATTGAAAGAAATCGTGAACATTGAGGGAATAATTCATTTTCGAGAAAGTTACCCCTCTACACATATATATGTTTTACACAAATTATAAGTTTTTGGCTTCGCTGATTACGAATGTGAATTCAGATTTAAAAAATTCAGTATGGCGAATCCAATCAGTGACCCCGAAAACTCCTGCATACGATTTTTTTGACCGTATTTGATCAAATTCGAA